>NC_092086.1:82197990-82886740 GCF_045679555.1 Salvelinus alpinus
AATACCTGTGTGGTCCAGCAGTTACAGCCACTGACCCTGACACACATATGCCAGTGTTGGCATGGGTTCGAATCCGGCCCACTGCCCTTTGACTCATGGGTGAACGGCAAAGATTATGGCTATTCTGACAAGATACATGTCTCTTAGCCCTAACAATGGGAGACGTAGTCCATTCATTTGTTGTTGACCAAATTCAACACTCTCTCATTGACCTCCAAACAAAAACACCTTGCTTGCTGGGTGAAATTTAAAAAAATATATTTTTTAAACACCCTCTGCTGGAGGGAGTCAGATTTTCCGCTGAGTTGGGCCTCTCTCTTCCTCTCTGTGAAAGTCTATTTTTGACACATTAATTCCATGTGGTTACAGGCTTAAAACAGAAACAACTTAAAAGGTTAAGAGTTTAGGCATTAATTCAGAGTGGTTAAGGTTAGGGCTATGTAACGACACGCCTATGTATCATCAGTTTTCATAGTATTCTTAGTGCTTGCTAGAGCATTGTGAACTGCCGTAGGGCTAGGGTCTAAGCAGCGTGCTCCGAGCCTCGTAAGTTCATGCCCAGCGCTGGGCCAAATAGTGACCAGTCTAAGTCTACATTAGGACCACAAGTTAATTCAAATCAAATGCGTTTATTTCAATGTTTTCAAGAAGTAAAATTAATCGTCTGATAATTTACACATCAAAGAAAATTGTCTCAGCTCAGCAAAATCGTCTTAGGATAGGCTCAAATACATAAAACATCTTGACAGCTTTAAGAAATAAAATATTAAAAAGACACACAATACAGGCTTTCAATTCACACCAAAGACCAGAACTATACAAAAAATATATATAAATGCAAAATGCAACAATTTTACTGAGTTACAGTTCATATAAGGAAATCAGTCAATTGAAATAAATAAATTAGGCCCCAATCAATGGATTTCACATGACTGGGCAGGGGCACAGCCATGGGAGGGCATAGGCCCACCCACTTGGGAGCCAGGCCCACCCTCTGGGGAGCCAGGTCCAGCCAATCAGAATTAGTTTTTCCATCACAAAAGGGTTTTATTACAGACAGAAATACATTCCTCAGTTTCATCAGCTGTCCGGGTGGCTGGTCTCAGACTATCCCGTAGGTGAAGAAGCCGGATGTAGAGGTCCTGGGCTGGTGTGGTCACACGTGGTCTGCGGTTGTGAGGCTGGTTGGACGTACTGCCAAATTCTCTAAAACGCCGTAGGAGGTGGCTTATGGTAGAGAAATGAACAAATTCTCTGGCAAAAGCTCTGGTGGACATTTCTGCAGTCAGCATGCCAATTGCACGCTCCCTCAACTTGAGGCATTGTATTGTGACAAAACAGCACATTTTAGAGTGGCCTTTTATTGTCCCAGCACCAGGTGCATCTATGTAATGAGCATGCTGTTTAATCAGATTCTTGATATGCCACACCTGTCAGGTGGATGGATTATCTTGGCAAAGGGAAAATACTCACTAACAGCAATGAAAACAAATGTGTGCACAAAAATTGAGAAACATTTCTGGGACATTTTATTTCAGCTCATGAAACATGGGGGACCAACACTCTACATGTTGCGTTTATATTTTTGTTCAGTATGTATATTGACAAAATATACATAGCCCAACTAAAAAATGTAAACGAGCATCCACAGTGGAAGAAAGTTTATCGTTGTACAGTAGGCCTACATCTGTCAATCAACTGATGGCCCAAATCAGCTCATCAACTCAACCAGGGAAACCGCCTATTATAGGTTCACACCTTTCATTATGTAACAATGGATAGGCTAACAGGTGGTCAGATCAGGGGTAAAAAAAATAAGGTGTTTAAACACATGTAAAAAAAAAAAAACGTTTTAAATGGTTCCTGATCTATCTTATATCTCTCAGATATTGGACAGACACTTCAGAACAAACTTCCTTTAGATTTTTTGGGGCTGGACTATCTGTTGTTTTATGTAATGAATCTGTTATTCAATGCTATTGTATGGCCTAATAGGAGTAAGGCCAAACTTTTTTCATCAAATGATTTTTTTATATAAAATTCTTGTAACGGAATTCGTCCTCCTCATCTGACGAGGAGTAAGAAATGTCGGACAGCGCAGCGTGGTAAGTGTCCATTATATTATATCCATTATATTTAATAATACTGAACATGACAACAATACAAAAATAACAAAGTGAATAGATAAGAAAACCGAAACATTTCCGTGTGGAACACACAAACACGGAAGACAACCACCCACAAAACACAACAGAAAACAGGCTACCTTCTTTCAACCCTATCAGTATCGACACATGGTCTAACAACGCACTTAGCCAATGAACGTTCTCTCTACATGCTTGTTTGGGTAACACTTAAAAAGTTGGCTAGTAAAGAACAATGCATCTGGTACAATCATCCTAATGCTGAAGTAACTAGGAAACGAGGCCCTGGTTAATTTTTTAAGAGAATCTGGCCAAAGGCGGCAACATTATTTAGCGTAGAGAGGGAAGTGTGTTTGCAACATACTTTTTAACTTGGAGCGCACTTTGTTCGCAAACTTCTTTATGTCTGTCATCAGCTGCTCCAGCTCTGCCTTCGTTTCTGTTGATAGAGGGGGAAAAAATTATTAAATCAATTTTATCCAACAAAATCAACACGATTGCAACAGCGAGAATGTTTGTTTCTTCAAGCAAAGAAAATAACGTCAAAACACCCCAGCCATATCACCAGATGCTGAAATGCTTTAAACTAATACATCTTCCTGAGAGGGGTAAAAGATTCCTAAATAAACCAAAATAATACATCAAATGGAAGATCAGGGATGCTTTGGTGGTGATGACCTAGTTCCTGTTCCTGTCCTGTCCCACATCAGCCAGCTCCCAGCATCAGTCATCTTCTCAGTGGGCTGCACAGACCACACCACCCACACAGAGATATGGTAATTTCACCCTACTTCTAAGCCCCATATACAACTTTGGGCTAGGTCTCAACAGTCAAAACAAGTGGATCCCTGTCCTCATATCCTTACCCTAATGATCTAGAATGACTGGATAGGTGAAAGTAACATGTTGGTTTGAGTTCCTACACGTTTCTCTCATATATCCTGTGTTTTCAGCTCAGTGTGGGTAAAGCTCCTTTTCTGTTTTTATTCCTCCTAAAATTAATGTCTGGAGTAAGAGGAAGGCAGCCACAGCCACTCACCAATTATGAATAGGAGAGTGATAGCCCCAAAACCATCACTAGACCCCACAATAGCTTGTTAGTGTAGCTCTGTTCTTTATATACTGTACACTCCTTGTAGTCCTCCTGATTTTTAGAAATCAGACTCAACCCCCGTTTGGAGATTTTATTCTCTCTTCTAGAGGCTGAGAGGAGAGACATTCACATAAGAGGCTCCCTGTGGCTCCAAGACAGCTCTGTCTTCAGTGGGCGTGGGTGAGTGTGAGTGTCGTGTGCATACGTGTGTGTGTTTGCATGTGTGCGTGCATAAAACAGTCTCTGTTATGGTATGTGTGAGGAACACTGGCTCTTCTCGCTAATCATGCATCTGATCAGAATGCAGCAGCAAGGGCCTCCTGAGTGGCGCAGCGGTCGAAGGCACTGCAGTGCTAGGGGCGTCATTACAGACCCGGGTTGAACCCGGACTGTATTACAACAGGCCGTGATCGGGAGTTCCATAGGGCGGTGCACAATTGGCCCAGCGTCTTCCGGGTTAGGGGAGGGTTTGGCCTGGGGGGCTTTACTTGGCTCATCGTGCTCTAGCGACCCCTTGTGGCGGGCCGGTCACCTGCAGGCTGACCTCAGTCGTCAGTTTAACAGTGTTTCCTTCGACACATTGGTGCGGCTGGCTTCCGGGTTAAGCGGGTATTGTGTTAAGAAGCGAGGTTTATGCGGGTCATGTTTCAGAGCAAGCATGACTCAACCTTCTCCTCCCGAGGCCATTGGGGAGTTGCAGCGATGAGACAAGATCGAAATTGGGGAGAAAAATGGGGCGCTGACAACTCATTTCTGCCTGCTGTAACCCTGACAACGAAGGTAGGCTGAGTGTGTGACAAAACACGGAGGTCAAGTTCATCTGTTGCAGACGAGGAGCTTGTTTGTGTCACTGTCAGCGGCACTTTAATGGGGGCAAAGGCCTTCTCTAACCTGCATTAATGATGCAGGGTTCTTCCTCTACTTTGACAGTGACCTGGGAGCACATAGACGTGTTAAGGCTTAGATGCATCCAAACGACATGACGAGACAATAAGTAGGAAGAAATCTAGCCAAAATCGTCATATCATCAAATAACTGAACCCATGCTTCTTTCTCTGTGTAGCGCTAGGGTAGTAACTGCCCTATCGATCAGGGCAGGAGTGTCAAACTAATTTTGCCCCAAGGGCCACACTGTCACTTTTGGAATTTTCGATGCTCCCTGACTGTCTAGAATTATTTTCAATTACTGTTAGCAAGCTGGTCGGGTGAATGAAGTATACATGTAGATCCATGATCATTTCTACAGTTTCTATTCGTTTTTAGTCATTTCAATGACAATTGAGTTCCCTCAAAAAAAGAACGATATTTATTTAACTCAACCCCTCCCGTATGTTTGACACAAATGGATTAGGGCCTCTAACTGAAAACAAAAGAATGACTACAGATGAGAGAGAGGTGATCAGCAGTATTACCTCTCCATTTTATGTGGATTATCTTCCTCCATCCTCAATGTGTCTCCAGAGAGGACACAAATCAATGCAACACACTTCCTCTTGTTTAGGTGGGTTCCATTGATCTGCTGAAGGGTCAGGTTTCACAAGTGTAGGTTTGACTGACTGTCTCTCAACAGCAAGCCAGCAGTCAAGGTAGCATTGCCCTTGAGTATTACACTATGCATCAAACAAGTAGTGTAGCCAATGGACTGCGTCTGTTTTTTAAGAGTTTTTGAGATGCAGATTTTCATTTCAAATCAATAATGTCTTAACAATATGGTCATAAGATACTTTTATTCAAAGGAACTTACAATCCATGATATGCTAGTTGGAGCGCTGGATGGGTGGGGAGTTGAAGCTGACGTGAGTGTGTGTGTCTCTTGAGTGATGAAAAAATATTTTATACTCGGTGACAGTTGAAGAACATGGTTCACTTTGATTCCCCTTATACTCAAAATGGAGCCACTTCTCTAATGACACCAAAACAGATCAACAAATTAAAGCATTTCTCTCTGTACTTCAGTGAAATGTCATACGTGTTACTGTGAATTCAACACACAGACACTTCCCTATGCTAGCTAGAGTGCTTTGGTAATTACACCAATATTCATCTAATAAGACTTAATGGGAGATGGAACATTGCATCTCTCTCCAAATGCAACCCAGGGGGAAATTGCCCAACGTGAGTAGTCTATAATTGGAATGTATTAATATTTCACTTGACGTGTCTGTCGATGAATATAAATGCAAATGGAGGCTTTCTTTTTCCATCAGCGCCTTAAGCCCAGTGGTTCTTCTCAAGCCTTAAATGAACCTCTCTGCAAGGCCAGACCGGTCTGGCCAACCAGAACACATTGGAGATTAGTGCTTGTTAGGGAAATCTCTTAATTAACTGGCCATGTTTAATAGTTTTTGATTGATAAAAATAGGGGGGGGGGGGGGGGGCAAATGCATCCATGCATAACTACATGTATTATTTTATACAATGCAATTAAATGATTATATTACAAATTCCAAAGAAAACAGAAGGATATTTATACACTAATTAAAATGAAGTTGTGGCACATTGACTCACTAACTTGCATACTGAAAGTAAGTGTGGTGTCACACACCACACACACGTCTCTCCAGAGAGTGAGTGACCTTCCATAAACGGTGTGAGTAGACACCACTCCACACCAACAACACCAAAGTCCTCATGCCAGGGCATTCACATAATGGGCTATTCTCCACCTCAATTCAACAAGTAAATTCTCCAATTCCGGAACTTAACAAGTAGTGTTTCAGAGTCTCCTCTCCTTTTCACACATTACATGTGCTGCCAACACTGATAAGAAAACAGTAGGGGTGTGAGAAGAATACATTGCGGGTTGAGGGTAACATAGGGCTTGCTAGTGTAGCATGTGGGCTCAACAGATAATAACTCTTGATGTATAACTAGGCTGTAATGAAAGAGAGGTTCAGAGGTAGTATGCACTACCTATGACCGTGTGTGTGTCTGTAGGAGGCAGATAGCCTCCTACCATTTCGCAAAAATCTCATTTCATGATCTGTGGAGGTTACCACCCACCTTTTCCCTCTCCCTTGTTCCATCTCTCATCCAGGGAGGAAGAGTAGAGGAGAAGAGTGACTTACTTTCGTCAGGATTGGGGGCGGCCAAGATGGCGCTGTGTTGTCTCTTCACCTCCTCCACCTTCTCTGAGAGCTCCTCGATGAAGCCTCGGATCTCCTCCACCTGGTACAACAGAGAGGGAGACATTATTCAACAAGCCCACTCGAGGCCATCCACAAGCAGACCAGGTAATGATGTAGGACCCAGAAAGAAGCCCTTTTAAAAAAAGCATAACATCTATACTTAATATGATTTCTGTTTGTACAAATGTGTTATATCACTCAGATTTGGGGAGACAAAATCTGTTAGCACATTAGAGGCCAATTGCCTAATCAAAACAGGCAAGCTAACAGAGCTTTTTACTTGACGTAGCCCATGCAGTCGCTGTGTAGATATGCCCCCAATATAACTGTCATAAATATATCAAACGGTATTGGGCCCATTCCATTCATTTGGCAATGCAAGTGGCTTCACTCTCAGTGCAAGTGGCTTCACTACAGTCCCTGGTTCGAAACCAGGTTGTATCACATCCAGCCGTGATTGGGAGTCCCATAGGGCGGCACACAATTGGTCCAGCGTCGTCCGGGTTTGGCCGTCATTGTAAATAAGAATTTGTTCTGAAACGACTTGCCTAATTTAAAAAAAAGGTGAAAAAAAATGAATATATATATTAATATACAGTGGGGCAAAAAAGTATTTAGTCAGCCACCAATTGTGCAAGTTCTCCCACTTAAAAAGATGAGAGAGGCCTGTAATTTTCATCATAGGTACACTTCAACTATGACAGACAAAATGAGAAGAAAAAAAATCCAGAAAATCACATTGTATTTATTTGCAAATTATGGTGGAAAATAAGTATTTGGTCAATAACAAAAGTTTTTCAATACTTTGTTATACTGTATACCATTTGTTGGCAATGACAGAGGTCAAACGTTTTCTGTAAGTCTTCACAAGGTTTTCACACTGTTGCTGGTATTTTGGCCCATTCCTCCATGCAGATCTCCTCTAGAGCAGTGATGTTTTGGGGCTGTTGCTGGGCAACACGAACTTTCAACTCCCTCCAAAGATTTTCTATGGGGTTGAGATCTGGAGACTGGCTAGGCCACTCCAGGACCTTGAAATGCTTCTTACGAAGCCAATCCTTCGTTGCCCGGGCGGTGTGTTTGGGATCATTGTCATGCTGAAAGACCCAGCCACGTTTCATCTTCAATGCCCTTGCTGATGGTAGGCTTTGTTACTTTGGTCCCAGCTCTCTGCAGGTCATTCACTAGGTCCCCCCGTGTGGTTCTGGGATTTTTGCTCACCGTTCTCGTGATCATTTTGACCCCACGGGGTGAGATCTTGCGTGGAGCCCCAGATCGAGGGAGATTATGAGTGGTCTTGTATGTCTTCCATTTCCTAATAGTTGCTCCCACAGTTGATTTCTTCAAACCAAGCTGCTTACCTATTGCAGATTCAGTCTTCTCAGCCTGGTGCAGGTCTACAATTTTGTTTCTGGTGTCCTTTGACAGCTCTTTGGTCTTGGCCATAGTGGAGTTTGGAGTGTGACTGTTTGAGGTTGTGGACAGGTGTCTTTTATACTGATAACAAGTTCAGACAGCTGCCATTAATACAGGTAACGAGTGGAGGACAGAGGAGCCTCTTAAAGAAGAAGTTACAGGTCTGTGAGAGCCAGAAATCTTGCTTGTTTGTAGGTGACCAAATACTTATTTTCCACCATAATTTGCAAATAAATTCATAAAAAATCCTACAATGTGATTTTCTGGATTTTTGATTTTTGAAGTGTACCTATGATGAAAATTACAGGCCTCTCTCATCTTTTTAAGTGGGAGAACTTGCACAATTGGTGGCTGACTAAATACTTTTTTGCCCCACTGTATCTATCAGCCCTATCACAGCACACCACACTTAGTTATAGGCCTCAGTGATGTCATCAGTGTGCAGTGTGTGTCTATAGGGAGCTGGTCTAAATATCACTGGTGGAGGAGAGAGACAGAGAAAGACGTTGGTTACGTCAATGTGTATATTCCACCACTACGGACGCTGCACAGTGCCTGGTAGTTAGGGAGATTCTCAGCTGAGTATGGTGCTCCTCTACAGCTCAGCATGGTGTAGTATTTAAGTGTGCTGTTAGAGAGCTCAGACACTGCATGTGGGCAGCCTGATGGGAAAATGCCTGTTAAAGTAGAGGAAGCAATGCCAGCAAGGCTTCAATGAGTCATGGAGAGAGAGGAGAGCAGAGGGGATTTAAGTTATTATACCATCACAGTCCCTGTGGAATAAGTTGTACTTAGAGCTAAATTCAATTCATGTATTGATTTATCCACCTTTATTTGATCAGGTAAGTTGATTAAGAACGCATTGTCTTGGGAACATAGGAAGAGGTGCATCATGGGAGAGGTGAGGGGGAGGTTTGAGTAAGCCAGTCGGAGGGTAAGGAATCAGATGCTAAATTAATAAAATCAGCAGGTTCAGAACTGTGCTGTATGTACCATGCTAATATCAAACACAGATAGCTCATTTCTATGGTCCTTAGATAGCATCTAGCCCCACCCCATAGAGGCCTATGTTTGATGGCTTGATGTGTATCTAGATACGGCATGGGCTCTTTGATGACTGATCCCTTACTTTGGAAGAGAACTGCTCGCGGAAGACGTGTCTGAAGTAATGACGCAGGAGCTTGAACATCTGTAATTGGGAGCGCAAGACATTGCCTACCTACAGTGAGATGTATCGACTTCAGAGCTCAAATGCTGAGCACAAACATGGCAACCCCGCTGCTTCACGCATAACAGGGCCTGTTCAGTTATGGAAGTAGCTAATGTTAGAAACAGAATAAACTCCAGCTGAATTACAAATTAAATCCTCAACTCAGAGTCACTTACAGTTGAGGCTGAACTAGGGCTGCATGATATGGGCAAAAAAAAAAAAAAAAAAATAGAATAGTGATTTCTTTAGCAAATATTGTGATTTGACGCACGATATAGATCAAAACACTTGAGTAAAGTGTTGAAATCATAGAAATAGAATGACTTACAGTGTATATTAAGACGCAAAGAGGAAAACAGCATCGTTCTTGTTTGGAACAATAGGTTGACTCCATATGACCCAACAGAACGGTATCCAGTATGATATTGAATCTAACAGAGGAGCAACTGTGCTGCTTGAGTGACAGGGGGTGGGGCTTGGTGTGTGTGGGAAGCAGCCGCAAGAGAAAAAAAACAGAGTAAACTATAGAAACGGACGTTACATGCGGCTGAGATGCATTTCAAAATATTGCATGCGATATGGATCTCGTGCAATATGGATATTGAACATGTAAATATTGTGATTTCGATGTGAATTTGATTAATTGTGCTGCCCTAGGCAGAACCTTCCATGGCCTTTTCCTGTCCACGGAAACCAATGCTAATGCTAAAGGAGTTAGCCTATATTTGTGTAAACGCTGCTGGGTTTTGTTTTCTGCCCCAAATCTACAAGAACCACTGAACATTTGGCCCAGTTACCACTTGAAATTAGGCTCCACAAGTAGGCCAGGTCTGGTTGCCATACCTAACCAGATGTTCGCTGTGAAAATGCTAGTCCTGCCCATAGTCAAAGTGCCAACTCTCCCCTAGTGCTCATATCCCACATTTGTACCAAATCTGGACCATATGACATAAGTTCCTGTGCCAGCACTGAGACATATATGTTGCACCAAAACAAAAACGATATGGCCCACAGTCGGCTGCTGTCTACGTTAAGATTAAAACAGTGTAATAGAGTAAGATGCAAATGGTGGGAGAGGAAGGCAAGCCAAACGTTGCTTCAACACATTGTTATTTAACCTCAAATACAGGTTTCTTCTTTGCAACTTTAGATTATGCTAATTGGACCTCTTAGCTAAATTACCAGTATTCAGCAGAGATATAAAAGGCACTTTGATGAACAATGTTTTGTATAATTGAATGGACCTCAGAATTTCTGATTTAGTTGACCTGTGCAGAGCCTGTGTACATCTCAGTGGTGTACATACACAGAGCACTCGCCGCTCTCACACACACACGTGGGGCTTACCTGTACAAAGAACTCATCCATAAATCGATCTTTTTCCATGTTGACTGCCACATCATCTTCTTCCTCAGTCTCCTTCCCCTAAAGGTACATAGACAAGGCAATATTAACAGAAATTAATACATTTTGAAATGTGGATGTAGAAAATGCATCTAAAAAGCATCAAAGACCATCTGCAAAGAGCCTGAGAACCGAATAAAAAAAATGAACTGGCAACTTCCACATTTGTCATGCCTAGCGCAACTCTACTAGTTAATGTAACGTCAACAACAAAGCAAAATAATTATTCGCAGCCAGAGAAAAAGACGCCTATGATGACAAAGGATCCAATTGATCCCCAAAAAGAAGGCGAAACAGGGAAGGAGGGCTCTCTCTGGGGGATTTGTGAAGGAAGTGCTATCCTTATCACATAGACCTTGGCAGCTGGGGGTGGATGCAATGAGTGCTAAAAAGCATGAATGTTTAATTCCTCTACCAGAGGGGGTCCTTGGGGAGGTTCAGGACGTGGACACGGGGTCAGGGTTCACCTGCCCTGTATGCTGTCACATCTCAAACATTTAATTAATCTTATCTAGAGCGACTTAGTTAGTACATTCACCTTAAAGATGCAATATGTAACTTTTTGGGCGACCTGACAAAATTCACATAGATATGCGAGTTATTGATCGGTCAATCTAATTGAAAGCAAGTCTAAGAAGTGGTAGATCTGTTCTATGTGCGATATTTCTATGCTGCCCATGCTTCATTTTTTTTTTTGTCTTTTACTTTGGTTTTGTACACAAGCTTCAAAACAACTGAAAATACAATATTTTTGGTTATGGGCAATATATTTCAGAGCAGATTAGATGCTACAATGATTCTCTACACGATACTTGCTTGTTTGGTCACAAAATGAAATTAGGTTAACTACTATAATTTTTCGGCTGAGCAATTTCTGCATCTTTAAGATAGTCGTTACGGGGGGACAAAATGGCGCCGTAGAGAGAACACTGTGTTTCAGCGAGCTCCCGTGGCATTCGTAAATTTATATTTTTTCATTAATCTCCTAACTTGAAAAAGTGGTAGCTTTGGCTAAATAAGTTATCCTACAATGAGTCTTGACGGCTATTTCTCAAAAATCTCCGACAACATGCCCAACAGAACTACTAAGAACTCGACCAAAACCACCATTCCTGTAGATGTACAGGAGGAGCTAGCTTACCTTAGCGAAGCTAACACCATTGCGGATCCAGGCACAATGGACCTGGTGATTCAAAAGATGACGGATAACATTACTAAAGTGATCGATGTTAAGATAAGAACGGTCTTGGAAGCAATAGCAGGCCATTCAGCTGAACTACAGAGGGTTGTCAAACGTGTTGATGAGGGGGAAGGAAGAATTGTTGCAGTGGAAGCTTCAACTACATCTATGGACACTAAAATAAAAGCACTTGAGAAACAGGTGCGCGAAATGGCGGAGCACATTGACGACTTGGATAATCGAGGACACAGATGCAATATTCGTGTTGTGGGACTCCCGGAAAATTCTGAAGGGACACGTTCAGTAAATTCTTTTGAGGAATGGATCCCTGACTACCTACAAATGGACACTAAGGCTGGTCGTGTGAAGCTGGACAGAGCCCATCGTTCTCAAGCACCGATACCCAGTCCCAACCAGCGCCCACGGCCAGTGGTTATAAAGTTCCACAACTTCACCAACAAGCAGCGCGTCATGGATGCGGTTAGAAACATCGGTTCTGACGGTAGTCAACTTAAAGGTCCAAAGGTCTCATTCTTCAATGATTATTCCACAGCGGTTGTACGAAGACGCAAAGGGTTTGATGAGGCGAAGGCTCGACTCAAGAGAATGGAGATGGACTACGCACTGCTGTACCCCGGCCACATTGAAGATTATGGTCAACGGATCGCCTAAGAAACTCTACACACCTGAAGAGGCTGCTGCGTTTATTGACTCTCTCGGGTAAATAACTTTAAGCTGCACCTCCGCAGCATTGGATACATTTTTTTATTTTATTTGAATCTGATCATGAAACAGTGGTGTGAGTTCTCACGTGCTCCGGTTCAGTAATATTCGTATTTCTATTATTTCTCTTGCTAAAGTAACTGCCGCTATAGCTCAGGCTGAGATATGGGTGAATCTATATTGGTGCCCAGGCTTGGTTTTAGGTGGAAGAGCCTCAATCTTTATATATTGATTTTCATTTCCATATATATAAAGGATGAGGCTATTGAGTGGCAATGCAGACTTAAGAGTCTACATTGGAAAGTTGAAATCCACTGCATGTTAGCTAGTGGGAAAACCCCCTTTTGGATCTTTACATGTTTAATTTTTGGGATTAGCATAGTTCGAGTTCAGGGTTCATATCGTTTGTTTATGCTCGGTGAAATAGAAGAGAGTTCAACACATGGAAAAAGGTACCACCCCACTTTTACAGTAGGATTCAGTCTGGATATTGAATGGTCAAAGTGCAATGGCAGGTAACAGACTGCGTGTATGTACATGGAACATTAGAGGGAGCCATAACCCCATTAAAAGGAAGAAGGTACTGTCTTTTTTGAAAAAAGAAAATATTGATATTTCCCTGTTGCAAGAAACTCATTTGGATGATAAGGAGCATCTGAAATTACAACAAGGGGGGTTTGGTCAAGTGTTTTTCTCATCATTTACATCCAGAAGTAGAGGTGTAGCAATTCTTGTGAAAAAGAACTTACCACTTAAGGTCTTGAATTGTGTGAAAGATACATTTGGTCGCTTTGTTATAATTAATGGTACTTTACAAGGGCAGAACATCTCCATAATGAATATTTACTTCCCTCCTGCCCACCCCCCTGATTTCCTCACTAAGGTATTTCTAGACTTTTCAGAATTAAACTCAGACACTGCAGTGGTTGGAGGAGATTTTAATTGTTTGTTGAACCCCCTTATTGATAAGTTTCCCAGCGGTATAGCTTCACTCTCTCCTCGAGCTAAGTCACTTAAAGCTATTTGTGATGATCTGGGGTATGCTGATGTTTGGAGAACTTTTCACCCCTCCAACAGAGAGTTCACTTTTTTCTCTGCACCTCATGGATGTCAGACTAGAATAGATTACCTTTTTATGCCCAGGACGTCTTTGCAATCTGTTTTATCCACTAGGATAGGAAGCATAGTCATATCTGATCATGCAGAGGTGATCCTGGACATAAAACTCAACGGGGCATTCAATCTGTCAAAACATTGGAGGTTGAATACAACCATCCTTAAAGACCATACATTCACATCATATTTTATTACAGAGTTTAAAGCATTTTTCTCTATTAACTCTCAATCAACAGATAACCCCTCGCTCCTTTGGGAAACCTGTAAAGTGTACGCCAGGGGTCTGATTATGTCATACACAGCCACTAAGAGGCGGAAAAAGCGTGAAAAGCAAAAAAGGTTAGAGGGTGAATTAGGAACTAAAGAGAAGGACTACATTAAAACTCCCACTCCTGCCCTATTAAAAGGAAATATCAGTTCTTAGATCAACGTTGGACTCTCTCCTAACACAGGACGCTGAAAAGAAAATGAGATTTGTCAGGCAAAAGCTATATGAACATGGCGATAAGCCAGGAAAGTACTTGGCGTACCTAGCTAAAAAGAGAGCTGACTCACAGTCAATTGCTACTATTACTGATTCTGATGGCAATCATTTATATGATTTTTTTTAATATAAATGACTCATTTGAGAAATTTTATGCAAATCTTTATGCCTCAGAACTGCCAAATGATGCACCCAAATTAATGAAGAACTTATTTTCTAAGATTGAGCTCCCTACTATCTCCGAAGAACAGAGGTCTCTCCTTAATGCCCCTATTACCGAGGAAGAGATAATGTTCGCAATTAAGAATCTGCAAAATGGTAAGGCCCCAGGACCAGACGGGTTTTGTAGTGAGTTCTGTAAAGAGTTCCATGGCCTGATCCTTGAGCCATTGCGTGATATGTTTAACCACTCATTTTCAAATGACCAGTTCCCTCAAACACTGAGAGAAGCCAACATATCACTTATTCTCAAAAAGGGAAAATGTCCAGAGTCTTGTTCCTCGTACAGACCAATTTCCCTTCGGAATGTGGATAGAAAATTGTTTTCTAAAATTCTAGCCACAAGATTAGAGGACTCACTGCCACTAATTGTGAAAGGAGACCAAACAGGCTTCATTAAGGGCCGTAAGTCATGCAACAATGTCAGGCGGCTTCTTAATGTAATTCAAGCCTACCAACAAAGTACTAGGGATGGTCTTGTGCTCTCCCTAGATGCTGAGAAAGCATTTGATCTTGATTCTTTGCTCTAAATAAATTTGGTCTAGGGGACAACTTTATAAAATGGGTGAAAGTTTTATATGATGACCCTCAGGCTGCTGTCCTTACTAATGGGCTAAGGTCAAATAGCTTCTCTATATACAGAGGTACCAGACAGGGCTGTCCTTTGTCCCCTCTCCTATTTGCACTCGTTATGGAACCACTGGCCGAGGCCATCAGGGTAACGCCTGCTATACAGGGGCTGCTCATTGGTGATGTTCGCCATAAAATAAGCTTGTATGCTGATGATGTCCTGATATTCATCTCTAGTCCCCAGACTTCAACTACATCTCTTATTAATATTATTGAATTATTCAGCGAATTCTCAGGCTACAAGATTAACTTAACTAAATCAGAGGCCTATGCCACTTGGTAACCTTCACTCTGTACCTAATACTTCTCCCCCCTTCCCTTTTAAATGGTCTCCCTCAGGTTTTACGTATCTGGGTATATTTGTAACTCCCAAACTCCAGCAAATGTACAAAGCCAATTTTGTTCCCTTGTTTGATACAATAAGACAGGATCTGGAGCGCTGGAACTCTCTCCCGATTTCTTGGTTGGGTAGAATATCCCTCTTGAAAATGAACATTTTACCTAGACTACTTTACCCAATCCAAATGATCCCAGTATTACTCTCCAATAAGGTAATAAAGGATGTAAATGGATGGCTAAGTTCCTTTATATGGAGTAAACGCAAGCAAGACTTAAGATGGCAATATTGCAGCTGCCAAGTTCTATCAGGTTCTATCAGTGGTGTTCCCACCTATGTTATATTTCTGATTGGATCACAAACAATGACTCCTCTATTTGGTTAGACATTGAGACTTCTTTCAAAATACCCCTTACAGGATCTTTTATTTTTCAGAAGTTTCAAGTCTGTAGAAGATCACTGCAATAATCCTATTTCACTTAACACACTCAAAGTATGGAGGTCAGTTCAGCGCTTCCTGGGAAGGTCCAAACTAACCTCTGCTCTTACCCCAATTCTTAACAACCCAGATTTTGGTCCAGGATTGCTGGATGCTGGCTTTAACTTTTGGCTTAATAAGGGCATACGCAGACTAAATGACTTATTTGCTGATAAGATTTTATTGTCATTTGAGCAGATGGTGGAGAAATATCGACTCCCAAAGCAGGACTTTTTCCGCTTCCTACAAGTAAGACATTATATTGTGAAGAGCACCACCTTAATTGGTAACCCTGATATGTCTGTCATTGAAAGAATGCTTTTTTCCCCACAACGGAAAATGTCTGTAAGTCTGTTTTATGATGCTTTAAGGTCCTTTTCTGCTGTCGACACACAGAGGGTGAAACAAGTGTGGGAGAAATAATTGTCTGTTACTATTGACTAAGAGATGTGGGAGGACATTTGGAGATATGCAAAAACAATATCTAATCGTACTAGAGCAATCCAATTAAGAATAATACACAGATTGCATATATCCCCAAATCGCAGACATGCTTTTAACCCCTCTTCCTCTTCTCCTCAGTGTCTTAAATGCAAAACTGATACAGGCACCCTAACACATTGTTTATGGTCATGTACCAAGATACTAGTCTGGTGTTCTGCAAGAAATTGAGAAGATCCTAGGGGTTGATCTAGAATTGGACCCAGTTTCTTTACTGTTGGGTCTCCCTAGCAGGCATGTTACTTCTGTGGGTAAGAGGAGGCTTTACAACATCCTTACCTTTGCAGCAAGGAAAAACATCATTTTACAGTGGATTAGTGATAAGGTTCCTTCTATTAAAGATTGGCATAAGATACTATTTGAATGGGTGCCTCTGGAATATCTGACATGTACATTGCATTCTAAAACAGATCAGTTCTACAAAGTATGGGAACCCTATCTAAATTACCTAGAACCTGAGTTATCAGCTATTATGCTGCAAGGATTCTCTTAGAATGGTGGTGATCTATGTATTTCAGAATTACACTGTACGTTCCATGTGTGGAACCTAACTTCTTAGTTTAAACTGAGCTTTTTTGTTTAATTTCTGTTTGTAAGTTTGTTTAAAATGTATGTATTGAGAGACGCAATGATGGGGATGGGGTGAGAGAAGCGGGGAGAGGAAAATGGTGTGCGTGTGTATGTGTGTGTATGTATGTATATGTATATATACATGTGCAGGTATGTGTAAGTGAGTGCTGTTTTTTTTGCTTTGTCTCTGTTGTTGTATCTCTTAATATGGGTGAAAATTGTGAAATTCCAATAAAAATACTGTTTAAAAAAATATATATAATAATAAAAATGTAAAAAAGATAGTCGTTACGGTGGTTGTCCCACCTAGCTAAGGCAAAACAGGTTTTTGGAAATTCTTGCTAATTTATTACAAATAAAACAAATACCTTATTTACATAAGTATTCAGAGCCTTTGCTATGAGACTCAAAATTTAGCTCAGGTGCATCCTGTTTCCATTGATCATCATTGAGATGTTACTACAACTTGATTGGAGTCTACCTGTGGTAAATTCAATTGATTGGCACACACAACTGTCTATATAAATGTACCAAAGTTGACAGTGCATGTCAGAGCAAAAATCAAGCCATGAGGTCAAAGGAATAGTACGTAGAGCTCCGATACAAGATTGTGTCGAGGCTCAGATCTGGGGAAGGGTACCCAAAAAATGTCTGCAGCATTGAAGGTTCCCAAGAACACAGTGGCCTCCATATTTCTTAAATAGATGAAGTTTGGAACCACCAAGACCCTTCCTAGAGCTGGCCACCCGGCCAAACTGAGCAATCGGGGGAGAAAGGCCTTTGTCGGGGAGGTGACCAAAAACGCAATGGTCACTGACAGAGCTCACCCTTCCAGAAGGACAACCATCTCTGCAGCACTACCATAAAGGCCTGATTGGTGGAGAGTGGCCAGACGAAAGACCATGAGAAACAAGACGCTCTGGTCTGATGAAACCAAGATTGAACTATTTAGCCTGAATGTGTCACGTCTGGAGGAAACCTGGCACCATCCCTACTGTGACGCATGGTGGTGGCAGCATCATGCTGTGTGGATGCTTTTCAGTGGCAGGGACTGGGAGACTAGGCAGGATTGAGGGCAAGGTGAACGGAGCAAAGTACAGAGAGATCCTTGACGAAAAGCTGCTCCAGAGCGCTCAGGACCTCAGACTGGGGGGGGCGAAGGTTCACGTTCCAACAGGACAACAACCCTAATCACACAGCCAAGACAACGTAGGAGTGGCTTTGGGGAAAAGTGTCTGAATGTCCCTGAGTGGCCTAGCCAGAGCCTTGAACCCAATCGAACATCTCTGGAGAGACCTGAAAATAGCTGTGCCTCGACACTCCCCATTCAACCTGACAGAGCTTGAGAGGATCTGCAGAGAATAATGGGAGAAACTCCCTCAATACAGGTGTGCGAAACTTGTAGTGTCATACCCAAGAAGACTCAAGGCTGTAATCGCTGTCAAAGGTGCTTCAACAGAGTACTGAGTAAAGGGTCTGAATGCTTATGCAAATGTGATATGTTTTTTATTTTTTAAACATTTGCAACAATTTCTAAAAAACTGTTTTTGCTTTTTCAATATGCGGTATTGTGTGTAGATTGATAAGGGGGGGGGGGGGAATGTAATCAATTTTAGAATAAGGCAGTAATGTAACAAAATGTGGAATAAGTCAAGCGGTCTGAATACTTTCCGAATGCACTGTATGACATGTCGCATACATACTCAGTCAGGCCCTTGTGATTGAAGAAGGCTCAATGACGATGTTGGTATACATGGGTGGGAAATGCTAATTTAATCAACACTAGAGCCTTTGCTACCTCAACAGTTTGAATCAGGCAATACATTTTTCTACCCATACCCATCTTCTTTCACTGATCACCCATTCCCACTTACCTTTGGCCTCTATTGAGAAGCATTAGCCAGCCACAGAAGGAAATTAGCCTTCATGAATATCGCCTTAAAGCTAGCCTGGCATGCCAGGATTCGAGACGCCTGTAATAGCACCAAGACATCAAGGCTAGTGAACAAGCAGGAAACCAGATGAAGACAGATCAAATTATATCATTCCAAAGATATCCAGCAAATAGGATGAAAATATACTTGGGAGCAAAATGCAATTAGCAGAAACAGGCTATCGATGCCATTGTAAACCATGCTTATCTAGGAGTATATTGGATTTAGACTTTACTCATTATAGTAACAAACTAATAAGTCTAATGTAACTATTTGCATTAACTTAATTATTTTTCCTCAACAAAATGTAGGTTTGTGAGATTTATACAAGGTATGTATTTCATAATAAAATCTTCAAAATGTAATCAAGGTATGAGTACTTGTAAAGCACAGATGTGATTCTTTGTTTCACAATAAAAAATGAAAAAGGACATTTGATGGTTGACATCAAGAGAGGTGGAGGTTGATGATGAACCTAATGGTCCCCGTGGAAGTAGTGGGGGAGCGTTTTCACCGTCACACACTCATCCTGCTCCTACACATAGGCTGTGGGAGGGCACAGGAAGGGAGACAAAGGTTCCTGGCTCCATGCTGCTACACCATAGTCATTATAGCCATCAGCCCACACTGACACCACATTATCTCCATTAGCCTACACGTTCCACGACACAACAAAACCCACAAACGTACACTCAAACACCCTCCTCTCACCCACACACACACACTGTCCTCTCACACACAAGAGAGAAAGGGAGGGCGATAGAAAGAGGGGTGACCACTCCATTCCCCCCCTTCTATGGTTAGGGAGGACATGCCTTTTCACGACCGCCGTTCTGCCGACTCACTCTAACTCCAGCTCCATCTGCACACTCATCATCACACTCAGTGAAAGCCGTCAATGCTGTCACTGGCAAGTGTTACATAATATTTCAAGTGGTCAAAAGGAACCATCAATAACATTAAAGTAGTGTCATAGCTGAGATATTAAAGATATTATCCAGACAACATGTAAGCATTAAATATTAAACAAGAACTGGCCATGGGCAGTTTGGACAATCCCATTGCTTTATGCTGTTTTACAATCTACGAGAGGCCCTTGAGAAGTACAGTATCTAGAGGTTTTCAAAAAGGACACCAGTGAATACACAATTCAACACTGGCATACACTAACAGACATGATGCATCTCTGAGAATACACCAAGATCTCAAACTACTAAGAACAGCATTGGTATAGCACTCTAACCATCGGACAATAGTGATCGTGGAAAATTAAAAAAATACAATCGATACAGTTACATATCGGGATATTAATTTCGACGATACATCGTATTGTTTTGACAACGTCGCACTATTATTTTTACGCTAGTTGGCTGTACCTGCACCATCAGTATTTTTCCTTCATTGCTTGTTTTATTTTCTTTAACCAGGCAATTCAGTTTACAATGACGGCCTACTCCGGCCAAACCCTAACGACGCTGGGCCAATTGTGCGCCGCACTATGAGACTCCCAATCACGGCCAGTTGTGATACAGCCTGGAATCAAACCAGGGTCTGTAGTGACGCCTCTAGCACTGAGATGCAGCGCCTTATACCACTGCAACACTCGGGAGCCCCATCTCCATCTTCTATTTAAATAGAGAGCCAATTTGTTTTCAGCATTTCATATCCATAACTGATCAAAACGTGTTTTCTCATGGCTCTCGTCCATCTGCAGCAGACATATTGTGAGCAATATGTTTGGAACATCGAATCGCAATAAAATCACAGTATCGAGTTGCAATACATATAGAATTGTGAGCACCGCAATATACACTACCGTTCAAAAGTTTGGGGTCACTTAGAAATGTCCTTATTTTTTGAAAAAAAAGCACATTTTTTGTCCATTAAAATAACATCAAATTGATCAGAAATACAGTGTAGATATTGTTAATGTTGTAAATGACTATTGTAGCTGGAAACGGCTGATTTTTTCATGGAATATCTACATAGGCTACAGAGGCCCATTATCAGCAACCATCACTCCTGTGTTCCAATGGCACGTTGTGTTAGCTAATCCAAGTTTATCATTTTAAAAGGCTAATTGATCATTAGAAAACCCTTTTGCAATTATGTTAGCTACGCACAGCTGAAAACGGTTGTGCCGATTAAAGAAGCAATAAGACTGTCCTTCTTAAGACTAGTTGAGTATCTGGAGCATCAGCATTTGTGGGTTAGATTACAGGCTCAAAATGGCCAGAAACAAAGAACTTTCTTCTGAAACTCGTCAGTCTATTCTTGTTCTGAGAAATTAAGGCTATTCCATGTGAGAAATTGCCAAGAAACTGAAGATCTCGTACAACGCTGTGTACTACTCCCTTCACAGAACAGCGCAAACTGTCCCTAACCAGAATAGAAAGAGGAGTGGGAGGCCCCGGTGCACAACTGAGCAAGAGGACAAGTACATTAGTGTCTAGTTTAAGAAACAGACGCCTCACAAGTCCTCAACTGGCAGCTTCATTAAATAGTACCCGCAAAACACCAGTCTCAACGTCAACAGTGAATAGGCGACTCCGGGATGCTGGCCTTCTAGGCAGAGTTGCAACTAAAAAGCCATATCTCAGACTGGCCAATAAAAAGAAAAGATTAAGATGGGCAAAAGAACAGACACTGGACAGAGGAACTCTGCCTAGAAGGCCAGCATCCCGGAGTCGCCTCTTCACAGTTGACGTTGACACTGGTGTTTTGCGGGTACAATTTAATGAAGCTGCCAATTGAGGACTCGTGAGGTGTCTGTTTCTCAAACTAGACACTAATGTACTTGATAAATTGGCCTCTGTACGCCCATGTAGATATTCCATAAAAAAATGTAATCTGCCGTTTCCAACTACAATAGTCATTTACAACATTAACAATGTCTACACTGTATTTCTGATCAATTTGATGTTATTTTAAAAATGGACCAAAAATGTGCTTTTCTTTCAAAAACAAGAACATTTCTAAGTGACCCCAAACTTTTGAACGGTAGTGTATCTCGTATCGCCAAAGTATCGTGAGGTCCCTGGCAATTCCTAGCCCTGTTGGACAACATACCCACCCATGCCGTACACTTTTTGAATCAAATGCCGGTGTGGAATCATCACACAGGCACCAGGTTCTCTCTCAGACCCCCATATCCAGTCAGATGCATGCAGGGCATGGCAAAGGTGTTAATAATGCATAACCCCGTTTGCGGGCTACAGGATCTGAATGCACAAAACCATCTATGACCAATTCCATTGGCTTCCTATGGTCTCAAAAACAGCCAATTCAATTCGTAGCAGTCATCTCCAGAATCCACGCACAGAGCCCCAGCATGTCTTCCTACACTGAACAACTCAGAAGCAACATTGAGTAAAGATGAATTAGACACTGCATAATTTGGGAAGATGAAACTAAATTAGGGATTGAGGTGTAGCTGGATCTACTCAACAGGTGACTTAGGAAGTGGATCTCACCATTAGACCACTTTTGATGTCTGAAAAATGTGTTGCGGTGACTTTGTCACATGTAAAATGCCTGATGTAAACAAATCAATCTAAAAGCTGATATGTCAGCACCATGGACAGTGATAGAATCCCAAACTGTTGAAATTCAGCACCACAGAAAATTGGACAGTGACTGCAACTCATTATTGCACTGAATATGAGAGGAAATATCACCCTCCAGTCATTCTATGTCTTGTGGTGTTTAACAGCCACAGCAGCATGACGTTCCAGTGTGAAATGGCTTTTTTTAATAGCAGCAAGCTGTGGAGCCTGAAATGGATTTGAACTTAATGTAGAGGTTTAACAATGACTGGGCAGTCATAAACTGCATGACCAAAAGTATGTGGACAACTGCTCGTCGAACATCTCATTCTAAAATCATGGGCATTAATATAGATTTGGTCCCCCTTTGCTGCTATAACAGCCTCCACTCTTCTGGGAAGGCTTTCCACTAGATTTTGGAACATTGCTGAGGGGACTTCTATTCAGCCACAAGAGCATTAGTGAGGTCGTGCACTGATGTTGGGCGATTAGGCCTGGCTCGCAGTCGGCCTTCCAATTCATCCCAAAGGTGTTTGATTGAGTTCAGGTCAGGCCTCTGTGCAGGCCAGTCAAGTTCTTCCACACCAATCTCGACAACCCATTTCTGTATAGACCTTGCTTTGTACACGGGGCATTGTCATGCTGCAACAGGAAAGGGCCTTCCCCAACCTGTTGTCACAAAGTTGGAAGCACAGAATCATCTAGAATGTCATTGTATTCTGTAGCGTTAAGATTTCCCTTCACTGGAACTAAGGGGCCTAGCCCAAACCATGAAAAACAGCCCCAGACCATTATTCATCTTTCCACCAAACTTTTGTTGGCACTATGCATTCGGGCAGGTATGGTTCTTCTGGCATCCGCCAAACCCAGATTTGTCCATCGGACTGCCAGATGGTGAAGCGTGATTCATCACTCCAGAGAACTCATTTACACTGCTCCAAAGTTTACTGTTCCAATGGCAGCGAGCTTTACACCACTCCAGCCGACGCTTGGCATTGAGCATGGTGATCTTAGGCTTGTGTGCAGCTGCTAGGCCATGGAAAACCATTTCATGAAGCTCCCGACGAACAGTTATTGTGCTGATGTTGCTTCCAGAGGTAGTTTGGAACTCGGTAGTGAGTGCTGCAACCGAGGACAGATGATTTTTACGCGCTACACACTTCAAAACTCGGAGGTCCCGTTTTGTGAGCTTGTGGCCTACCACTTCGTGGCTGAGCCATTGTTGCTCCTAGATGTTTCCACTTGACAATAACACCACTTACAGATGACAGGAGCAGCTCTAGCAGGGGAGACATTTGACAAACTGACTTGTTGTAAAGGTGGCATCCTATGACAGTGCCACGTTGAAAGTCACGGAGCTCTTCAGTACAGGTCATTCTTCTGCCAATGTTTGTCAATGGAGATCGTATGGCTGTGTGCTCGATTTTATACACCTGTCAGCAACGGGTGTGGCTGAAATAGCTGAATCCACTCATTTGAAGGGGTGTCTTTTGGCCATGTAGTGTATGTAACAAATTGGCCCCATCTATAAGAAGAAAAATCTTTACTCTCTGTGAAACCATTCCTAGATTACATTTGGGATATCACTCATGTGAGACGGACTGTGATTGGTCAGTGTGGTACCTCTGGGGGAGAAACCAGGTGTCGACTGTCATCCACAGATGCTAACGCAGCTCCTCTGAGAACTGCCCCCTTTTCTCCCGCTGTGTGTGTGAGATAGAGAGGGAGCGCTAAAGAGATACAGTGCCTTCGGAAAGTATTCAGACCCCTTAACTTTTTCTACATTGTTATGTGACAGCCTTATTCTAAAATGTATTAAATCCCCTCAATCTACACACAATAGCCCATAATCACAAAGCAATAAGAGGTCTTTTTTTCTTTTACAAAAATTGAAATATGACATTTACCTCTGGCTGGGCCACTCAAGGACATTCAGAGACTTGTACCAAAGCCACTCCTGCATTGTCTTGGCTGTGTGCTTAGAGTTGTTGTCGTGTTGGAAGGTGAATCTTCGCCCCCCGATGTCTGAGGTCTTGAGCGCTCTGGAGCACGTTTTCATCAAGGATCTTTCTGTACTTTGCTCCATTCATCTTTGCAGCGATCCTGACTAGTCTCCCAGTCCCTGCTACTGAAAAACATTCCCACAGCACGATGCTGCCACCACCATGCTTCACCATAGGGATGGTGCCAGGTTTCCTCCAGGCGTGACGCTTGGCATTCAGGCCAAAGAGTTAAATCTTGGTTTCATCAGACCAGAGAATCTTGTTTCTCATGGTCTGAGAGTCCTTTAGGTGCCTTTTGGCAAACTCCAAGCAAGCTGTCATGTGCCTTTTACTGAGGAGTGGCTTCCGTCTGGCCACTCTACCATAAAGGCCTGATTGGTGGAGTGCTGCAGAGATGGTTGTCCTTCTGAAAGGTTCTCCCATCTCCACAGATGAACTCTGGAGCTCTGTCAGAGTGAGCATCGGGTTCTTGGTCACCTCCCTGACCAAGGCCCTTCTCCCCCGATTGCTCAGTTTGTCCGGGCGGCCAGCTCTAGTAAGTCTTGGTGGTTACAAACTTCTTCCATTTAAGATTGATGGAGGGCACTGTGTTCTTGGGGACATTCAATGCTGCAGACATGTATTGGTACCCTTCCCCAGATCTGTGCCTTGACACAATCCTGTCTCGGAGCTCTATGGACAATTCCTTATACCTCATGGCTTGGTTTTTGCTGTTACATGCATTGTCAACTGTGGGACCTTTTATAGACAGTTGTGTGCCTTTCCAAATCATGTCCAATCAATTGAATTTACCCAGGTGGACTCCAATCAATTTGTATAAACATCTCAATGATGATCAATGAAAACACGATGCACCTGAGCTCAATTTTGAGTCTCATAGCAAAGGGTCTGAATAGTTATGTAAATATGGTATTTCTGTTTTTATTTTTAATAAATTTGCTAAGATTTCGAAAAATCTTTCGCTTTATTATTAACTATCCTAATAATGGACAACATTCTACAACACCTGACGGTGCCAATGTTTTCACCGTCCTCTCACACGTTGCGTTTCCATATGGACGTGTGGAACAAGTTTTTACCTTGATAGCCTACTTAGCAAAACGGATCCCCAGAAATGTACACCATTGTTATGAAATGACAGTAAATACTTAAAAAAAAAGATGTTCTACTCTAAAACAGCTGCTTTCCAACTCCCAAGAAATAAGTGAGGCGCACCTTCCGCCCAACCCATCCGAATAACCACCGTTTGCTTCTGGGGTCTCAAATATAGTAGGGTAGAATTACAAATATAATCACTTACCACCCTTAGCTCGTGTGTACGGTCCTTCATCGTGAATTGACAACTTTTCCACTTGTTTCTACAACTAGGTTGATGCGCCTTATATCCGTACTCTCGAGTCAGGGTTTTTATTTTATTTTCCGTGAAGAGAGCGGCGGGCGCGCGCAAGGGGTGTAGATCAATCGAGAGCGCGCAATAATCTCGAGGCACAAAATGTCATGAATTTTCTTGACATCAATGTATTAGAAATGTCACTTCAACAAAAAAAATCGTAATTATTTTCGCAGAGATTAATATCACGATACTCGTTTCAGGATTAAAAGAGATACATATTGCATGGTACAGACTACAATATGGCAGACACATTTTAAATAGGCCTCCCTTCCAGATTATGAAGAATAAAAACTGTCATTCAAAATTACTGTTTTGGGAACAGTTCATATATTATCAGAATTATGATCGCTTTAAAAAACATATCTATGTGTTACACACTAGCGCCACCTGGTGGAGGAAATAACTGCAGTTTAGTTGACGCCTCATATGCATGGTTTTACTCTGTGATTCCTTCGAAACATCTCAGACAATATAAATGTTAGACTCATCCTTGAATTAATTTCTTATATTGTAATTCATGGTAAGATAGAAACGTTTACAAAAAGTGAACATACTGTATAGAACTTCCTTGGTGTCCACATCACCAACAAACTGACATGGTCCAAGCACACCAAGACAGTCGTGAAGAAGGCACGACAAAACCTATACCCCCTCAAGAGACTGAAAAGATTTGGCATGGGTCCTCAAATCCTTAAAAGGTTCTACAGCTGCACCATCAAGAGCATCCTGGCTGGTTGCAACACTGCCTGGTATGGCAACTGCTCGGCCTCCGACCGCAAGGCACTACAGAGGGTAGTGCGTACGGCCCAGTACATCACTGGGGCCAAGCTTCCTGCCATCCAGGACCTCCACACCAGGCAGTGTCAGAGGAAGGTCCTAAAAATTGTCAAAGACTCCAGCCACCCTATTCATAGACTGTTCTCTCTGTTACCGCATGGCAAGCGGTACCGGAGCGCCAAGTCTAGGTCCAAAGAGGCTTCTAAACAGCTTCTACCCCCAAGCCATAAGACTCCTGAACATCTAATAAAATGGCTACCCAGACTATTTGCATTGCCCCCCCCCCCCCCCCCCCCTCTGCTGCTACTCTCTGTTATTATCTATGCATAGTCACTTTAATAATTCTACCTACATGCACATATTACCTCAATTACCTCAACTAACCAGTGCCCCTGCACATTGACTCTGTACCGGTACCCCTGTATCACTATTGTTATTTTACTGCTGCTCTTTAATTACTTGTTACTTTTATTTCTTATTCTTATTTCTGTATGGATTTTAAACATTTTTAAACTGCATTGTTGGTTAGGGCTTGTAAGTAAGCATTTCACTGTAACGTCTACACCTGGAGTATTCGGAATGTGACAAATAACATTTGATTTGCTTTGATATTTCAATAGTTACAAAAAGGAATATACACCTATAAGTGGTTATTGTAACTGCTGAGGTATCCCACTTATCTCTAAATAAACCAAATGTTAATATTGCTAATTAAGCTTGCACCTTAGGGCAATGAAATAACCTTCTTCAAACATACAAACTTCACGCTATCCTCCGATTTGGGACTCCAAAGTGGACCCATCCAACTTGGGGCCATTCGACTTTGGACTTTCCAAATTGGACGCATCCAAATTTGACCATCTGACTTGGGACCCTCCAACTTGGCTCACTTATTAACTATCACCAGCCCTTGTGGCCTATATCTCTACTCCAGTCACCGCTATCCTCATAGGGACACTTCTTGCACTTCCAGGCCTCCTCCACATCTACTCCCTATTGCCCCTCCAGTAGGTCAGGTAGCCCTGAATCTTAGCCCTAAACTGGGCTTCATCAAACGCTACCTCCCTGGTGCCTATGAGCTTTCCAGGGCTCTGGAGGCTGTACTCTATGGCATGGAGGTCAGAGAAAGTTAGAAGGACCAGTAAATGGTCCAGGAGCTCTTCAAACATGATTGCCCAGAGGCCCAGTGTCTGGTAGTGGGTCTGATCCAAGGACCTAATTAGGATCCAGCTGTCAACAGGACCTTGTTCATACGGACAGAAAGAGACAGAGAGAGACAGAGAGAGACAGAGAGACACAGAGAGAGAGAGAGAAGATGGCTCGTTTCAGCTCGTTGTATTTTGTTATTGATATCATGTCTTATTTTGAGGTGTTTTGACTTATGTCACGTCTATGCTCATACAATATGGCTCAAATTTGCTAGCTAGCTAACCCAACATTTGTAACAATGTATTTGAGAGATAAGTGCTAATTATTTAAATAAACATTAGTTTAAATGTTGTCAACAATTCCTTGATTCTATTAAAGCCAACCCCGTCTGTTTTGCCCCAAGGGTCGTGTACACATCGGTTTTGTTGCTAAACAACCCACCCGTCTATTGCCTACTATGACAATTTCTCTGTTTTAAATGGGCCATAACTCTGGAATTTTGATATGCCTGTAGAATATATGATGTTCAACAACATATTGAAAAATTTGCCAAATAATACGAAAATATTTCTTTTCCATATCATGTTTATATATTTCTCTATAGTCATAAATGAATGTAAGAAATGTTTTATTGAAAACAAAATACTACTAATATTACAGAGCAAGCGGTAATATTTGCACCCCAGTATCTCTACTTGCACACTCATCTTCTGCACAACTATCACTCCAGTGTTTAATTGCTATATTGTAATTATTTCGCCACTATGGCCTATTTATTGCCTTACCTCCCATATCCTACCTCATTTGCACACACTCTATATAGACTTTTTCTATTGTATTATTGACTGTATGTTTGTTTATTCCATGTGTAACTCTGTGTTGTTGTTTCTGTCGCACTGCTTTGCTTTATCTTGGCCAGGTCGCAGTTGTAAATGATAACTTGTTCTCAACTGGCCTACCTGGTTAAATAAAGGTGAAATATACACTGCTCAAAAAATAAAGGGAACACTAAAATAACACATCCTAGATCTGAATGAATGAAATATTCTTATTAAATACTTTTTTCTTTACATAGTTGAATGTGCTGACAACAAAATCACACAAAAATTATCAATGGAAATCAAATTTATCAACCCATGGAGGTCTGGATTTGGAGTCACACTCAAAATTAAAGTGGAAAACCACACTACAGGCTGATCCAACATTGATGTAATGTCCTTAAAACAAGTCAAAATGAGGCTCAGTAGTGTGTGTGGCCTCCACGTGCCTGTATGACCTCCCTACAACGCCTGGGCATGCTCCTGATGAGGTGGCGGATGGTCTCCTGAGGGATCTCCTCCCAGACCTGGACTAAAGCATCCGCCAACTCCTGGACAGTCTGTGGTGCAACGTGGCATTGGTGGATGGAGCGAGACATGATGTCCCAGATGTGCTCAATTGGATTCAGGTCTGGGGAACGGGCGGGCCAGTCCATAGCATCAATGCCTTCCTCTTGCAGGAACTGCTGACACACTCCAGCCACATGAGGTCTAGCATTGTCTTGCATTAGGAGGAACCCAGGGCCAACCGCACCAGCATATGGTCTCACAAGGGGTCTGAGGATCTCATCTCGGTACCTAATGGCAGTCAGGCTACCTCTGGCGAGCACATGGAGGGCTGTGCGGCCCCCCAAAGAAATGCCACCCCACACCATGACTGACCCAACGCCAAATCGGTCATGCTGGAGGATGTTGCAGGCAGCAGAACGTTCTCCACAGCGTCTCCAGACTCTGTCACGTCTGTCACATGTGCTCAGTGTGAACCTGCTTTCATCTGTGAAGAGCACAGGGCGCCAGTGGCGAATTTGCCAATCTTGGTGTTCTCTGGCAAATGCCAAACGTCCTGCACGGTGTTGGGCTGTAAGCACAACCCCCACCTGTGGACGTCGGGCCCTCATACCACCCTCATGGAGTCTGTTTCTGACCGTTTGAGCAGACACATGCACATTTGTGGCCTGCTGGAGGTCATTTTGCAGGGCTCTGGCAGTGCTCCTCCTGCTCCTCCTTGCACAAAGGCGGAGGTAGCGGTCCTGCTGCTGGGTTGTTGCCCTCCTACGGCCTCCTCCACGTCTCCTGATGTACTGGCCTGTCTCCTGGTAGCGCCTCCATGCTCTGGACACTACGCTGACAGACACAGCAAACCTTCTTGCCACAGCTCGCATTGATGTGCCATCCTGGATGAGCTGCACTACCTGAGCCACTTGTGTGGGTTGTAGACTCCGTCTCATGCTACCACTAGAGTGAAAGCACCGCCAGCATTCAAAAGTGACCAAAACATCAGCCAGGAAGCATAGGAACTGAGAAGTGGTCTGTGATCACCACCTGCAGAACCACTCCTTTATTGGGGGTGTCTTGCTAATTGCCTATAATTTCCACCTGTTGTCTATTCCATTTGCACAACAGCATGTGAAATTTATTGTCAATCAGTGTTGCTTCCTTAGTGGACAGTTTGATTTCACAGAAGTGTGATTGACTTGGAGTTACATTGTGTTGTTTAAGTGTTCCCTTTATTTTTTTGAGCAGTGTATACTGTATATATTTTTTTAAATAGAAATGAATGGTAAATAATGTATTGTGTCATTTTGGAGTCCCTTTTGTTGTAAATAAGAATGGAATATATTTTTCTGAATACTTCTACATTAATGTTGGATGCTACCATGATTATGGATAATAATGAAAGTTACAGAGGCATAAATATCGTGAGAGGTTAGCATGTCTTGGGGGTATGATCTTTGTGCCTCTAACTTTCACTTATCATTATTCATGATTCATGATTATCCGTACTCATGGTAGCATCCACATTAATGAAGAAGTGTTCAGAAACATATTACATTCTTAATTACAAAAAGTCACTCCAAAATGACACAATACATTATTTATCATTAATTTCTACTGGGCACAACATAACCCGAAACACGACCAAAACAAAAACTGCAAATTCATCCAACAAGTTTGTAGAGTCAGAAGCTTGATATAGTCACTCCGTGCTAGCAATATTGTACCAAATACTAAACGTTTGACTACTTTAATACATAAGGGAATTTGTCCAAATACTTACACTGCCGTTCAAAAGTTTGGGGTCACTTAGAAATGTCATTTTTTTGTCCATTAAACTAACATCAAATTGATCGGAAATACAGTGTAGACATTGTTAATGTTGTAAATTACTATTGTAGCTGGAAACGGCTGTTTTTTCATGGAATATCTACATAGGCGTACAGAGGCCCATTATCAGCAACCATCACTTCTGTGTTCCAATGGCACGTTGTGTTAGCTAATCCAAGTTTATCATTTGAAAAGGCTAATTGATCATTAGAAAACCCGTTTGCAATTATGTTAGCACAGCTGAAAATGTTTGTGCTGATTAAAGAAGCAATAAAACTGGCATTCTTTACACTAGTTGAGTATCTGGAGCATCAGAATTTGTGGGTTCGATTACAGGCTCAAAATGGCCAGAAACAAAGAACTTTCTTCTGAAACTCGTCAGTCTATTCTTGTTCTGAGAAATGAAGGTTATTCCATGCCCATGCGAGACATTGCCAAGAAACTGAAGATTTCATACAACAAGGTGTACTCCCTTCACAGAACAGCGCAAACTGGCGCTAACCAGAATAGAAAGAGGAGTGGCAGGCCCCGGTGCACAACTGAGCAAGAGGACAAGTACATCGGTGTCTAGTTTGAGAAACAGACGCCTCACAAGTCCTCAACTGGCAGCTTCATTAAATAGTACCCGCAAAACACCAGTCTCAACGTTAACAGTGAAGAGGCGACTCCGGGATGCGGGCCTTCTAGGCAGAGTTGCAAAGAAAAAGCCATATCTCAGACTGGCCAATAAAAAAGAAAAGATTAAGATGGGCAAAAGAACACAGACACTGGACAGAAAAAGATTGGGAAAAAAGTGTTATGGACAGACAAATCTAAGTTTGAGGTGTTCGGATCACAAAGAAGAACATTCGTGAGACGTAGAAAAAATGAAAAGATGCTGGAGGAGTACTTGACACCATCTGTCAACCATGGTGGAGGCAATGTGATGGTCTAGGGGTGCTTTGGTGGTGTTAAAGTGGGAGATTTGTACAGGGTAAATGGGATCTTGAAGAAGGAAGACTATCACTCCATTTTGCAACGCCATGCCATACCCTGTGGACGGCGCTTAATTGGAGCCAATTTCCTTCTGCAACAGGACAATAACCCAAAGCACAGCTCCAAAATATGCAAGAAATATTTAGGGAAGAAGCAGTCAGCTAGTATTCTGTCAATAATGGAGTGGCCAGCACAATCACCGGAACTCAACCCTAGTGAGCTGTTGTGGGAGCAGCTTGAACGTATGGTACGTAAGAAGTGCCCATCAAGCCAAGGTGCTTCAGGAAGCATGAGGTGAAATCTCTTCCGATTGCCTCAACAAATTGACAACTAGAATGCCAATGGTCTGCAAGGTTGTAATTGCTGCAAATGGAGGATTCTTTGACGAAGAAAAGTTTGAAGGACACAATTATTATTTCAATTAAAAATCATTATTTATAACCTTGTCAACGTCTTGACTATAATTCCTATTCATTTTGCAACTTATTTCAGGTATGTTTTCATGGAAAACGAGGACATTTCTAAGTGACCCCAAACTTTTCAACGGTAGTGTATGTCATCTTCAAATGGGGGAACTAGATACATAGTGCTTTCATTTCTAAATGGTAAAACAGATATGAATGAAAATACCCTTTTATGAAACATTTGCTCTCAAATCCAAAGTGCTGCAGTATAGAGCCAAATTAAACGTTTTAGCCTCACTGTCCAAATAAATATGTCAGAGAGTGTGTGTCAACAATCCTTCCTCCAAAGGAACATTCTATAGATTACATTTCCTGAAAATCCCAAAAAATCATGGTATTATTTTGTCCTGCTTTCATGAGGAATCACCACATGTAATATAATAATTAGGTGGGTGCTTATATTTGTCCTTTTCATATAGAGAGGAGTCAAAGACTAATAAAGGCGAGAGACAAGATCATCTGCTCTGGGAGAAGTCAACGACTAGATAGAGTTCAGAGAACAGAGATAGAGAGACCAGAGAGGTCAAAAAGAAAGATCAGAAAGTGAGGGGAGACCTGAGAAAAATGGGTCAGAGAGAAATATAAGTGTCTGTAGTGTACCTGTAGAGCAGTGGAGGCTGCTGAAGGGAGGAAGGCTCATAATGATGGCTGGAACGGAGCAAATGGAATTGCATCAAACACATAGAAACCAGTGGTGGAAAAAGTACCCAATTGTCAAAAAGAAAAATATCTTCATAGAAATGACTCAAGTAAAAGTCACCCAGTAAAATACAACTTGGGTGAAAGTCTAAAAGTATTTGGTTTTAAATATACTTAGTATTCAAAGTAGGCTAAATGTAATTGCTAAAATATACCTAAGTATTAAAAGTAAAATTATAAATAATTTAAAATTCATTATATTAAGCAAACCAGACGGCATAATGTTCGTGTTTTTTTAAATTGATAGATTGCCAGGGGCACACTCCAACACTTTGACATACAAACGAAGCATGTGTGTTAGTGAGTCCGTCAGATCAGACAGAGGTAGTAGAGACCGACCAGGGATGTTCGTGTACATTTGACAGTTACCCTGTCCTGCTAAGCATAAAAAATTTAACGAGTAGCCTATTTTGGGGTGTCAGGAAAAATGTACGGAGTTAGAAGTACATTATTTTCTTTAGGAGTGAAATAAAAGTAAAAGTTGTAATAAATATAAATACTACAGTAAAGTACAGATACCCCAGAAACAAATGTTGCGTAATTACCATGACGTAACGCTGTGATGAGTCTCAAACATGTTTCTCACATTTGATTGGCTACTTTCTGTGCGCTTTCCAAGTACCAAGGTTTTTATTGGCCCGTTGCTGTAACTGGAATTGTTATTATTAGCTCCTTGCAAACATGGCGGAGGTCAGACTGAAATTGAGTAATGGGGCCTACAGAATTCTTCAAAACACATATCATCAGTTACCTCTGAGGATTGAGGGCAACCAAGCTAAAGGCGCAATACAAGCCACAAGCTTGCTGACAGAATATCGGTCTGGCGAAGCTCAAAATGACCATGATAATACAGCCCGGCCCGGCAACTGGACACGGTTGCCGTCTCTCGGAATTCCTGAGGAGACTTTAAGAACTGAGAACTCAAGGGTCCTCATCAGACTCACCGACGGTGGATTTAAGATTGGATTTTGCCTCGATCTTATATCAAAATGCGGTGAGGGGATATTACAGTTTGGTTCTGCACGGAGGAATAACTTGTCAGACAGTGAGGATATAAGAGTACTCGATAGTGCTTCAAGGTGGTTTTATCTCAGTTCACCACACCTGGCCGACACACAGGTCCATGTTATTGCCTCTAGAGCTTCAAGTTGGATAAGAAACCGTCTCGTGACGGCCACCATAACTCAAACCAGGCGCGAGCAGAGAAGATCTCTGTGTATGGTGCGATTTGCCATCGGACAATCGAGCTTTAGTTTGCGACAGTCTCATGAGCAGTTATTTGTGAGACCTTATGGCAACGGCAACATGTCTGAGCCCCTATATAAAAGCAGAACGGCATATTATGAAATCCTCGAAGTGTCGCCAACCGCCACGCAAGCTCAGATCAAGACGGCTTACTACAAGCAGTCTTTCGTCTACCACCCAGATAAGAATGCAGGCAGTGAGGAGGCTACGAACCGCTTCTCCAACATCAGCGAGGCTTACAACGTGTTGGGCAACAAGGGGCTGAGGAAGAAATACGACCGAGGCATTCTGAGTCAGGGAGACGTTACTGGAGCGAGCAAACCTTCCGCGAAGGACACCAAGAGCTCCTCATCTCAGCCAACGAGGGAGGCACGCCAGACTTCCGCCTTGGGGATAGACAGCAAGAACATTTTCGACTTTGACAACTTCATCAAATCCCACTATAAATCCCAGCTCCTGAGAGAGGAGGAGCTGCGAGTTAGGAAGGAGGAGATTATGAGGAAGAAAGAGGCCATCAAAGACCAGGAGATGGGCAAGATGATGGAGATGGCTGTGGGAGTGTTGGTCATAATAGCAGTGTCTATTCTGGTCAACTTGAAACGGGGAGGAAATTGATTTTGCAAACTGACGCAGGACAAGCATAGGAGGGTATTCTTTTCATCAACACTATATGATTTATATGGGAAGCCTGAGTGCAATGGTAAGGGACATACCTTGTGCCAACTTGACACACCCTTGATTGGTTTCCATCTGTTCCATTCTTGCTGTATCCAGATGTCCTAATGAAAGCTGTTTAACCTAAGAATATATGTTAATAATAATACTGTAATAGATGTAATAGATGCTGATGATTGAGTGATTACTGGTGCTTTGGGTTGAGCTGCTCCACAATCACAAGACTGCACTGTACCACTTGTGTGTTTGCATATCTTTCACTAGAAAAGATAAATATTTATTTAAAATGGAAATTGTTGGAAGTTTGATGTAGGAAGTGATGCAGTGAGGAACCAAAGCATATTGGTTTAGGCCTATATTGCAGTTTTGATTGATTCTGCAGTGTTGAATGAATTGCAGAACGGTGCAATGGTTAATTAGGCTAACGTTCAATATGGTGCTATGATTCAACTTGGCTTTTAAAAAGTTGTGAAAAGTGAATTTTATGTCATGAGCACAGTTTTAAGTGTGGGAAGTAAGCTGATGATACCTGGCTGCACAAGTTTGGACCTTGGCATCAGATAGCTCTTGATCATGACTCTCAGTTCCATTACATTACACATAAGAGTCATTGAATGAAGGCGTCTTCTGTAAGGGAGTTTTGTTAAGATCCCTGCTGCTCGGTCTGAACATTAACACGCATCGCTTCCGATATGGTTTTGGAAGCATAAGGACCTTATCTTTTATATCAGTGAGAAATACTTTTAAAAAAGGATAAATTGATACACACCTTGATAGGATTATGGTTCCCACACAGGCATATCTCCATGTTACAGCGCTTGTTTAAGGAAAACAGACGGAAGCTATCTATTAGCTATCTAGCATGCTCTGAACACCTGTGCGTAAGCATAACTCGGGAAGTGTAGTAGAAGTTTAATTTCGTCGGATGGAGGCACCCATAGATGTATGGATCTGCAAAACTGCTATAGGTAAATATATTTTTTATTTGAAGGATTCTTTCTCACTGATGAAGGATATGGGCCATATGTTTTGAAAGCCGTATCGCAAGCCATGATTATTGACGGTTCTAAACGTTGAAACACAGTGTCTGGATTGTATTTCACATGAGGCAGTCGTGGGCGAAGCAAATGGTTGAGACCTGTAGGGATAAAGCAGAATGCCGCCTAGAGTTTGAGAGCTAGGTGTCAGCCAGCTGAGCAGCAGTTGTAGCTGGGTGAAAAGGTGCTTTTGAGAAAACGTTTGGTAATTCAGTTTAGATGAGACTCCTGCAACGGACTAGTGCACTGAAGCGCCCTAGGTGGGCTTCTGTACTGGGCTCCTGTACAGAAATAATAAAATGTAAGATCAGTAAGAGACAAGATAACTTTGTGTACAGTAAATTAGTTGAAATGTGCCTTTAAGATATTTGATATAAGAACATGTATGGCCAATCTCATGTCATTTTCCCTGCCTCAACACTTTTAATGTATTTAAGATGAATAAATTATTTTAAAAGTGTGCTTATGGAAGCACATGAAAAAGGAATGTCACTTGGGTCTTTATTAGCATGTGTCAGTATTGATACAATACTGAATACAAAGAGGGTTAATCATAAGGGTTACAGCAGCACTTTCCAGTGTTGTAGAACCGTACAAAAATGGGTACTACACAGTTCAGAATAATTAGTGTTTATTTTCTCTCCTACAGATGCATCAATTCAGTAGGGCCGGGATGATACGAGTATTGCAATATGGCAAAACTTGAAGCAGACCCTTCCTTTTTAAAAACATGCTGTATGTAAAATATTGTGTGCTATAAGCTTGGAAAATAAATAAATGTGACTCTGGATGACAACATAATGTTTGTTTCGAACAGTAGGACTGTTTTCCTAAAGAAGAAATCTGCTTTGTGTTTTGTTTTCTTGCCACGATAATAACGAGTATCGCGATACTGGTTATCGTCCCGGCCCTACAATTCAGTCTAGTAGAGATGCACGTGACCAATGTGTGTCAGACATTTTCAGACTTCAAAATGTAGTCCTATTCATGTTTGATGAACTAATATACACTACTTTTGAGGTCGCTTTAATGTATATATAAAAAATATTATAGTTAGCAAATTTACAGAGGCAGTAGAGTTATAATTATCCCAATGGCAATGCATTGATGTTCTTGTAAGTATATATTTTAAAAGACCGAACTTTAAAATATGGGGAATAATAATAAGTGTTTGGTTAGTGTAGTGTAGTCAAATATTTTTAACACCAGATGTCTCCTACAGCATCTTGATTGAATTAGAGGGGACAGTGTGACAAAAAAATATTCTTTAAAGGTCCAATGCAGCCGTTTTATCTCAATAACCAGGTTTCCATCCAACCTTTTATGCGAGTAAAGTACATGTCAGATAATTTTTTTAAATGAAAGGCCTGATGGAAACAGATTTTTTTTCAGTAAACTTTCCAAATGTCGGCAAAACAAAACACTAGACAAGGTGAGATCTTTTTGTGTCGTAAAATGAATTATGCAAGAAATGTCGTTGGAAATGCTTTTTTTGCACAAATATTGATATAATAACCATCATACCGAAGTAAACTTGGAGTCACGCGATGACATTGTGTGGTCCTTCCACTACGACTCATCGGGAAAGCATGCAGTTTATTAAACTACAGATTAAATAAATGATAATGAACTTCACAGGGTGTTGAAAGTGCAAGATGATGAGCTTAATGCTCCTTTCCAATAAATATCTAGGGTCTTATTCTGGTGACATGATAATCGATGCTTGGCTGCCGTACATTTAAAAAAACATATTTATCGCTCTTTTGTCCATATAATCTTATCATATCACTATGCGTACACTCTAGTGCACTTGCCAATACCAGAGTGGGCACACTTGCTATATAACGCAATTTTTTGTGAAAAAAAAATCATCAGTAGAGTTCAAAATGCGATTGAAATCCTTTTTTTTTGGTACATGAGAATTTAACCACAAAATGTATTTTTATGTGCACTACCTCATCACGCACAGGCTTTTATCTGCAACAAGTCAATTTGATGTTAACACCTCTGGTGGGAAAATGCGCATATTGTTTTTATGCAGATTTTAGACTATTCACATAAATCTGTCCAATTGGATGGAAACCTAGCGATTATCAAATAATTTCTGGGTCAACGTTCAAGTACCGTACTATGATTGATTGTTTTCAATTAAAATGGTCAAAAAGAAACAAAAATAGCTTCTTAGGTAAGAGCAATTTTTCAAGCAAGAATTTTGCTAGGACTGTCGGAGTGGTCTGAGTGAGGGGCCTAATTGGACGAGCCTGATGGGAGGGATATGTAACCTGAAAACTAGGTGTTATTTTAGATCTAGACTTGGCCCTCTGGTACTGCTTGCCGTGCGGAAGCAGAGAGAGCAGTCTATAACTTGGGTGACTAGAGTAAAAAATCAACTATTTAATCAATTTTAGAATAAGGCAGTGACGTACCAAAATGTGGAAAAAAATGTGGAAAAAGTCAAGGGGTCTGACTACTTTCCGAATGCACTGTATATACAACACAGGAAAATCACATTTCTTTTGCATTTGATACAATTTTATTCAGGTAGGTACACCAACATTTCATAGTAGCAAGCACAGTGGCATTTCTGTAAGAATGTTTTTATTACAAATTAATATTGCTCCCTGTTGACTAATGGTAATACTCCATGGGGCCAAGGGATTTATGAAACTCACTAGAGAATCAATTTATTATGGTACAGACACGGGGCCACAGTCTTTTGATCAAAGGGGATGACAGATCTGGGAGGGATGAAGAGGATGAGGTTGAATATAACAGTTCCATCCACTGGGGTGTATCATCCTCTTCTTCCTTGTCATGTGTTAGCTCTGAGATTCCATGACATTGATAACTATCACAAGTCGTTATCTCAAGTTCACTGCACGTCCCCATCCATTCCTACCCGATTCTGACCAGAGTTAAACGCGCGTAAATGGAACGTTACTTCCTTTTTATGCACTTTTAGCTCTATGTGTATTCTTACCTTGAACTTAAGCATGAGAATAGCATGCTATTCATTCGAGGGGGAGGTCTAAGAAATGGTGTGGCGAGGAAACCATGAATAAGGTTGAGCGATTAGAGATAACAATATTTCCCGATAGAAATAACAGCATTCTCCATTCACTGTAATGTATAACTTGATAAGAACTATTGATAAGAGCTAGGTAAATGAGTAATACGTTTGGAGAAGGGGATTGTAAATGCACAGCAATTGTTTTAGATGATTTTTCCTTATGATCCCTGGAGACGAATGTGAAACCAGCCATATGGAAGCAAACTGAAAACCACATCAACATGACATGATTTACGGCCTCTTTTCGACAGTGAAATAGGCTATAAATAGCTGTGCCGTTATTCAACATTTTAATTGTGCCCGCATAAATTGTATGGATGAAATTTGGAGACCCAAGCTTCTGTAGGGCTGAACCTGCCGAGTTGATGTATGCGCTTTAGAATGTTTTAATTACAGCTTACGCCTGGGCTTTTCACCATTTTCTTTTACAATGTGTATCATGTTAAATATTAACATAAATATCTATCAGGAGCCACTGTCAGTAATACCCAGATACATTTACAAGTGTCACTTTAGTGTTTGTTTTCTTGTAGCTTACATTTGGCATCATTCCATTACCTTACCTTTCTTTACTCTGTCACGTCCGTGTGTTTCCTGAGGGTCGCTAGCATTAGTGGGTCATAGTAGGCTAACGTTGTGGAATAATTTGGGGCATGTAGCCATTTGAATTATTATGGAACTCAGACCACACGTAGCAGGTTAAACCTGGAGCCTGGAGCACAGTTCACGACGACTGGACTGTTGTCATACAGTTCCATGATTAGTGAGGATTAGGGTAGATTTATAACTATTGTTCAACCCCTGTTGTACACTTTTTACCACCATCCAATATTTCAGGGACTAAACTTGAATATGACAACTTTCAGGATGAATCAAACCACTATATTGTTTTTATTCATCAATATATTTTGTGCGTAAAGGCTCTCCAAACCTGTTCCACCACCTGCAAAATCCATTTGACAAAACAGATATCTGATCCTGATGCTGTCAGAGTCATAGATGATGTCAAGGTTCCTCAGTAGAGAGAGTACTGGTTCTCTACTGCTCTTGTTCTTTGTGCTCCCTCAGTCTCCTGCTGTTCATCAGCTGAGCCACCAGAGGGCGGTAGAAGATGCTCTATGCTGCCACTGCGACTCCGTAAGCCCCCATCACCCCCATCCTCTAGTCTGGGGAAGGGAGGCAGAATGCGGGGTAGAGCAGGGGAACTGGGGGGGAGAGGAGAGTCCACAGATCCACCAACTGGCTGCAAGACTCCGGGAAAGAATTGTGCCAATTGGTGGAGGCCGTTCCGACAGCCAGGCTCTCTGGTAGGGGTGGACATCCGAGACACACAGAGCTCTGCAAAGAGGAACCCAACGGATACACGAGACATGTTAGAAACACACAGAAAAATGCACCATAGATCTAACCTTGTTCGACAATCCTGATTTCGCAAGCTTACATTCTGTTGTGAAACTAAAATAAAACGCAGCAGTCAGGATGGTGGATCAGGCTACCATAGATCTAGCTTGGAGCACAGCAGCATCAAGTCAGAAATTGCAATTACAATAATATGATATTCTATGTTCTATATTCAGGGGGTAATAGTACAAAATAACATCTTAAGATAAAAACAAAACAAGAGGACTGGTTTTAGTGATCCATAGGGAAGGATTTGTGAAGGAGGATATTTCAGTAGAAATCAAAACAGGAGACCAAATTAAATCAGAAAGGCTGGCACTAAGAGGGGTTACCAGTGGTGTAAAGTACTTAAGTAGTACTTTAAAGTATTTTTACATACGTCGTTTTTTGGGTATCTGTACTTTACTATTTACAGTTTTGACAACTTTTACTCCACTACATTACTAAAGAAAATCATGTACTTTTTACTCCATACATTTTCCCTGACACCCAAAAGTACTCGTTGCATTTTGACAGGAAAATGGTCCACTTCACACACTTATCAAGAGAACATCCCTGATCATCCCTACCGCCTCTGATCTGGCGGACTCACTAAACACAAATGCTTCGTTTGTAAATTATGTCTGAGTGTCGGAGTGTGACCCTGGCTATCCATCAATAAAAAAAAAGAAAGAAAATTGTGCCGTCTGGTTTGCTTAATATAAGGAATTTGAAATGGTTTATACTTTTACTTTTGATACTTATGTACATTTTAGCATTTACTTTTGATACTTAAGTATATTTAAAACCAAATACTTTTAGACTTTTACTTGAGTATGACAATTGAGTACTGGCCACAGTGAGAGGATTGGCTACAATTGGAGCAGGTGAGGGAAGAGAGAGCAGCACTGAGTAAAGAAGGTAATCCTACAGAGGGAGGACCAGAGAAAAGGGGATTAGGACAACTAAAAGTGCCCTTTGTCTCTTTCGCCTCTCCCTTCCCTTGTGGCGAATCATCAAAAAGACATCAGCCTGGAAGAGCGATCCTCAATTCCTTATGCTTGCCTAGTCCAGTGGATCTTTCCTAAAAGACTCCTTTGTCGGCTTGAAACTACTTTTTCTTTGAAAACCACTTTTCGGCTAGGTAACCCTTTTTGTAGCTTCGATAATGTAAATGCTTGACTGAACACATTTAAGATGAGAGGTTAGATATGGGTCAGGAATCAAGGAATGCAGGGATTGTTTTTGGGCATTAGACATGTTGGACATTATTATAATCATAATAGCCTACATTTTACATATCTCAAACAGTAAGACAGCATTAGCCCACGTGTTACCTGGGCGGCTGCGCTGTGTCTGGACGTAGCATCGCAGCGTGACATCTGCAGCCCCGCGAGACTCCAACGGAATGGGGTGGCAGTGGAAGTGCTGCAGCATGTCCCCCACGCTCTGGAACCACAGGTGGTGCACATGGCACTGGCCCTGAGAGTCCACAGACAGACGCAGGTGCTGCTCACAGAGAGGTAGAGGCATGCCGTTAGGTATTTCTACCATTACTATTGGTTTGCGTTCAACAATGCTAATGCTAAGCTGTAGCTTAGTAAACACACACATATTGGGTCGTTGCTAGACTACTTTCATGTGTCCATAAGATTAGATACATTTGGGTGAACTAGCAGGGGAATACAAGGGAATCTTTGGGTGAATAATTGTTTTAATGAATCAAGGCCATATGGCCAATACTCAGCACGGGAAGCATGTGGTTTACATGTGCAGGGCTATGACAAATACAGACAGATTTTGCCCTTGTGACGCAAACCCTGAGTGAATGGGCAGCCGGCCAGATAAAGAGACTAGTTTGGAACCAGGTTGCGTCTGAGTGTACCTTGGCTTTGCCCTGGAAGTTGAAGGTGAGGACGTATTCTCCCGGGCGCGTCTCGCTCTGGCGAATCACAAAGAGCCCATGGCTCCGGGCTCCGCCCACCAACACCAGCTGAGCAGCACTCACTCGAGACAGTGTACCGTGGAACCATGGGTAGCAGGTCAGAGAGGTGTCCATCTCAGAGCGGGGTGTTCCTTCACCTACGGGTGAGAAGCATAATATAAGCACCTTTTATCACAATATTGTCTTAGCAAAAAGCAGCCTTTCCACATAGAGAGCTGGCCATTACCTGCTCCAGGCCTGTTGAACTCCAGTGACTGGAGGAAGCGTTCTAGGGGGACATGGGTGGGGTGCAAAGGGGAGGCCAACAGGGTCCGAAAGCGGGGCCCTGAGGGGCCACAGGGACCAGCACGGTGCTGAGGGGTCTTGGGTATGTCTGGGTGGACATAGAGAGAGCATGGAGAGAAAGTTACCCTATACAGTCAGATGCTGAGTTACCATTACCAATTAAAGTGAATAAATACTCACGAGCCGTGAGCTCACAGTTACAGGTGGACACCGAGGGGAACTGGCCATGAGGACAAGACGTCAGCTCAATGTCATCTCCACTGTCCCTGCACAAAGAAGACATAAACACATTAAAACAGGGGATGAGAAGGAACTGGTTTGATTGTTACTGCATAAAATCATCTATATAGGGTACACCTCAATAGTCTTCTGTCAATCTGAAAAGACAAGGTAGATGAAAGCAATATCGTGGTTGCCCACTGGGATTTTGCTTTCACATCAGTGCAGGAACAGAGAGAAGGGAAGGAATCTACCTGCACTTGTAGACTTCATTAAGATTCACCCCTAGATCACAGAGAAGCAAGTGTAATGGTATTTTTCTTTACCCCGGGTCTATGCAGTCCTGAATGTCAGCCACCCAGGAGTGTTTCTGAAGGGAGTCTAATGTCTCCAGGATGTATTCTCCTCCATTCTCCACCTGCAACACAAGCATTGGATTAGGCACAATATTAGCACATTCAAAATCAAATAGACACTTGTGTAGATATGAGAGTATTAAATAGGTGTATAAAGAAACCAAATTATATAGATGGTTAAGTTCTATTATACAGCACATATTTATCTATCAAACGTAGTTCTTACAGGGCTGAAGGTCACTGATGAATATAAGATCATTTCAATATATACTATATATAGGCCAACCTATAATTGAGTGAATGTAGCAGAACATATCTTGATGGTACCATATTAGAAGCCTCTTTTGGCCTACTGACAAGAGCTTAGCTGAACAATATGGTCTGTGGTTTACCTCAGCCGACTATTTGTCTCTCTGTCAACTGCATCTCTGTATATTTATCACTCACTGTGCACAAAGCATTGACATTGATGACTACAAAAGACGTGTTTGACAAGTGTATACAGAGTGAGGGACTCAATTAACTACATAGACACTGTACTCAGCCAGTCATTCACTGTTTGGTTCATTACGCAAATCTGCATCATACAGAGCATTTGGTAACCCTGACTGTTATGTCATAACGCCTACATACAGTTGAAGTCGGAAGTTTACATACACCTTAGTCAAATACATTTAAACTCAGCTTTTCACAATTCCTGACATTTAATCCCAGTAAAAATTCCCTGTCTTAGGTCAGTTAGGATCACCACTATATTTTAAGAATGTGAAATGTCAGAACAATAGTAGAGAGAAAGATTTATTTCAGCTTTTATTCTTTCATCACATTCCCAGTGGGTCAGAAGTTTACATACACTCAATTAGTATTTGGTAGCATTGCCTTTAAATTGTTTAACTTGGGTCAAACGTTTCGGGTAGCCTTCCACAAGCTTCCCACAATAAGTTGGGTGAATTTTGGCCCATTCCTCCTGACAGAGCTGGTGTAACTGAGTCAGGTTTGTAGGCCTCTTTGCTCGCACACGCTTTTTCAGTTCTGCCCACAAATTTTCTATAGGATTGAGGTCAGGGCTTTGTGATGGCCACTCCAATACCTTGACTTTGTTGTCCTTAAGCCATTTTTCCACAACTTTGGAAGTATGCTTGGGGTCATTGTCCATCTGGAAGACCCATTTGCGACCAAGCTTTAACTTCCTGACTGATGTCTTGAGATGTTGCTTCAATATATCCACATACATTTCCTCCCTCATGATGCCATCTATTTTGTGAAGTGCAGTCCCTCCTGCAGCAAAGCACCCCCACAACATGATGCCTCCAACCCCGTGCTTCACGGTTGGGATGGTGTTCTTCGGCTTGGAAGCCTCCCCCTTTTTCCTCCAAACATAACAATGGTCATTATGGCCAAACAGTTCTATTTTTGTTTGATCAGACCAGAGGACATTTCTCCAAAAAGTACGATCTTTGTCCCCATGTGCAGTTGTAAACTGTAGTCTGGCTTTTTTATGGCGCTTTTGGAGTAGTGGCTTCTTCCTTGCTGAGCGGCCTTTCAGGTTATGTCAAGATAGGACTCATTTTACTGTGGATATAGATACTTTTGTACCCGTTTCCTCCAGCATCTTCACAAGGCTGTTCTGGGATTGATTTGCACTTTTCGCACCAGAGTACGTTCATCTCTAGGAGACAGAACGAGTCTCCTTCCTGAGCGGTATGACGACTGCGTGGTCCCATGGTGTTTATACCTGCTAACTACTGTTTGTACAGATGAACGTGGTACCTTCAGGCGGTTGGAAATTGCTCCTAAGGATGAACCAGACTTGTGGAGGTCTACAATTTTTTTCTGAGGTCTTGGCTGATTTCTTTAGATTTTCCTATGATGTCAAGCAAAGAGGCACTGAGTTTGAAGGTAGGCCTTGAAATACATCCACACATACACCTCCAATTCACTCAAATTATGTCAATTATCCTATCAGAAGCTTCTATAAAGCCATGACATCATTTTCTGGAATTTTCCAAGCTGTTTAAAGGCACAGTCAATTTAGTGTATGTAAACTTCTGACCCACTGGAATTGTGATAGTGAAATAATCTGTCTCTAAACAATTGCTGGAAAAATTACTTGTGTCATGCACAAAGTAGATGTCCTTACCGACTTGCCAAAACTATAGTTTGTTAACAAGTGGAGTGGTTGAAAAACACGTTTTAATGACTCCAGCCTAAGTGTATGTAAACTTTCAACTTCAACTGTACACTTGTGATAAAAATGTACTGACATTACAAGTAAAGCTGACCTTGAGGACAAAGGTGTTGTCCCTGTCTGGCATCTCCAGGGGCATGGTGGTCCGCACCTCCATTACGGCTGTCAGAGGAACACTCAATTTGGGCTTGGACGACTGGGTCAGAGAAAAAAGACAAGTTAAAGTTAGCACTGCATCACTGTTAGAAATCTATTTTTCACTGGTAGTTTTACCAAAATTCATATAGTTCACTAGTGGCTGACACCTAACTCGAAGTACTCCTGACTTCAGAGTCTGGAAAGGCTATGTTGATGTCGTTGGAACGATGCGTTGATAATGAAGAGGATGTGCTTTTTTACTGATTGGTTCTGCTTTGTGCCTTTCTCACAGTTTGAGATAACCAATCAAAGCTCAAGCCAACTACTACACGGACCAGGGAACCTACCTTGGGCGGCACATAGAACTCCAGCAGGAAGCCCCCCTCCCCTTCAGTGACCCCTCCTTCTCCTCCTCCTCTCATCCTCCTCAGCAGCAGACGACACTTCTGCCACTGAGCATTGCTGCCCATGCTGTGTGAGTCGTCCGCCACCATGTAACGCAGGGCTCCTTCCCTCTGCACCTCAGCTGGCAGGGGCCTCAGGGCAGCACTGCGGGATCCCCGGGGCATACGCAGCAGGCGGGGACTCCAACACCCTCCCGTATCCCCGTTGAGCCTGCAACGGGGTTCTGGAGAGGCTCCTCGGCTCCTCTGGAGCATGTCCCGGACCCCGTCCACCACACACAGGCTGACGTTACGTAGGGAGAAGCCCTTCCTGAAGTTGGCCCTGGGGAGGCCCTCAGATAGGTCCTCTGTGCTGCGGGACTGGCCCAGAGTCAGTGTGGAGGGGCCCCTGGGTTTGGGCCGGTGTCGCGGGCTGGGCTTCTGCTTCTCTGGGCTGCCCTCCATCAGAGACCAGGGAGCGGCTGGAGGGCCCAGTGGATCAGAGGAATACTGTAGGTGCAAGCAGATCTAACAGTCACCCCCTTAGGACAGCAGGCTGTCAGGGGAACTTCCTCAGGTTTGATTGGCTAAGTCAGCTCTGCCCTAAACCACACCCAATAATCCCGAGTACAGAACTGAGAGTTCCTCCTCACTCAATCCTGCTCTAAATCCTCCTCAGTGCATTCGGCTGGTGAGATCTGTGGATAGAGAAGGTCAGAAGATATGAGGGAGCTGAGTTGTATTTTAGGATACCCTCATTATTTCATAGTGGATACTCTGGTGTGCTGTTATAGAGACACCTCCATTTTACATCCCCTCCTACCTGATATGACGGCCTATCCTAAAATCCTAATCTCAAACAAAAACATGTGACACTCCCTGTCTCATGTGGGAGACTGTAACATGATACTCATCAATACCCTAACAACGACTGACTACAATCAATACAAGACTGTGTACCGGTCCGATACAAGCACTGGTTTGAATATCACTTTCAACTGATAGGTTTTTGTTAAATATAAAATTATGCTTTTTTGGGAGAAGTAAACTGCAAGTACACCTTATCTGGTTCCTCCCTGACCATTTAGATGCATGCATCACTGCCCTTTGGCAGTGGGGGCCGGGAAGGGAAATATGCAGCTTCAAAGTTTAATGAAGCTTTGAACAGAGAGAAAAAAGAGATTGGAAAAAAGGATAGGAGGCCCAAGTAGGAGTGAGGCCAGAGTAAGACTACTCCTTAACGCTGACGTTATAGTAACATTTGCTGACTTTCTCGAGAAAGAAAATTACCTATTTGCTATTTCACATTGTCTTCAATGAAGGAGGTCCAAGTCTGTAATTGTACACATGCTGTGCTCTTGTCTGCAGCCTAGCAGATAAGCTGCCAAAATGTGACAAGATTTCTCTCAGGCACAATGGCAGGGGGTTATCACCTAGCACTGAACAGCCATCCTTTGAAATAAGGGCTCAGCAGGAGAGAAATACATATCTCCTTATCTTAAAGATGATCCATAAATATTAAAGAGGTCCAATTAATGGTATCAGGGCCGGGGCTAGATGGGCTAGACGATCAGGCCTCGGCAGCTGGCCGCCTCACATTGAATCAACGTCTCTACTGATTGGACTTTTATGACGAGCGAAGGGAGATTTCAGCCTAATTATCTTCTAATGGCTGTGGCTGTCACGACGAGATGGTCTTTAAAAAAATGGTGACAAACGCTAGTGAGGGGCCCTGTCACCATGGGCAGGAGGAAACTACAACCCCCCCCCACTGTCACTGCCAACCCTGCACAAAACGACAGTTATCACAGAATTTGTCTGTGTTAGCAGTTTTATTGTCATTCTGGCAGAGATACAGTAATTTACTGGATATGTGTGGTCGCGAACTCAGTACATTATGATGAGTCTGGAGATTCTCCTGTTATTCAAGGATAAGGGATGCTTTTCAATAGTAGATAGAGCCGCAGTCAAACATATTTTATGTAATTACAATCCTCCATATCATCCATTTTGATGTTCTTACATTTCGTACAGTTTTTGTTTGGGTTCATTCCCCCAACTCTGTGTGTGTGTGTGTGTGTGTGTGTGTGTGTGTGTGTGTGTGTGTGTGTGTGTGTGTGTGTGTGTGTGTGTGTGTGTGTGTGTGTGTGTGTGTGTGTGTGTGTGTGTGTGTGTGTGATATTGTCACAGTGAACATCCGTCATTATGAGACTGAGGTATGAGTTAGGTTTGATCACTACTTCTATGCTGGTTCCTATGTCTGAATAATGTATGAATACAGTGTCGCCTTCCAGGAAATGTAAATTGTCTGGGGGGAAAAAACATTATATAGTCACCTGATCAAAGATCCATCATTGGAATATAACACAGTGCAAAATGTTATAACAAAATGCATCGTCTCATTGCTTGAGATGCTCATCAAATGTGTCCTCATTCACTCAAGGCCCTGTTCGAGTGCAAGTATCCCACTGGGCACAAACTGGTTGAATCAACGTTGCTTCAACGTAATTTGTCAATGTATTGTGGCGTGGAATCTACATGGAAAATACATTGGATTTGAAAAAAAGCCATCAACGTAAACTGTTAATTTTGAGGGTGACATGATGGCAGGGTGACATTTGAGGGTGACATCTACCACACGATGATGGCATCATGGTAACCAAATGTAAATTTCAAAAACAACGTCAGATCTTCAATGTTATATCCACTATCTGAAAAAAAACAATAGGCTGGGCAGCACCTCCTACTGGAGAATTGATCTACCTACAACTACTCTTTGATCTCCCATTCAGAGTTTTAAGCAAGCCTTGCTTAGCTATGATAGCTGTCACAGACTATTACCAATGTGCTATCGTGAGAATGATTGTTGAGACAGAGATCTCCACTTAAAAAACGAAATAGATGCACTGTTGATATCAAAGTCATTCCAAAAGGGTAGGCTTAATAGAGCAAATTAAATGTGACCATACTTTATCACTCATATATCATCAATGATACTATAGGCCTATATAGCATTTGGAAAGTCATCAACAGCTATTGTTCAAATTCAACCAAGAGTTCAACTAAAAATAGACAATACAATACACCTAGGGTTTCAAGCTCTGGTTGATTCAAAATGTAATGATATTTATTGACTTAATGGCTTAGTTCCATTCTTTAACTTTCATTTTTGGTTGAGTTGGAGACGTGAATCCAACATATAATTTGTTAACTTGTCGACAAGTTAATAGGCTATTTATCAAATCAAATCAAATCTTATTGGTCACATACACATATTTAGCAGATGTTATTGCGGGTGTAGCGAAATGCTTGTGTTCCTAGCTCCGACAGTGCAGTAGTATCTAACAATTCAAATTGTATTTTTGTATTTCAAAAGGGATATTGAATTGTGTTTGGTTGTCAATGCAACCAAATATCAACATTTGAAGGAGATGTATCTTGTGCTTAGATAGTTGGAAATTCAACTAACTTTTGACAGTTTTTTTGAGTAGGTGAATGAATATAGGTTGTAAATCTCATTGATCAATGTCTAAACTTAATATTACCCAATTATCCACATTTAAATGAGGTGATGTGCCCAGTGGGATGTGATTGAATAAGTGAAAGCAAGGACCACCCAATGCTTTCATCTATCTGTGATCCCTTAAAGCTACAATCAGGAGTCTGTGTCTCAGCACGACTGCAGCCTCGCCACTTGGTTTGGAACAGAACAAGCTACATTGTCAGGGAAGGATTTAGGAGGGATGCATTTTTAAGTCAATTTATACAGTGCCAATGGGGATATTTTTTTTTATTTTTTTTGTGTTGTTTGTTACATTATTGTGTAACTTTTTACTTTAGTTTATTTGGTAAATATTTTCTTAACTCTTCTTGAACGGCACTGTTGGTTAAGGACTTGTAAGTAAGCATTTCAGGGTAAGGTCTACAATTGTATGTGATAAATAAAGTTTGATTTGATGAGTGAGGGTGAGTGACTAGCCAGATACGGCATTTAAAGCCATTACTAACAGAAGGATAGTGTGAGAAGCTTAACGTGAGAAGGTTAACTGCCAGGTCCTCACTATATGAGCGACAATCTTCAGATTTATGGCTGGTTAATTGGAATTGGGACCAATAAAAGCAGCTACATGCGTAGGGAAAAATTTAAATTGGTGTGAATCCCAACCACATTAGTCTCTGGTATGGTTTGATTACTTTTTGTGGATTTTAAAACTCAATGCGCAACAGATTAAATTAGAATGTAACTACGTTTCTACCTTATCAGAATTTTAAAAAGTGCAAACTTTCTATCTTATTTCTGCATATTTTCTTTTATCACTCAGATTCCCGCTCTGCGTCCAGTGATACAGTCCAATGCAGATTCTCTTACCAGGTGGTGTTATTTCCGCTTCATAAGACAAAGTTAAAGAATCCCATCAACCATTGGCTGCGATGCCAATGGGTCCCTAGATACCATTATGCACATTCCATACACTCTCTCTCTGACCTGAGTTAAGATGGCAGATACCCACACAACTTACTGAATCTGTACTCATAGGACCTCAGGACATAAATATAATTGTTATTCAAACTAACATTTTCACTTCACAGCAGGAGTCTTTAGAGTCTAGAATAAATATTCTAATATCTTTTAGATTTTAAACTAGGTGTTTAATATCCACCCAGATCTGAATTGCTCAGCTAATACAACTTCCCCTTCCTCTATTTTCGAGGAACTTGAGAAGGAATATTGAGTCATTTTCTCCCCCCAAAAAATCAGCAGAGCACATCCGACATCTCAACATTTAATGAACGGTGTGCTAAACCTGAGAGAGTATATGAGGGCCCTGAGGGACATTGAGGACATGCCTCTCTAACTTCACTAGTTAGTGTGGAGAAATCCAAAGGACCTCTCAGCTTTACAAACCATGGACATTCTCTATGGGGCGAGTCCAATTTGGCATCAGTGACTTCTGCCCCTAAATTTCCTGCACATTTCTAGTGCTGTTTCTGTAATATTTTCAGTGACATTTCTGCTAATGACAGTGAGTCAGAGGGCATTTTCTAGGTTATTTCATGGCAATTCCTATGGCAGTCCATTACCTATACAGTTCTGGTTGGGAAAAAGATAATTAATTTATGCTATTGAGCAGATGATTTTCATGCCTGCAGCACAGTTTGTGTGTGTGTGTTTTGTGTGTGTGAATTGAGAGGAGAAACATGATCACTCCTGACCAGCGCCCCCTCTCCTATACAACGTTATGCAGAGACAGGAAGTAACTGTAAGTGGCTCAGACCTCTGACACCACTCCACCCACACACAGAAAAGCAGCTGGCCAAACACACACACACACACACACACAGAACATAAATGCCCATACAAATAAGTGAGCATAACCAAACACACACACATGCAATTTCACTAAGCAAACTAAAACTCCCTCACACACACACACACAACATGTTTTGCACAGAGGACAGAATTAAACAATCATAAACATAACGTAACTGCATCACCAAAACATACACAGAGAAATAGAATGTTCAACAGCATCCAATTAGATACATGGCCAATGTGGCTTTGAGGCAGATCCAAAATCCAATTCATATATGTAACTTAGGCAAACACTGGCCTGAATGAAACAAAAACATTCCACTCAGATCAAGACGACAAGGCTTTGACCAACATCAATGGCAAAGCATACCAAACATGTATTGACTGGTAGATGAAGTTCTCATGCATAATATAACAGTAGAGATATGGAATGTTATGGCTTAACTGTCTCTCATATCATATCATCATGACTCTGACATTTTTGTGTCCCAAAGATAAGAGTTATGAAAAACAAAGGGAAGGAGGGGAACTTTGCACATTCATAGAATTGAAGTGAGCATCAGAATGTAGCAACTGAAGTGGAATATCTGGAGTGGGGGTTGAACCAGCGATTCTTTGTCAAAACACAAGCACACTACCTCCTGTGCCATAAAGACCCAGACCTCTTGGATATCTATGGAATAGGTTGTCTGTTCACACATTTTAGGTGATGTTATTTATATGCCAAGAAAACAGAATGTATCATGTTCTGCATAAATTCTGTTTTGAATCCTGCCAGAACTTTAAAACATCAGTCCAAAATGAACCATGTTCTAAGGCATTATGAAGCCCTCATAAACCCTTAAGAAATCCTATATGCTTCAGAAAACATTCTTACTGAAAATGGTTATGCCAAATTTTCACACTTTATTTTAGTTTTCTGTTTATAAATGATACATGAAGCATTTAGACCATGTAGTGCTTATGAAGACTTCATAAATCGGCCTACAGCCTTTATAAGTAGTGTGACACCGACTGATGGTGGCTATGTAGCGTCATGGATGGATGATGCATAGACCAACACCGATGAGTTCATAATAAATACACCGTTTCACATTCAGTTAACTTTCATATATAATTTTTAAAAACCTAGTCTATATGATTTTTTCTGTTACATGTCCCACAGTTGAACCCTTGAGGGATTCATAATGCGGTAATAGACGCTTCTGAGCGAGTTCATTTGGGGGAGACACTCGCAATATGAGCGGTACTTCAAAAGCCATACATAAATCAATTGCATTTCCATAGCGAGCTCGAGGACAAAACAGTCGCATATTTAATCAAAATCAGTCACGTTTTAATCGGTAAAGTAATTACTACCTACAGTATAGGTTATACCGTTAATTAACTCAGATGGGTAATTATAATTAAGTCTATCAATGAACGCTTACCTTATCATCAGCAGTATACTCGCAGCATTGTCTGTCTTTGTCCTCTCATTTAACGAATTACGACAGGTTAGGAAATGGATTATCAGTCACAAAAATATAATTTCTATGGAAGCCTATAGCTATAGCTACTTCAACGTGTCCCCCTTCATCAAAAGTGAAGACACTAGCGCGCGCCGCACAGCGTGGGTAGTCTGATCAATGCCGCCTTGTTTAAAGGTCCAATGCAGTCATTTAAAAAAATCTTAATATCAAATCATTTCTGGGTAACAATTAAGTACCCTACTGTGATTGTTTGAAAATAAAATGGTCAAAAAGATACAAAAATATCTTCATAGCATGAGCAATTTCTCTAACAAGAATTTTGCTAGGACTGTCTGGGAGTGGTCTGAGTGGGGAGGGGAAAACTGAAAACTAGCTGTTATTGGCAGAGAGTTTTGGAACTCTCTTTCCTATTGGTCTATTGACTAATTTACGACCTAGTGATGTCACCAGGCAGGCCAAAACTACATCCCACCAAAACAGGCAGAAATGTCAGGTCTTTTCTAACAGCTCGTATACTAAAAGAGCATTATCATAATTTTCACAATTTCACAATATTATTCCATCCTCATAGTGTGGAAATGTATATAAAACACAGGAAATCACGTTTTTGACTGCACTGGGCCATTAAAGGAAACAAGATGGAGTTTTGGCTCTAGTCTACATAGCTCAACAAAACCAGAGTTTTAGCCCACTTCCTACTTCCACACAAAAATATACACAAAAATGATTACAGATTGTACGTAAGTATTTGAAACCCCTTACATTACGAGAAAATTAGGCTACATGTAGCCTCTATTAGACAGAGCCTACTTACATGTTTTGGCAAACGCAAAGGAAGACCACTTACAATAGTCTGACATTAGGCACTGTTTCAACTCATAACTCTATTATATTGTTTATAGGCCTTTTCACACGGCTCAATCGATGTAGGATAAAACAGAGTATTGGCATGACAAAGGAATGTCATGTGAAAGAATGCCACAAGTCATTAGGCTATTAGCTCTCTAATGGCCTCAGAGACTTTGGGAAAAAGTATTATTAAACACACACACACACACACACACACACACACACACACACACACACACACACACACACACACACACACACACACACACTCACACAGGCAAGTGAATCACAGACACACACAGTGGCTAGGGAAGCAAGCCTTCTTACCGTTGGATAACACACACACACACACACACACACACACACACACACACACACACACACACACACACACACACACACACACACACACACACACACACACACACACACACACACACACACACACACACACACACACACAGTGGCTAGGGAAGCAAGCCTTCTTACCGTTGGATAAACAGCATCCCATCCCATGAGTAGTATATAAGGGGGAGGGGTGTAGAGGGCAGGGGAGAGGAGCGGGTCATTTAGCTACTCAGAGAAGGATGCTCCTCTGTCTCACTGGGTCAGTACCGCTTCCTGTTTTAATGTCACAGTGACTTCTGTGAGCTTTGGGCTCTTCAACACAGTTGAGCACAGCCTCATACTCTGTGCTCTCCACAGAGCAATAGATTGTGCTAATGACCTCAGAGCTGAACCTCAGGAATAGCGAAGACATTCATCGGACACTAAACAGTGCTGCACATCCAACAGCAACGCTCCGTCAGCAGTGAAACCAATTCCACTGGCTATTTTTATCCACGCGAGGCAGAACAAATCATATCACATATTACTTTGGGAATGGAGACCCGCAAAACAGCAGAATACAGGGCAGAACATTGGGGTATAGAGCAAGGACCTCTGCTAAGATCATGTGGTACTCAACACAAGTCCTTCATTCAAAGATGTTAAAAGAAGACAATTGATCACTGAGATCCATTTGGATGAGAACCAGCAGCCAAATGAATGTCCCTTCATTGGATAATGAAGGATCACTTGATTTGACTTGAACATCAATCTGGTGAACTGAAAGGAAATGTGGACTGTTGAGGATCTGACAAGGCACCAAGCCTCCAGTCATGTTTTCTCAACCATTCTAATCTAAACTGTGGAGCATGGTTGTGACAGGTATGGCTGACAGCAAAGGTTGCGTGCTGAAGAGCCCAGACTGACATGGAGTGATAAAGCCACCAGTGGACTGACACACAATGAAGAAGGAAGAGTGGAGGAAGGGAAGAAGGAAGTCACAGAGACTAAGGGAGAGCTGGGGGCCTGAGAGCAGAGGCCCTATCGGAGCTGAGATCTCCCCCCGCATCCAGCACAGCCTGACAGTTCTGACAGGTAACACAGTCCACATTACGCAGAACCCTGTCTCAACACAATCTCAACACAATCTCAACCTTGTCCAATCTACCCCTTGGCATCATCGGCAGCATCTGGACTCAATCGATCCTCCCACCATACAGCTTAAATCATATAGCACATCAAGACTAATGTAATCAAGACTAATGTTATATCGTTCACAGCACTGTAGTAAAAGATTAGAGAAGAAACCCCTCGGAACCAAGACTGCAGTGGGTGTTTCCTATGTAGCTACATAAAACCTTCAACTTCTATTTTTATAGAGCACCAATGTGTTGAAGTCAATGTTTTGTGAAAGGTCCCTGTAAAACAAGTCAATAAGCAGTTTAGCAGATCCAAATCACAGAACAGCCCAGCCTCCCAACTTCAGCCATGTTATCAGCATCAAGCATGCTTTGCCAGTTGGGCAGAATAATTACTCCAAGCTGTCTCCACTTACGGGCACAGGAACACCACATGAGAAGGTTCAGTGCAGAGACAGACATGCACCCACGCACACGCACACGCACAAACACCCACACGCACACACACACTCCTGCCCCCAGCCACAAAGGCTTTGAAGTTGAATGTTGCTATGATAATAACTTACTTCCCATATGCCAATCTTGTGTTATTAGCTGCGTGGCTGTCATTATGTGGCCTGCCTGTGAGATCGACCTGGCACACTAGGCTGGGTATCATTAACCCTTTGTGTTGCCTTGCCAATGTGTGTCCACACACCAGATGGAGGTCAGTCAGACAGACATCTGGCAAAGAGACCAACTGACAGGCTCTGTCAAAAACAATCATGATGCAAATAAAGGATGCATGGTGAAAGGCAGAAAAAAAAGAGCTCGGGGGTCACTGCTTGTTTCTGTGTGTACGTATCAGAGGAGAGGACTGCTGATGGTGAAGTCATAAAGAAGTCAACAGTACATACAGGCTACATTGAGGCCTGCCATTGTACCGCCCGATCTTCAGGCACCACCCATCATTGTTTGATTAGACATGGCTACAACACCATCACGGGAATGAGGTTTATTGGGTGGCCTTTGTCACATGATGTGGCTGTAGCCAAACTGCCTTGACGAGGAATCAGGGTGGTGTGTTCTAAAGACATCATATGGCGTCATTGGTGAGGTAAGTTCTCACTTCTCAGCATGGCATTTTCACATTGTACTGTTCCCATGGAAACGCCAAAGTACACTCCAAAAGGGCGAGCTGTGACCAAGTGCGTGTATGCTGGGAAGCCGAGGAGATGCTATGAATCCTGGCAACAGAAAAGAAGAGGATTGTCATGTTATAATTGAATTGGAAGAATTTGAACATCAATACAATATAATACAATACGTACTTCAGAAAACCCAGGTGCAACAAACCGAATAGATAAGGATTGCCATGTTGCAATTGAATTGGAACCCACTGAACATGTAAGAAAACAATCAAATATGCACCTCGGAAAACACTGTTGCAAAAAACAGAGATGGTGAGCATTCGAGAACACATGACAGACCACTGACTGAAAGAGAAACTCCCATAAAGCCCTACAGTGCAATCGGAAAGTATTCAGACCCCTTGACTTTTTCCACATTTTGTTACATTACAGCCGTATTCTGAAATTGATTAAATAAATACAAATTCTCAATCTACACACAATACACCGTAATGACAAAGCGAAAATGGGTTTTTAGAAATGTTTTCAAATGTATTTCAAATAAAAAACTGAAAACGCTTATTTACGTAAATTAAATTGATTGGACATGATTTGGAAAAGCACACACCTGCCTATATACAGTATATCACAAAAGTGAGTACACCCCTCACATTTTTGTAAATATTTGAGTATATCTTTTTATGTGACAACACTGAAGAAATGACACTTTGCTACAATGTAAAGTAGTGAGTGTACAGCTTGTATAACAGTGTAAATTTGCTGTCCCCTCAAAATAACTCAACACACAGCCATTAATGTCTAAACCGCTGGCAACAAAAGTGAGTACACCCCTAAGTGAAAATGTCCAAATTGGGCCCAATTAGCCATTTTCCCTCCCCGGTGTCATGTGACTCGTTAGTGTTACAAGGTCTCAGGTGTGAATGGGGAGCAGGTGTGTTAAATTTGGTGTCATCGCTCTCACACTCCGTCATACTGACTGGTCACTGGAAGTTCAACATGGAACTCTCTGAGAATCTGAAAAAAAGAATTGTTGCTCTACATAAAGATGGCCTGGGCTATAAGAAGATTGCCAAGACCCTGAAACTGAGCTGCAGCACGGTGGCCAAGACCATACAGCGGTTTCACTGGACAGGTTCCACTCAGAACAGGCCTCGCCATGGTCGACCAAAGAAGTTGAGTGCACGTGCTCAGCGTCATATCCAGAGGTTGTCTTTGGGAAATAGACGTATGAGTGCTGCCAGCATTGCTGCAGAGGTCGAAGGGGTGGGGGGTCAGCCTATCAGTGCTCAGACCATACGCCGTACACTGCATCAAATTGGTCTGCATGGCCGTCGTCCCAGAAGGAAGCCTCTTCTAAAGATGATGCACAAGAAAGCCCGCAAACAGTTTGCTGAAGACAAGCAGACTAAGGACATGGATTACTGGAACCATGTCCTGTGGTCTGATGAGACCAAGATAAACTTATTTGGTTCAGATGGTGTCAAGCGTGTGTGGCGGCAACCAGGTGAGGAGTACAAAGACAAGTGTGTCTTGCCTACAGTCAAGCATGGTGGTGGGAGTGTCATGGTCTGGGGCTGCATGAGTGCTGCCGGCACTGGGGAGCTACAGTTCATTGAGGGAACCATGAATGCCAACATGTACTGTGACATACTGAAGCAGAGCATGATCCCCTCCCTTCGGAGACTGGGCCGCAGGGCAGTATTCCAACATGATAACAACCCCAAACACACCTCCAAGACGACCACTGCCTTGCTAAAGAAGCTGAGGGTAAAGGTGATGGACTGGCCAAGCATGTCTCCAGACCTAAACCCTATTGAGCATCTGTGGGGCATCCTCAAACGGAAGGTGGAGGAGTGCAAGGTCTCTAACATACACCAGCTCCGTGATGTCATCATGGAGGAGTGGAAGAGGACTCTAGTGGCAACCTGTGAAGCTCTGGTGAACTCCATGCCCGAGAGGGTTAAGGCAGTGCTGGAAAATGATGGTGGCCACACAAAATATTGACACTTTGGGCCCAATTTGGACATTTTCACTTAGGGGTGTACTCACTTTTGTTTCCAGCGGTTTAGACATTAATGGCTGTGTGTTGAGTTATTTTGAAGGGACAGCAAATTTACACTGTTATACAAGCTGTACACTCACTACTTTACATTGTAGCAAAGTGTCATTTCTTCAGTGTTGTCACATGAAAAGATATACTCAAATATTTACAAAAATGTGAGGGGTGTACTCACTTTTGTGATATACTGTAAGTCCCACAGTTGACAGTGCATGTCAGAGCAAAAACCAAGCCATGAGGTCCAAGGAATTGTCCGTAAAGCTCAGAGACAGGATTGTGTCGAGGCACAGATCTGGGGAAGGGTACCAAAAAAGTTCTGCAACATTGAAAGTCCCCAAGAACACAGTGGACTCCATCATTCTTAAATGGAAGAAGTTTGGAACCACCAAGACTCTTCCTAGAGGTGGCTGCCCGGATAAACTGAGCAATTAGGGGAGAAGGGCCTTGGTCAGGGAGGTGACCAAGAACCAATGGTCTCTCTGACAGAGCTCCAGAGTTCCTCTGTGGAGATGGGAGAACCTTCCAGAAGGACAAACATATCTGCTACACTCCACCAATCAGGCCTTTATGGTAGAGTGGCCAGACGGAAGTCACTCCTCAGTAAAAGGAACATGACAGCCCGCTTGGAGTTTGCCAAAAGGCACCTAAAGGACTCAGACCATGAGAAACAAGATTCTCTGGTCTGATGAAACCAAGATTGAACTCTTTAGCCTGAATGCCAAATGTCACGTCTGGAAGAAACCTGGCACCATCCCTACGGTGAAGCACGGTGGTGGCAGCATATTGCTGTGGGGATATTTTTCAGGGGCAGGGACTGAGAGACTAGTCAGAATCAAAAGATGAATGGAGCAAAGTACAGATAGATCCTTGATGAAAACCTGCTCCAGAGTCTCTGAATGTCCTTGAGTGTCCCAGCCAGAGCCCGGACTTGAACCCGATCGAACATCTCGTGAGAGACCTGAAAATAGCTGTGCAGCAACTTTCCCCATCCAACCTGACAGAGCTTGAGAGAATCTGCAGAGAGGAATGGGAGAAACTCCCCAAATATAGGTGTGCCCAAGAAGACTTGAGGCTGTAATCACTTCCAAAGCTGCTTCAATAAAGTACTGAGTAAAGGGTCTGAATACTTATGTAAAATGTGATATTTGCTTATTTTATTTTATACATTTACAAAAAATATTTTGGCTCTGTTTTTGCTTTGTCGTTATGGGCTATTGTGTGTAGATTGATGAGGGACAAAAACAATTTAATACATTTTAGAATAAGGCTGTAACATAACAAAATGTGAAAAAAAATTGAAGGGCTCTGAATACTTTCCGAATGCGCTGTACTGTAGATCCTCTATATATAGATCCTCTATTTACCCTCAAACATGTGTCACTGTACTGCAGACATGGACAGATATTGCACAGCACAAGTCTGAGTTATATCCTCAGACATGTTCAACAGAGATTAATATCAATGTAACAAATGTATCAATGTTGTGCAGAGGCTAAACAGAAAGTTAACCCTGGATTTTTTTTGTCTGTATTTGCCTGGGGAGCTAGTGGGGCCAATGTGAGGAAAGCTGCTATTTTTATCTCTTATGGGAACATTGGGGGAGCTTTATTTTGTTTGTTGATACTAATCGAAATATGTTCAGGATTCTGTCAAATAAATCAGCTCCGAGTCCAATTTGAACAAATAACCATGACAAGATATTACAAGATATATGGCCTCAAAAGATTAAAAAATATTTTAAGAGTTCCATTGTGACGTTAATATTTTGGCTCTAGAAGTTAATCTTCAGATTATGAGGCAGAAGGAGATCAACTAGGTCTATCTGAACTTTCTCTTGATTAGTGGACCTTTACATTTGCAGCTCTCAACTATACAACCGGTGGGAGACAAAGCAAAGGGAATGCATCATATAAATTCAGCAAAAAAAGAAACGTCCCTTTTTTAGGACCCTGTCTTTCAAAGATAATTCGCAAAAATCCAAATAACTTCACACAGATCTTCATTGTAAAGGGTTCAAACACTGTTTTCCATGCTTGTTCAATGAACCATAAACACTTAATGAACATGCACCTGTGGAACGGTCTTTAAGACACTAACAGCTTACAGACGGTAGGCAATTAAGGTCACAGTTATGAAAAATTTAGGACACTAAAGAGGCCTTTCTACTGACTCTGAAAAACACCAAAAGAAAGATGGCCAGGGTCCATGCTCATCTGCGTGAATGTGCCTTAGGCATGCTGCAAGGAGGCATGAGGACTGCAGATGTGGCCAGGGCAATAAATTGCAATTTCCGTACTGTGAGACGCCTAAGACAGCGCTACAGGGAGACAGGACGGACAGCTGATTGTCCTCGCAGTGGCAGGCCACATGTAACAACACCTGCACAGGATCGGTACATCCGAACAAAACACCTATGGGACAGGTACAGGATGGCAACAACAACTGCCCGAGTTACACCAGGAACACACAATCCCTCCATCAGTGCTCAGACTCTCCGCAATAGGCTGAGAGAGGCTGGACTGAGGGCTTGTAGGCCTGTTGTAAGGCAGGTCCTCACCAGACATCACTGGCAACAACGTCGCCTATGGGCACAAACCCACCGTCGCTGGACCAGACAGGACTGGCAAAAGGTTCTCTTCACTGACGAGTCACGGTTTTGTCTCACCAGGGGTGATGGTCGGATTCGCGTTTATCATCGAAGGAATGAGCGTTACACCGAGGCCTGTACTCTGGAGCGGGATCGATTTGGAGGTGGAGGGTCTGTCATGGTCTGGGGGCGGTGTGTCACAGCATCATCAGACTGAGCTTGTTGTCATTGTAGGCAATCTCAACGCTGTGTGTTACAGGGAAGACATCCTCCTCCCTCATGTGGTACCCTTCCTGCAGGCTTATCCTGACATGACCCTCCAGCATGACAATGCCACCAGCCATACTGCTCGTTCTGTGCGTGATTTCCTGCAAGACAGGAATGTCAGTGTTCTGCCATGGCCAGTGAAGAGCCCGGATCTCAATCCCATTGAGCACGTCTGGGACCTGTTGGATTGGAGGGTGAGGGCTAGGGCCATTCCCCCCAGAAATGTCCACGAACCCGCAGGTGCCTTGGTGGAAGAGGGGGATAACATCTCACAGCAAGAACTGGCAAATCTGGTGCAGTCCATGAGGAGGAGATGCACTGCAGTACTTAATGCAACTGGTGGCCACACCAGATACTGACTTACTTTTGATTTTGACCCCCCCTTTGTTCAGGGACACATTATTCCATTTCTGTTAGTCACATGTCTGTGGAACTTGTTCAGTTTATGTCTCAGTTGTTGAATCTTATGTTCATACAAATATATACACATGTTAAGTTTGCTGAAAATAAACGCAGTTGACAGTGAGAGGAAGTTTATTTTTTTGCTGAGTTCATTTATGAAAATAATTTAACAGTAACCAGTTTTCCATCCAACCATTTCATGCTGTTGAATTACCTGGCGCATTAAAAAAGTCATGAAGATGGGAAAATGAAATTCCTGTACAATTTTATAAATCCTTACATTCGATATGGTGGGTTATTTTTTAGTCGGTCAAATTAATTATGAAAGTAATTTCTGTGGAAACGCCTTTATGATATCGAAGTTAACTTGGTGTCACGCGATGATATGTTGTGTGTTCCTCCCACTACGACCCGGGAAAGCAAAAGCATGCAGTTTATTAGGCTACAGATTAAATCAATTATGATGAACTTCACAGGGTGGGTAGTGAGTCTGCAAGGTGATGAGTTTGATGCTCCTTTCCAATAAATATCGAAGGTCTTATTCTGGTGACATGATGACCGATGCTTGGCTGCCTTTTGACAAATACAAATATCGCTCTTGCCCATAATAATCTCATGATATAGGTAGTTTGTCCGCACTGTATATGCAAATTGTTGGCTAGAGCGCATGTGCCAAGACCAGTGGGCACATGCTATTTAATGCAACGGATTTGTTGACAAAACGAGCAGTAGAGTTGAAAAAGCGATTGCATCGCATTTCGCTTTTTATGTCATCACGCACAGCCTTTTATCCGCAAAAAGTCCGTTTGATGGAAACATCTCTGGTGGGAAAATACGCATTTTGTTTTATGCCGATTTTAGACTATTCGCATGAAAATGTGTCGCAAATTGGATGGTAACCAAGCTAATGAGAATAATCCTGAAATGGTACTACAGTGCTCTCTGCTGGCTGCATATTGAATGATCAAGCCAGCTCAACCTCAGCCTTCACTGATACTGTATGTTGTGTTGGTGTATAACATAATTGCTTTAGACCTACTTCCTGTTGCCTTTGAATGAACACAATGATTCCCAGTGACCAAATCCATGTTATTATGATGGCTACTATAGACTACTTTATATATTTTGTTATCAACTTACCTGTGTTTTCATGATATTACAGACCTACAGTGTACCTACTAAGTTGATATTTGGTACAATGAAACGAACTGTTTCGATGTAGAGTGAAAAAAAGGCACCACCATACAGTTTTGAAAGTGTGTGGTAAGACAAACCTTTACAAGCTGATCCAAGGACAGTTTTCCAAACAATTGGTTGGGATTGAGTTTATATAAAACCCTATTGAAACAGAGACCCCTTTCGGAGACCACCCTTACAAGATGTCACTCTGCATGGTCCTTCAGGCCGAATTTGAATCAGCAACGTAAATAGCTGATCCCAGATCTGTGTGTACAGTACCCTGAGTGAGATGGTGGGTGCACCCAGGGAGGCTGTGTGTGTCTGTAATGATGTACTGAAGGCTCTCAGTGATAGCGATGTAACCCCAGACTCCTGATGTTATACAGCCCAGTCTATCACACAGAGACACATTCACAGCACAGAAATCAGAGCTTTCCTTGATCCATGAGGAGGAAACCAGATCTGTCTGTGGAGATGGAAATCCAAACTGCTACAGTAGCACTGGAGGCAAATTGGACAGTTATGCAAACATAAATATGCCATCAGGAAAATATACCATATTGACGCTGGTTTAGTTTGTACCTCATCCGTTTGCCGAAACCGATCCCTATGTAACTTTCACGACTCTTCGCAATTTAAGTTGTTGTGAGTGGGCTACATTTTTATCCAGAGCGACTTACAGTAGACCGACTAACTATGACAAGAGTACTGCTATCGTTATATAGATTGATGGTAAAAGGGAAAGGGGGATACCTAGTCAGTTGTACAACTGAATGCAGTAAACTAAAATGTCTCTTCCGCATTTAACCCAACCCCTCTGAATCATACTGGTGCGGAGGGCTGCCTTAATCGACATCCATGTCTTCGGCGCCCGGGGAACAGTGGGTTAACTGCCTTGCTCAGGGGGAGAACGACAGAGTTTAACCTTGTCAGCTCGGGGATTTGATGGGAAGTGCTAGATATAGTTGAAGGGTCTTCAAGAGGCTCTATGAATAATCCAGCAGTCTTTAGACTACTTCCTGTATATGGAGACCCTCACTACCATCTCCTGTCGTCCAGAGACCCACAGGACCAGGAGAGGAGGAATAGGTCAAGGGTCACCAAGGATCATTAAGCACATCACAGATGCTACTTCCTGTGTTGTTGGGAAACAGATGGTTGAGTTACATATGAAGGAATACATATGTACCCTTAGTAACTCATGTGTAACATACTGTGCTGTGTAATAAGCTGAGGTCACAGTCAGTTTTATTGCGTATAGTTTCTAGGGTGGAAAGCTGTAGAGTTAAGACTAAATATACCAAGTAGACTATTTGGAAACACCTTATGTAGCTTCAGTCAAACCCCTGACATGACATGGGACCATGTCTATGTTCCCTCAGCCCCCTTACCCTATGTTCCCTCAGCCCCATGTTCCCTCAGTTCCCTCAGCCCCATGTTCCCTCAGCCCCATGTTCCCTCAGCACCATGTTCCCTCAGCACCATGTTCCCTCAGCCCCATTCTCCCTCAGCCCCATGTTCCCTCAGTCCCCTCAGCCCCATGTTCCCTCAGTTCCCTCAGCCCCATGTTCCCTCAGCCCCATGTTCCCTCAGTCCCATGTTCCCTCAGTCCCATGTTCCCTCAGTCCCATGTTCCCTCAGCCCCATGTTCCCTCAGCCCCATGTTCCCTCTGTTCCCTCAGCCCCATGTTCCCTCTGTGCCCTCAGCCCCATGTTCCCTCTGTGCCCTCAGCCCCATGTTCCCTCAGCCCCATGTTCCCTCAGTGCCCTCAGCCCCATGTTCCCTCTGTGCCCTCAGCTCCATGTTCCCTCTGTGCCCTCAGCCCCATGTTCCCTCTGTGCCCTCAGCCCCATGTTCCCTCTGTGCCCTCAGCCCCATGTTCCCTCTGTTCCCTCAGCTCCATGTTCCCTCTGTTCCCTCAGCCCCATGTTCCCTCTGTTCCCTCAGCCCCATGTTCCCTCAGTTCCCTCAGCCCCATGTTCCCCCAGTCCCATAGTCCTTCAGTTCTACCTTCTAAACCAGGGGTCGGCAATCCAAATGAGAGAAAGATACATTTTTCAACTTCTGGTCAGAGGTCACCAATGATTCAATGCTTCACTGGGTCCTAGGCCATTTAATTGTGCATATTTGAGCCAAACCTTGAAAAAAATACTTGAGTAGATGCTGAGATACATATTTTTTCATCTCAGAAAATCCAATTCAGACTGCTGGAATATTGACAAAAGGTCAAGGTCATAGTGATTGAACATAATTAAGTACGTCAGCATTTTCTACTTTATAGCAATAAGCATTTGTGTCAATTTTGCCATAGTCTGTGGCAAAGAGCAATGTGCAGCTCTAACTGCCACATATAAATGGAACTGACAAAATAAAGAAACGGCAACATAAAGTGTCTTAATAGGGTGTTGGGCCACGAGCCGCCAGAACAGCTTCAATGCACCTCGACATAGATTCTACTAGTGTCTGGAACTCTATTTGAAGGATGTGACACCAGTCTTCCAGGAGAACTTCTATCATTCATTTTTGTTGGTGTTTGAAAACGCTGTCTCAGGCCTGCTCCAGAATCTCCCACAAGTGTTCAATTGAGTTGAGATCTGGTGACTGAGACTAACACACACAACTATTAAACCCCATATTCTCCTTTATTCCACTCTTTCAGCTTTTAAACCCCCTATTACACTCTTTCATATTCATTGAGATATCTTCTTCTAGCCATGGTTAGCCAAAATAATAATGACCCTAAGCATGATGGGATGTTAATTGTTTAATTAACTCAAGAACCACACCTGTGTGGGAGCACCTGCTTTAAATATGTTTTGTATTCCTCATTTACTCAAGTGTTTCCAGCTGGCTGGTTAACACTGGGTTAAACTGATTAAAAAGTTAACGCCAGACCCAACACGATAACTGGCCTATGGAAGTACTTCTCTTAGCGAGAAGTAAATTATATTTGTACATGAGCTATATACACTATCCCTATATTCTTGATCCTAGTGATATAGGACTGTGTAAAACAGCCTGGAATAAAAACAACGTGTGTGGGTGGAGAGAGGGTTGGTTTTGCAGGTTTACTCGCTCTAGATTGTCAGTACTGCACGTCTTCTTTGCTATCGTGCCACGGCTGTGTCAGTGTCGATTGTAAGTAAAATGTATGTATCCCTTCAAATCGAATCAAATTGTATTGGTCACATACACATGGTTAGCAGATGTTATTGCGAGTGTAGCAAAATGCTTGTGCTTCTAGTTCCGACAGTGCAGCAATATTTAACAGTAATATCTAACAATTCCACAACAAATACCTAATACACACAAATCTAAGTAAAGGAATGGAATAAAAATATTGAAGTCGGAAGTTTACATACACATAAGTTGGAGTCATTAAAACTTGTTTTTCAACCACTCCACAAATTTCTTGTTAACAAACTATAGTTTTGGCAATCGGTTAGGACATCTACTTTGTGCATGACACAAGTAATTTTTCCAACAATTGTTTGCAGACAGATTATTTCACTGTATCACAATTCCAGTGGGTCAGAAGTTTACATACACTAAGTTGACTGTGCCTTTAAACAGCTTGGAAAATTCCCGAAAATGTCATGGCTTTAGAAGCTTCTGATTGGCTAATTGACATAATTTGAGTCAATTGGAGGTGTACCTGTAGATATATTTCAAGGCCGACCTTCAAACTTAGTGCCTCTTTGCTTGACATCATTGGAAAATCTAAAGAAATCAGCCAAGACCTCAGGAAAAAAAATTGTAGACCTCCACAAGTCTGGTTCATCCTTGGGAGAAATGTCCAAACGCCTGAAGGTACCACGTTCCTCTGTACAAACAATAGTACACAAGTATAAACACCATGGGACCACGCAGCCGTCATACCGCTCAGGAAGGAGACGCGCTCTGTCTCCTAGAGATGAACGTACTTTGGTGCGAAAAGTGCAAATCAATCCCAGAACAGCAGCAAAGGACCTTGTGAAGATGCTGGAGGAAACAGGTACAAAAGTATCTATATCCACAGTAAAACCAGTCCTATATCGACATAACCTGAAAGGCCGCTAAGCAAGGAAGAAGCCACTGCTCCAAAACCGCCATAAAAAAAACAGACTACGGTTTACAACTGCACATGGGGACAAAGATCGTACTTTTTGGAGAAATGTCCTCTGGTCTGATGAAACAAAAATAGAACTGTTTGGCCATAATGACCATCGTAATGTTTGGAGGAAAAAGGGGGACGCTTGCAAGCCGAAGAACACCATCCCAGCCGTGAAGCACAGGGTTGGAAGCATCATGTTGTGGGGGTGCTTTGCTGCAGGAGGGACTGGTGCACTTCACAAAATAGATGGCATCATGAGGGAGGAAAATTGTGTGGATATATTGAAGCAACATCTCAAGACATCAGTCAGGAAGTTAAAGCTTGGTCGCAAATGGGTCTTCCAATGACCCCAAGCATACTTCCAAAGTTGTTGACATTGAGTAAGAGGTTATTTTCCTGACAACACACTCCGAGAGCCCTCACCTCCTCCCTGTAGGCTGTGTCGTCGTTGTTGGTTATCAAGCCTACTACTGTTGTGTCGTCTGCAAACTTGATGATTGAGTTGGAGGCGTGCATGGCCACGCAGTCCTGTGTGAAGAGGGAGTACAGGAGGGGGCTAAGCATGCACCCTTGTGGGGCCCCAGTGTTGAGGATAAGCGAAGTGGAGATGTTGTTTCCTACCTTCACCACCTGGGGGCGGCCCGTCAGAAAGTCCAGGACGCAATTGCACAGGTCAGGGTTGAGACCCAGGGCCTCAAGCTTAATGATGAGCTTGGAGGGTACGCTGGTGTTGAATACTGCGCTATAGTCAATGAACAGCATTCTTACATAGGTATTCCTCTTGTCCAGATGGGATAGGGCAGTGTGCAGTGTTAAGGCTGTCCGTTGTCTCCATATCTATTTATTATGGCCATCGAAATGCTAGCTATTAAAATTAGATCCAACAAGAACATCAAGGAGTTAGAAATCCAGGAGTTACTCAAGTTTTTTCTTAAGTCTGGATCCCTGCACAGTCTCAATGAAGATCTTGAACACTTTTATAGCCTCTGGACTTAAACCTAATTATGACAAGTGTACTATATTGCGTATTGGATCATTAAAATACAATGTTTACACTACCTTATAGTTTACCACTGGGGTTCAACTTTGGTTTTAGAAGTGGGGGGGACATATTTTTTAATCCAGTTGGATAAACATTCCAAACCGCCTACCCGACTGCTCGGTGGCGTCCGCATGGTCCTAAAGCACACCGCCGCCTCGTTTTGTATCAATGACAGTGAAAGTTGCGCCCCTGGTTTACCAATTAAATAGACAGATTGTGAAGTAGACATACTTGGTATTCATATCTCAAAACATAAATTAACTTACCACAACCAACTTCAATAGAAAGTTTGCAAAAATAGATAAGATTCTGCAACCATGGAGAGGTAAATACTTGTCTATTCATGGAATTTTATTAACTCCTATAACAGTTTACTTACTAATGGCACTGCCTACTCCAGATAACTAGTTAAAAAAAAAATCATATGAGCAAAAAAATATTGGAATGCAAAGCCAGACAAAATTAAACATGCCTATTTATAATGAATATGAGTTTAGGGGGCTAAATGATTAAATAATAAAGCATTAAATCTCTCACTAAAAGCTTCACTCATACATAAATTATACTTCAACCCAAAATGGTTCTCCAGTAGATTATTAATAAAGGCTCATACTTTGTTCAAATATTGCCTTTTTGCCTTTATATAGGGCGGCAGGTAGCCTAGTGGTTAGAGCGTCGGGCCAGTTCCATTCATCAAGGATGATGAACGGAAACAGGATGCACCTGAGCTCAATTTCGATTCTCATAGCAAAGAGTCTGAATACTCATGTAAATAAGGTAATAAAATAAAATAATACATTTGTAAACATTTCTAAAAACCTGTTTTCACTTTCATTGTGGGATATTGTGTGTAGATTGATGAGAAACATTTTTTATTTTATCAATTTTAGAATAACAAATAGTGGAAAAAGTCAAGGGGTCTGAATACTTTCCGAATGCACTATGTAAAACTGTTTATACTTGTTAATAACATGCAACAGACCGAACAACGTCAAAGAGTAACATTATAGGAAAAAAAGACACCATACTAACTTTGTGTTTGTATAAAAGATATTTACTTCAATTATCACACCTAGGGTGCTAGTGAATAATAATAACAATAATAATAACAACAATAATACATTGTGAGTTTCATACAGTGATATTGCCTCTCCATATTCTATAGGGACTGTTTTACAGTGCTGAGAACAGACTACATGACTTAAATGACCAAATAAAAAGGAACCAGATGAAAACAACAAATGAGAGAACAACTGAAACTGGAAGAGATACTTTTTTTCTGTGAAGGAAGAGTCACCCTCTCATTGCCAATGATCATGAGGCCTAGAATCACGTCATAGAAAAATATATCAGCGGACAGCAACTAGCTACACCTCTCTCTGGACTGAAGAGGGGGAGGAAGAGCACTGTTGTGGCCAGTGATAGTGACAAGGACTCTGCTAAAAGTAGTTTCCACCTGAGCTTTGAGAGAGACAATTAGACCAGCTGAGACGGTGGGAGTTTTCCTCACTTCAAAAGCAGTCAGTAAAAAGAGAGGACACAAACTAAAAGATAAGGAAACTGCAGCCCTTAACTGCATAAGAGCCGCTCAACGCGCCACACACATATACACACACAACGTCATATGAATGCCTAAAGCCCCACTGGGTGTCATTTTACCCCATGTCAAGCTAGAATTCGAGAAAAAGTTGGAGAAAAAGTGAATTGCGCTGTAACTCTTCAGTTCGAAGTGCCAACTCTTCGTTGAGAAAGACAGTTTTTTTGGTTGAAGGGATTTAAAAAAAATATTTTGCAACATAGGGTAGCTTCAATGTGAAGTTTGGTCTAAAAAAAACTAATCACATAACCTTCAAAATAAATGAAATTGCACAAATCAAATGTCTATGGAAGCCATATCTGTACAACTAAGGTCTCCAATCATACTGGCATTTATTTTGCCAAAACAAGAGCTCTGCAATAAACTTATTATTCAAGGGACTTAAAGGTCTCTCCAGCAGGGGAAAAAGAATCAAACAATACGGTATAAAATCTTGATCTTCTTCCACCCATTTAAGGAAAAGCAAACAAACAAAAAACCTGTTCGTCTCAATTATTTCCAAAGATCTAGTATCTATAGCAGTGTTTCCCAACTCCTCGAGTACACCTAACAGCACACATTTTTGTTGTAGATTAAATTAATTGAGGGCTTGATGATTAGTTGACAAGTTGAATCAGGTGTGCTTGTCCAGGACTACAACAAAGATGTGTACTGTTGGAGGTACTGGATCACTGGAGTTGGGAAACACTGGTATATTTTAACAGGCATTCTCAAGTTCTGCTATTGAATGACATTTGACCAACAACATGACCTATGTATATTCAGATAATATATACAATGTACTGAAAGTCAGCAACTTGACATTACAGTAGATAAACTGATAGTGAGATGGCAGCCTGACCAAACACAAGAAAGTTGGAGACCTCTGGCACTTTGAAGGAGAGAGTGGGTACACACTCTCATACTACTCCAAATGCTTGGTAAAAGTAGAGTCCCAGTTTCAAACTCATCAGCTGAAAATAAAGGTTGCTTATAAACCTGGTAGGGTAATTAATAGTAAAGGCGAGGAGCCTGAACCATTGGCGAGTATGGCTAGCTTTGTTCTGAACGAAATTAGTCAATGAGAATCAGATTATACGACATTTAAAATCAATTATCCTAGACTCGGATATAGCACATGGCTAAACAAAGGTGAATTGGAGTTGAGAAACCAAGACAAACTTGATGACTTCAGCAGTTTAGAAACAATTTGTCTGGTTCTAAATTCATAGTCAGTTGAGGCTTTGGGAGCATGTAAATGTGAGTATGGAGACAGATCTGAACTGAGGGAGGGGACTCCATGGACACCCATCTTATATAGGTCTTAGACAATGCCATCATAACATATTCTCATTTGACTAGACAGCAAGGTAGCAGCAAAGGACTGTGGGTGATGTAGTTCTATCATGATTCCTTCACTAAAGCGCTAAAAACGCAGCTTTCAAAAAACACAATATTGGTTGTCAACTATAGGGAGCCAAATGAGTTGTCCATTTGGAGTTGGTCGAGAATGGTTCAAAACCCATGGAACACAACCAACTGTTAGTCAATGTAAAAATGTATCATATAGTTAGTTATTCATTGTAACCTATATGTCAACTACCACTGAGTGATGGATTCAATGGACATTGGTTGACCTGTAATGCATAGAGTATTATGAACCTTACTTACATAATCCAAATTGAATATGACATGATTAATGCTGTTGTTGTTGACCATTTTTATAGTCTCCATTTCCAACGTCACTGGCATTTAAACTCTATTAACATGCCACTTCTGACTCCTCACAATCACAATAAGCCTACTGTCCCTGGCTGACTTCTGAGACTAAACACAAACAAAAAGATACGAGAGTAAGAATGAAACGTATTCATGTTCAAATCAAATCGTCAATAAAAATGGGAAGGCAAATCAAAAGCAAATGAATCCAGATTTTCATCAAACTTTTGGCAAACATTGTCAAAAATCTTTTGTCACTACCAGTGGCTCTTGACATTGAATAAGGAGATCCAATAAGGCAAAAGGAGTGTATATAGTATAAATAAAAGTAAGTATAGATTGGGGGTGGTGATGTACAATGACATTATATGATTCTGTATATGCTTCTATGAGAATCAAGGCATTGGTCTTAATGTGTACTAGGTTAAAGTTTGTCTCACAAATACCGCAAGGTTATGAAATGATTGAAGGGTCATATTAGAAATGTGAATTAATGATACACAAACACCATGAGACCAACGCTGGCTAATGCTAAAACTTCTGCAACAATGCTTGTAGTCGATCTTACAGAAGTGTGAGGCTTTCGTAGTCCTAATATAAAAAGAAAAAATTTAAAACCTAATGGACACAAACCCTACAGAGAGAACTACCAATACGTTGACAGTAATAACAAAAAACAAACCCATAGTAATGCTTAACAACTTGCTATAAGGATATATTTCATCTGTACAATTTTATATGACAGTGTATATAATATTGATAGCAATCTGCTTTAGTTCTATAGAAAAATATTTGCAAAGGGCAAATTCCTGAAATTCGTCCAAAAGAATCATATAGATTCTGCAACAAATTATACACTGTTTAACTGAACATTGGACTCGAATGGAACAAACTGTGTTTTTCTTAGCAACAGAAAAATAACATGAAAACACAGAAGGGAATTGTAGCACAAAAAAACTGCACAAACACATGCAAAATGCCCTCTGTACTGTATAAACCAGTGTAGCTTTGGGTGCTTCCTCCAGGGTTCCACTGAAATCCCATCCACTAATTCTTCATGATACTCAGAATCTTACCCGTTCATTCAGAAAGCTACAGACAACTCTGTGTCTACAAAACTGACCAACACTTAAAGAAAACCTTTCCCTGTCAAAAGCAGAAATATACACATGAACAGGAGCAGAGAAAAGAGGATCGACCTCTAGCTCTTGGACTCCCTACAACATAAACACTTTATTAACTTGTGACTGATAAGAGTAGCCTGTTCTATATGATCTTTACATGGACATGTGATAGACAATAACTCACAGACAGGTAGTCAAGCCTGATTTGGTCCTCTTTCAGAAGTTGTATTGCTCATGTATTGGTGTGTTATATCAGTCCGTGTCTATGTTCTGTGCCTTTGTAATCAGCTTTATTTCCATGACTGTGGCCTCTAGGAGCATTGTGTCCTTGAATACTGGAGTCTGACAAAGCAATGTCATATATGTGAACCAAACCTACAGGGAAAAGAGGTGTGGTATACATCAACAACAACCAATGACATTCAGACGGTTTGAAAACTGGGAAAAGGTAAAAACAAATTCAAGCACTTTTGATTCTACTACAACCAGAATGACTTCCATTAGCTCAGAGTGCACAACCCCCCTTTAATGATCACGATAAAATAATAATCCAAAACACATTGACCTATGAATAATAAAATCCAATTAAAGTTCATGATGGTTGATCAAAAACATTTCCCTCTGGGCCAAAAGACCAAACTACACTGAACAAAAATATAAACACAACATGAAATATGTTGGTCCCATGAGCTGAAATAAAAAAATCCCAGAAATGTTCCATTCGCACAAAAAGCTTATCTCTCTCAAACTTTGTACACAAATTTGTTTACAGCCCTGTTAGTGAGCATTTCTCATTTGCAAAGATAATCCATCCACCTGACAGGTGTGGCCTATCAAGAAGCTGATTAAACAGCTTGATCATTACACAGGTGCACCTTGTGCTGGGGACAATAAAAGGCCACTTTAAAATGTGCAGTTGTTGTCACACAACACAATGCCATAGATGTCTCAAGTTTTGAGGGAGCGTGCAATTGGCATGCTGACTGCAGGTATGTCCACCAGTGCTGTTGCCAGAGAATGTTAATTTGTCTACCATAAGCTGCCTCCAATGTTGTTTTAGAGAATTTGGCAGTGCGTCCATATGGCCTCACAACAGCAGACCACGTGTAACCACGCCAGCCCACTAACTCCACATTCGGCTTCTTCACCTGCAGGATCGCCTGAGGGGGAGGTGGGGGTGTTGAGGACGATTTTGGTCTGTAATAAAGCCCTTTTGTGGGGAAAAACTCATTCTGATTGGCTGGGCCTGGCTCCCCAGTGGGTGGGCCTATGCCCTCCAAGGCCCACCCATGGTTGCACCCATGCCCAGTCATGAAATCTATAGATTAGGACCAAATGCATTTCTTTAAATTGACTGATTTCCTTATATGAACTGTACCTCAGTATAATCTTTGAAATTGTTGCATGTTGCATTTATATTTTTGTTCAGTATACATGCAATGTTTCCAAAATGACTGACAGCAGAACATAATTTGGGGAGAAAAGTGAGAGAACTCCTGTTCAAATCTTCAATTAGCATCAAATGAGAAACAGATAAAGGAAAACAAATCCACACAAATTCAACTCCCAATCAAAAAGCACTGCCTGTCAGGTATGTCGCCTGTTCTAACCGGGCAATAGCTGGGAACAGTTGACATCATTACAGCACAACTTGACATGTTAGTAATAGTATCAAAGTGAAATCCCTCTGGGACCCTCACATACTGTTGATCAACTCCATTTCATTAGTGCCTCTACCAGACACTCAAGCCTGCATCGTTCTTAATGAGGGCCATACCAACTATCTGCGTGGGGGGCTTTTGATTGTGGACCTCCTACTAAATCTGTGGCCTACAAGAGTCTGCCTTGGCATCACCTCTGGAGGAGCCAGCCCAGGACTGTAGACAGTCACAGAACTGGCCCCCCTTTGTTCAACAGCAGTGAAGTATTTCCAGACAAAACAACTTTGCTACAGATGTCAAAAGCTGCGTTGAAGACGCAGCATGTGGGAGACCAATCAAAATGATTGCTTGTTTCCATGTGGTGCCTGCACAAGACTTGGAGACCGGTGATGAAAAGTCTCATGAGAACGACGATGGGATGGGCGCAAGACTTCAGTCCAAGAGACCGAGCCAGCTTACTGCATTCGTTTATGAGCAATCCTGAAAATAATATCAACACTTTGGTCTGGATCACTCTAAGGCAAAGGCAATCCTATGAAAAGATAGACTGAAGGAAAAGGCTTGTAGACGGTTAAGTGCTAAGGTGTCTCTTTAATAGTGCTAAAAGATCAATACCTTTTTTGAAAGGTAATGTTTTTGGGTATGATCAATTTAAGCTTTACGTGTCAAAAGCCATTATATATAAATACCATTATTTTTTGCTTAAACTTGTTGATGTACTTGTGCTTTTATCAAAAGATCAACACTCCTTGATTTTTTTGTTTATGTTCAATCGATCACATTTTTTCAATGAACTTCAGTAGAAAAGTGTAACCAGCTGATAGGGACTGCTGTGGCTTAGCCAGACTGGCAGTGTGTCACTTGAGGGAGCGTGGTTTGGAACCATGCAGGACACAGGGCTTTTTAACAGTGTGCTAACATCACTCCCCTCCAGAGGTGATCCAATCACCACCAGCTTCGCTGTAGGAGGGGCAGCTGAGCAGCAGCCATTCAGGACCCAATTGTGTTCCAAATGCTCACAATTTAAAAAAGTATCCAATAATCTCTTTAAAGACTAAACTTATTGTAAAGTCAGAACGGCATAGAAAATATTCATGAGCGTGCAATTAAATCTTTTAAGGTAAAGTTGCCTTCCCCCCCTTTTTAAAGAGGTTTTTGGTCAGTAGTGCTTGTGCTTTACACAGCTGTTTGTGTTATTGTTAGTATAAAAATGTCATTTGATCAGTTTTTTTGTCTGAAGGAACTAAACCTATATTTAGCAAATAATAATTGAGGAAATATGAATCTTCTAAATAGTTGGTGTACGTAGTACTAAGAGTTTCACAAAATGTAGCCAGTGCATCCCAGTTTATAGGCCAATAAACAGGAAATGCCAAAGTCACACTCTTGCTGGATCTAAGCACATATATAGTGATGTGATCACTGCTTATTTTAGATAAAATCTACCTCACTTTATTCATCTCAAATTAAGCTGGGAAATCTTAAAAGATAAGTGTCAGATTCAGAGGTAATGCCAAAGGACAGCAGTTCCAGACCTTCAGATGCTACTGGTTCTTGAGCCCCACCACAACTTCGGTCCTGTGCTGGGTTCAGTAATACACGGAAAATGTACAAAATAGAATATAAGTCAACCTGATTTCAATCATGCTTGCTGAAATGAAAGAGGAAAATAGAAATGCACAGACGCACCAAATCATGAACGGTGAATGCACCATAATGCCATAATGGGTTGCTCTCCCATTTCAGCTCAAACAACATAAATGACACTGTCAAAACGTCTTCAAAGATCACTAAATATACATGTATGACAACTAAATCTCGTACGTATAACCCAATACTGCCGGCAGTCTATCAGTCAAAAAAAATATTATATGACCCCTTATAGTCCCTTCCATACAATAATAACAACAACAATAATGAACAGAAATCAAATAAGACATTAAAATGTAAAATACAGCACCTATAAATAAGCATAACAAAAACATGAAACCAAAAAACTTTATGTTGAAGTGATCTACTGCTTGTCTTTAATATGGCAATAAAGGGGACCTACTGTATTTGTGAGTCTGCTATGCCGTAAGCCGTATAATTTAGAAAACAGCTTAGAAGAAACAAAGGGTGGCAGTTGTGCACTCTATGTGTGTGCAGGTAAATACAAATCAAAGCCACACAGACTTATAAAACACACAGACAGACACACACACACTCAAGGGTGTGTATGGCAGAGCAGGGAAGCTAGTCCTCGCTCACACCCTCACACCCCCTTCTTACGGTACGTGGATACAAAATCACACACGCCTACTTGTGTACACGTGCGTGTGTGCTCTCACACACTCAAACACACAGGGAGAGGCAGTGGGCGGGCAGGCACTGTGAGCTTGTGGCATAGGAGGAGGAAAGGGGGAAAAGGGAAGAGGTTGCGATGTGTGCGGGGGGGGGGGGGGGGGTCTAATGTTCTACCATATCTGGAGAAGGGAGGGTGGGTTGAGGGTTAAGTATAAAACTAATGTCTTTGTTTTCTTCCATTGACCCGTGTCAAGTGATCTTAACCTCTGAGATATATTCACATGGGGCAGGCCAAGAGTTACAGCTGAAGGTAAGAGGACTTGTTGTGACCAGTGGAGAATGGAGATGCTACGTAACAGTCATGAATTGATCATAAAACTGGTCATAATATAAGGAGTGAGCGCATCAAGATTGGTGGGAGAATCAGCTTGACTTTGAAAGAGACAACCAAATTGGATGGGGGATGTCACATCGGCAGTACTTTGGATATAACCTTTGGTATTGGTTATTCAATTAGTAAAAATGTACCTTGAAATATCTCTACTAAGCCTTGGCACTGTTTCGTACATTTGACCTCTTGACCTCTGCGCAACACAACATGGCAGCCTGTGGAGAATATATGTCAAAGGGTTTTAAAGGAGGGACGTGTGACTGGTTGACCATGACCAGGTCAGTCTTGTAGCTCTGTATGGGAACACTCAAGCAGAGGAGAGTCCATCTCTTCCTCAGACTCGTAGTGCACCGCATGTGAGGACCGACACGCAACAGCTGGGGTTTCTTCTCTTTCTTTTCTGTCTTTTTACAATGTACATATATACACACAACCGTAGGTAAAGAGTTGAGAGCAAAAGAGCCAGATGCTTGGAATATACAGTAAAGTGAGCTGTGCATCTCCTGGCTTTTTCACCCAATGAAACGCAAGCCTCCCCATCCGAGGGCCAGGCTGTGAAGTGCAGCGGCCGTCGGCTCTACTGTACACCCTGGTTCTGAGGTCTTAATAGTGTGGTTTTTGTGGTTAAAATAGGTTAAAAAGCAAGTTCGCAACTTTTTTTTATTTTTAATATCTAGACTGAAATTGTTTTTTTCTCTCCATGAACTTGTATACAACTTTTTTGTTTATTTTATTTTTTTCTCAAACCTGATTTTGGCCTAAAATGGAGTGTATTAAACAAACGCTCCCGGTGCCACCAAAATGGCGTCCCCCGGAAGTCAGTTAAAGCTATGAAAGAAATGTACACTACTTATCAAAGAGCTTCTAGATCACTCACGAGAAAGAACACAAAGTAAGCTACCACAAGATGTTTTTCAGATTTTTCCTTTTTCCTGACATGACCGTTGCATTTTATGTTGTACGTTGAAAAACTGTGAATTAAAGTGATACTTTTTTTTCAAAGTTCCTTTCAACTGATAATGAGTATTTCACTTTAGATTTTACCCTTCCCAAAAATTTTGGAATCTAAAATAGCATTGTTTAAAGTCGACCGACTGTGCAATCTCTTAGTGGCAACCAAATTGCTATAAAGAATTTTTTCTTTCTCAGCGGAGAAAAATAATTTGATAAAAATGTTAATTATTTTCTCAATAGAGTCCATAGCATATTAAGAGTTCCAGTGCCATTACATGGCAACTTTTGGGGCACAGAAAGGAACATTGCTTGGGAAAGGGTTCTCCTCTCCTGCAGACTAATTTTCTAAATGCTTGGCTTTTCATTCTCTTTTTTTGTTTGACGATCCTATCAGATAGCCAAAGAACTGCAATGGAGTTATGAGGAGAAAGAACCTCTTAGAAAACAGAAAAAAGGGAAAACAGTGTAACAGTTAGTCTACTAGATGTGAAAAGTCACTGAGCGAACAAGGTTAGAAAAACTTTGAGGTGGTGAATAAATCTCTCAAAGGGAAACACACACACACACACACACACACACACACACACACACACACACACACACACACACACACACACACACACACACACACACACACACACACACACACACAAATAAAATACATAATTGCTTCTCGTGACAGTTTCCTCCTGTGGAGTGACGCTCCTTTGTGTGTCTTTCATCTCTTTCGCACCTTTGGCCGGTGGTGTTAGGGCCCTGTGGCCAGCAGGGCTGTTAAGTGCTTTATCTCCAAACAAAGCCAGGTTGTTGCTGTTGTTTCGCTTCGTGAAAAAAATCTATGAACCCTCTTTGATATGAAAACTCGTAAAAGATGCCAGTTCTTCTCTGGCAGCACTGCTCCAGTCTTGGCCTTGGAACTGTGCAGTCAGGGCACTAGAAAAATAGTAACTCTCACTCTCCCCAGCAGCAGGGGGTACCGTATCAGAACTCCCACTCGTGGGGCTCGTCTTTACCAGCAGCCTTCTCCAGGCGGTGGATGATATTATTGAGGTTGGCGGCTTTCTTCTTGCGCAGGCTGCTGTCGCGGGGGTTGCGGGCAGCAGTGGTGGTGGCCACAGACGCAGAGGAAACATGGGTGTTCTCGGGGAAGCTGAACAGGCTGTCCAGGGCGCCGCCCTTGTGGTGGCCGCTGGTACCTGCAGTGTTGCTGCCGGTGGCTGACGTGGTGCCCTCGTCTCTGTGGTCGGACCCGCCCTCGCCTTCTGAGGCCGGGTGGTGCTCGTGGCCGGGGCGTGTGCCCTCCACTGTGCCATCTGACTCAGTACCGTCACAGCTGTCGCCCTCACTGGCCTTGCCTGCCCTGGTGGACGGGGAGCCGCCCTCACCTCGCTGGATCTCCTCGATGAAAAGCTCCCGTCGGATACGAGACCTGGTGGCCAGAGAGAAAGAGAGCAGAGGAACCCCAACATCCCTCAGTCAGACACAGACACAGACACAGCAAAAAGCAAGTATTTCGAATTTTAAAAAACTAACTATTTAGACCCAGGTCTGCATCCATTCCCAGCCTTCTCCCCCTGTTTCTCTCCACCCACCTATAGTTGTGGAACCAGTTGATGACGGTGCTGGTTTTGAGATTGAGCTGTGAGGCCAGCTCCTCAATGGTCTTGGGCGAGGGGTAGGGCTTCTGCTGGTAGGCCCTCTTCAGGGCCTCCTTCTCCTCAGGGGCCAGCACCACACGGGCCTTCTTCAGGTGCTGCTGGGGAGGCTGCTGCTGGTGCAGGTGGTGGCCGAGGCCATGCTGGGGGCTGCCCCCCTGGCTGAAGTCTCCCCCTGACAGGCCCCCGCTGTCCGCCGTCTGGCTCTCGCTCACAGAGCTGTGGCGCCGCTTCATGTACGCTGGCGGGGAGAGACGGGAGGGCAAAGGGTTGAAAATATATGAGCCCTCTACAGAGATAGATGGAAGGGTTAACTATAGTACGAGGATGCCATGTAAACTCCATGTAGACTTGCCTGACTGGGCTTTCAATTCCTCTTTAAATTCACACAAGCAACATGACAACATGATATCTGCCATCAGCAACTGAAATACTACAGCATTCAACAAATGTGGATGGGATCTTTTATAAGGTTCACAGGTGTAGCTAAATACACTAATACAAGAGTCACAAAATCAAAGATAAACATTGCCACCAGGGGGCAGTATTACCATACACATTCTCAGGAGACAGATTCCCTACCATAAAGAACAATTGAAAGAGGAAATTGACTGTTCGACTCCTCTTGAGACCTGCTTGATAGTTTAAACATGTTCACATGGCATGTGTGACATGGAAGTAACAGATAAGTCACATTATGGACCAAAATATAAACATGATTTATGATACGTCTTCATATATATAGCAGCAACTCTTAATAATCTAAACAAAAGGCTCCATGACTGTACATTTAAGATGCTAGCTTCAACATGATAATGGTTAATGGCTATTGGCTAACCTGTTACCTTTTAGCTTGAGATGTATGACGAGTTTACTTAAGTGCTGATAGGTCAGCCTTGTTTTTTTTACCTCCAAATTGGTTATAGTGAGGAGAGGACTGGGTTAGTGTTAAGTTTATACAAGATAATCTGTTAAGGGGAAACAGAGCTTCCATTACGCCTTAACAACCATCCATATCAGCCGCCCTATCATTTGACCACATTTGACCATACAATTTGAAGTGCTTTTAGACATAACAAAAAGCACTATATAAAACACACACCATTATCATCACGCATACAGAGTGCAAAACCCCGTAGCCATAGCTGTGTTATGAGCAGAAGTCCCTGTCGCCTGGTCGGGGGGTTAGGCAGGGAAAAGAACATCCAGGCCGTAGCGTTAGCAGGCTAATGAGGAGTCTCCCTGCAGTTATCCTCCGTGCTTTGCTACGGTAACGCTACCCAACACACTTCGCCAGACTGGGCTTTGACTCATAACCAGCCTAGCGTCAGCCCCAGCTCCAGCCCCAACGGAGGACCAATATATGCCACTTTTACCCCGGGAGAAGTGTTAATGGCCTAATCACTCCAAGAATGTTCACTTTGCTTATGGAGAGAGGGGGGGGAGGAGGACTGGAGAGCGGGAAGGGGAGAAAAGAGGGCTCTGATGAGTGCATTGGACTTTGAATAAGCAGGCCCTGGAGAGACTGGGGCCCGTCATGTCTGATGAGAGCGTTGACGTCTCGTGCCCAGATTGATCTCGACAGCGCTGAGAAACACATATCCCCCACCCCTCCGACACACACACACACACACACACACACACACACACACACACACACACACACACACACACACACACACACACACACACACACACACACACACACACACACACACACACACACACACACACACACACGTCTCCACCCCCTTTTCTTTTTAACCAGGAGCACTGGGCATGTGCTGTTTGACTCGGCAGCCCGGGGACACATCTGGGCTATTAGAGGAGGAAAAAGAGCAATCAGAAATGCCCCCCCCCATGCTCTTCTTCCTCTCTGTCCCTCCCCCTTGTTCGCTAGCTCGTCCTCTCACTCCATCTCGTTCTCTCTTGCCATCTTGTTTTACTTGATTCTCTCTACTTCAAGCCCCAGAGTGTTTAGGACGGTTGCCTGGCGGCCTTGAGGGATGGTACACTCCCAGGGAGGGGTGCAGGGACAGATGTTGGTGGGTAAAAACATGGCCTATGGAGGTAGCTAGCTTGTAGCTACATCAGTGTTCTCTCTATCCTAGTCTGTCTTGAAAGCAAGGACATAGGACATGAAGGACAGACTCATGCCTAACTCTAAATCCCATCCAAGGACAACGTGGCACAAATTCTGCCTTTCAGAGTGCCAGGCAGGGAAAATGCCATACGGTCCCTTGGCTTTAACCATTTTAGATTCAGATGTGTAAAAGGATAAGGGGCTAGGTTACAGAGGTGAGGTAGGGAGGGAGGTAAAAAGAAACAGAGAGATGGAGGATAGAGGGATGGAAAGGAAAAAAGGAGTACCTTTCTTCTCCATGCGTTTCATGTCCATGAGTTTCTCCACGTTGCGCGGGTCCTGGAGCCAGAGCTGCATGCGGACGAAGGGCTCGCGTCCCTTCAGGCTGAGCTTGTGCCAGGGCTTGGGCCTCGCCAGCAGGTCAGACACCGAGCCCTGAGTCAGACCCAGAATGGTTTCCCCAAACAGACGCTGACCTGGGGGGGGGGGGGGGATCAGAAAGAGGAAGAGAGGAGGGGGTTAGATTCACAACTCAGAGAGAGAGGACCCTCACTAGAAGGCAACTAGAATCAGTAGACCACGTCGCCTGAAGTATGGATAGAGCAATATTTGTAAGAAGAGCGTACAACTGTTAAACAGTGCCTGATATCATTTATAAAAGGATAATTAGGGCATGACCCAGTTAACAACAAGCATTCATGTGTCCAGTTGTTTTTCATTTTATTGATTTTTTAAAAACTTTTACACCTTTTCAATATCCAAATGGAAGTTACAGTCTTGTCCCATCGCTGCAACTTGAGAGGGGAGGTGAAGGTCGAGAGCCATGCGTCCTGCAAAACACGACACTGCCAAGCCGCACTGCTTCTTGACACACTGCGAGTTTAACCCAGAAGCACCAATGTGTCGGAGGAAACACCGTACAACTGGCGACCGAAGTCAGCTTGCAGGCGTCCGACCCGCCCCGCCACAAGGAGTCGCGAGAGTGCGATGGGACAAGGACAGCCCTCCCCTAACCCGAACGACGCTGTGCCAATTGTGCGCTGCCTCATGGGTCTCCCAGTCACAGCCGGCTGTGACACAGGCTGGGATCGAAACCGGGTCTGTATTGACACCTCAAGCCCTGCGATGCAGTGCCTTAGATCGCTGCGCCACTCGGGAGGCCCATGTGTTTTCTGAGGGTTAGGAGAATATTCCACTATATCCCACCAAACACAAAATGTTAATTTATGTGTCCAAAGAAACATTTATTACACATCACGTCTTGTTACCTTTGCAGAGCCAAACAAGGCCCTGAGAACCACTGATCCATTCACAGCTCTTTGTCTGTTGGCAATGTTAGGGATACTCACACACACAGTGCTTTTGACATAGTGTTTTCAACTTCCATATGTGACATACATGATTACATTGTGCATGTTCATTTATACAGTAATTATTATTCAACATGTCCTCACAACCTCTAGGTTCACACTCCGATCTTCCTGCTATGCCACCCTGTCCTGTATAATGCCACCCTGTCCTGTATAATGCCACCCTGTCCTGTATAATGCCACCCTGTCCTGTATAATGCCACCCTGTCCTGTATAATGCCACCCTGTCCTGTATAATGCCACCATATCATGTATAAGTTCATCTGACTCTTCTCATCATTGCTTTAGCCCATTTCAACAACTGAAGGGCTTTCTGTATAGTTGTTTAAAGGTTGGTGGGGTATATTAACCTGTTTTAATGACTCTCATGAATCACTATGATCAATAAATTATTTCCTTGAGTGTACTTTTAACAGAACTGAGATTTATTTTTAAAAAGCATTTACGCTATTGCTTACACCTATCAAGTTGTTAGGGGTTACTTCTGGACAGAGCCTAAATATACTGGCCCATCCTTTGTTGGCTCAGTGGTTAGGGGTTCGATACCTACTAGGGGAGTCACCCTACTCTCACATTCTTAGCAATATATTTTAATGTCATATTGTATTCTGAGAACATTGCAACCACTTTCCATACTGAACAAAAATATAAACGCAGTCACTTTAAATAAATTCATTAGGCCCTAATCTATGGATTTCACATGACTGGGCAAGGGTGAAGCCATGGGTGGGTCTTGGAGGGCACAGACCCACCCACTGGGGAGCCAGGCCCACCAAATCAGAATTTGTTTTTCCCCACTAAAGGGCTGTATGTGTTGTGTGACAAAACTGCACATTTTAAAGTGGCCTTTTATTGTCCCCAGCACATTGTGCACCTGTGTAAAGATCATGCTGTTTAATCAGATTCTTGATATGCCACATCTGTCAGGTGGATGGATTATCTTGGCAAAGGAGAAATGCTCACTAACAGGGATGTAAACAACATTTCTGGGATTTTTTATTTCAGCTCATGAAACATGGGACCAACACTTTACATGTTGAGTTTATATTTTTGTTCAGTGTATATAAGTTCTGTTGACTTTAAGGGAATGTTCTAACTCTAACACCAAAACACGTTAAAAAGGTTATCTTAAGGTTTTTGCTAACATAGTAAGAATGCTCCCCTAACTAACAGAAAACTGGACACTCAAATATTAGGGTAACAATACGGGTAACATTACGGGCAATATTAAGGGTAACATTACAAAACTGTTATCTGGAAAGCTATTGTCAACATTCAACTAACTCACCTTTTTTTCATTTTGCTTGCTATTGGAATAAACTTGAATTCCACGCACGAACACACATCAACATTACATGTCCTTTAAGTTTCCAAGGTACAGGGCAGGGCGGCATTGAAAACTTGCCATCAGAAGTTGGCAGCGTTTAGTCTGCTGCAACTGTGGCTGACTTCAATCAGAGAAGAGACAGTTTAAATAGTCTTTGACTTGCGTTTGAGTGCCTGAGTTGTTTTAAAGGCATTAAAAAAAGGTCTGGATTCACATAAATAAATAAAAAACAACAACCAAGGCCCCTCTCTCGGATCGCAGCATAAACATTCACCACAGCAGAACCTCAGGTTCTTGAAAGGCTTCAAAGCTGGCGAGCTCTCACACAGAGCGCTGCGGAGCTACATTTCCCCACACTATGTCCCAGGGGACCCCTCAAACATGCCTTTGGCAGCGAGGAGGGAGGGTGGTGTTGCTCTTCACAGTGCTTCTCACAGTGTTTCATGCCGGGGAGCTGAGCGTTGGGGCAGCTGAACAAACGCAGGCAGGCAGCGTGGCGGTGAGAGAGAGAGGCAGAGATGTGAAGCGCTACTGAAAGGCGCTGGGATTTGGGGAGCAGTTCCTCTAAAGGGAAGTGGATGAGTAGACAGCATGAGGCTGGGAGACAGAACAGGTGACGCCAGTCCCGCTGAGAGAATCTCTTGGGGTGTGTGTGTGTGTGTGTGTGTTGCACGGAGATGGAAGGGCTGCTTCACCATTTCCTTCTCTCACTGACTACGACAGGGCTTTGTTTTGCGCCGAACACACACATTCTCTCTTATAGTACACACACACACACACACACAGAAACATTACACACAGACACACACACCTCAAGCCCTGTTCTTATTGCAATTGGATGCAGTGATGCACACAGCAGCCCTGTGGAGCTCAGCCTGTGTATGAAAGAAAAGTCAAGTACAAGGGATGAACTTGTTCATCTATTCTTAATGAACCATTAAGGTCTAAATCAAATCACACAATTCCGACGCCATAAATCAAAGGACCTAAGAAAATACATTATTGACCACCAGCTAATATAATGTGCCACTAAAAAAAGATTAGATTTGGGTACAAGCAGCAGGGGCAAACATGTTCATTGAGAGGCATCCTTTGTGCCCAAAAATCCCAATGATTGGCCACATTTGCACGCACCACTTCGAGTCCTATTAAAAAAATCTGATTTGGCTGTGTGCATCATCTGTGTCGGTGTGAATCTCAAAACATGTGAATTACAAAGCTAAGAAATCATGTTCCTAAATCACCCAATAGAGTGCCACACCAAAATGGATACCTACATTGTTGATTGCCTTACCGATATCAAGGAGTGAACTATATAAAGGTAGAAGAGTGACTAGGCTATACACATTACTATTTGTATTACCTTTAAATATTCAGGTGAGGAAGTGAAAACATTGCATTTTACAACAACCCAGCCAAGAGGGTGCAGTGCTACAGTAGTTGACAGACATGGGAGTTTGGCTGAAGGGAGCTGCTAAATGACACCATCCATCACTGGCCCTGGCCGCCTCACTGCCCTGACAGGGGAGAGGAGGAGGAGGTGAGCTGTGGCTAGGTCTACGGAACAGATGGAGGGAGCTCTTCTCTGTGGGACTAATTGAGAGGTCTGGGAACGAGGTGGAGCGCAGCCCTATGACAACCAGGCTTTGTCCCAATATTAATCTGCCTAGTATCATCTGATAGTATCGACCATACTGTAACTCAATGTTCAACAGATAAGTGACCCAAGTTATCCAACTGGCTCAGAGGCTAACCAGGAAACACTTAGTCTTGAAGCACGACCACATCCCAATAGTGCTGCTACACAGGCTGTGATAGAAGCTAGCTCCAGATTTGGGTCCTCCCAGGACAGTGTGTAAACTGTGCTCTCTGTTCCTTTGCTGTGTGAGTTGATAGTTGGGCTGGTTAATTTTAGCTGAGGGAACTACTAACGAGCTAGCTGGCCAGCTTGTGGAACATGGCAACTGGTTTAATCCTGTCTGCCTTGGCAGCCCAGTGTGACGCTGGTGGGGTAAAGAGCATTTCCCCGTTCTGGAGCGGAGATACTGTGTACAATGATGACACATGCACCGAACCCAGCACAACATTATTAGTTTAATGTGTTGCAACTCTAATCTAAACAAATTATTATCAGTGGGAGGGGAGAAAAGCTTGTTAGGAGTTTGTGCTTCTTGGCGAGGAGTACACAGTAGCATTGGCACAATGTAACAATCGCTCCTCACCTCTCCACTGCGATAGCTCATGTGCGGTCACTGGTGAAGGCTCTGGCACAAAATGGCTGCCGTGGCATCACCCAGGTGGATGCTAGACACATTAGTAGCAGACGAGGTGAATAAGGCGAGTTGCGCAACTCGGGGGAGAAGGGGGGGAACTGAATGCTTTGTTGTGCTGATCAATTGGAAAAGAAGACTTGAAGAAGTGACTGTTGAAAGACAAGACCAGAGTGGTATGATAACGCCACTCCAACTCACCGAGGTTGTTGTCGGTCAGCACCTCCTTGACCTTCTTGGTGATGACATAGGTGTCCAGCTCTGGGGACATGGCCACCATCTCCTGGATGCTGAGACCTGAGTGGCCGGGGACGGGCAGTGGCGTGCCGGGCTGGGACTCAGAGGGCTCGCTGGGCTCCCTGGGGGGGACCTGGGATGATCCTCCTCCACATCCCCCTCCTCCCCCCTGCTCCCCAAGGCTCTTCACGGACTCCTCGGCTGAGCTGAGGGGGGACTCCGGGGCCGGGCTGCAGCTGGCTGAGGTCTTTGGGGTGTTTTCTGTGGAGACATGAGAGAAAGAACCAACGGTCAGAGAGAGACAGACAGTTAAAAACAGACAAGTTAATTTTGGGGGGGACACTCAAAATTTGCACATTTCAATAGCAACACAACAAACACAACAATCCCAATTTATATTCAAAATGTAAACCCTCAGGAGGGGGGACTCTCAATCTGCAATTGATTGAATTGGGACCCAAGTTATTCTCTAATCACAAGCAACTCAGTATGATGAGGTTTTTACTGTATTTCCAACAACTACATTAGTGCCACTACAACATTAGTACTCATTCTGTCTATCAGCTAGTCTCCAGCTAACTCTATGGGCTACATGTACTCTGCTCCAATGCTCCGTCAAACAAGCAGTCATTCCAGCATGCACACACAGACAGAATGATTGGCGCTAACTTGTCGCTGTGATTCTGTCATCTCCACCAGCTCCCCCTCCCACTCCCCTCCCTCTACCCAATGGCTGTGTGATGGCCCATTGCACGGACAATCAACTCTCCCCATGAGACAGCAGTCTGTCAGATATGAACAGAGAGGGGGAGAGAGAGAGAGAGAGAGAGGAGGGAGCGAGAACGTGGAGCAGTTGAGTAGAAAATCACTGCATGTGCAATTTTCTTCCTCTGCGCCTCAGTAGGAAAAGTGCACGTTGAGTTGCATTGACGGGAAAGCGCCTGTCAGTAGATCAGATACGTGTGTACATGTTGGCTGTATGCATTCTTAGTGAGATTTATGATTCTGCTCAAGCAGCGTGCTTTACAGTAAATCAACTTGAACACAAAACATCTGACGTGAATTAAAATGGACTTGTCTGTCACATTTCAGAGCTGATGATGTGAGCATGTCCAACACGCTCGTCTTGGCACTCCGAGGCCCGTGACTACAAAAAGGAAGGATGTTGTGTACCCTGACGTGTGTGTAGCTACAGTTGAAGTTGGAAGTTTACATACACCTTAGCCAAATACATTTCAACTCAGTTTTTCCCAATTCCTGACATTTAATCCTAGTAAAAATTCCCTGTTTTAGGTCAGTTAGGATCACCGCTTTATTTTAAGAATGTAAAATGTCAGAATAATAGTAGAGAGAATGATTTATTTCATATTTTGTTTCTTTCACATTCCCAGTGGGTCAGAGGTTTACATACACTCAATTAGTATTTGGTAGCATTGCCTTTAAATTGATTAACTTGGGTCAAACGTTTCGGGTAGCCTTCCACAAGCTTCCCACAAAAAGTTGGGTGAATTTTGGCCCATTCCTCCTGACAGAGCTGGTGTAGGTTTGTAGGCCTCCTTGCTCACACACGCCTTTTCAGTTCTGCCCACAGATTTTCTATAGGATTGAGGTCAGGGCTTTGACATGGCCACTCCAATACCTTGACTTTGTTGTCCTTAAGCCATTTTGCCACAACTTTGGAAGTATGCTTGGGGTCATAGTCCATTTGGAAGACTCATTTGCGACCAAGCTTTAACTTCCTGACTGATGTCTTGAGATGTTGCTTCAATATATCCACATAATTTTCCTTCCTCATAATGCCATCTATTTTGTGAAGTGCACCAGTCTCTCCTGCAGCAAAGCACCCCCACAACATGATGCTGCCACCCCCGTGCTTCACGGTTGGGATGGTGTCCTTTGGTTTCAAGCCTCCCCCTTCTTCCTCCAAACATAACAATGGTCATTATGGCCAAACAGTTCTATTTTTGTTTCATTAGACCAGAGGACATTTCTCCAAAAAGTACGATCGTTGTCCCCATGTGCAGTTGCAAACCGTAGTCTGGCTTTTTTATGGCGGTTTTGGAGTAGTGGCTTCTTCCTTGCTGAGCGGCCTTTCAGGTTATGTCAAGATAGGACTCGTTTTACTGTGGATATAGATACTTTTGTACCTGTTTCCTCCAGCATCTTCACAAGGTCCTTTGCTGCTGTTCTGGGATTGATTTGCACTTTTCGCACCAGAGTACGTTCATCTCTAGGAGACAGAACGAGTCTCCTTCCTGAGCGGTAGGACGGCTGCATGGTCCCATGGTGTTTATACTTGCGTACTATTGTTTGTACAGATGAACGTGGTACCTTCAGGCGTTTGGAAATTGCTCCCAAGGATGAACCAGACTTGTGGAGGTCCACAATTTTTTTCTGAGGTCTTGGCTGATTTCTTTTGATTTTCCCATGATGTCAAGCAAAGAAGCACTGCGTTTGAAGGTAGGCCTTGAAATATATCCACAGGTACACCTCCAATTGACTCAAATTATGTCAATTAGCCTATCAGAAGCTTCTAAAGCCATAACATCATTTTCGGGAATTTTCCAAGCTGTTTAAAGGCACAGTCAACTTAGTGTATGTAAACTTCTGACCCACTGGAATTGTGATACAGTGAATTATAAGTGAAATAATCTGTCTGTAAACAATTGTTGGAAAAATTGCTTGTGTCATGCACAAAGTAGATGTCCCAATCAACTTGCCAAAACTATAAGAAATTTGTGGAGTGGTTGAAAAACGAGTTTTAATGACTCCAACTTAAGTGTATGTAAACTTCCGACTTCAACTGTATATGTGTGTGTGTGTGCGATACTAGGACTTTCTCCTGTCCTGCTCTGTGGAGAGGGTAGCGGATAGAGCAGACAGACATAGTCCTACAGTGAGAGGGGTATCCTACACTACATTGTGCCTGGCTGCCAGCACAGCACAGGAGGGACAACTCATCAGTTATCCCCAGCCGATGCCAGGAGGGAGGCTTCAGTTGTTTGCTAAAATGATTTCTGAAGTCTAGGAAAACAATTACTTATTTTGATGAGTCAGAGGCTCCAATGAAGCTCCCGCTCTCTCTCTTGCTCCATTCTCCCTTCTTCCCTCTCTCTGCCCACCCTGTGTGGCAGGGTGTATGTGTGCATGTATGGGGTATGTGTATGCTGTGTTTGTGTGGTGAGCACGCGTATGTGCGGGGTGAGCGTGAGGGTCTGTGTGCATGTGCATGTTATGCGTATTTGTGTGAGGGTATGTGCATGAGCTGTGTGTCTCTGTGTGTGCGCGGCTGGCTGCGGCCCTAAAGTGAGCAGCCGAGGGGAGCCGTCACTAGTGATTACCTCCCTGCCGTGCTGGGGGAAACAGCTGAGGGGGGAGTATGTGGGTGTGTGTCTGGGTGTGTGGAGGAGGGAAGCAGTCAGCTCGCATCTCCCGCCCGGCTTGCTAAGCCTACTGGTGACATTTTATCTGGAAGCGTGGCGCGAGGGGGACGAGAGGGGAACAGGGGAGGGAGGGAGGGACTAGGGATGGGTGGGGTTCTCCACATGACAGGTTGTCCTGTGACATGGTGCCAGTGACCCACAGCCCAGCCATGTCACTACCCCAGTAGCCCCCAGGGGGACATTGCACTGGGGGAAGGAGGGAGGGAGGGAGGGAGGAAAGAGGAAGGAAAGAGGGAGGGAGGGAGGGAGGGAGGGAGGGAGGAAAGAGGGAGGGAGGAAAGAGGGAGGAAAGAGGGAGGAAAGAGGGAGGAAAGAGGGAGGAAAGAGGGGGCAATGTTTTCTGCTTTCTCTCACAGGGCACTCTGTTTTGTCTTCACGCCAGAAGATGGATTGATAGTAGAGCGGATGAGGGAGAGAGAGAAAGAGAGAGATAGCTGCATCTGGACGTACAGCTGCTTGCTGCTTTTAACTCTGACACTGGTGACACTAAAAATACCTAAAACGGCTTTCGCTGGCTTTTAGATAAACACATTACTCCATGACTGGCCCTGTTCAACTGCAACCAAAGCCTTTTAGTTCCAAAGATACTGTACTGTGGCACCAATTTAAATACCAATGTATGCCTACACTAGATATATATACACACATTTGCATATGCAGCACTACATTTCGCCCCAAACTAAATTTTTAGATCAAATATCTGTATGAGGTAACACTCAACTCCCGATATACGGACAAAGCGTAACATTGAACATGCAACACGGTAGTCATATGACCCTTGCTTAGTGTCCGGGATAAAGCTGGCACCAGTATAAACAGTGTGCCTTCATGTTTCCCTTCCCAGTAAATCTATCTGTGTTCCTGACAGAGTGAGGGCATGTTAGCACTGAGGGGAAAGGATGAGCAGAGACAGATGAGGGGGAAGGGAACACTTCACCTTACACACACACACACACACACACACACACACACACACACACACACACACACACACACACACACACACACACACACACACACACACACACACACACACACACACACACACACACACACACACACACACACACACACACTCAGAGGCACCTGGAGGGTGTGTACTCTGTATGTAGCTTCCACACACACCCCTGGGGAGGGCTACTTATAGCTGGGCAAACTGTGCTGTGTTCTAATGAAGGGCAGTGAGGACGTTATATATGATTGGTGAAGAGCATACACTGACACACACAATGAGGTATAAACTAACACAATATGGCCTTGTGTTAGTTTTAAAAGCTTTTGATCACTTTTCACAGCTTTTAGAGGGTACTTTTACAGCGCTCCCACAGTGATTTTACAGGCCATTCCATATGCGTGGCTGAGAATACATTTGGATGAAGTAAATAAACAATGGAGCTGTCTCTCCCTCTTTCTGTTCTTTCTCTCCCTCCATCTCTTTCTCTTCCATCCATCTGGGCTGTCCTATTTAACAGGGCTGTGTGGTCTCCCCTCTGCCAGACCTCAGAGACAGATTGGGACAATGTCCTGTGAGAGATGCATTATGGGCTTCTAAAGCCTGGCCCATTACACTGCCTAGTCACATATTCCACCAAATGGGACTTTTTTAAACACACTTTGGGCCCCACTGCCGTGATTGCCTTAGAGTGTGTGTGTTTGTGTGTGAGAATGTGTGTGCGATTAAGTGTTTTGATTGTGTTTGTCTGTGGTTGTATCTATTGGGGAGAGTGTGTGTGTGACAGAATACGAATCAGTATATGGGTTTCTCCTCTTATTCCAGGAAATGCCTTCCCCTCCCCTGCCCTGTCTGCTTGCCCTGCTCCATATCTAACAAGTGTCCCATTAAACCCCATCCCAAGAACATCATGTACTTTGACATTTTCTGGCCAGCCCTGGATTAAGCAGACAGGCAAGCTGACATTTACATTTCTATCTAATCTACGGGCCCATTTTAAAAGCCATTAATTTCTGATCTTCTCTCCCTCCCTCCCTCTCTCTCTCTCTCTTTCCCTTTCTCCCTCCCTGCGTTCCTGATCTCCCTCTCCGGTTCTAAAGTCATCTCTTTAATCTATATATTGTCGTGGCTAATTTGTGGTGAAAATGATGGAGAAATGGTACTTAATGTAGGACAGCCAGTAAATGTAATTCATCATGCCTCTGCCCCGGTGCCGACAGAGAGGGATGTGTGTGTATATATGTAAGAGGTGGGGGGTGATGTAGCCCTGCACAGCAGAGAGGCTGTGTGTGTGTGTGTGTGTTTATAAGTGGGTGTGCGTGCGTGCGTATGAATGTGTGTGTGTGCGTGTCTGCGAGGGGGAGGGGGTCTGTCTGGGAGGAGAGAGCGTAGAGGGGGGGGGGGGGGGTCTGTCTGGGAGGAGAGAGCGTAGAGGAGGGAGGGGGGGGCTCATAGTAATTATCATACATCAGTGTTCTGATGCTGTAATTGATTACAACAGCTGCGGGAGGCCCTCGGGAGAGAGAGCGCCAACCCCCCACAATGCCCTCCCTCCTCATCCTGATCCCCCCCCATCCCCCTTTGCCTCCCCCTCATCCCTGGCCTGTGTGTGTTTGTCATCGAGCCGCTTCCCCTCCTCTCATCTAGAAGGTGTGACAGCTCTGGAAACAGGGCATGGCGCTCCCTCACATTAGATGCTCATTAAGAGGCGTGGCTGACTATCCTCTGGTGCCACTTCATCATCACAAATGAGCTGGCGTCAGCTAAGCTAGCGCTGGCACGCTATAAACAGATCAACCTTTACCAGATTCGGAGTGTATGAAGTGCGTACATGCTGGTGGTGCATATGTGGATGGAATGGAAATATTTATCCATGTTGTGTATCTATAGATGTATCAGTGTGATGTATGGTTCTACAGACACTGTGGATTGGTGGTGCAGTGTATGGTCTTTTTCTAAGATGGGTAAATTAAGTCCGGTTTAGTCAAAGTCCAAAAACCACTCACTGTCAGTCTTTATCGCGGCTATGATATGTGTTTACACAGGACGAGTGTAACACACACACACACACACACACACACACACACACACACACACACACACACACACACACACACACACACACACACACACACACACACACACACACACACACACACACACACACACACACACACACACACACACACACCAGGCTGGCTAAGCTCATGTCGCGTCCGCTCGTCGTCATGTGGAGCGGGTCGCTGTGTGTTGCTCAGCAGAGAGCTGCCATGACGACTCCAGATCTACCCTGACACACTGGGCAGTGCAGCATTCTGGGATAGTAATCTCACTGTCTCGCTGGAAGACTCCCCGAGGTGACCGGCCAGACAAAACAGCAACGGTCGAGAAAAGAGCTCGCAAGTTCAAAAGAGGCTTGGATATAGAACGGAAAGAGTTCTCTTTCTTATCTTTACCAACACTTCAAACACTTTCTTCATTGCCTCCTAACCTAGTTTGAAAAGCCACAAAGTCTTTGCATAAAAAAAGCTCATCATCTTCGTTAAAAACCCCAGTGCCATTTTAACTGATCTACCTCGGGTCAGCGATGCAAAAGAGGCCCCAAATTTGATTAGCCAGTAGCTTTATTCGCATCAACCTGGGGACAATAACAACACCAACACGGTGGCTGGCAACAACAATGTCCTTGGGTCTTCCTGGCTGTCTTTTAGCAGTCATCACTTCCCTAGCGCCCGCTCTTTAATTAGCTAGTCATAATTAGAATCCCTGTGGTCGCTAACTCCAGCTCCGACCAGTCGGGACTCACTAGCTCAGACGGGATGGCGGCGTTACCCATAAACCCCATCACCCTAGCACATACGTTATCACGCTTTGGCTAATGAGAAATTAGTGGAGGCCACAGGCCTTTGATTTCAATGGTGTTGCTAAGTCTTGCACTAGTCCTTTTAATGTTGTATCGAAATGAGACGGTTTATTGAATCTAGCTGAAATTATTTATTGCGTTTGATAAAGATGTATTTTAGGCTAGTTTTAAAGAGTCTGGGTAAGAGGCATCGGTTTCTTTCAGTTCTGAAAGCAGACTTGGATCAGCTCTTCATGACCCAGTCCAAACCTTAACCAATCAGATAACGGCTCCTGGGACAGTTTTTTGCATAGAAATTGAGACTGGGAACAAGGAGAGTTTGAGAGTGAGTTAGAAAGGCAACAGAGAGAGCGTACTGTATGTGGTGTGTGTGCGTGTACAGTATGTATGCGAGTAGGTATGTGTGTGTGACGGTGGTGTCAGGAGGTGGACACAGACAGATGACTGTGGGGGAGACCTGACGGACAAGTTCACACACACCCCTGGCTGATGGATGAGTCCCTCTCTGTGCTTAAGCCCAATACTCCAGACAGAGAATAAAAGCTAGAAAAGATTTTCATTTCAATACAAGGACAGCAGCCGGGGAGAATTTAATCGGTGGGCAAGGACAGAAGCTCTCCCTGCTCTCAGTGGCCATCAATCAGATCACACACTGGGACACACACACAGGCTACGAAGCGACTGTGAGTGAAGAGTAAAATAATCCTAACATTTCCACAGCCTAATTGTAGCCTAACCAATATCCTAATGGAGATTCAACGAAAAGAAAAATCTGACATTGACATCAAGGGTGGGTGGCATCTTTTGTATTCAAATTTATTGGAAAGGCTGCTAAACTATTTCCACCTGGCCCACAGCGCTGTGGCGTACTTACAGTACAATGCCCTTTCACTCCATGCTCCACCAGACGCTTCTTTCTATTGTTGTTATCTGTTCGGTAACATTCCACAAGTAAATGTAATAAATAAAACAAATAAATTAAATAGATTAGGTCTTGAAAATATGTGAAACCTTTTTTTGAGTTGTATTTTATCTGTGCCTAGTAGCCGGGGCTATAAGACTGCGCCATCAACTTGTTTATTTAGCAGACATCACTTGCTGCCTATATTCAGTCAACACATATATTTTAAGAATATCATGGAATATATATTAACATTTTAATTTCACTTAGAATAAAAACCTTAGTGTAACAGTTTTAGTATGTAATATGCCACAGTCCAGTTACAGCTTCTTCTGACGAAGTAGAAACAAAAAAAAATTGTATTTTTTGGGGTGTGCGTGCGGGACAGAGGAATAGCAATTCTTACACTATTGTTCTAAATTTAATCACCCTCTTCCTCTTCATCCTTATCATTCAGTTTATTCAAATTCAATTGTGAAGTCGTGGACAATTATACGTTTCTATTTGGTTTATATCTCCCATTCATTCGGTGAGAGATAGCTTAGCGCCTTGAGACCAACACTTTACACTGGACCCAGAAGCATAATAGCGCTCTAACTCCCTCTTGCAGTGGTCTGGAGCAATGAAGCAGTGATGCAGGGTAACGTACTAAACCACAAATGACCTTTAAGTCCCGCAGCATCATCCCAAAACGTTTAATTGAGGAACCACTGGTTCATTCAGGAACCACTGTAGGTGGATGTATGCACACACATGGGCATGAACGCAGACACACGCATATGAAAGTATTCATACCCCATGACTTATTCCACATTTAGTTGTGTTACAGCCTGATTTCAAACTGTATTTAATTGTTTTTTTTCTCTCAACCATCTACACACAATATCCCATAATGACGAAATGAACTTTAAAAAAAAAAGTTTTCAAATATATTGAAAATGAAATACAGAAATATCTAATTTACATAAGTATTCACACACCTCAGTCAATACTTTGTAGAAGCACCTTTGGTAGCGATTACAGTTGTGAGACTTTCTGTGTAAGTCTCTAAGAGTTTTTCACATCTGGATTGTGCAACATTTACCCATTATTCTTCAAATAAATATGTGCAAATGTTCTGCAAACCTTATTTACATAGGTATTCAGACCTTTTGTGATGAGACTCAAAATTGAGCCCAGGTGCTTCCTGTTTCCATTGATCATCCTTGAGATGTTTCTACAACATGATTGGAGTCCACCTGTGGTAAATTCAATTGATTGGACATGATTTGGAAAGGCACACCTGTCTATATAAGGTCCTACAGTTGACAGTGTATGTCAGAACAAAAACCAAGCCATGAGGTTGTAGGAATTGTCTGTAGAGCTTCGAGACAGGACTGTGTCTCGTCACGGTATCTCTGTGCATTCAAATTGCCATCGAAAAAATGCAATTGTGTTTGTTGTCCGTAGCTTATGCCTACCCCATACCATAAACCCACCATGGGGCACTCTGTTGACATCAGCAAACTGCTCGCCCACACGAAGCCGTACACGTGGTCTGTGGTTGTGAGGCCGGATGGACAGGGGCTTATGGTAGAGAAATTAACATTCAATTTTCTGTCAACTGCTCTGGTGGACATTCCTGCAGTCAGCATGCCAATTGCACGCTCCCTCAAAACTTGATACATCTGTGGCATTGTGTTGTGTGACAAAACTGCACATTTTAGAGTGTCCTCTTATTGTCCCCAGCACAAGGTGCACCTGTGTAATGATCATGCTGTTTAATCAGCTTCTTGATATGGCACACCTGTCAGGTGGATGGATTATCTTGGCAAAGGAGAAATGCTCACTAACAGGAATGTAAACATTGTAAACAAGAATATTTTTGAGAAATAAGCTTTTTGTGCCGATGGAACATTTCTGGGATCTTTTATTTCAGCTCATGAAACATGGGACCAACACTTTACATGTTGTGTTAATATTTTTGTTCTATATTCTTTAGTTTCTTGTTGCAAACAGGACGCATGTTTTAGATTTTTTTTATTTTTATTCTGTACAGACTTCCTTCTTCTGTGTATACATGTACCTTGTGGTCGGCCCTGTAGGTGCAGTACGTTCTAGCAGTGTGTGTGTATGCCTGGTGTGCATGTCCAGTGTGTGTGTGTTTACCTTGTGGCTGGCCCTGTAAGGGCAGGACATTCTGGCCCAGCTCTCCGTTGAGCCAGAGCTGCATGCGGATGAAGGGCTCCCGGCCCTTCTGGGTCAGCTTGCTCCAGGGCTTGGGCCTGGACAGCATGTCGCTCACACTGCCCTGAGACAGGCCCAGCACCTGTAACACGCACGCACACACAGACAGACAGACACACATACACGTCAGTCAATAAATATTTTAATATACCTGAGCACACCATCACAGTAAAACAACACTAATGTGCAGCTACACTGCTCAGAACACATGCCAGAATAAAGCATAATATTAGCTACAGTAATCAAACAAAAGGATAGAGTAAAAAAGAAAGCTGAAACAATTGTCCTTACTGTACATTGCATATTGACAATTGGTTAATTCCATGCCAGCATGGCCCAAAAATATCTTCGTTCTGGAAATTCTCACATAGAAACTTTATTGGGATGAAGGATGTTTTTATACGCTTTTTACATTTGTAACAGCATTTTTGAGAAAATCATGATGAAAGTGGTAAGACCCAATGATCCGTACATGACATAGACAACCCCTTGGTGTCAACATACTCCTAATAGTGAGCGCTAAATTATGGAATATTGCTACCTTCTGTTAATACAATGTTACTCATGAATTTATCCAACATTAAAACTATAAATATGAATATCTCAAAAGCACCCTTTTTTTGACTTTCTTCATTTTTATACATATTGTTTTAAACAATATAATCTACAAGTATATCACATTTCCAGAGTGGGCTTTCTGCTACTTTTAAAGTTATGATACATTTTATCACCACCATCAACACAGTGAATGGGAAAATGGGTTCAAAGCCAACTCCCTCTGCTGGTGATTTGCTGAATGTGCAATCCTACAGGAGGGCTGTGATTGGTTAATGACCTATAATGTCATTTCTATGTATAAAATGGGTCATATCATTAACAGTAGCAGAGAGTCACTCTGGAAATGTAATGTGTTTGAAGAGTATATTGTTTGAATAAATTCATGTGATACATTGTATTTCATATATAGACATACTCCATATTTGAGAGCACACTACAAGGAGTATAATGACACCAATATGTTGTCTGTATCATGTACGATTTCAATGATCAAAGGGTCTTACAGGAGGCATGTATATGTCTAAAAATGGCCTAGAATAGCCTCTTGACTTTCGTCATGATTTCCCCCCAAAAATGGTGATACAAATGTAAAACACATGTTAAACACACCCCCCCAAAATGAAGTTATTATCTGAGAATTGCCAGAACAATCTGTGATAGCGAAAATATTTTCGGGACATGCTGGCATGTAATCACCCAATTACAAACACACATGCATTGAGATCATGCACTTATTCCTTCAAACCACTGAGATCTGTACTGTACACCCTGACACCATCTGCTTTAGTTTGTACCAAACAGGGTGTATAAAGGAGTTTTTGTTGGTGGAATCCTGGTTGGCAGCCCAATGCTATTAACTAGCTGACTGCTGAGAGAGACACAGGCTTAGATGTGTTTTAAATGGATGTGACAACTGAAGCTTAGAGGATCACATATGTTTTATGTCAAAGGTGACGGTTTCCTGTTTACACACAAATCTATTTACACACGTATGAATGGATTCATTAAGCAAACACACTATAACAGAGAGCTGAGCTAGCATAGTACACCCAGTTTTGAAATATGCTGACTGAGGGTGGAGGGCAGTTGGGCGGAAATGACAGGAAGGGAGAGAGGGAAGGGGAGCAGTATTACAGGGGGGATGTGAGTTGACGCTATACTGGCGCAGGATGGGTATATCAGGCAGTATAAGGACACGGGTATGGGGCGGTAGGGCGTCTTGCACACCTTCTCTCCAAAGATGCGCTGGCAGATGCCGTTCTTGGCCAGCTTGTCTTTGACCTGCTGCGTGAGCTCGGCCGTGTCCACCTCTTGGTACATGTAGAACTCGTACTGCTCAGGAGTGAGCGGCGCCACCACAGGCTTGGCTTGTTTGGCTGCGGGGGTCAACAGGGACCCCAGAGGCCCCAAGCTTAGGGGAGAGAGACTGCTCTGGGGTGTGTCGGCGCGGCTCGGCCCCTGGGTTTTGGTGCCCCCGCCAGGCTCAGAGCTGGCCTGGGAGTACGGGGACTCGGCCCGGGGCCAGTCCTTCCAGTAGTCCAAGGAGGAGATGGAGACGGAGGAGGGTGCCAGCACCGAGGATGAGCCGGCCAGCCGGGGAGGCTTCTGGCGGAGACACAGAGAGGCACAGTCAGTGGGGAAGTGGGGATGGGGCTGGCCACTAAAGGCTAACAGCTAATTGCTAACGGCACAGTCACTGTGGAGGGAGGGCGCTAACCTCTAACGCTAACGTCAAGCTGTCGCCGGCTATGATTAGGCATGAGTGGAAGGTAGGTGGCTTCTCTTCCCCCTATAAAGGAGTAGGACACAGCCACGGTCATTGAATGGATCCAGTGAGGGTATGTGGAGCAGAAGATAGGGGGGAGAGAGTATGGCGATGATTTCAATGTTGTGAAGAAACGTAGCTCCCATGAGTTGCTGGGTTAGGCCATGTTCTGCCTCTGAGAGCTGTGAGCCTAATATCCGGTTTGTGGTGTTGACATGGACCTCACACACACACATACGCACTCCGAGCACCTCGTCCTGAGTGGAGCAGCTGCACGCTACAGATGAACATAGACAATGGCCCTCTGTCTTCTAATACGACTTTCCAGATACATTTCAGTTGCACAAGGGCTGTGTACAGAAGCTGATTTGAGTGATGGCAACCAACAAAAACGACAGTAGTGCAGAACAAATCTCAGCAGTTTAAGGAGAAGTAGCTAACAACTTACACAAACAGCATGTATATGTTCCATCAGAGGGAATGAGCCTTGAGTGTAGAACAGTGATGAGTTAATGATATGACACATTCTCAAAACATTTTGAACATTGTGGCTGGACCACCATGGTTCAGAGGTGAGAGAGAGGTCATGAAGACAGAGAGTGTGTGTGGTATTAATGTTACTGTACCTCCTTGCTGTCCTCCTGACTACGCGCATCGTCATTCAGGCTAGCCGTGGCTCCCTGCCCCCCGGGGTGCATACTGCTCCACCATTGATCCCTCCAGGAGCCTCGCCCCTGCTTGGTCCCACCATCCATTAGCAACCCTCCTCCTCCCCCGCCTTCTCCCACCACCTCTCCTGCCTCCTTCTTCACCATGGCAGAGTGGAAATCCAGGAGGGAGGAGGGCGAGGGAGAGGAGGTTGGGGGGATGGAGGGCTTCTTGAGGGAGAGGGCCAGGGGCGAGTAGGAGGCCGGGAGGATTGGCGCACCCAGGAGTTTGGGGGAGAGCAGGGCCAGGTCGGAGGGGCCCATGGAGGATGCCTTGAGGATGGGCTCCAGGGCGGCCTGCTGGGCCTCCATCTCTCTCCTGGCCTGCTCTAGGATGGAGCGGATGGTCTCGTCTGAGCTGGAGGATCCACCTGAGCCGATACCACCTCCACCACCACCAATGCTGGACGATGGAGGGGGCTGGGACGAGTCTACTGCAGGGAGAGACAGAGAGGATAGACAGACATCATCAGACAAGGCTACGAACGCCATCTGCACTCAAACTCAGATGACGCTCCATGGCCAAACAATTTGAAGTAGAGAAGAATTCTGTGAGGTTTTGGATTTTCTGTTTGATGCCTGAGGTTCAAAACAAAAGGAAAACGTAACATTTGAAAATAAGTGATTTCTTATGAAGTCTTATAAACATATTCTAAGTGCTTGATAATTTATACAATAACAGTCCATCACTTAAGAATTTCAATACAGCCACATTTGTCTTTCTAATGTATTTGAGGCTAAAATAACTGCTCCCTAGTAGAACCATATCCCTTAGATTTAAGACATGGACGGTCAAGGAAATGTTTTCTCCCTCCCTGACAGAAAAAGGTGGTCTTGCAGTCTGTACTTGGTTTGTATATTCCCGTGTGGGGCCACACAGTGTGTAAGGTTAAATCCATTCCTCACCGAGTCTGAGACTTTGTGCATATTTTGCAAAATAGTTGCCCATGCCCCGGGGGTAACCTGTCTGTCGTCGCTGTCTGTCCTCCACACCATCTGTAGTGGGTGGCACGGCGTCAAGAGGGGGTTAGCACGAGGGACATCTCTTAGACATTCTAAAGGCAGTGTATGGGGCAGTCACTAGCACGGTTTGGCATTAGTTATGGCATTGGCAATTTAGGAATAATTGTATGACCAATAAGATACAAATGGGGAAAGCTTGAGTCAACCACATCACATCCTACTGTATGTTCATCCACTTTACAGGCTGCATGAGGTCAAAACACTGGGAAGGAAACTCTTTATACTGCAAATACCCACCATCCCTATCATTTCTGTACAAGGGGCATGCAGTGTGGTATGAGGGTCAGACAAGAAGCATCAGACAACTATACAGCAGGGTTGAAGTTGGGTTGAGGTCAATTATTTTAGCTCTATCAATAGATAGAACGTCTAACCAGCTCCTGCTGTAGAGTAGTGTCCGTCAGAGAGAGAGCAGCCACTCACCAGCCTTCTGAACCTGCAGCTCTCTCTTGGCCTGTTCCAGGATGGACTTGATGGCCTCATCTGAGCCACTCTCCGAGGTACGGATCCGCGTGGTGATGTTACCTAGGGAAGGGCAAAAAAGGTCAGGGGTCAATGGACTGTACCAAAGGGAGGGATGGCAGGAGGCAACGGGGGTGATAAAACCTTTGGGTAATTAATATACAGTACCTTCGGAAGGTACTCAGACCCCTTGACTTTTTCCATATTTTGTTACATTACATTCTTATTCTAAAATAGATACAAAAAATAAATAAAAAATCCTCAGCAATCTACACACAATACCCCATAATGACAAAGCGAAAACAGGCTTAGACATTTTTGCAAATGTATTAAAAATAAAAAACAGAAATACATTATTTACATAAGTATTCAGCCCCTTTGTTATGAGACTAGATATTGAGCTCAGATGCACCCTGTTTCCATTGATCATCCTTGAGAGGTTTCTACAACTTGATTGGAGTTGACCTGTTGTAAATGTAATTGATTGGACATGATTTGGAAAGGCACACACCTGTCTATATAAAGTCCCATAGTTGACAGTGTATGTCAGAGAAAAAACCAAGCCATGAGGTCGAAGGAATTGTCCGTAGAGCTCCAAAACAGGATTGTGTCGAAACACAGATCTGGGGAAGGGTACCAAAACATTTCTGCAGCATTGAAGGTCCCCAAGAACACAGTGGCGTCCATCATTCTTAAATGGAATAAGTTTAGAACCACCAAGACTCTTCCTACAGCTGGCCACCCGGCCAAACTGAGCAATCAAGGGAGAAGGGTCTTGGTCAGGGAGGTAAATAATTAAACCCTTTTTTAACTTTCTACATTTGACAGTTCTGATTGGTAATCATCACTATGTTGAGTGAGTGAACCAATCAATTGACCACTGGTGTCCACTTCCAGGTGTGCCAAGTTTGTAGCGTCATACCCAAGAAGACTAGATGCTGTAATTGCTGCCAAAGATGCTTCAACAAAGTACTTCTGTAAATGTGATATTTCAGTTTTTATTTTGTATAAATTAGCAAAAATGTCTAAAAACCTTTTTTTGCTTTGTCATTATGGGGTATTGTGTGTAGAGTGATGAGGGAAAAAAATATTTAAGCAATTTTAGAATAGGGCTGTAACATAACAAAATGTGGAAAAAGTCAAGGGGTCTGAATACTTTACGAAGACACTATGTTGCTAGTATTTTACTTTTGACTACAGTATGTCACAGGTTCACAGTCATAACATAGCCAGTGACATCTAAAGCTGAATGTTTTGAGTTAGAGAAAAGTGCTATTTTTCCTATAAATATCCAGTAAAAAAAGTCTGAAGTTTGAGTCTACTGACTGTCTCCTGTCTAAAAGGAACCCAAGGTGACGTTGAACCTTCTCCTTCAGTGAGTTCTGACATCAAACCGCCATGGCTCACCCTGGCAACAGCACCAGTGTGTGTCTGCCGGCAATACTCCCCTGGGGGCTCCCTTTACAACACAGCTCAATCCTGTTAACACAAGAGGCCACGGCTACACATGTTCCTCATGAGCGCTGAACAGAACACTTCCAGCAGCCAGCCAGCCAGTTACCCTATGCAACAATGGAAAACAGACTTTGGACAGACTCCATAAGAAACACAAGACCTGGTGTTTTGGATGGGCTTCAGAAGTGAGGGCTAATTGCTGTTTGGAGTTAAACATGGAGGGGCCTGACAAACGTGGCTCCCGAGCTTCCCGGCTTCCTCGCTCTCATTTGTCCTGAGTGAGTGGTCAGAGTAATTGGGCAAGGTCGCGCTCGCTCATGTGTGTGAGTGGGGGGGAGCAGCTGGGTACAGGGGGTGAACTGGAAGTAAATCATGACAAAAAAGGGGTCAGACAGGGCAAGGATGGGGGACTCCGTAAGCCCCCCCCCCCCCAGCACGTTCTAACTCACACACATACACAGTGATATACACACACGCACAACCATGGTGGTGTACAGGCACAGCTGCCGGGTCATGGGGACAGGATGTTATTATGTTTTTCTAAGGACCTCTGTTTTTAAAGTTTTACAGTTTTGTCAAGGCCACCACCGCCTGTGAAGAAAAAGGGGTTGAAAATGATTGTGTATGCGGCCTTCCGAAGTGCCAAACTGCATGTAAGCACCACACCCTTGGCCATTTTCATAAGGCATGAAACACTGCATGGGTTTGGGGAAAGTACATAGCAAAGCATATAAAGGAGCTTTTTAAAGCCTAAATTATACAAGTGAGGTTTCGCCCTGATGTCAGACAGGGAGAGATTGCGTGGGCTGGTTTGGACTGAAAGTTTTAAGACGCACCCTATGCGTCAAAAGGGTGCCTTTATAACCCCCTTCACGTTTGCCTAATCCCGTTTTTTCGCCTGAGGTAGAATGTGTCCTTAACCACAGATCTAGGATCAAATAAACCAACCCCTTAATGGGGAAGAAAACATATCTGACCCTGTATCAGTGGTCAGGGTAAACATCAACCTCCTCCCTCTATTTTCAACCAGACTCCAGGCCAGAAGTGGTAGAGTGACTTTGACAATGGCTAACTGACACAACAAATTGTACAACATAAAAGCCGACCAAAACACTAAACCAACCACGATAGGGAAGGCAAAGAACAGACCTGGCCTCGAGGAGCCTTCGGAGCCGGTTCTTCGCTTCGGAACCTCCTGAAACACTCTGTTCAGGTTCTGGCCTGGGTTCTCTGTTGGAAAACAAGTGGCGACAGATAAGATAAGTGTCAGAACCCTGAACTGCCACATGGAGGTGGATATAACCCCTAGGCACAGATCTAGGATCAGCTTACTCTCCCCAAATCCGAACCGTTAACCATTAGAGTGAAAACGCAAAATTGACAATTGATCAGTGTCTAGGAGCAGCTTCATTCTACTCAAATTGAGACAGGATATGGTGGTGGTAGTTAGGGCCTGAGCTATATAGAGCTATATATCTACAGTTACTAGACCAACTCCTCAACATCTAGTCATCTGAGCAAAAACCCTAACATTTGGGCAAAACCAATTCAACCACGACAAAACCTTTAAGTGACTTACTTAAGAACGCAAATATAGCTAGAAGCCATATGGTTCAGTATGTCAGAATAGAATGCCTGGAAACGCACACATGCTCTTTGTTAACACTTTGGCCAAAGTAATACACACAGTAGTAGGTAACAGTATCTTATTGTCAAACAGCCAGAAACAAAAGTGGATTGAAGACCACTCTACACAGTCTTAAACTGCCTTCTGAGAACCCTTGAGTCAACCCACATGTTCTACCATTCAAACCCACATGTCAAACTCTCCACATATTCGAGAACAGACATTGATGGGGATTTGGACTCACTGGACCGTGAGTTGTGGGTTCAGTTATTGAGAACATAAATGATTGAAATGGAACAGAACTACTAGCTACAGCGCATAAGAACCACATTACATTTCTCCCCAGCATGATTCTATTAAACTTCTGTTAGACTTCTCCCCTGGGCCGACAGGTTTGGTGCTTGCTGCCAGACCAACTCCTTGAAGCCCGTCCAAACAAGTACAATAGACAAGAGTGCAGAGCAACAGTGTGCACATTCATCTACACTCACTACTCTGCTTTAACACAGAGGGGAACAAATTTAGACCGAGCGCAAACTTTCACATCACCCCTGCCCTGACTGCCAAGTGGGCCTATGCCGTTTAACGCGGAGAGTTAAAGTTTCCTAATACCCCGTCTGTTTTGCCTCACTCTCGTCCAGGGCTGCTGACAGCAGCAGCTCTCATCTTGCCTTGTGACGCTACTGACTGAGCACCAAGCTCCAAATGTATCAGTTCCTCACCCAGAGACAGAAAGAGAGAGAGAGCAGAGGAACAGACACAGCCAGAGGGATGGATACAGAGATCGAGAGATTTACAGGGGGGGAGGGCAGAAGGAAAAAGAGAAAGCAAAGAGGAGAAATATGGAGTCATTTAATAAGAACCCAATGTACAGGTTTGCGTTTTGTAATCTGTCTCAAATTTGACGTAATTGCTTGTGAAAGTGTCCGCATTATGAGCAGTTTGGGGTGAAGAATGAGGGCTTTGCAGCAGGAGGGCGCAGCTACAGTCTGAGTCGCCATGTGTACTGTCACTACTGTGGGGTATGCTTTTTTCAAAGACTTAAAGCACTATCCTCAGAACATTCTGTTCTGCATGACTGGCACAAACACACAGTACACACAAACACACTACACACCCCTCTGCACCACTGCCTGTCCAGACATGCATGTTATTGACTGCTGTTTGAGCCTATTCAGACAGATCTTCCTCTGCAATCTGACGGGATCAGCTTGCCTCCCACTCACTGACTCAACAGTACAGGCTGCATTCCCAAGCAGCAAGCGGCAATGTGCCATTTAAGACGGTAACAAAATCAATAGCAAAAAGCAGTGGGCCGACAGCGCTAAGTGATGGAACCCTGAGTGGCGCGTGCGACGATGACATCTTGATAGACTAGCTTGTAAATGCTCCCTCCCTCTACTGGGTTTGATTCCTGGGATGGTTGCTATGACGACAGGCGAAAGACGATAACAACGCAAAGGGAACATGTCTGCGAGGTTAATCTGGGCATTTTAGCTGGCGACATGACTGGCGACAGGAGCGATGAAGATCGCTGTCCATTCATCAAGGGCCCTGGCTATGGCCACACTGCTGAAGTGTGGGGGGGACGTCTAAAGGTCTGTTAAAGAGACAGCGCTACCACCAGTGACCAAAAAAAACCCCGTTTGTGAGGTCAAAGGTTTAAGGTTAGGGTCATGCACTAACTGAGGATCACTATGAACGGAGACGTTCTGAAGTTTGTCTTTTGCTAATCTGAATAGCATCAGTGTGTCTGACAACATTCAATGTACCATTCAGCACCAATTTTCCCATTGAGTACATATATTTGTGGGATAGCACAGCAGGACCATACTGAAGCTACTGTAACACAGAAACAGAACACCTGCCTGAACCTGGGGCCGTTCTACTAGCCTCGCAAGCCGCCTAATCTCGCGAGTTTACATGAATGGAATCAGTGGTAATCAGTCTGGTAATTACGAGGTTACCGTTCTATACTCATCAGAAATATCTCACCTAGGAATTGGAACTTGACGTGTGATGCAAAGCACCTGGAGGCAGAGACATCACTAAAATATGTGTGTATATGTGATGTGCTCAGCTATGTGTGTGTGAGCAGTTGATGTGTGCTGTGTGAAGTGTGTGGACACATTTCCGTCAGTCTCACCTCTCTGCCTCCCCTGGATGCTGCGCAGTGCCAGAATGTTCTGCTCGTCGGACAGGAACTGCCTCATCTTGTGGAAGGGCTCCTTGCCCCGGATGGTCAGCTTGTTCCAGGGCTTGGGCCTGGCCAGTATCTCACTGACCGAGCCCTGAGACAACCCCAACACGTAGTGGCCAAAGATCCTCTGCCCGATGTTGTGCTTGATCAGCTGCTCCTTGACCTGACGCGCTATCTCAGACGTGTCCATGTCTTCGCCTTCCGAGACACTCCCCGCCCCTTCTGACTGGCTGGGTGAGGGGGCTAGGCCGTTGACATCCGGGCTGCACGCTGACGGGTGCTGGGATTGCGACTGCAAAGACTGATGGGGTGGTAGGGGACTGGCTGAATGGGAGTTATGGGTGGGGTAGTTGGAAGGGGAGAAGAGCAGGGCCTGGCCGGAGGCGGACACTGAGTCCTGCAGGGCTTTGGAGTAAAAGGTCTGCATGAGCTGGCGCTGCAGCAGGGAGTTGAGCACCACCTTGCCCCCCAGGGGGAAAGCGGTGCCCGCCGACGCCAGAGAGGTGTGGCTGAAGAAGTCCTGCCCACCCAGCCCGCCACTCGTGGGCGAGAAGTGGTGTGTGCCATTGCCAGTGACAGGGGTGGTGTCGGAGGAACCACCTGAGCCAGTGCGCAGGAGGAGCTGAGAGGAGGGAGGGGGAGGGGAGCCCTTCAAGTTGGTGCCCATGGGTGTGTTGCAAAGACGCTGTTGTCCCTCTGATGACTCTTTGACCTTTCGCTCTCTCAAACCTGTGTAACCAGACAAAACATGACACAGATCAATACATCATGTGGCGTCAACAAAGTCCAAAATAAATTAAAAAATATCTAGACTGGGGGGGTGCAGTGTACTCCAGTGGAGTAGCATAACATTAGAGTGGAGAGGCACTGATGGAGTGTGTGTATTTGCCAGTTGGGCTTCTGGCCGTGGAAAGGGACACTGAGCAGTAGTGAAGGGAAGCATCTGGCAGGCATGTCCCAGGATATGGACACAGGCAAAGGTGCCTAGCTTACCTGCTGTGTGGTGTATGCCCTGCCTACCCTCCTTTAACCTGCTCCTGCATCTCACCATCTCCAGGCCACCACTCACTAAAGGTAGAGTTGGGATTCGCATATTTCATGGTGGGTTAACATCAGTGGTGTGTGTGCCTGTGGTGTGTTCATCAGAGTGTGGGGACAGTAGCAAAACTTACTATACAGCAATGATAAACAATGGCTGCCAAGCAATAATTGCTCTTTACGTACTTTTCCTTGTGCACTTTGATTAATGTCAGGTATAGCCATAGGCCCAACACCATTGCAAAAGAGACCATGATCATCAGGCACATAACATTTAGTTATTCTCATGAAACTGATAACATTTTACAATCATTAACATGAATGAATACAAAATCACATTGGGAAGTAACCAAGTAAGATGCCGGTCCGACCTGTAGCCAAACAGCACCTTTGGTTTCACAGACATGATCTGGTAGGACAACGAGAGATCCCATTAGGAATACAAATGAAATGCTTCATTTTCGAGGGCGGGGGAGGGAGGGAGGAGACCCTTAAGCCAATTGGGATGACATTTCCAGAGCGACCGAGTGGTAAAGGGCACATTGGTAGGAGAGACTAACGGGGCTTCATTAGCATACTGGATCACTTTGTCTCCACCAGCGTCTGACCTCCAGTGGCCCCCTTCTCCTCGCCCAGGGTGGGCTGCACTCTGCCCCTCCACTACCCCCACCCCCCAACACGCAACTGCAATCTGTGTTGTCACAGATGCACTACCCAAACAGCCCTGGGAAGCAAGCAAACTGACCTTAACCCGTAAAGATGAGATGTAGCCTCCAAACACAAGCAGGGGTCGGTACCTGTTTGTCTAGTTAGAGACCCTTAGCCTGTGGTGTGGTTAGAGACCCCTAGCCTGTGGTGTGGTTAGGTCATTTTTTGGAGAGATCAAATCTTGGAGTTTAGGGTAAAATAAACTTTAGGGAGAGATTTTAAAAGAGAATACTGAGGTAAAATAGAATAGAAAGCTAAAGCTCTCCAAAGTGGAAGACACTTATTTTTCTTTAACTGAAAAAAGGCAAACTGATCACCAGCAGGTGTAAAACCAGTACCAAAAGGTTGGTATTGTACACCAAGGACCTACAAGTCCCCAATCTTTTCATCCCCAGAGTCTAAGCAGTTGGGTAGCAGATGTAAAGTCAAGGCGTTTACAGAAATGGAGATAACAAGGAACTTCAAAAAGTGATCCTGTTGAAATGTATCACAGAAAATGTTACAGTATCTCTGAAATCCCCCTGTTTAAAGGGCTGATTCTCTGAATGAGATAAATCGAGAAGCCAGACAAGACGAGTACCGCGCTGAGGAAGCAGCAGCACTTCAATCTTAATGGTGTGAGCAGACTGTCTGCATCGAACCCTTCAATTCAAATCTATTATACATTAACGGGCCAGACAGTTATCTTTTTTTCTTTGTATCAAACGTGGGAGTGTGCCAATGGAAACAGTTGACACATTCTTTAGAAGTGTGTCTCTATACTTGTAGAAAAGAAAAAGCTCCAAGAGAGATAACCGTCTTTCCTTTAAGTCTAACGGTCTCTTCTTTTGCTGGCGGAGATAGCTGGCGCTGCTTCCTGTTTGACTACTGGACTTCCTGTCTATAACCCCTCTAGGCGACTGACAGAGTACAGAAACAAAAGGACTGTGTGTCCTTTTAAGTTTGAAGCACCCTGGCACACACACAGAGGCACAGGCCCATGAAGGCTAATGATGTACTTTTTCTCCCCATTACAGTCTGGTCTGGAGTAACTTCAGCTCAGACAATGTGTACACTATCAAAAAGCTCTCTGTGACAGATATCATTCAGTCTCAGGATTGTAGACAAGGAGACTTAACAGATGAAAAAAGCCATTACGTTTGTGAGTTTGTGTGTTTATGAGTGTACGTCTATGGGTCTGTGTAAGGCCACTGAATATGGGGTATGCGGTTCAAAGAGCTGGCATGTCGTGACAAGAGAGGACGATAAGGGATCAGAGATCAAAGGTGGAATACTAGGGCTCTGTGTATCACTGAATTAGGCTCAATGAGTTCAACAAAACATCAGCCATCTCTTTGTAAACAACTCTATCAGTGCTTACGGGCCTGTTCTGTTCCAGCCCGTGAATAAGACCTTGACACAGGGCAGTTCACACCAGGAATTGACTTTGTGATTGTGTCTACATGTATATCACACAAAAAAAACTGCTGATATCTGATCGGCTGTTCTGATACTGGTTAACCCTTTACACTTGTGGAAATTGGCCTATAGGGCTAATTTAAATGTTTTTTTTACAGAATAAATATGAAATGCATAACCCTGGTAGAAAGTGAAAAGGAACAACTTGGAGATCATGGGAAAATGATTCGAGTTCACCAGACAAGACTAAATCCAGACATTACACTGTTGATTTTAAGCGCATTTGACATTTACTGTACTTTTGCACCGCATTTGTTAATATCAAAATCTGAAAATACTCTGGATACATTCAGTAACATCTGGGGTAGGTGCAACATAAGTAAGACAAAAAAAGACAAAGGGAACTGGTGTCAATGCACTTTGATGACTCAAAGAAGAGTCTTCAACTAGAAGGTGTATTATTTAGCTCTCCTAACTGTGCCGTTGAGGGTATCTAGAGCAAGCACACTTGTAGTTGTTTTGGTTGGAAACCAACCTGGCATCCCCACCATCACACAATTACTGTTGTTGCTCACGGTCCATTATAAATCGCAATCTGAGTCAGGTGGGCATCATGTGAAGGCTTGTTCTATTGCCAACATGACTAGCTAAGTTATAAAATACGATATTACAGTGTTAGGGTTTCACAATGAAATTTAGGGAAACATATTGTAATTTTGTAACGAATAGAAATGAGTGCATTCAGGTGTGTGTTCCATGGTGAATTGTCTTCACAATAGACAAACAGGCTCATTCTGTTCAAAACAACCCAGGGTATGATGCCATGTCATCTTGTAACTGTACATCAAACATAGTGATCATAAACATTGATACTGTAAATGATAGGAGTTTTATGACATCGAAATGTGAAATGCACATTTGGATTCACGGGTGTTTGGCTTGCTTGTGTGACATCAAAGCGGTATTTATTATAATCCTCAACGTCTCATCTTTCAAAATATACTGAACAAAAAAATAAACGCAACATGCAACAATTTCAACAATTTTAACGGAGTTACAGTTCATATAAGGAAATCAGTCAATTTAAATAAATAAATTAGGCCCTAATCTATGGATTTCACATGACTGGGCAGGGGTGCAGCTGTGGGTGGGCCTCTTGGTAACCAGGCCCAGCCAATCAGAATTAGCTTTTCTCCACAAAATACTACTCAGTTTCATCAGCTTTCTGGGTGATGAAGAAGCCGGATGTGGAGGTCCTGGGCTGGCGTGGTTACACGTGGTCTGCGGTTGTGAGGCCGGTTGGACGTACTGCCAAATTCTCTAAAACGACGGTTGGAGGTGGCTTATGGTAGAGAAATTAACATTCAATTCTCTGGCAACAGCTCTCGTGGACATTCCTGCAGTCAGCATGCCAATTGCACACTCCCTCAAAACTTGGAGACATCTGTGGCATTGTATTGTGTGACAAAACTGCACATTTTAGAGTGGCCTTTTATTGTCCCCAGCATAAGGTGCACCTGTGTAATGATCATGCAATTTAATCAGCTTCTTGATATGCCACACCTGTCAGGTGGATGGATTATCTTGGCAAAGGAGAAATGCTCACTAACAGGGAACACTAATGTCAGTTGGCAAGTTCCCAGGTTGCAAAGAAACACTACATAGTCCACAGCAGATGTCTGATTGATAAGTCACCTTCATAAATCATATACGCGCGTGTGCATATGCATGTCTGTGTATGCGTGTATCTGTGTATGCGTGTGTTGGTGGCTTGAAGGACTCGCTACTCAGCTCACTGTTGTTCAGGCGCAGGGAGGAGCTCTCAGAATGCAGGCCTTGACTCTTCTCCAACAACAACTCCAGAGGCTTCTTAGAGTCCTGACACAGAGTACATTGTTAAACATTGTTTTGATAAGATATACTGTCTAAATATTGTTCAAATCCAACTCAAATGCAACATTCAGCCTCCATACCTGTGCTGAAGAGCAGTTTGAAGAGCCGAACTCTACGGACTTGCGGAAACTGTAAAGTAAACAAGGGAAAATGGACCACTTGATTACTGCACCCACTACAAAAAGGAGATCACAAATAGACACAGCACCATAGGACTGAAATATATCTGCTACCAGCCCTACAGAATATCTAAATCAGCGACAGGCAGTGGCAAAGCGATATGTCACAAAGAGAGTCGGCTCAATACAAGTCCTTCACTCCTCTCTGACCATCGAAATCTGATAATGCAATGAAATCCTTAGAGCCAATCATAGTAATTAAAATGGGTTATTCAATCATGTACTGGGTGCCAATTGGATTCCAGGCGATATTATCTATAAAGGAAAAGGCGTCTATGAAAAGGTTGGGAGGCAAATAAAGACACTTTGGTCTATTAGGAGAGGAATGCTTCCCTTTGGGATTCCAGGCGGCCTATCAATACAAATTCACACAAACCGCTCTTTGGCTGACCATCATAGTGGCTCGAAAAACTCTCACAAACAGAACCATTCACTGATACTACCTTTACGACTTCTTCCAATTGGGAAAATAATGCCTGAAAATCCAGTTACCAAATTAATGTCCAGACGGCCCCTTCCTCAGATGAGCGGAGATTGTTAAATCCTGGCAAGACAACGCCCCAGTTCCCTAAACATGGGCAATTATCTTATCGGCCAAACTTAACATAGTCAGCCTTCTTGTTACTGGCTTGGACCGAGATAACACACAGCACAACACCAAACAACGGAAGAAACGGTTCACCGTCTTGAGATGCCAGACCAGAAACGCTGGAGCTTATACAAGCCACTGCCATAAAAAAAACTAAATACGCCGCAATAAAGCTAAGGACATGAATGTTGATAATGAGTGAAGATTAAAAATGACATTTATCATAACAGATTTCCTTGGTTTATTCAACCTTTTTTATATTAACAAATATAATTTACTGAGCTACCGTACACAATATATTTCCCAACTGCAATCAATGGTTTCAAAAGAGTTACCTTTAAAAGTAGCTATACTTTTAAAAGAAACAAGAAGTGTGATGTCAATAAACCCACATGTGAGGAGAAAGCATCCAGTACATACCCCTTTAATGAGTCTACAGCACAGCCATGTTAGCATCCCATCTCCAGACCCCAAAACATCCAAATCAGATAAGAAAGCAGTGGCAAACAGAGGTTGAACGTGAAGGCCCACTGTCCAATCAAACTAGCTTCTCTGATAAGCACTACCAGTGCTTAGCCAATAAAATGCGGACTCTGCGCATCCACATTCAGGGGCTAAATCTAAAGGTTAATGATAGTCTTGAGGGTGGTTTGGCAGAGTGTCCGAATGGCATTAGAGTGAATCCGTACCGACCCGACCTTGGACGAAGCCAGGTCTTACATACTTGCACCGGTGGCATCACAAGTTTAGGCTCGGAATGAATTTATCCTGGTTAATTTGTATGGTTTATTGAACTGACGCCTGTGGCTGAGGGGAGGGAAGGCAGACAGAGGGAAAATTAATTAACCTGAGCTCTTTCTTGATGTCTTCGTAGTCTGCCTGCTCCTGCAGTTTCTCCTCCAGTTGCTGAGTGGAGAGAGAGACACTTCGTTACTCTCATAAAGTAGCGAGGACCAATGCATGGGGAAGCAAACATTTGGAGAGTCAATGTATACTCTTCAAAGAGTATCTTACCCCCCCCCAAAAGAAACTTGCACTTGTCTTTTCCTACTAGCACCGACTTTGCTGACTTCTTTATTGAGGAAAAATGTACTACAACTGTGATGTGGCTTTGTCACCTAGCTATCTTAGGTGAGACAGTCAGTCGCTCTGTATAAGAGAGTCTGCTAAATAACTCAAATGTAAATGTAGAATATGTTCTCTTGAGGAGTCCCAGTGTATTAGCAGGTGCACATTTTAGATAGCTCAGTGCATTGGAACATGTACATAACAACTCTACTCATTTGTCTTTCTGCAGTCTCTAAAAACACATCACCATGCAGCTACACTTGTTGTGACAAATTCCAATAGAGAAGCTCTACAGCAGAGGTAGGCAACTACAAAAATCCTAATTGTATATATAAAAAATAAATCACTCGGAGGCTGGTTTTGGCCCACGGGCCGCCTGTTGCCGACCCCTGCTCTACAGTCTCTGTGCATAAAGCTCACTGGGTATGACATGTCTGTTCAGTCTCCATAGATACAAAGACGTGTCAGTCAAGTCCTAAATGTAGAGTCTTGTGTGGGGTGCCCTGCAGAGTTCAGTAAAACCACTGTGACGTTTAGGGAGAGAGGGTTCAGGGCTATGCATTAGTCAGATGGTCCTGACATGTTTCATTTGTAAATGACTGTTTTTCTGAGTTCAAGCTGAAAGGTAGAGCTTATCTTGTGCACAATATCCAAATGCATTAACGGGATGCTCATGGACGCATTATAAAGTACTACTGACAACTGCAGCTTTTCTTAGCATGGCACACAGTGTGGTTAGGCCTAATCTTCATAACTGACTAATGCACAGGACTAACCAGGGCCCTCAGTGTTATGGGACTAACCAGGGCCCTCAGTGTTATGGGACTAACCAGGGCCCTCAGTGTTATGGGAATAACCAGGGCCCTCAGTGTTATGGGAATAACCAGGGCCCTCAGTGTTATGGGAATAACCAGGGCCCTCAGTGTTATGGGAATAACCAGGGCCCTCAGTGTTATGGGAATAACCAGGGCCCTCAGTGTTATGGGAATAACCAGGGCCCCTGGAGGTGGTGTGACAGGGCTGACCTTGAGTGAGCTCTCCTTGGTGCTGAGCTGCTGCTCCAGCTGGCTGATTTGCGAGGCCGAGTTCTCACGGACGTTGGCCAGGCTGGCCTGCAGTCTCTGCACGTCCTCAGCCAAGTGCAGTACCTCCCGCTCCTTGGCGCTCAGCTCCACCTCCAGACTGGAGCGTGACAGAACCTCCAAGGCTTGCTCCATGTCAGGGGCCTTCTGGATCTGTGTGGCAAGCTGGAGAGACTTGTTGGCGGACGTCAGCTGTTCCCGAAGAGCCTCTGCTTCCCTCTCCGCTACATCCGCTCTCTGAAGGAGAGAGAGTCAAGTTTCCCCACTATCCCACCATTCGCTGTCATGTACTGTCTACAGACAACCATAAGATAAATCACTGTAGGTCTCAAGCCATTCATCAAGGACCAAATCTAAAGTTGAGATCTGCTAATATAACCTACATGTTTGTTTGATAGACATTTATTTATGATTTGTGCTAAAGTTTGAATTGCACACACACACAAACACGTTTCCAGTTCCAAGATAGAACAGTAAGTACAGAATTTAGACCCACAGCAATTTCTCTGTCATGGTTGTGTAATACATGCATACCCCCCTCCATCAGACAATCTCTGACCCACAAAAGAAGACAAGGGGGAGAAGAACACAATGCATCCTAATGACTCATTACATGTTGAAGGTGCTTAAACATTCAACCTTTAGATATATCAGGCGCTAAAGCCTTCATCTTTATGGAATTATGGAGATTTAAACATTTTCAGGCGGCTAAGTTATTCCAAAAGTTTTGGTAATGAGGGCGCCATTTAATATAATGACAAATAATTGTTTTGGGTGATTCTATTTACAAATTCTAATCAGCAGGCCCCTTTAATTACGTGGTAGCCAGAGAGAAACAAGGTAAGCAGACACAGTAAAACCTTCAGGGAGATTTTACTTTTAAGTGTAGGTGTAGACTAATGTATATTGAAATGTGATGAAAACAGATACCCATACATTATAAATATACTTTCAAAGAATACCATTTAACAGTGTGCACTACAGAAACATGTTTCTCTTCCATTGTCTCTCACATATACACTGTTACACAGCTACGTGACCATGATTGGAAGTGCTTGTACCACCATTTATAGCGTGATGGAATGGCACCGCAACTTGCCCAGTCATTGGGAGGGGAGTGAATGAAGTGTCGTCTGTAGAAGGCTGACACCAGCGATCCCCCACCACCACCTCAACCACTCTGTCTCTCTGATAGCAGATATGAGGAGTGTGTGTCTGCTGCGCCGAGGCGGATGAGACGGGTGATTACAAGAACAAAGTGACAGCGAGTGCGTGTGTACACACAGACACACAGTGCGGATCCACAGACGGGTGAGGAGAAGAACGGGAGCATGACAGCTGATAAGGGGAGACACGCGCCCAGAGTGGTACAGCTGACGGCACGACACCGTACTGCTCTGTTCTGTACTGCGGGATGGGGCCCTCATCTGTCTTGTGAAGGGCGGGCTCAGCGACAACGCCATAACTGGCATGTCATAGTGGGCTACAGTTGAAAATGACTGAGTTAGCCCTGCTAAGTGAAGACCTACCTGTACTATAAGGAAACCCTGGTGCTGGAGTGTTTCAGGTACTGCAGGGTTTTGTTCCAACCATGTCACCTGACAACTAATCACCTCACCAACTGAGCTAATAGATCAACATCAGTGACCGGCTTATTTCCAACTACCTGGGCCAAGACTTACAAACATTTCAAACACAAAAATTTAAAAAGCTCCTTAAAAAAATAGTTCGTAAGTACAATTCCTCAAAAATATCTTAATATTGTTTTTCTTACAAACTTCTCAAATATTTTCTTACGAAATTCTTAACTATCTTCTTAAGATCATTTTTGCTAGGCAACCGATCTAGCTTGCTATCTAGCTAGCAATCATGTTAGCATATTTCTTACTGATATTATACTGCTCTAAAAAATGTTTTGGGTTTAAAATAATCAATACTGAAACTTTCAGATGAAGTGTGTGAGTGAATGAAACATGTTCAATTGCTTTTATTAGCTTATTCTCTCATTGCCCTGAGTTTAAGACCAGGGTTTAGCCATCTTGGAATTAAGAACATTTCCAAGAAGAAATGCATTAACTTCATTTTCAAGAATCTAATTTCTTCTGAACTTTGTACTTAACTAGAAACATAAGAAATAATGCAAGAACATTTCCAATAACCTTTTTGAGGAATAGCAACTTTGCTTAACTTTCTTCATAAGTCTATAGTTAAGGAAATAATTGCAATCTTGTGAATCAGGCCCTGGTCTCCAGCAGTCAACATTAACTTTATGCCAACCTGCTTGGATGACACACACAAACGGAACGCGTTCACATTCTAACTAATCTGATATAAACAAGATCACATGGTAACGGCTGCGGCGATAGTTTTCAACTGCAGACCCAAAGCCCATATAGAGTAATTACACTGCTGCGCATTATCTTGCCTTGACTTCTTGGCTGATATCAAAGGGTCGTCTCAGTGTAAATAATGGCTAATCACCACCGTGATGTGTCTGGGCGAAAAACATGGAGAAATACATTAAAGGAGGCCAAAGATAAAGGCAACGCCAGATTAGTCACACTGCAGAGCCTCTAATAGCGCAGTCTTTGTGTGTCTTCATTGTTATTCAAGAGGCTAGTTTCACTTAGATATATTTCCTTTCTCATATGACATTTATCTCATACTTCAGTATGTTACATACTTTGAGGAATAACATTTGGAATGCATTTGAAACATAGCAACTCCTGTATCAAGCCACTTATTCAGATACATTGAAACTAAGGCCAAAGGGTGTAAGAGTAGTATGTCTGTTTGAATCCATTGATAGGATGGTTGTGAAGAGGTGTTAAGAACAGCCAGGAACTCACCTGATTGGCTCTCTCCAGGTCTGACATCACCACCTCAATCTCATTGGCCCTGCAGGAAGAAGAGGCACGCAATCAACAAGGAGGCAAACAACAATAGGCTTGGCACACAAGCAACAAGAGAAGTGATCACATGAGTGGGACTGAGTGTTTGCATGCCCTGTAACGTTCTGTAGGTGCATTTCCACACAATTGTGTATACATGTATACAATGTATATTTACATCCATGACTGGATTGTTACTGTGTAATATGTCCCTACTGTGTGTGTGTATGAGAGAGCGCGCGCCGTCCTCCAGAGTTGGCTTGCTGCTTGTTGCGTTTCCCCTGGCCTGTCCCATTAAGCCCCTCTCAATTACACCCTAATCCTGCAGTCTCCCACCCTGCCACTGGGTCCCTTCCTGAGCCATGCGGACAAGCCCTGCCGTAAAACAGAGGGATTACACTAATATCGTCTTAATACACACTGATCTCATATCATATTTTTCCATTATGTTTAGCGCCTGGCTCAAGCTCACAAATGGCTTTCGGCTTAGGTGTTTATTCACATCTCTCCATGCTTAACCCCAGGGTTAAAGGGACGCTCCGAGGGTTAGTATTATCCCCCACTTTATGCTCCTCCGCCAGCCACTGGACTAGTGTTCATAGTGACTCAATAGGATTTACTAGAGTCCGAACTGAACGTGCACGTTTGAATTTGACATTGATATTCACTTTTCGGCAATAGGGGAACAGGTGTTAAATCCACTCCAGCAAATAGAAACACTATGGCGTGTCAACCAATTGCAAGTGTGTGAGAGTGTGTTTGTTGGGACGACGGTGGTATTTCTACCCTTGGTTTTTTAAATTACCCTAGCCAGTCAGAATTGCAGGGCTCAGATAACAGTCTCCTCTCAGTGGGCCCCCTACATTTAGGCAGGCTCATTCTGTGGCACCGCTCGCACGCCGAGTGGAGCCAAATGTTGCCATGCTTAATTTAATGGCAACATCTAATTACAGATAATAACGTTTAAATGCTTTTAATGATGTAAATTGGGTTTCGTGTCACATTTTAAGTGCACGGCATATTTGTAATGAGCGGGGATTATCATTGAGATGCATTGTTATTAATAATACACTGGAGATCAACTGCTTCTATAAAACATTGCAATGCTATACCGATACTGTTGTGGATGGAAACGACACACACGGGCCAATACAACCCCCTGGCTGCAGTCCAAATCATACAACATTACCTCTCCTCCACTGTTCAAAGCATTCTGTATTTGGACAACACAATCCAATTGGAAAAGCTGCTGGAGAGAAATATAAGGGCAAAGCTTTGTGATATTAACTAGATAGCCAGGTATAAACAGTGTGTGCTGCTCTTGATACTAATGCAACCCAAATATGATAGTTCAATCAAGGTACAGATGCAAAGTATTATGAAATACCTTTGGATTTGCCTGGATTTGAGAATTAGGGAAAGGAAATGCTGCTGTAACGCAGAGTGGAGGATCAGTGATTAGGTTTAGAGGGAAAAAATATATGTATTACCAGCGTGTGATCTGTGGTCATGGCACCGATGCACAATCCACCCCTAACCGAAGAACGCAAATGAGTGAGTATATGTCGGAAGTGGGTAAATCAGGAATCCCTGATAATTAGGAATCTAAGGCTGAGACTCAGGGATGTAGAGCAGACAGGCAGCACCTTGTACGGAACTTTCCTTGGCTGCAACCGTGCCGAGTTCTGGGAACCCACAACATCCCCACACAGTAGTCCACTACCTGATCACGGTAAAACCTTAGTAAGACCACAGTGAGAGAGAACAAACATCTCCCTTCCCTGTGTACAGTGAGCCGTATTCACACCGTACGGGCCCTGACCCCAGACTACAGAGGACCGGTGAGGCCTGGGCCTCTTGAATCCACTCCAAGGTGTTTGCCCTCTGCGCCTTAAGATGGGCTCTGCTGTGAAAACACGCTGATTAATGAAGTCCTTAAGGACGGAGTGTGAGCGGCGGGACACACCTGAAAACCTCCAATATCCCCTTTCCTGGAGGGTTTCCTGTCTTGGCGTCTGGTGGGGCTCCCAGACGGGAGGGTTGAGTAGTAGAGAGTGGTAGCTTTCTCTCTTCAAAATACATTAGCTAATGGCCACAGGTTCAAGTTCAGGGGTTTGGATTCAAGTTTAAATTCACAGCTCTCAAGTGTTGAATATGGAACTCAAATGTCATGAAGTTATGAACAAGACTCCCAGCGACTTTGGGAACACTGCAGTAGGTCAAGGTGTTGGGGACTCCACAATTACGCTACAACTCATTCAAAAAGCTTAATCATAACTATGCAAATGTGCTGAATATGGTTTCATCCGTTGAGCTCACCCTGGATGCATTTTGAACCCAGATAGCTGACATTAAAATGTCACCACCTCAGCTGACTTAAACCAGAGTGAACCAAAGTTGTGCAGATGACGCCTGTAGCGGTGTTGGAGGTATGTGTGTGTTTTCTGGACTGAACTAGGGGCCGGGGCCCTCTCCTCTCTGCCCCTCTGACCTTTCCATCGCCAACACCTGTCAGAAATTAGCTGTTAACCCCTCCGGTCAGGCTCTGTGGCCGGACGAGTCCGGAACACTACGATATGCCTCTGGTAATCCTTTCCATTTCACCACTATCCCTCTCCCCCTCCATCTCTTCCCTTCATATCCTGTGCCCCCTTTCTCACAGCCCAATCCCCCTGGGCCAGCACGACATTTCACAGATTTAGCCCATTAGATTTTCATTTTCCTCCCTCTCTCTTTCAGCACAGTCTCTGTCGGCTTGGAGATGTTTGCTTTCCTCCCTTCTCTTTTTTTCCTCACTCACTCACTCACTACTCTCTCTCTCTTCTGGTGGAGTTGCTTAACCTTTCTGCGACTGGAGAGGAAAAATGGCCCCCGGGGCTTGGTTCTTCTCGCTCTGTGTGTGTAGTGTGTGTGTGTGTGTGTGTGTGTGTGTGTGTGTGTGTGTGTGTGTGTGTGTGTGTGTGTGTGTGTGTGTGTGTGTGTGTGTGTGTGTGTGTGTGTGTGTGTAGGAGGAGAGGAGGAGAATAGAAGGCCATGATAACGCGGCCATTCTTCACACTACTGTGGCCGGGCTGCTCGTCACAATATTGCTCTCTGCTTTTAATACAGTTTCCACCCACAACAACCACACAGACCCAGGAGACAATGATAATGTTGGAGCCTTAACACTCATCCACACAGCTAGCACAACCAATGCAGGAAGTAACATTTAGTAAAGCACCATTTTGGTCAAAACACCCTGAACCATTATTTTCCTATGTGCCAGGTTACAAAGTCCAGCGACATGAATGGGACGCGATATATCATACATACAAACGCTCCATATGACCCCATTCTTCCCGACATGTACAAAAAGACGTTAACATGTCTTCAGAGGGAAGAAATAGCATAGTGCTGATAAAGTATTGTTGCCCCGTTGATGTGCTCGCCCAAAATAGCGCTCTCGCTAACATCTGGAGTGAAACGCTCCAGTTCTGTCCGACTGGCGCTACAACACACACACACACACACACACACACACACACACACACACACACACACACACACACACACACACACACACACACACACACACACACACACACACACACAAACTTGTTTTACTATCCTTGTGGGGACCAAACAAGTGATTCACATTCAATATCCTATTATCCCTAACCCCTAAACCTAACCTTAACCCCTAACCCTAATTGTAACCCTAACCCTAAACCTAACCACTAAACCCAAAATAGCCTTTTTCTTTGTGGGGACCGGCAAAATGTCCCATCTTGTCCGAATGCTCCTTGTTTTACGAACCTTGTGAAGACTTCTGGTCCCCACAAGGATAGTAAAACCAAACACACACCACAGAGTGTGTTCTGCTGCCAGGCCTGCCATGCTCTGCTGCTGAATCTCTCTATCAATCCAGTGCTGTGTTTATACTGCTCCAGCCCCGGTGCTCTGCTTACAGTGTCACCGTGGGGGTTTGCAACAATATTGTCAAGGTCCACCTGTGCTGTCCTTCCTAGCATTGTAGAACACTATAAATAGGCTCTTTTGGGATGGCTCGCCAGTCCTAATGTAATAACTTAGAGGAAACGTGTGTGTGGTGTTCATTAGCCAGTCCCTGTTCTGCAGAAGCAGAAGGAGAGGAGGATATCTCATCTGACAGCAAGCCATTCTGGGTGTGATGGTGATGAGTGCAGGGACATGGGCTGTGGCATATCATAAAGCGAGTGAGAGACAGACAGAGAGCAGTAAGCAGTAAGAAAGAGAGGAGAGAGAGAGAGCGAGACCGAGAGAAAGAGTAAGCAAAGCAGAGATAGGAGAGACAGAATTGAGAATTGAGCGAGAGAGAGAGAGAAAAGGCCCATCCTAGCACGATGCCAAATCACAACACATCAGGGCGCCAGGGAGCGAAGGGGCTCCGGCCGAGCAGAAACGACCACCGTCGTCAAAGGCAACCGCCAGCGCGCCCGAGACCATGTCACAGCACTGCGCGGGTGTCTGGATGGGACACACACACAACCCGCGTGTGACGGGTTGGGGAGATAGGCGTGAAGAAACCTGACATTTATCGGTTGAGGAAATGGGACTGACTGCTATCAGGGTTTGTGGCTTCTCATTGGAGCGCCTGTCGACATGCATCTCGAGCTCAACTCCCATAAATCCCCAGATCTCCCAGATACGCAGAAACAGACACTCTCACAAATTACATGGATAGGGCTGGGAATTGCGAGGGGCCTCAAGGTACAATATTATCATGATACTTAGGTGCCGATACGATATGTATTGCGAATCTCATGATTTTATATGTATTGTGATTCGGTATTGTGATTTTATAGCGATCCGATGTTCCAAATATACTGCTCACCATATGTCTGCTGCAGAGGGACAAGAGAGAGCCATGAGAAAACAAGTTTTGATCAGTAATGGAAAGAAAAGTGCTGAAAACAAAACCGGCAGCCTATCTAAAAAGAAGATGGAGAACAAGTGATGAAGGAAAAATAGAGATTTGGTTCCAGTACAGCCAACTAGCGCAAAAATAATATTGCAATGTCAAAACGATACAATATATTGTCAAAAATAATATCCCGATATGTAACTGTATCGATTTTTCCCCCCATCACTCGTGTACATACACATAGTGTACACACAGCACCCCCTTCTCCGAACAGATACGCTCTAACATACCATCTCCATCTCTCTCCTCCTATCATTTCCTTTCCCTTCTTCCTCTTCCTTCTCTCCTCATCTATCCTCTTCTGTTGTTCTCTCCCTGTCTCACCTCCCCTCCCTCTCTCCCCTCCCCTCCCTCTCACTCCCCCCTCCTCTACGCCCCACTCCTCCCTCCTCTCTCTCTGTGGGCCTGTCATGGTGCTAGGCTGATGTTATTAATGTGCACAGCTCTGGTGAGACTGAGGCCCTGCCTGCACCAGCTCAACTAGCTCTGGGCTCTGTGGACACACACACACAAGCACACACGCACCCCGTCTGTCTGCTCCGCTAAAGATGGAGACTGGGCAGGAGTGGGTGTGGGAGAGAATGGGCTCTCCATAGAACAGCTTGAGAGCGAGTGTGTGTGTGTGTGTGTGTGTGTGTAAGATACACACAGAGAGAGAGGGGGAGAGAGTGTGATAGAGAGTACTATAAGCCCTCTATGGAACAGCTCAAGTGTGTGTGTGAGAGTCTGCCGATACAGTGTCCTCAAAAAGTATTCATACCCTCACATTTTGTTGTGTTAGACAATTCAAAATGGATAAAATGCTCACTCATCCACACACAAAACCACATAATGATAAAGTGAAAACATGTTGTTTTTTTTACTTTAATAAAAAAATTTTTTTTGTAAATGTATTGAAAATGAAATACTGAAATATCTCATTTACATAAGTATTTACACCCCTGAGTCAATACTTTGTAGAAACACCTTTGGTAGCAATTACAGCTGTGAGTCGTTCTTTGGTAAGTCTCTAAGAGCTTTTCACACCTACTGTAGATTGTGCAACAGTTGGCCATTATTATTTTCGAAATTCTTCAAGCTCTGTCAAATTGGTTGATAATTGTTAGACATCCATTTTCAGGTCTTACCATAGATTATCAAGTAGATTTAAGTCAAAACTATAACTCGGCCACTCAGGAACATTCAATGTCTTCTTTGTAAGCAACTCCAGTGTATATTTGGCCTTGTTTTTTAGGTTATTGTCCTGTTGAAAGGTGAATTGTGTGCATGGACCTCCTATGTTGAACATAATAAACGGCTCTCTTTTCACCGGATGTGTACCAAACTCACTAAAAGTGGCAGTAATAAAGCCTCTCTTGAAAAAGCCAAACCTTGACCCAGAAAATATAAAAAACTAAAATCGGCCTATATCACATTCTCCCGTTCCTCTCAAACATTTTAGAAAAAGCTGTTGCGCAGCAACTCACTGCCTTCCTGAAGAAAAACAATGTATACGAAACGCTTCAGTCTGGTTTTAGACCCCATCATAGCACTGAGACTGCACTTGTGAAGGTGGTAAATTACCTTTTAATGGCGTCAGACCGAGGCTCTGCATCTGTCCTCGTGCTCCTAGACCTTAGTGCTTCTTTTGATACCATCGATAACCACATTCTTTTGGAGAGATTGGAAACCCAAATGGGTCTACACGGACAAGTTATGGCCTAGTTTAGATCGTATGTGTCGGAAAGATATCAGTTTGTCTCTGTGGATGGTTTGTCCTCTGACAAATCAACTGTACATTTCGGTGTTCCTCAAGGTTCCGTTTTAGGACCACTATTGTTTTCACTATATATTTTACCTCTTGGTGATGTCATTCAGAAACATAATGTTAACTTTCACTGCTATGCAGATGACACACAGCTGTACATTTCGATGAAACATGGTGAAGTCCCAAAATTGCCCTCGCTGGAAGCCTGTGTTTCAGACATAAGGAAGTGGATGGCTGCAAATGTTTTACTTTTAAACTCGGACAAAACAGAGATGCTTGTTCTAGGTCCCAAGAAACAAAGAGATCTTCTGTTGAATCTGACAATTAATCTTGATGGTTGTACAGTCGTCTCAAATAAAACTGAAGGACCTCTGCGTTACTTTGCACCCTGATCTCTCTTTTGACGAACATATCAAGACTGTTTCAAGGACAGCTTTTTTCCATCTACGTAACATTGCAAAAATCTGAAACTTTCTGTCCAAAAATTATGCAGAAAAATTCATCCATGCTTTTGTCACTTCTAGGTTAGACTACTGCAATGCTCTACTTTCTGGCTACCCGGATAAAGCACTAAATAAACTTCAGTTAGTGCTAAACACGGCTGCTAGAATCTTGACTAGAACCCAAATATTTGATCATACTACTCCAGTGCTAGCCTCTCTACACTGGCTTCCTGTTAATGGCAATGGCTGATTTCAAGGTTTTACTGCTAACCTACAAAGCATTACATGGGCTTGCTCCTACCTCTCTTTCCGTTTTGGTCCTGCCGTACATACCTACACGTACGCTACGGTCACAAGACGCAGGTCTCCTAACTGTCCCTAGAATTTCTAAGCAAACAGCTGGAGACAGGGCTTTCTCCTACAGAGCTCCATTTTTATGGAATGGTCTGCCTACCCATGTGAGAGACGCAGACTCGGTCTCAACTTTTAAATCTTTATTGAAGACTCATCTCTTCAGTAGGTCCTATGATTGAGTGTAGTCTGGCCCAGGAGTGTGAAGGTGAACGGAAAGGCTCTGGAGCAACGAACCGCCCTTGCTGTCCCTGCCTGGCCGGTTCCCCTCTCTCCACTGGGATTCTCTGCCTCTAACCCTATTACAGGGGCTGAGTCACTGACTTATTGGTGCTCTTCCATGCCATCCCTAGGGGGGTTGCGTCACTTGAGTGGGTTGAGTCACTGACGTGATCTTCCTGTCTGGGTTGGCGCCCCCCCCCCTTGGGTTGTGCCGTGGTGGAGATCATTGTGGGCTATACTCGGCCTTGTCTCAGGATGGTAAGTTGGTGGTTGATGATATCCCACTAGTGAAAGTACAGCTTTGCCAAAGCTGTACTTTGGCAAAGTGGGTGGGGTTATATCCTGCCTGTTTGGCCCTGTCCGGGGGTATCGTTGGGCCACAGTGTCTCCCGACCCCTCCTGTCTCAACCAGTATTTATGCTGCAGTAGTTTATGTGTTGGGGGGCTAGGGTCAGTCTGTTATATCTAGAGTATTTCTCCTGTCTTATCCGGTGTCCTGTGTGAATTTAAGTATGCTCTCTCTAATTCTTTCTTTCTCTCTCTCTCTCTCTGAGGACCTGAGCCCTAGGACCAGGCCTCAGGACTACCTGGCCTGATGACTCCTTGATGTCCCCAGTCCACCTGGCTGTGCTGCTGCTCCAGTTTCAACTGGTCTGCCTGCGGCTATGGAACCCTGACCTGTTCACCAGACGTGCTACCTGTCCCAGACCTGCTGTTTTCAACTCTCTAGAGACAGCAGGAGCGGTAGAGATACTCTGAATGATCGCCTATGAAAAGCCAGCTGATCTGTTGCACCCTCGACAACCACTGTGATTATTATTATTTGACCCTGCTGGTCATCTATGAACATTTGAACATCTTGGCCATGTTCTGTTATAATCTCCACCCGGCACAGACAGAAGAGGACTGGCCACCCCTCATAGCCTGGTTCCTCTCTAGGTTTCTTCCAAGGCCTTTACTAGGGAGTTTTTCCTAGTCACCGTGCTTCTACACCTGCATTGCTTGCTGTTTGGGGTTTTAGGCTGGGTTTCTGTACAGCACTTTGAGATATCAGCTGATGTAAGAAGGGCTTTATGATTACATTTGATTTTGATTTGATTTGAATAAATTTCCCAGTGTCTGGTGGAAACAGACTGAACCAGGTTTTCCTCTAGGATTTTTCCTGTGCTTAGCGCCATTTCGTTTCTTATTTATCCTGAAAAACTCGCCAGTCCTTAACGATTACAAGCATACTCATAACATGATGCAGCCACCACTATGCTTGAAAATATGGAGAGTGGTACTCAGTAATGTGTCGTATTAGATTTACCCAAACATAATGCGTTGAATTCAGGACAAAAAGTGAATTGCTTTACCACATTGTTTGCAGTATTACTTTAGTGCCTTGATGGAAAAAGGATGAATGTTTTTAGAATATTATATTCTGTACAGGCTTCCGTCTTTTCACTCTGTCAATTAAGTTAGTAATGTTGAATAACTAATGTTGTTGATCCATCCTCAGTTTTCGCCTATCAGTTTTCACCATTGGCCTCATGTTGAAATCACTGAGCGGTTTCCTTCCTCTCTGGCGAATGAGTTAGGAAGGACGCGTGTAGCTTTGTAGTGACTGGGTGTATTGAACACCATCCAATGTGTAATTAATAACCACCATGCTCAAAGGGATATTCAATGTCTGCTTTTTAAATTTTTATTTTACCTATCCTACCAATAGGTGCCCTATTTTGCGATGCAAACAAAATGTGAAGGCACTGTATGTACAGTTGAAGTCGGAAGTTTACATACACTTAGGTTGGAGTCATTAAAACTCTCTTTTCAACCACTCCACAAATGTCTTGTCAACAAACTATAGTTTTGGCAAGTCGATTGGGACATCTACTTTGTGCATGACACAAGTAATTTTTCCAACAATTGTTTACAGACAGATTATTTCACTTATAATTCACTGTATCATAATTCCAGTGGGTCAAAAGTTTACATACACCGAGTTGACTGTGCCTTTAAACAGCTTAGAAAATTCCAGAAAATAATGTCATGGCTTTAGAAGCTTCTGATAGGCTAATTGACATAATTTGAGTCAATTGGAGGTGTACCTCTGGATGTTTAAGGCCTACCTTCAAACTCAGTGCTTCTTTGCTTGACATCATGGGAAAATCAAAAGAAATCAGCCAAGACCTCAGCAAAATAATTGTAGACCTCCACAAGTCTGGTTCATCCTTGGGAGCAATTTCCAAACGCCTGAAGGTACCACGTTCATCTGTACAAACAATAGTACGCAAGTATAAACACCATGGGACCAAGCAGCCGTCATACCGCTCAGGAAGGAGACGCGCTCTGTCTCCTAGAGATGAACGTACTTTGGTGCGAAAAGTGCCAATCAATCCCAGAACAGCAGCGAAGGACCTTGTGAAGATGCTGGAGGAAACAGGTACAAAAGTATCTATATCCACAGTAAAACGAGTCCTTTATGGACATAACCTGAAAGGCCGCTCAGCAAGGAAGAAGCCACTGCTCCAAAACCGCCATAAAAAAGCCAGACTACGGTTTGCAACTGCACATGGGGACAAAGATCATACTTTTTGGAGAAATGTCCTCTGGTCTGATCAAACAAAAATAGAACTCTTTGGCCATAATGACCATTGTTATGCTTGGAGGAAAAAGGGGGAGGCTTGCAAGCCGAAGAACACCATCCCAACCGTGAAGCACGGGGTGGCAGCATCATGTTGTGGGGGTGCTTTGCTGCAGGAGGGACTGGTGCACTTCACAAAATAGATGGCATCATGAGAGAGGAAAATTATGTGGATATATTGAAGCAACATCTAAATACATCAGTAAGGAAGTTAAAGCTTGGTCACAAATGGGTCTTCCAAATGGACAATGACCCCAAGCATACTTCCAAAGTCGTGGCAAAATGGCTTAAGGACAACAATGTCAAGGTATTGGAGTGGCCACCACAAAAAGCGTGTGCGAGCAAGGCCTACAAACCTGACTCAGTTACACCAGCTCTGTCAGGAGGAATGGGCCAAAATTCACCCAACTTGTGGAAGGCTACCCGAAACGTTTGACCCAAGTTAAACAATTTAAAGGCAACGCTACCAAATACTAATTGAGTGTATGTAAACTTCTGACCCAACTGGGAATATGATGAAAGAAAATATTAAATATATCATTCTCTCTACTATTATTCTGACATTCCACATTCTTAAAATAAAGTGGTGATCCTAACTGACGTAAGACAGGGAATTTTTACTAGGATTAAAAGTCAGCAATTGTGAAAAGCTGAGTTTAAATGTATTTGGTTAAGGTGTATATAAACTTCCGACTTCAACTGTATGTGTGTGAGATAGCGAGAGTATGGCCCTCTGTCAAAGCGCCAGAGCTGCTATGTGCGGAGACTTCTCAATCAATAGGACACAAAAACACAGACGGGCGCGCTCAAAGAGCCCAGCTCGCCATGATCTAAGACCTCTCCCATCAAATCTGGGCTGAGGAGAAGCAAGAGACTGCGCTTTTCTTAACCACACACACACACACACACACACACACACACACACACACACACACACACACACACACACACACACACACACACACACACACACACACACACACACACACACACACACACACAGCACTTGCAATGAGGTCACATAGGGTGTGTGAGAGTGGGGGTGAGTGTGTGTGTGTGATTGTATATGTGTGTCTTGGGTGAGGAGCCAGGTACGTCAAAACCCACTGGATGACGGATTCATTCTCAGTTCAAACAAAGTATTTTACAGGAACATGATGTACTATGGGTGAAGTTTTCACCAGAACTAATTCCATCTAAAGGAGCCAATTGAGCATGAAAAAGTAGTGCCTAGACTGAGGCGCAGGTTATATCACCCAACCCCCTTTGCTCAGCAAGTGGAGGAAAAGTGCCCTGACAGCTGGAGCCACCTGGGCAGCTGAGTGTGTCTTCACAGCCCCCACCCACACCACACACTTCCCCAGGTGTTCAGTCAGCCTCTCCCCTGTACAGTTGGCCTGACACTGCAGTCACTAGCTATTCTACTCACTGGCCTACTTTTTCTCTCACCGTCTCTTTCTCCCTCTCCATCACGCTCTACCTTGCTCTCTCTACTTATTCTACCTCTTACAGAATGGGGCTGAGGATGCATGAAACACACACACACACACACACACACACACACACACACACACACACACACACACACACACACACACACACACACACACACACACACACACACACACACACACACACACACACACACACACATATATATAGTCACGCAAGCACACACATCTTGTACATTCACCTGCACACACACAAACAGCAAACACGCATGTACTGTACACACATCCGCACACACACAAATTCAAAGTGTTTCCCCTGTATTCATTGAATTGTTGCCGCCATTATTTCTTTGGAAATACATTTTCGGGATAGAAAAATGCTTCCCGTTTAAAACATAAATGACTAAACCCAGACACAGAGTATGTAGAAAAGATAATTGAACTATATATCTTTATTATAATATCATATTTGAGAACAAGAAATCACCCAAATAAAAGATAGACAAAACATTGCATTTAGGAATATTTTTGGCATGGCTGGATTACTGAAGGGGCATGCGGGGTACATAACCAGAGGCCATAATGTTCGAGCAGAAGAACACAGAAACAGCCATGGCAAAATGCGTAGAATTGCATGAAATTAGCGGTCACACCGCAACATTTCCTCTCAGCTCCACGGACAGCACATTTTCCTCTTAGCTCCACGGACAGCACATTTTCCTCTCAGCTCCACGGACAGCACATTTTCCTCACAGCTCCACGGACAGCACATTTTCCTCTTAGCTCCACGGACAGCACATTTTCCTCTTAGCTCCACGGACACAGCACATTTTTTCTCTCTGTCGCCAATTCCAGACCTATTTAAGGCACCCCCCCACGGCACACACTTCCAGAAATCCTCAGTCGACATAGAACAGAAGGAACCGTGCGATGGTCTGTACTGTACATCAAAGTACAGTTGGGTGTTTGGGGTTTCTTCTAAAACGGACTCCACTGGAGCGATACACGGTGGCATGCTGAGAGCCAGGTGTGCTGCAGCCCTCAGCCGTCGGCAACACTAGCTACCTTACATACATGAACAAGCACACAAACGTGTGCAAGCACATACGCACACACATACACACCTCCCTCCCTCTTAATCGATAGGACTGTAACATTTGCCTTCATGGGGTTCTCAAAAGCACTTTAGTGAGTCGAAAAGGTGGAGTTGAATTCAAATGAGGCTTTCAACACTTCCCCAAACAGTACTCAATAGAAAGAGTACTAATACTAGTAGAGTCCCGCTCCACAATACTGGCTAAATACTTATTACAAAAAACAACAACTTTTAATAGAAAGATCTTGTATTACTGTAATATCATAAGTGATGAAAGCTAGCTGTTGTCTGTGCCCAATAATATTTGTACCATGTTTTGTGCTGCTACCATGTTGTGCTGCTACCATGTTGTGCTGCTACCATGTTGTGCTGCTACCATGCTGTGTTTTCATGTGTTGCTGCCGTGCTATGTTGTTGTCTTAGGTCTCTCTTTATGTAGTGTCTCTCTTGTCGTGATGTGTGTTTTGTCCTATATTTTTATTAAATATGTTATTTTTAATCCCAGCCCCCGTCCCCGCAGGAAGCCTTTTGGTAGGCGCCATTGTAAATAAGAATTTGTTCTTAACTGACTTTTCTAGTTAAATAAAGGTTAAATAAAATAAAATAAAATAGCTAAATCATCAGGAAAGGCTAAGAACATTTTGACATGCACCTGTATGAAATGTAAGCAAAAGTCAAACATAAATAGCAAGAATAAAGTATTTTGCGGTGTGCGGACAGCATTCATCGACTATGGGGAATTCAGGTAAGTCACGTGTATCAGCTGTGTTTCGCAGGGTAAAAGGGTTTTTGTTTATACTGTCATGCTAGCCCACCGCTAGGAGGAGCACACACACACACACACACACACACACACACACACACACACACACACACACACACACACACACACACACACACACACACACACACACACACACGAGTGACTCACAGCAGTGCTTGTTTCTCTCTCATACACAGACAGGGCACACTTGAAAACAAAAGCAAGCTAGCTCCTCTAGGTGAGCAGGTGTGAGCGTGTGAGCATGTGAGAGTCAGAAGGAGAGTGTGTGTGTGTGTGTGTGTATGTGTGGAGAAGGGATAAGTCAGACAGTCTACGCCTGATCCGGGGCCTGCGCCTGTGTCTGCGCCTGTGTCTGCGCCTGTGTCTGCGCCTGTGTCTGCGCCTGTGTCTGCGCCTGGGCGGGCGGGCTGCGGTGCTCATCCGAGCGGTAAATATGGAAGGCTCGGGGGAGACTGACCCAGCAGCCGCCTCGTTGATAGTGTGTGTGTGTGTGTGTGTGTGTGTGTGTGTGTGTGTGTGTGTGTGTGTGTCTGTGTTGTAAAGCAGTGCATTAAAATTTCAGATCGCTGCACGCCAACACTGAGGCCTGGGCTTCTTTCTGCATCAATGGAGAGCCCCGGGCGTGAGAGGGAGGAAAGGGGGAGAGCAAGGGATGGGGTTGGAGGGAAGGGGGGGACGATAGACACCTTGAGGGCCTGGGCCAAAACAGTGACATTCCTCCACAAACAAGAAAGGGATGAGGAAAGGAGGAGGGGGAGGAAAGGGGGAGGGGGAGAGAAGAGGAGGGAGAAAAAGGAGGAGGGGAGGTTTGGGAGGGGGTCGTACCCGAACGGCGTAGCGAATTGATGCGTTCCATTATCACGCTTGAGCAGTTCTCTCTCCTTCTCAAACACTCCTACTGTACACTTGAGCCCCTACCTTCTTCTACTACAGAACAGAGGGGGAGAGAAGGAGAGAATGTGGGTGTGTGAAAGAGAGGGAGAGAAATAAAGAAATATAGCGAGGTGGGATAAAGAGTGAGAGTGAGAAGGAGTTTAAAAGAGAAAGAAACAGAGGTAGAGAGTGAAAGAGCGAGAGAGGAGCAAACAACAGGAGACAGAAAGAACGAGGCGGTTAAAGAAGAGGAGAGTGCGAAGAACAAAAGAAGAGCAAAAAAGAGAGGGAGAGAAAGAACGCCGTTCTGTGAGGACTAAAGAACTAGAGTAGTACACTACAGCGGAATCAGCCCATCAAGGCAGAAACCCAATTGAGAAGTCAGACGTGGTCGGGTCTAAATCAAAATCAATAGCACAGACAATTTGACAGACATGAAGACAGCCAGTCACAGCTGCTCTGAGGACATCAAACAGGGGTGGATGTTAATATTGATAGGTCTTAGAGCTGGTGTGATCTTTACCCTCCATTGTTACAACACAGAGACAACACATTAACAGTCACAATGCCACAAGCTATTTATGTACTAAAGGTCTCAAAGCAAATCAAAAACTAGAAAAAAACAGGATCACTTCATCTAATGCATCTAGACCTATGCAAACAAGAACAATGCATTAACATAGACATCATATGGCCTTAATGTCAAATATCTCTATAAGCTGCAGATGGACAGAGTATGAGGCGTTGAGTGAATACAGAGTTCTGTGGGGTTGTGGGATTGAGGAGGCCCCAGATCAAAGCACTGTGACTGGGGCCTCTGAGGACTCCCGTTCGTCTCCGCCTTTCTTTTCTGCTCATTACCACACGACACACAGCACACACACACTTGTGTTTATTTAACATACGGCTAGCCCCGGTTGAGACAAGTCGACAAGAACCCTCTGCTTTCTCATCTACAGCTCAACCTTCCCCCCATACAACCACTACACACACACACACGCACGCACGCACACGCACAGTATTGACTGAAGAGAGGTGGAAGTGACGGCCACAGGCAGACACACAGAGGGGCCAGGCAGAAGGAAAGGTGTCTAGTAAGAGTATGTGTGTGAATTTGTGTGTGCGGTGTGCGCATGTGTGTGAGAATGAAGCTGCATGGATTCACTGCATGGATTACAAAACCTACAGAAGTAAGATGGACACTAGGAGTAGCGCAATCCACATAAAACATAGAAACTGTGTGTGTGTGATTGTGTGTGTGTGCACGAAAGTATGGGTCTGGCTCCCAGCTGTGACCATTACTGCACCTGACCCCAAAGGCAGAAGAAGAGAGAGAGAGATGGCGAAAGAGGGAAAGGGAGAGAGGAAGGGGGTAGTTGGTAGGTAAACAAGCAGCCCAGAGGTGAGTAGTGGGTACCTGCAGCCTAAGTGCTCTGGGCAGGGATTTTAGGCTTGCTATCTCGAGCATGCTAACAGGCGTGCCACCACTCCCATTGTTTTCCACCCAGGAATGCTAATGCTAAGCTTTAGCTGAGAAAACTTTCTCTAGTCTTTCTCCAACTTCACCTAGGTCCAAGATATCATACTAAGCTTTATGGTGTGACGGCTTGTGCCGTCTTGTAGAAGATGAAGAGAGGAGACTCAAAAAGAGGAGTACAGTGCATTTATTGAGAGAGAAAATAAATACTGTAGAAGTTATGTGAGGAATGGAAATGAGGAGGATGGCCCTGCCAGAGAGGACGGGGGGATAATGGCCCTGCCAGAGAGGAAGTGAGGGAGGAGGAGGAGGAGGATGATGGCCCTGCCAGAGAGGAAGTGAGGGAGGAGGATGATGGCCCTACCAGAGAGGAAGTGAGGGAGGAGGAGGAGGATGATGGCCCTACCAGAGAGGAAGTGAGGGAGGAGGAGGAGGATGATGGCCCTACCAGAGAGGAAGTGAGGGAGGAGGATGATGGCCCTACCAGAGAGGAAGTGAGGGAGGAGGAGGAGGATGATGGCCCTACCAGAGAGGAAGTGAGGGAGGAGGAGGAGGATGGCCCTGCCAGAGAGGAAGTGAGGGAGGAGGAGGAGGATGGCCTTGCCAGAGAGGAAGTGAGGGAGGAGGAGGATGGCCCTGCCAGAGAGGAAGTGAGGGAGGAGGAGGAGGAGGATGGCCCTGCCAGAGAGGTAGTGAGGGAGGAGGAGGAGGATGGGCCTGCCAGAGAGGTAGTGAGGGAGGAGGAGGATGGCCCTGCCAGAGAGGAAGTGAGGGAGGATGGCCCTGCCAGAGAGGAAGTGAGGAAGGAGGAGGATGGCCCTGCCAGAGAGGTAGTGAGGGAGGAGGAGGATGGCCCTGCCAGAGAGGAAGTGAGGGAGGAGGATGGCCCTGCCAGAGAGGAAGTGAGGGAGGAGGAGGAGGATGGCCCTGCCAGAGAGGTAGTGAGGGAGGAGGAGGAGGATGACCCTGCCAGAGAGGAAGTGAGGGAGGATGGCCCTGCCAGAGAGGAAGTGAGGGAGGAGGAGGATGGCCCTGCCAGAGAGGTAGTGAGAAGGAGGAGTAGGCGGAGAGAGGCATGTTGTTGGGACACCCGGTCTTCACAGAGTGCTGTCTGGTACTGTGGCGGTGGGGGACTGGTTTCCAGGGCGCACTCTCAGCTCCAATGTAATTCGCCCTCAGAGACTGAACAAGGAGCCATTGATAAGGTACAAGGCCTTCTGTCTGAGCACTGAGACAGAGTGTGTGTGTATGTGTGTGTACACAGGACGTGGGTGATCTGTCCGCGCTTCTGTAGGGAGTTTGATGGTGTGTGTATGTGGGCATTCTGTCAATGTAAAGTAAGTGTGTGTTAAAGGGAGTGAATGTATAATGAGCTTCAGTAAACTGTTGCTATCCCTGCTCCCTTTCTCCCTCCCTCTCTACGGGACCCTCTATCCCACTTACACTCTTCTCTGCCTCAAAGACGACAACATCTCCCAATGAACGAAAGACTGGAAAAATATTTTCTAAGCCAATTCCAAACATCTTGTGTTTTCCCAACGTGATTAGTGTTACATTCTAAATAGCTGGACACTAACCCTTGTCCTAAACTGGCAGCTGTAACAAAATCATTAGGCCTATAATGTGTGTGTGTTGAAACCAGAGGTTCTTAAACTTTTTCAGCCTGGGATCCAAATTAGAAATGCCGTGTTTTCCTGGGACCCAAGCTTTAGGAAAATATCGGTACATTTCATTGCCCTTATGCCTAAAAAAAAAGCAATATAGACAAAAACAAATAACAATGAAATACCCATAAATATCTTTTCACGTTTATTTTTCCCCATTAAAAACACTCTTACATACCTGTCTAGGCTGGAACTGTTGCTGTTAATAAAATACAATAATAATGTCATTCTGAACTGGAATAAACAGATTGATCACATCACACAGATGTATTACAGAACACACAAACACACAGGCTTTTTGATCGTGCAACCCTAAGTAACAGTACAGATACATATTCTGGCCTACTGTACATCTTACTGTATACATTATAGTTGATAGAAAGTCTAGGTTGGAACTGTTGCTCTTAAAACACATATTTTTTATTCTGAATTGGAATAAACGGATTGATCACATCACACAGATAGACCAGAAAACACACACATACAGTTGAAGTCGGAAGTTTACATACACCGAGTTGACTGTGCCTTTAAACAGCTTAGAAAATTCCAGAAAATGATGTCATGGCTTTAGAAGCTTCTGATAGGCTAATTGACATCATTTGAGTCAATTGGAGGTGTACCTCTGGATGTTTTCAAGGCCTACCTTCAAACTCAGTGCCTCTTTGCTTGAAATCATGGGAAAATCAAAAGAAATCAGCCAAGACCTCAGGTTCATCCTTGGGAGCAATTTCCAAATGCCTGAAGGTACCACGTTCATCTGTACAAACAATAGTACGCAAGTATAAACACCATGGGACCACGCAGCCGTCATACCGCTCAGGAAGGAGACGCGTTCTGTCTCCTAGAGATGAACATACTTTGGTGCGAAAGGTGCACATCAATCCCAGAACAGCAGCAAAGGACCTTGTGAAGATGCTGGAGGAAACAGGTACAAAAGTATCTTTATCCACAGTAAAACGAGTCCTATATCAACATAACCTGAAAGGCCACTCAGCAAGGAAGAAGCCACTGCTCCAAAACCGCCATATAAAAGACAGACTACGGTTTGCAACTGCACACATAAGTGTGTAAATGTCCTCTGGTCTGATGAAACAAAAATAGAACTGTTTGGCCATAATGAACATCATTATGCTTGGAGGAAAAAGGGTTATGCTTGCAAGCCGAAGAACACCATCCCAACCGTGAAGCACGGGGGTGGCAGCATCATGTTGTGGGGGTGCCTTGCTGCAGGAGGGACTGGTGCACTTCACAAAATAGATTGCATCATGAGGCAGGAAAATTATGTGGATATATTGAAGCAACATCTCAAGACATAAGTCAGGAAGTTAAAGCTTGGTCGCAAATGGGTGTTCCAAATGGACAATGACCCCAAGCATACTTCCAAAGTTGTGGCAAAATGGCTTAAGGACAACAAAGTCAAGGTATTGGAGTGGCCATCACAAAGCCCTGACCTCAATCCTATAGAAAATTTGTGAGCAGAACTTGTTACGTTTCTGTGTTGTGGTTTTGTTTGTATGTGTGTGTTTCAGGATGGCTTCCTGAAATTCCCCAAGCAGCTGATTGGTCGGCCCCCATTGCTAATTGGAGCTGACCCCGCCCTCTCATCAGAGGATACAGCTGTATCCCATTACAGACTCCTTCTGAAGCTAGAAAAGCCAGTGTTCCTTTGTTAGGAGAGAGCTGATTGGTATGTCCTATGTTGGCTGTTGCTGAGAGAGAGCTGATGGTTATGTCCTGTGTTAGTTGTTGCTGAGAGAGAGCTGATGGTTATGTCCTGTGTTAGTTGTTGCTGAGAGAGAGCTGATGGTTATGTCCTGTGTTAGTTGTTGCTGAGAGAGAGCTGATGGTTATGTCCTGTGTTAGTTGTTGCTGAGAGAGAGCTGATGGTTATGTCCTGTGTTAGTTGTTGCTGAGAGAGAGCTGATGGTTATGTTCTGTGTTAGTTGTTGCTGAGAGAGAGCTGATGGTTATGTTCTGTGTTAGTTGTTGCTGAGAGAGAGCTGATGGTTATGTTCTGTGTTAGTTGCTGCGCAGAGAGAGCTTCTTTGATGTCCTGTGTTAGTTGTTTCTTTGTGTGAATTATTTTGTAGCCGGTCCTGCGGAGGTAAGTTTATGTCCAAAGGACTGTTTTGATTATTGAAATTGTTTGTATTATTCTGTTTTTGTTCCCAGGGGGGAAGGGGAAGGCACCTAGGGAGTGCTTAGGCAAGAGGCCTGCGGACATGCATAACCCGTAGTATTTACTGTCTATGCACACTGGGTAAGACCTGGGTGTACCACCCCCTGTATTTTGGTTAGCGCACCAGGTGGTGCTAAAAGATTAGGTAAGTAGTGGGTAGGCAGGTAAGGTAGGAAAGGGTGGCTTTTTAACTTTTACTTTCTTTGCTTTGGTTCCGTCAAGCCCCTTTCCCCCAAATGTACCTTGTGAAGGAATAAATACATTCCCAGTAAACGGTAAATTCTTCGCCTTTGTCATCCTTACCTACACCTACAGTCCCATACCTCTTTCACTCCACGTTGAGTTGTAGCAGGGTGTTGCGTTCCCTCTTCCTAGAGGCGTACAGAACTGAAAAAGCGTGTGCGAGCAAGGAGGCCTACAAACCTGACTCAGTTACACCAGCTCTGTCAGGAGGAATGAGCCAAAACTCACCCAACTTGTTGTGGGAGGTTTGTGGAAGGCTACCTGAAATGTTTGACCCAAGTTAAACAGGCAATGCTACCAAATACTAATTGAGTATGTAAACTTCTGACCCACTGGGAATGTGATGAAAGAAAGAAAATCTGAAATAAATAATTCTCTCTACTATTATTCTGACATTTCACATTCTTAAAATAAAGTGGTGATCCTAACTGACCTAAGACAGGGAATTTTTACTTGGATTAAATGTCAGGAATTGGGAAAAACTGAGTTTAAATGTATTTGGCTAAGGTGTACGTAAACTTCCGACTTCAACTGTACACACAGTCCAAATGAGAGTTGTGCGTCTGGTTGAAGTTTTCAACAAGCATGTCTATTCTGGGCTCAGTTTGACAGTGCAACACTGAGGTCATGCTCAGCATTGACACTGTTTCTGTACTTGAGAACCCTGACTTGCATAGGAATGTTGTCCCAAACTGGCTCAGAACATCTACTGCTTTCTCAGTCATGCAGGAGACTGCTTCCTGCTGCAGATGAGCAACCCAGAACTGAGTGAGTGTGTGTCTCAAGCATCTTGCTTCAATCAATTTATTCCAGTTCAGAATAAAAAGTATTACTTTTAACAGCAACAGTTCCAACCTAGACTTGTTTTCAACAATAATGTACAGTAGGCATGACAATTTTTCATCTTCATCTGTACTGTTTCTTAGGGTTGGATTATCAGTAGCTAGTTAGCTTGCTTTGGCTAACGTTAGTGTCACGCTCGTCGAAACGTTGAAGAGAGGAGGACAAAGGCGCAGCGTGATAACAATACATCTATTTATTGAAGACAAAAATGAAGAACACTTAAACAAACTACAAACGAACGAACGTGAAGCTATACATGACAAGTGCAGATAATAACCCACGAAATACACAATGAATATGGCTGCCTAAATATGGTTCCCAATCAGAGACAATGATCAACAGCTGCCTCTAATTGAGAACCAATCTAGGCAGCCATAGACATACAAACACCTAGACTAGACACTGCCCCATAAACATACAAAACACAATACATCCCCCATGTCACACCCTGACCTAACTAAAATAATAAAGAAAGCAAAGATAACTAAGGCCAGGGCGTGACAGTTGGCTATTAGCTGTGTAACGTTACAAGGCCAGGGGATTGTTTGAAAGAGAAACTCACATCTACTATAAGATAGTACTCCCTTATTTCTGCTTATCACCTGTTATAAAATGACCACGATGCCTTGCTAGTTGACTTTTCCACTTTCGAAGCACTGTTTCCTGAAGCATTCTGCCCTGTTCTGAAAGAACTCCCTGGGTTTACTGGCATGTTGTGCCTGGATGTTTGGTCAGGATGTGTCGTTTTAATAATTTGTTCGTTTTGAAAGACTCATTACTAAGCACTTCCCCACACAAAGCACATTGTGGGCGCTCCTCGTTATTACTCAAAGTTTGTATGAAAGACAAAGTCATGACTGTATTTGCGTATCATGACAATTGAGATCAGTCAGAACTTGTGGCTAGCATGAGTCCATTTCATGACAGCAAGTAGTGATGGGTCGTTTGCGAACGAGTCGGCGCACATATCAAAAGAGCCGAATCTATTTATAAAAATATTTTTAGTAATAAGATATGAATAATCAAAAGATTTAAATTAATAGAATTAACTAATTCAAAGGAAGAAATAAAATAATATAGGCCTAAATGCTCAAGCACACACACATTCGTTCTGACTGTCTGCTCAGACTAACAGCCTCACCTGTTGTTCCTGTCAACCAATGAACCAAAGATGCGTGAGGGAGGGCCGAGCCAACTCACTCAGTCACCCACTTAGCAACCAAGGAGAGAGAGGAAGGACTGCTTGAAAACAACAGCTGGAAAATGAGTCGGAGGCACAGTAGCATTTGAATAATGTAGACTGTTAGAGCACAGTGTAGAATTTGCCAAAACAAAATCTCATAAAGCCGGTTCTACGCACAACCTACACCGGCATATGCAAACTGAGCACCCAACTGTGAAGCTAGCTGTAGTGGAGCTTTGAGAAACTAGCGGGCCGGCTAGTGATAGTGGTGGAGCCAGCACCTCCACACGTGGAGATGTATCCACGCAGTCTTCTATGGACCAGTTTATGCCAAAGTCTATGTCTGAAGCAAAACAAGACCAAATTGATATTGCATTGGCTAAAATGATTGCCACTGATTTCCAGCCATTTTTGATCGTGGAGGAAAGAGGTTTTAGAAATTATAGCAATGGTCTAACTCCAATGTACACAATTCCTATCAGGAAAAACCTTTCAAAATCACTTATTCCACAACTGTATGAGAGCACACAGGCTTCCGTGCGGGGAAAAGTCCAAAAAGCTACTGCAGTTTGCCTTACCACTGACTGCTGGACATCAAGGGTAACCACTTCTTACATGTCGGTTACATGTCACTTCATTGAAGATTTTTTGATGTCTAACTCTCTTCTGGACTGCTAGACAGACACACCTCAGAGAACTTGGCAGAGGAACTGTTGAGTGGCAAGTAGATGGAAAAGTGGTCTGTTGTGTTAGCGACAATGCAGCTAACATAACCAAAGCCATGAACATTTTAAAATGGACCCATCATCCATGTCTTGCCCACACAATCAACCTGATTGTAAGAGATGCTCTGAAGGTGATGAAGCCCACTGTGGACAAAGTGAAAGCAGCTGTGGAATACTTCCACAGGAGCACAGTGGGTGCTGAACAACTAAAGTCTACACAAAGCCAGATGGGGATGCCTGAGCTTTGGCCTAAACAAGACTGCACTGCGAGGTGGAATTCAAAATTGTATATGTTGAAGCGGTTTCTTGAGTTAAAGGATGCCATCATCTCTACCCTGGCCATTGTCAATGCACCTGTTGATGCTCTGACCCAAGAGGAATGGGAGGTGGTGTGCAGAGTCTTGGAACCCGTTGAGCAGGTCACTTTGGAGATCAGTGGAGAGAGGTACAGTAAGCAGTTATTACTACATCATTATTTCATCCAGTATTATATATGTATATGAGCAGTAGATGACAATGTAGCATCAGTAGACAAAACATGAACTAATAAGTTACTGTTCTCTCTTTTCAGCTATGTGACAGCCCCCAAAAAAAGATATTCCTGTGTAAGGGTCTGCAGCGAATCACAGCCAGCCGCCAGAGAGAAGCAAATGTAACCATAGGACATGTGACGGAAACCCTATGTTCATCAATGGACAGAAAGTTCCACAGAATGGAATATAATCACGTGCTATCAGAAACCGCTGCACTTGACCCCAGGTTTAAGAAGTTTGCCTTCAGTGATGACAGAACGATTGATGAGGCTCTTCAAAGAATAACCCCAGCAGCAGGGAGGGACAGCCCCAGCAGTCAGTTAGCTCAGGCACCAGGGCAACAGGAAGAAGAGGGATCAGATGGAGCAGAAGCACAAGCAGTAGTGCCACAAACGTCTGCTGTTTGGATGCTGTTTGACGAGAGAGCAACTGGGGATGCAGCACGAAGGAATCCCTCAGCAGATGCCATAATGGAGGTCCGATCTTATTTGGAGGAGCCTCAGCAGATCCTCAGCTGGTGGAAGAACAAGGCCTCTGTCTACCCAGCGTACTAAAGTCATGACAGGGAGACTGCATAGTGGCCACATCCGTTCCCTCAGAGGGTCTTCTCAAATGGGACAAATAATTACTCTGAGAAGAAACCGCATCAGCTCCTCGAAAGTGAGGCAGCTTGCATTTCTGAATGAAAATCTCTCAAATGCAAATATGGTCAGCATTGCTGTGTGCTGCTGGTTATAACATGGCAATAAAGAAGAGAGAGAAAAGACGGACCAGTTTAATGTTTTAAGTGGAATGCTGCAGTTTTGCACATTATTTATTTTTCTTTGATATGGTGCAATATTCTATAATGTTGTTCAGATTGTATTCGTTTTGAATTGTTACATTTATATGCACTGTTTATATACATTAAAAAAGGTATACTTTAAATGCACATCTGTAATAGCATCCTGTTTTACATTTATTTCAATTTGTGGGATGCTGCAGTTTTGCCAATTGTTATTATTTTTTTTCTTTATGGTGCAATATTCTATTATGCTGTTCAGATTGTATTAGTTTTGAATGGTTAGATTTATGCAATTTGTTTATATACATTAAAAAGTTATAATTTAAACGCAAACGTTTAATAGCATTCTTTTTTAAATACATTGTGGTTAAGGTAGAGTACGATTTCATTAAGTAATTTAATTAGAATTAACACCAATCATAGTCAAACAATCGCAAAATGTTTGACGTTTGGGAGAGCCGGAATGCCCATCACTAATAACAAGTCAGTGGCTTGAACGACAGCGCTGCAGCGTGTGGGTCGCGGAGTGATCTTCAAGAAAACTGTGGAAAAAAGAACCGGTAAACAGCGAAGCACACGGGCATCTCCCTCTACCTCTCACGCAGCTGCCAAACTGAGCAGAGACCGCTGATAAGCAGAGACCACCGCTGATAAGCAGAGAGCGCTGATAAGCAGAGACCACCGCTGATAAGCAGAGACCACCGCTGATAAGCAGAGAGCGCTGATAAGCAGAGACCACCGCTGATAAGCAGAGACCGCTGATAAGCAGAGAGCGCTGATAAGCAGAGAGCGCTGATAAGCAGAGAGCGCTGATAAGCAGAGACCGCTGAAAAGCAGAGAGCGCTGAAAAGCAGAGAGCGCTGATAAGCAGAGAGCGCTGATAAGCAGAGAGCGCTGATAAGCAGAGAGCGCTGAAAAGCAGAGAGCGCTGAAAAGCAGAGAGCGCTGATAAGCAGAGAGCGCTGATAAGCAGAGAGCGCTGAAAAGCAGAGAGCGCTGATAAGCAGAGAGCGCTGATAAGCAGAGACCGCTGAAAAGCAGAGAGCGCTGAAAAGCAGAGAGCGCTGATAAGCAGAGAGCGCTGATAAGCAGAGAGCGCTGATAAGCAGAGAGCGCACTGAACCATGAGCGCTGTTGCACTTGGCCAAATCAATTCCAGTAATTCATGAAATAATTATACATTTACGTCGCGACCCACCATTAACAGGTCCGCGACCCACTTTGGGTTTAAACCCTAAATTTAGAAACATTTGGACAATATTTGTACATTTGTTGACCCTAGATCCATCTTGGAAATAATACTATTTTAGACCCAGGTTAGTGAAGACTAATCAACCTGGATAGATAAAAGAAAGAATAAATGATCCTGGCAGATTCAGAGTCAGTCGGTCTGTGTGTGTGACTTCATCAGAGGTGACAGATAAACGCTACCTAAATGGTCTACCTCAGAGGATAGAATTCCTCCCTTCGTCAATCACAACGTCCTGTTCGTCAAATGACATCACTGCACTCACAAAATGAAGCCTTGTGTTTCAAGAAACTAGCCGAAAGCCCTCTAGACCTCTAAGCCACAGAAATGAATTAAGTAATTTGTGAAGACATAGAGAGTTACATACAACTATGTTATGAGTAAGTTATATATTAGCACATAATGCTCCTGAACTTCACCACAATAATACGTCACCGGTGGCACGAAAAACAACTATGATGGTCAAATGACCGGTAGCACAATGTTTTCCCTGCTTTGATAAGAAACACAAAAGAGACTCAATGAAGCAGTATCCTTTTCCCTCAGGTGAGAGGAATAGAGTTCAGTCATGTCTTTGTAAAGAAGGGCAGGTTGTCTGTGTGAGAGAGGTTGTCTGTGTGAGGTGAGAGCCAGTCTCCTGGAAGCTCTGAGCAGGAGAATACACTCTCGCCTCACCTGGGAGAGAGCAGTGCTTTTCTCTGACCACCAACTGCACTCTACCAGGAGTAGGGAGAGACAGAAAAACACTAGACACCAAGGTCCAGTTGCCCCCAAATTGATGCATTAGTTTCTGGGGGCTCGTCCGGGATGAGGAACTATAGAAGACTAAACGCCCAGATTATAGACCACGAGACTACACACCTCCTTGTGTAAACCATAGTTAACATCACCAGTTGACAGGTCAGCATAAGACTACCCACAATACTCTCTAGATTCTAGACCACATGAGACGTCACTGTGGCAGACACTGTCAGTGTCTAGATAAACTGCCAACGTCTGCCAGGCACTTCCACACTGTGACAATCTGCCCAGAGCAGTAGAGCTGTCACAGACCGCCACTAAGCACAGACTCCAGACCTGTAGCTACAGCCCCAACAGTGCTGGCCTGTCACAGAGGGCAACTCTAAACACAGACTCCAAACCTGTAGACAGAGAGAATTGAATGGTGGATAGAAACTGCAGTGCAGCAGGGCCACTCCAGGACAAGAATACAGTGGCCCAGATTCAGCTACATGGTGAAAGGAAGGGGAGGGGGGGGGGGGGCAGCTAGCTGCAGCTCAGAGAGACGATACAGTCCTCTGTCTGTGTGTGTGTGTGTGTGTGTGTGTGTGTGTGTGTGTGTGTGAGCTGCAGCAATAACCTGTCACTCTAATGCGGAGTGTTTGAGAAGGGGAACTTGTTCTGTTCCTCTGAAACAGAGCAGCGCTGGTGTTTAGCGTCGAGAAGAGACAAGGTTCACTAGTTCTGAAAGACAATCAGTGACACACACACACACACACACACACACACACACACACACACACACACACACACACACACACACACACACACACACACACACACACACACACACACTTACTATGACAGCACTGTCTGCCAGACAGAAAGCACTGAACTCAAGGAGCACATTCTTAGTATGCAAAGCATGCGCAAATACACACACACACACACACAGTCACAGTCACAGCCAAACCCATTCTCTATCCGAAGGACGCGAGCACGTACACACATGCATCTCTATCCTGTGTCTCTCACTGCTGACCAGAAACTGTGTACGTGTGACTGACACTGCAGCCCCGGCTGATACCATGGGGACTTATATCACTTCAAAAGCAACCCGGGTGTGAGTGTTTTTATCTGCGTAGATGGCCTGGCAACAGCACCTTTCAGTTGGTTAGCACTGCTATAATTAAGTTGCTTCCAGGAGCCTGGCTGGGTGGGATAGGGACCCTGAAATAGCTACGCGAGACCAAGAGGAGGAGTGTGGGTGTGCGGCCGGGCGCAGCAACAGGCAGCATTCCACTGTGACAGGCTGACACGCAAATTACCGCCTGCGCACTGCCTGTCCCGGGACCACAGGCGGTGCCACAGACACCGATATTACAGTCAGAATGCATACAGTAGCTGTATGCATGCGCCAAGGTTATTATAGTTATGTGATTTAATATTTGTTTTTATTTCTATTCGTTTTTAGATTTTTATTTGAAATTCGGTTTAGTTTCAGTTCGTTTTTAGCATTTGATTTAATCGTTTTTATATTATTTAGTTTCAGTCTTAGTTTGTCTTTAAATTATAAATCAATCCTAATGTGACTTGGATTTAAAGGATAAGCGCTTAGACTAATGCAAGAAATATGGTGGAAGGAAACGCTCTTGCCCAGGTTAACACCAATTCAATGTTTTTTTAAAACGTTAGTAGTAGATGTAAGAAGAATCAAGTACCTTTATCTGACAAAGAGAGAGGAAAAAACAACAAATGAAGTCATTTGACATGTTAGTTGAATGCATTCAGTTGTTGTCACGTTCTGACCTTAGTTCCTTTGTTATGTCTTTATTTTAGTTTGGTCAGGGCGTGAGTTGGGGTGGGCATTCTATGTTGTTTTTCTATGTTTTGTTCTCTTAGATTTCTATGTGTTGGGCCTAGTATGGTTCACAATCAGAGGCAGGTGTCAGTCGTTCTCTCTGATTGGGAGCCATATTTAGGTAGCCTGTTTTTCATTGTGTGTTGTGGGTGATTGTTTTCTGTTTAGTGTATGTTCACCTGGCAGAACTGTTTGTTTTTTGTTTTTGTTGTTTTGTTAGTATTCATTAAAAGTAATTATGAGTACTTACCACGCTGCACCTTGGTCCACTCCTTTAAACGGCCGTGACAGAACTACCCACCAAAAAAGGACCAAGCAGCGTGGGAACCAGGAGCAGTGCAATCTGGACTCATGGACATGGGAGGACATTCTAGACGGCAAGGGATCCTACACATGGGAGGAGATCCTGGCTGGTAGGGATCGCCTCCCATGAGAACAGGTGGAGGCAGCCAGGAGAGCGGAGGCAGCAGGAAAAGGGAACCGGCGTTACGAGGGAACACGGCTGGCAAGGAAGCCCGAGAGGCAGCCCCAATTTTTTTTTTGGGGGGGGGGGGGGGGGGACACGACACGGGGAGTGTGGCTGAGTCAGGTAGGAGACCTGAGCCAACTCCCCGTGCTTACCGTGGCGGGCGTCGTATTGGTCAGGCACCGGTTTATGCGGTGGATTGTACAGTGTTCCCAGTACGCGCTCTTAGCCCGGTGCACTACATCCCAGCTCCCCGCATCTGCCGGGCTAGGGTGAGGATCCAGCCAGGGCGGTTGGTGCCAGCCCTGCTCTCCAGACAGCCAGTGCGTCTCCTCGGACCAGGATATCCTGCGTCGGCTCTGCGCACTGTGTCTCCCGTGTGTCTGCACAGCCCAGTGCGTCCTGTGCCTGCGCCCCGCAAGTGCCGGGGTAAAATCACCATCCAGCCAGGACGGGTTGTGCAGGTCCTTAGTTCGAGACCTCCAGTGCGCCTCCACGGCCCGGTCTATCCTGTGCCTCCTCCGAGGACCAGGCTGTCTCTCCGTCTCCTCTCTCCAGGCCAGAGCCGCCCCTCTGTCCTGAGCCGCCCGTGTCCTGAGCCGCCTGAGCCGCCCGTCTGTCCTGAGCCGCCTGAGCCGCCCGTCGGTCCTGAGCCGCCCGTCGGTCCTGAGCCGCCCGTCGGTCCTGAGCCGCCCGTCAGTCAGGAGCCGCCTATCAGTCAGGAGCCGCCCGTCAGTCAGGAGCCGCCGGAGCCGCCCGTCAGTCAGGAGCCGCCGGAGCCGCCCGTCAGTCAGGAGCCGCCGGGGGTCACCCTCCTGTCCGGAGCTGCCGGGGGTCGCCCTCCTGTCCGGAGCCGCCCTCCTGTCCGGAGCCGCCGGAGTCGCCCTCCTGTCTGGAGCCGCCCTCCTGTCCGGAGCCGCCGGAGGCCTCTCCTGTCCGGAGCTGCCGGCGTCGCCCTCCTGTCCGGGGCTGCCCCTCAGTCCAGTGGTGCCCTTTACTAGGGTCTCCAATCCAGGGTCGGTGACGAGGGTCGCCGCTACTAAGGTGTCACAGAAGTGGGCCGAGACTATGATGGAGTGGGGTCCTCGTCCCGCTCCAGAGCCGCCACCGCGGTAAATGCCCACCCAGACCCTCCCCTATAGGTTCAGGTTTTGCTGCCGGAGTCCGCAACCTTTTTGGGGGGGGGGGGGGTACTGTCACGTTCTGACCTTAGTTCCTTTGTTATGTCTTTATTTTAGTTTGGTCAGGGCGTGAGTTGGGGTGGGCATTCTATGTTGTTTTTCTATGTTTTGTTCTGTTAGATTTCTAAGTGTTGGGCCTAGTATGGTTCTCAATCAGAGGCAGGTGTCAGTCGTTCTCTCTGATTGGGAGCCTTATTTAGGTAGCCTGTTTTTCATTGTGTTGTGGGTGATTGTTTTCTGTTTAGTGTATGTTCACCTGGCAGAACTGTTCGTTTTTCGTTTTTGTTGTTTTGTTAGTATTCATTAAAAGTAATTATGAGTACTTACCACGCTGCACCTTGGTCTTCTCCTTCTCCTCGATACAACGATCGTTACAGTTGTACAACTGACTAGCTATCCCCCTTTCCCTTGATGTAATATTAAACATGCATCACTGACTAACCCCTTCAAATAGGGTTCTTAAAAACAGCTACAACAGCAAAAACATAACCAACACAACACTTCTATTAGTTCACAGCAAGCCAGCTTTTTTGTGTGTGTGTGTGTGTTTCATTTCAACCAAACAAGATTTTCTGGTTTATCTTCAAGGCTCTGCGTTCCAGAGAGGTGGTCGTTCGGTTCCTCAAGCCTGATGACAGTTGTCCACAGAAATAAAATAATCTCTCCACACACAGTTGGGATGCAGGGGCAGAAACCAGATCCAGTGCCACAGGCCACAGCTTAGGATAAACAACCATTCTTGCCTGCCAGAAGTGGAGAGGTGACTCTGTACCTATCCCAGGTATTTCCGCAGCTCACACGGGACACTTAATGCCCAGTCAGTTTGACCCTCAGACACAATCTTTGTTGCGAGGAAGCTATTTCTGAAGTACTGTGGTCGAGATGCTTGCTCGATTCATTGTGCTGGCATCTTCCTGGGGTCCTGCTGCTACACGGCTGTACTCTCTGATTTGCTGAAGTACAAAAGACTCCATCTCTGTTAAGCAAAGTGCCAGAGACGCACTCGGGTCCATCAGGCAAGCTGATGCAGGGGTTGGATCGAAGATAGCTGCCAGAGGATTCAGTATGCATGCGAAGCACTCACGCAATAACTTCAGGAGGACCTGTGCCAACTATTTTATATCAGTAGTTGACTGCAAGTGTGCCTCAAGTTTGAGAAGGCACGGCACCAGATCAAGACAGTGACTGGCTGTTAGTTTTAAGTTGGTCGGTGTTGATTGCGAAAGACTCTAGCAACTTCACAAGCTGCTCTAGCTTGGCCCAGTCACTGGTCAACAAGTTGGTCGTTGTGGATTGCGACCGGCTCCAGCAACATCACAAGCTGTTATCAGTGCTCTCGGTCATATTTCTTCCCTGTTAACTAGTGATAGTGATGCAAAAGCTCGGCCTATTTGAAACATTTATACACGACATGGCCAAGAGTATGTGGACACCTGCTCGTTGAACATCTCATCCCAAAATCATGGGCATTAATATGGAGTGCGTCCCCCCTTTGCTGTTATAACAGCCTCCATTCTTCTGGGAAGGCTTTCTACTAGATGTTGGAACATTGCTGCGGGAACATTGCTGCGGGGACATGCTTCCATTCAGCCACAAGAGCATTAATGAGGTCGGGCGATTAAGCCTGGCTCGCATTTGGCGTTCCAATTCATCCCAAAGTTGTTTGATGGGGTTGAGGTCAGGGCTCTGTGCAGGCCAGTTAAGTTCTTCCACACCGATCTCAACAAACCAATTCTGTATGGACCTCGGTTTGTGCACAGGGGCATTGTCATACTTAAACAGGAAAGTGCCTTCCCCAAACTGTTGTCACAAAGTTGGAAGCACAGAATCGTCTAGAATGGCATTGTATGCTGTAGCGTTAATATTTCCCTTCACTGGAACTAAGGGGCCTAGCCCGAACCATGAAAAACAGCCCCAGACCATTATTCTGCCTCAACCAAATTTTACAGTTAGCACTATACATTGCGGCAGGTAGCGTTCTCCTGGCATCCACCAAACCCAGGTTCGTCCGTGGGCCTGCCAGATGATGTGATTCATCACTCCAGAGAACGAGTTTCCACTGCTCCAGAATCCAATGTGGGCGAGCTTTAAACCACTCCAGCCGATGCTTGGCATTGCGCATGGTGATTTTAGGCTTGTGTGCGGCTGCTCGGCCATGGAAGCCCATTTCATGAAGCGCCCGGCGAACATTTATTGTGCTGACGTTACTTCCAGTGGCAGTTTGGAACTCGGTAGTGAGTGTTGCAACCGAGGACAGATGATTTTTACGAGCTATGCGCTTCAGCACTCAGTGTTCCCATTGTGAGCTTGTGTGGCCTACCACTTTGTGGCTGAGACGTTGTTGCTCCTAGACTTTCCACTTCACAATAACAGCACTTACAGTTGACCGGGGAAGCTCTAGTAGGGCAGAAATTGTGACGAACTGACTTGTTGGAAAGGTGGCATCCTATGATGGGGCCACGTTGAAAGTCACTGAGCTCTTCAGTACAGGCCATTCTATGCCAATGTTTGTCTATGGCGATTGCATGGCTGTGTGCTGGATTTTATAAACCTGTCAGCAATGGGTGTGGTTGAAATAGCCGAACCTACAAATTTTAAGGGGTATCCACATACATTTTTTGCGTATCTACTGGCAGTATTTACCCACCAGATTCAGAAGCTAGAAAACACCTTAAGATTTTTGCCCAAAGTTTAGAATGAAAAAACAAAAACTAAACATAATTTATGAAGTTTTTTAGTTTAATAAATTTTGCCGTCAAAGATAATAGTTTCAGTATAGTTTAATATTTGTATTTTTTGTATTTTGTATTTTTATTTGTATTTTTATTCCAGGTTACTAAATATTTCAAATTTTTTATTTTAGTTTAAGTTTAGTATGCGCGCACACACACACACATAACTTGTATGTACATACAGTACATGTAACCACAATGTATTTAGTAGACACACACACACACACACACACACACACACACACACACACACACACACACACACACACACACACACACACACACACACACACACACACACACACACACTAAACCTTGTAACTAACCATTTTCTACCCATCCCAGACTACTCCACCCTCCTCACTATTACAACAACAACCCTTCCCACTCATTCAGGTTGAAGAGAGCTAAGAAGCATCCATGTCGATTATGAATACTTTGATATGAATCATAGAGCCAAACAGTGATAAATCCTGGGGACTACTTTGTACTCAGCATCGTTATGGCGAGCAATTATAGACATTATATTCCATTCCTTTCAGGGTGGGCAGGGCTGGATGACTAACAGTACACCGATCTAGGATCAGATGAGAGAACATGACTGAGTATGAAAGGGTAATGTGATGTATGATTATAGAATGAGGTGGGTTATTACAGGGGATCAGATTTTCCATAGATTCAGGTGCAATTACTGCAGATGGCAACCACAGCGTTTTCTATCTCCTAATCAAAGGTGCACAGCAACCAAGACTCTGGGGATTTCGAGAGTGCGCGTGTGTGTCACAAATGCAACAGGAAAGGAACTGGGACCTACTTTGATGTTGACTCTTCGTCATACTTGCTCTTCAGGTCCAAAAGCTCTGCCTGAGTTGCTTCAAGTGCTGAAAAAACAAATGAAGCATTTTGAACGAAGACCAGCGGTGGTTGGATGGAAGAAGTACAACTGCTAGGCCCTAACATACTGCCTCTATAGATTCCTGTAAGGACATGAGGTGAGGCTTCTAGAAAAGCCACATATTAGGTTTCACAACCTAAGACAACTTTGGTAACTTTAATTTACAGTCCTTTTACAGCTGCTATTTGTAAGTAAATTACATACTAGTAGTTAGTACTTTTCTGATAGTTTGTTTTTACTATTTCTTAAATACCCAATAAAATTGTTAGTATTTTTATGTACCAAATGGTACTATTTTAAAGGGTATCTATTATTAGGCTATGATAATTTAACCATCATAACCATCTACTGCCTGGTTGGCCAATCTGGCCACCAATTTCATATGGTGATAAAATTATATTTTAAGCATAAACCTCATAATTAAGCATGGGCCTTTGTACTATAAGCTCTCTCTCTCCTCAGCAGGCTACAATACTAGGGTGAGTGGCTGGGCCTGGACTCGAGCTGATGTGCTGTGACAGGGGACTGTCAGTCCTAGAGCAGGGAGAAGGCTGCATAGGGCGGGGACTGGGACAGTGTTGACAGGCCTGGATTAGTCACTCACTAGGCAGTAGTCAGCCAGCCAGCCAAAAGGACAGATAGAAAGAGGGAGACAGAGGAGAATCCACCATCTGATGCTACCTTCTGGGTCAACATAAAGACATACTGCCAGCTGAGGAGTGTGTTGACACCAAGCGAGCCTTAACTGTGCCACATTGGGGGCATTTATACAAAGATTTGGGATAGTATATCAAGTGTGAATCTCAAGTTAGGATTGGGCCTATGAGACTATAACTGGGTGTAGGTTAGCAACTGTTTACCTGTCTGTAGGGACTGGGCCTTACTGTCTGCCTCCTCCAGCTTTGACACCGCAGACTCCTGGTTCTCCTGTTGTTGACTGTGTGGACAGAGGAAGAGATACAAGTTAGCTATGAGAGGGAACAGGCTAGCTGAGCAACACCTCGTAAGAAACATTTTCGCATTTCAAAAGGCTAATGTAGCATAACTTGGGGCTCCCAAGTGGTGCAGCGGTCTAAGGCACTGCATCTCAGTGCTTGAGGCATCACTACAGACACCATGATTCGATTCCAGGCTGTATCACAACCGGCCGTGATTGGGAGTCCCATAGGGCGGTGCACAATTGGCCCAGCGTCGTCCGGGTTTGGCCGGGGTAGGCCGTCATTGTAAATAAGAATTTGTTCTTAACTGACTTGCCTAGTTAAATAAAGGTTAAATACATAAATAAATCAATTATAGTGAAGACACCCTCTGTTCTGCTCTGTCATGTCTGTCTGTGGGTTATTACTTTTAATACTGGAACACCAGGGCCACCTATAGGGCCTTATTCTTCATGCCGCTAGCTCTGTCCTGCACCTGCAGACTTCTCATCAATTTACCTCCACACTAAAAAGCAGGGGGAACATGCCAAACCCTGAAGAATTAACGACACCTCCTGACTGGCTTAGCTGTTACTGAGGACGAGATGAGAGTCGGTTTGTCCTTGGGAGTTGGTTCATTATAAGAGACTGTCAACCTCCAAAGGGAAAGATTATCAAGGTTGGGTCTCATTGGTAGCCACTATCCATATCATCTCTTGTTTATCAGATGTATGGGTAGGTACTCTGTAGTTGCCAGATTTGGAAATCCTGACATTTATTTATTTATTTTTATTTAAGCTTTATTTAACTAGGCAAGTCAGGTAAGAACAAATTGTTATTTACAATGACGGCTTACCCCGGACGACGCTGGGCCAACTGTGCGACACCCTATGGGACTCCCAGTTGTAATACAGCCTGGAATCGAACCAGGGTCTGTAGTGACGCCTCAAGCACTGAGATGCAGTGCCTTAGACCGCTGTGCCACTCGGGAGCCCGCTTGGGACATACGGTTTTATAATCTGGGATGTCTACCGTCTCTCTATATTTAGGTTTAATAGTATGTGAGACACCACCAGATATTACATATCCTCAACCTGACCAGAGTGTGTGGCCTAAAAATAGAGCTGGTGAGATGCTAGAGTGTTCAGGGAGTTGGGCAGTGTGTCCAATCACCATAAGCATCATTTTATTGCCCACCACTCGTGACCCTGCGCCCTGTGGAGAGTTGTCATGCTGTAATCTGTCCTTACTGCTACAGTCACTACAACTTGTAACACCACTTGATGCCAGGCAGAAACCCCCAGCAAGACCCTGAATCAACACAACACAGTCGGCCCATTGAATGGTTGTGCAGATTTTGACCAATCTCTCTCTCTCTTTCCCTCTTTTCCTCCCAGGAAACAGAATAATTCAAGGTAGCAAAATGGAGTCGTGCTCTACGGTGGTGGCTTTGTAAAAAAAGGTGACAGCGGTGACAGGTTACAATGGCCTGTATTGTTGCCCTCTGACGTAACAGATAACTGAGCAGAACTGTGTCCCTGTCCTGTGAGTGACAGTCTGGCAGCAGTGATGATCAGGAGGCCCAGTGCGGTATTACCATCCATGCCGGGGGGTTTAGGAGTAAACAAACAGCAGTGAATTAAAAGGTATTACGGTGCAAAGGGATTATAGCTAGAGTTGGTCGGTCCCAATAAAATCCTTGTGTAAAGGCCGCATGTGCCTCCATCAGGAAACACTGACGGGATCATATAATATTGTGTGACATTGAGGGAGAGCCGGTTCGAGTTGAAATCGAGATATCTCACATTCAGTTATGATTAGGAGCAAGTTCAATAGGAATACAATGGTAAAACAATGTAAAAAAACGAATGAGTGCCAGTTATCGCTCATTCCGGATTCAATATCTACTCAGCTCCAGTGCTGAATGAAAGTGTAAATGTCAACGTGATAGGGAGTCCGTTTCAGTGCCCTTCACAACAACCCTGACGTATCTGACAACCTTCCAGTGAGCCATGGGCGTAATTTGAACTAAAGTTGGTCACCCACTTACGTACAAAGCAAACATATAGGAGACTGACCATCGTTAAGGCCAGACGACTGAAGGGACAGAATTTTGAGAACTATTGGTTCACCATGGAAGTATGGAAATATTTAACTAAATACTGCTATAGTAGAAGAAGATATAATAGTTCTATTGATTGAATATGCAGACAACAGCTGTAAGGGTATTCCGTCTGGGCCTAACCGTCGCTCATACTGAGACACAAACTGCAGCCAGTAGTTTCTGTCTGTTGGCAAACACTAGTAAGCCTATCCTCCACAGCCAGTCCTCACTAGCAGAGTAGCGGCAGAGCACGGTACAGGCTACAGGGGGCGTTCCTGCTTACCGCTCCTCCTCTGCATGGTTGTTGTGGAGCTGCCCCTCCTCTCCCTCTTTCTTCTCCTTCTCTTCCTCTCTCCTCTCCTCCTGGCCCAGCTCCTTGGCCTGCTTCTTCAGGGTCTCTTCATACTCTTCTATCTTCTCCTTAAGTGCTTTAATTGTGACCTCTGAGAGAGAGACAGAGAGAGACAGAGAGAACTCAAAAAGTCAGTAAGTGATAGGATAACAGGTAAGAGATAAACCAGAGTGCCAACATGATATTAGGTACCAAGCCATAAGCATCCTGATGTGCTCGGTCTGGATTGTCAGTAACACTGAGAGCATCTGAGGGATCCTCCAAGTAGGAGAAGGACGGGGGGCTCTATTCCACCGTGTGCAGAGTGTGTATAGGCAAAGCCCTTGCGCTTGCTAATAGATCACGAGATCACAGTGTATTACTGACTGAGAGCTCTCAGTTTCCCTCCCACTTCGTACTCGTCTTGTCTTCCTTTTTTTCTCTAGCTCACTCGCTGGTGCTCTGTCTCTCTCCCTCTCTCTCTCTCTCCTCCTCCGCGGTGATTTAAACTCCAACGTTTCAGCCCTGACACATAATCAATGGCGATGAGTCCCCTCTGAGCCCTTTTCCCCCTTAACTGTTAAATTGAACTTTAAACATTTAGGTTGCAGGGGATCAATGGCCTCGGCTGGGCCGGGATGTGAGAGAGAGAGAGAGAGAGAGAGAGAGAGAGAGAGAGAGAGAGAGAGAGAGAGGAAAGAGAGAGGGATGGAAAAGAGAGAATGAGAGAGGGGGTGATTCTCCACTCCACCACCGCTGAGGTGGGAGATCCGCAGCTTAGCCGGAGCACAGGAGAGAAAAAAGAAAATCAATGGCAAAATAAAATATTGCCGCTATTGAGCTGGGTCAATTAGCTCTTGGTGGGAGGGGAATTCCAAAGACAGAGAGGGCAGCCCCCCCACCCCACCCCCCCTTCTCCCCTCTTTCACATGCTATTCTGAAAAGGAGACAAAAAGCAGTGAAGGCTTTAAAGGCCTATACAATGGGGCTTCACCTGAAAAGACTGCTCAGGGGCTACTTTCATAAAGGGGGCTATGGAGGAGGTGAGCCATTATTAAAAAGGATCTATACTGAACAAAAATATAAACGCAACACGTAAAGTGTTGTTCCCATGTTTCATGAGCTGAAATAAAACATACGCACAAAAAGCTTATTTCGCTCAAACGTACATCCCTTTTAGTGAGCATTTCTCCTTTGCCAAGATAATCGATCCACCTGACAGGTGTGGCATATCATGAAGCTGATTAAACAGCATGACCATTACACAGGTGCATCTTGTGCAGGGGAAAATAAAAGGGCACTTTAAAATGTGCAGTTCTGTCACAACAATGCCACAGACATCTCAAAGTTTTGAGGGAGTGTGCAATTGGCATGCTGACTGCAGGAATGTCCACCAGAGCTGTTGCAAGAGAATTGACTGTTCATTACTCTACCATAAGCCACCTCCAACATCGTTTTAGAGAATTTGGCAGTATGTCCAACCGGCCTGACAACCGCAGACTGCGTATAACCTCTACAGCCCAGGACCTCCACAAGCGGCTTCTTCACCTGCGGGATCGTCTGAGACCAGCCACCCGGACAGCTGAGGAGTATTTCTGTCTGTAATAAAGCCCTTTTGTGGGGAAAAAATCATTCTGATTTGCTGGGCCTGGAGCCCCAGTGGGTGGGCCTATGCCCTCCCAGGCCCACCCATGGCTGCGCCCCTGCCCAGTCTTGTGAAATCCAAGCCAACCATTTTTTGGCCCACCGGTTCAAACCCAGTTGATCACTCTGGTCCAGTATACAGTGCATTATGAAAGTATTCAGACCCCACAAATGTGTCCACATTTTGTTACGTTATAGCCTTATTCTAAAATTGATTTAAAAAAAAATCTACACACAATACCACATAATGTCAATGCAAAAACAGGTTTTTATTTTTTGGTGCAAAAAGTGTATATATAAAACTTAAATTTCACATTTACATACGTATTCAGACCTCTTACTCAGTACTTTGTTGAAGCACCTTTGTCAGCGATTACAGCCTTGAGACTTCTTGGGTATGACACTACAAGCTTGACACACCTGTATTTGGGGAGTTTCTTCCATTCTTCTCTGCAGATCCTCACAAGCTCTGTCAGGTTGGATGGGGACCGTCTCTGCACAGCTATTTTCAGGTCTCTCTGGGCTCTGGCTGTGCCACTCAAGGAGATTCAGAGACTTGTCCCGAAGCCACTCCTGCGTTGTCTTGGCTGTGTGCTTAGGGTCGTTGTACTGCTGGAAGGTGAACCCACACCCCAGTCTGAGGTCCTGAGTGCTCTGGAGCACGTTTTCATCTAGGATCTTTCTGTACTTTGCGTCGTTCATCTTTTCCTTGATCCTGACTAGTCTCCCAGTCCCTGCCACTGAAAAACATCCCCACAGCACGATGCTGCCACCACCATGCTTCACCATAGGGATGGTAACAGGTTTCCTCCAAAAGTGATAATTGGCATTCAGGCCAAAGAGTTCAATCTTGGTTTCATCAGAGCAGAGAATCTTGTTTCTCATGGTCTGAGAGTCCTTTATGTGACTTTTGGCAAACTCCAAGCGTGCTGTCATGTGACTTTTACTTTTTTTCCGCATTCCTCTTCGCTCCACAGGTAGTATTACCATTTCATTTTCATTTTCATTTTCATTACAGTACAACGGTTTGATTTGTTTGATCTTAGCTAGCTACATAGCCGTCTTTGTATCAAAGATAATTGTGTAGTTATTGAGGTTCGCTAGCCAGCTATTTTCGTCCTAACGTAACGTAGTCAACACTGCTAGCTAGCCAGCTAGCCACCGAATAGCAGCACTGTAGAAACGATTACATTACAACGGAACGACTTGATTAGTGTAGTGTTAGCTAGCTACATAGTTGTCTTTGCTATCTTTGTATCTAAGATAATTGTGTAGTTTTGAGTAATTATCGGTTAGCTAGCCAGCTATTTTCGTCCGCCGCGCTGCCGTTCTCCTACCTGGTCAACACTGCTAGCTAACACTGCTAGCTAGCCAACTTCTACCGAATAGCAGCACTGTAGAAACTTACATTACAACGGAACGACTTGATTAGCGTAGTGTTAGCTAGCTACATATTTGTCTTTGCTGTCCTTGTATCCAAGATAATTGTGTAGTTTAGAGAAATTTTGAGAAATTGTCGAGGTTACCTAACCAGTTAGAGGTTACCTAGCCAGCTACACTTTCAAACAAAGTCAACAACGCAGCCACTGCTAGCCAGCCTACTTCACCAGCCAGCAGTACTATATCATTTTAGTCAATAAGATTATATATTTTTTTATTATTATTATTTTTTTTTTTGCAACGTAAGCTTAACTTTCTGAACATTCGAGACGTGTAGTCCACTTGTCATTCTAATCTCCTTTGCATTAGCGTAGCCTCTTCTGTAGCCTGTCAACTATGTGTCTGTCTATCCCTCTTCTCTCCTCTCTGCACAGACCATACAAACGCTTCACACCGCGTGGCCGCCGCTACTCTAACCTGGTGGTCCCAGCGCGCACGACCCACGTGGAGTTCCAGGTCTCCGGCAGCCTCTGGAACTGCCGATCTGCGGCCAACAAGGCAGAGTTCATCTCAGCCTATGCGTCCCTCCAGTCCCTCGACTTCTTGGCACTGACGGAAACATGGATTACCACTGATAACACTGCTACTCCTACTGCTCTCTCCTCGTCTGCCCACGTGTTCTCGCACACCCCGAGAGCTTCTGGTCAGCGGGGTGGTGGCACTGGGATCCTCATCTCTCCCAAGTGGACATTCTCTCTTTCTCCCCTGACCCATCTGTCTATCGCCTCCTTTGAATTCCATGATGTCACAGTTACCAGCCCTTTCAAGCTTAACATCCTTATCATTTATCGCCCTCCAGGTTCCCTTGGAGAGTTCATCAATGAGCTTGACGCCCTGATAAGTTCCTTTCCTGAGGATGGCTCACCTCTCACAGTTCTGGGTGACTTTAACCTCCCCACGTCTACCTTTGACTCATTCCTCTCTGCCTCCTTCTTTCCACTCCTCTCCTCTTTTGACCTCACCCTCTCACCTTCCCCCCCTACTCACAAGGCAGGCAATACGCTTGACCTCATCTTTACTAGATGCTGTTCTTCCACTAATCTCATTGCAACTCCCCTCCAAGTCTCCGACCACTACCTTGTATCCTTTTCCCTCTCGCTCTCATCTAACACTTCCCACACTGCCCCTACTCGGATGGTATCGCGCCGTCCCAACCTTCGCTCTCTCTCCCCCGCTACTCTCTCCTCTTCCATCCTATCATCTCTTCCCTCTGCTCAAACCTTCTCCAACCTATCTCCTGATTCTGCCTCCTCAACCCTCCTCTCCTCCCTTTCTGCATCCTTTGACTCTCTATGTCCCCTATCCTCCAGGCCGGCTCGGTCCTCCCCTCCTGCTCCGTGGCTCGACGACTCACTGCGAGCTCACAGATCAGGGCTCCGGGCAGCCGAGCGGAAATGGAGGAAAACTCGCCTCCCTGCGGACCTGGCATCCTTTCACTCCCTCCTCTCTACATTCTCCTCTTCTGTCTCTGCTGCTAAAGCCACTTTCTACCACTCTAAATTCCAAGCATCTGCCTCTAACCCTAGGAAGCTCTTTGCCACCTTCTCCTCCCTCCTGAATCCTCCTCCCCCTCCTCCCCCCTCCTCCCTCACTGCGGATGACTTCGTCAACCATTTTGAAAAGAAGGTCGACGACATCCGATCCTCGTTTGCTAAGTCAAACGACACCGCTGGTTCTGCTCACACTGCCCTACCCTGTGCTTTGACCTCTTTCTCCCCTCTCTCTCCAGATGAAATCTCGCGTCTTGTGACGGCCGGCCGCCCAACAACCTGCCCGCTTGACCCTATCCCCTCCTCTCTTCTCCAGACCATTTCCGGAGACCTTCTCCCTTACCTCACCTCGCTCATCAACTCATCCTTGACCGCTGGCTACGTCCCTTCCGTCTTCAAGAGAGCGAGAGTTGCACCCCTTCTGAAAAAACCTACACTCGATCCCTCCGATGTCAACAACTACAGACCAGTATCCCTTCTTTCTTTTCTCTCCAAAACTCTTGAACGTGCCGTCCTTGGCCAGCTCTCCTGCTATCTCTCTCAGAATGACCTTCTTGATCCAAATCAGTCAGGTTTCAAGACTAGTCATTCAACTGAGACTGCTCTTCTCTGTGTCACGGAGGCGCTCCGCACTGCTAAAGCTAACTCTCTCTCCTCTGCTCTCATCCTTCTAGACCTATCGGCTGCCTTTGATACTGTGAACCATCAGATCCTCCTCTCCACCCTCTCCGAGCTGGGCATCTCCGGCGCGGCCCACGCTTGGATTGCGTCCTACCTGACAGGTCACTCCTACCAGGTGGCGTGGCGAGAATCTGTCTCCGCACCACGCGCTCTCACCACTGGTGTCCCCCAGGGCTCTGTTCTAGGCCCTCTCCTATTCTCGCTATACACCAAGTCACTTGGCTCTGTCATATCCTCACATGGTCTCTCCTATCATTGCTATGCAGACGACACACAATTAATCTTCTCCTTTCCCCCCTCTGATAACCAGGTGGCGAATCGCATCTCTGCATGTCTGGCAGACATATCAGTGTGGATGACGGATCACCACCTCAAGCTGAACCTCGGCAAGACGGAGCTGCTCTTCCTCCCGGGGAAGGACTGCCCGTTCCATGATCTCGCCATCACGGTTGACAACTCCATTGTGTCCTCCTCCCAGAGTGCTAAGAACCTTGGCGTGATCCTGGACAACACCCTGTCGTTCTCAACTCACATCAAGGTGGTGACCCGTTCCTGTAGGTTCATGCTCTACAACATTCGCAGAGTACGACCCTGCCTCACACAGGAAGCGGCGCAGGTCCTAATCCAGGCACTTGTCATCTCCCGTCTGGATTACTGCAACTCGCTGTTGGCTGGGCTCCCTGCCTGTGCTATTAAACCCCTACAACTCATCCAGAACGCCGCAGCCCGTCTGGTGTTCAACCTTCCCAAGTTCTCTCACGTCACCCCGCTCCTCCGCTCTCTCCACTGGCTTCCAGTTGAAGCTCGCATCCGCTACAAGACCATGGTGCTTGCCTACGGAGCTGTGAGGGGAACGGCACCTCCGTACCTTCAGGCTCTGATCAGGCCCTACACCCAAACAAGGGCACTGCGTTCATCCACCTCTGGCCTGCTCGCCTCCCTACCTCTGAGGAAGTACAGTTCCCGCTCAGCCCAGTCAAAACTGTTCGCTGCTCTGGCACCCCAATGGTGGAACAAACTCCCTCACGACGCCAGGTCAGCGGAGTCAATCACCACCTTCCGGAGACACCTGAAACCCCACCTCTTTAAGGAATACCTAGGATAGGATAAAGTAATCCTTCTAACCCCCCCTCCCCCTTAAAAGAGTTAGATGCACTATTGTAAAGTGGTTGTTCCACTGGATATCATAAGGTGAATGCACCAATTTGTAAGTCGCTCTGGATAAGAGCGTCTGCTAAATGACTTAAATGTAAATGTAAATGTTACTGAGGAGTGGCTTCCATCTGGCCACTCTACCATAAGGGCCCGATTGGTGGAGTGCTGCAGAGATGGTTGCCCTTCTGAAAGGTTATCCCTTCTACACAGAGGAACTTTGGACCTCTGTCAGACTGACCATCGGGTTCTTGGTCACCTCCCTGACCTAGTCCCTTCTCCCTCGATTGCTCGGTTTGGCCGTGCAGCCAGCTGTAGGAAGAGTCTTGGTGGTTCCAAACTTCTTCCATTTAAAAATGAAGTCCACTGTGTTCTTGGGGGCCTTCAATGCTGCAGAAGTTGTTTTGTACCCTTCCCCAGATCTGTGCCTCGACACAATCCTGTCTCGGAGCTCTACGGACAATTCCTTTGACCTCATGGCTTGGTTTTTGCTCTGACATGCACTGACTCTGGGACCTTATATAGACAGGTGTGTGTCTTTCCAAATCATGTCCAATCAATTGAATGTACCACAGGTGAACTCCAATCAAGTTGTAGAAACATCTCAAGGATGATCAATGGAAACAGGATGCACCTGAGCTAAATTTCGAGTCTCATAGCAAAGGATCTGAATATTTATGTAATTGAATTAATTGAATCCATTTTTAAATTAGGCTGTAACATAACAAAATGTGGAGAAAGTCAAGGGGTCTGAATACTTTTCTAATGCACTGTAGGAACAAAGAGTATGTGAAGGAAAATATACCTAATAATAATAATTTTTAATATATATATTTTTTAAATAATATAAATATATATATATTTTAAAAAATGGATATGGGTGATTGGAAATGTTTCAGACAATTACATTGATAGAAGCCACAATCTGCAATATCAAAGCTGATCTACACAAAATAAAACCAAATAAGAGTGTGTGTCTCAGTCTCACCGTGGTTCTTGACCTCAGCGATCTCCTGGGTGTAGCCCTCCAGCGTCTCGCGGAGCTTCTGGTTCTCCGTCTCGATGTCGTGCATCCTCTGGACCTTCAGCTGTAGCTGCTGGGCAGCCTCCAGGGCCGACACAGGGTCTGATGGGACGGGAGAGGACACTTATGTTACTAATCATTATGCATCACAAATCACAAGAAATCACTAATCACTATACAAATCAACAATATACATTACTAATTATTAGACTACACAGGATTGGGCTATGCATGTCCACAAAACATGTCTGACACCAGGGCAGCCTTTCAAAGTGGAACAGCTTGGTGTATATATGATTAGTATTAGTGTAGCATGTTTCGAAGATCGGTTCATTGAGGAGATCCTAAGACCCACCCGTCCATTCATCCCTCCCTACCACTCTCTCTCTGTCTCTAACCTCTACCTCTCACTCCATTCAAACATCAATCCAGGCACTGCAACAATAAGGTGTATTGTGGGGTTTTGTGTCCCTGGCAGTGACCATGAGTGGCCAGGGCGAGTCACGTGAGGCTGACTGATGATGAGTCCTGTGTGTGTGTGTGTGTGTGTGTGAGTTGGGTGCCAGAGCAGCAGAGCTATGTATAGCTGCCCCCATTCGTACAGAGTAGAGCAGGAGTGCTGAGACAGCGCTGCTGTGGTTGCAACACACACACAGACACACACACACACACACACACACACACACACACACACACACACACACACACACACACACACACACACACACACACACACACACACACACACACACACACACACACACACACACACACACACACACACACACACAATGGTCACGTGAACAAGTAGCCCAGACAAAGAAGATGAAGAGAGGCGAAGAGAGGGAGAAAAAGGGCAAGAAAGGGAGAGGCAGGGAGAATGAATGAGAGAGGAAAATAGAGATAGGAAGAGGGGCGATAGCTAGGATTCAGGACAATGATGATGACTTTCTTATCTTTGGGGTTTGGGCAGAGAAACCCATGGGACAACAACACATTCCTGTAGACAGACTAAAGCGGGCTTGTATGAAAATAATATACACGCTTGCAGAACATATATTGCCCAACTACACTCTTGACTACAGTGCCTATTTGTGATCGGTCCTCAGCCAATGGCACAACCCAAGGTGGTGGAAACTGTGGATTGATAAATGTATATATTGATTAACTGAATTAAATCAAAGCTGTAAAACACATTACGGATGACTCGAAAAAGTAAATGACTGATTTTGGTCCTCTTTTGAATCAAGGTCAGAAATTGTGGTGATGGGGATGGGTAAGGGAGGCATTTGGAGACTGGCAGGGTGTTCTAACCCTGAGTCCCCCCCCACTCGCACGTTGGGCGCTGCCAGTCCTGGCCTCATCAGTGCCCGGCATCGACGCGGCCGCTAATTGCCGTATGACTAATTATGCCCCAATTCCAGTTGATTTTCTTTAATGAGACAGCTGGGTTAATTATGTAATCATATGATTACATTAGCCCCCCTGGCCCTGAGAGAGAGAGAGCAGAGAAAGAGGGAGAGAGGGAAAGGGGGGGAGGAAGAGGAGGGATATGAAAAGAGTGGTAGAGAGGGGTAAACAACGGGAGATAAAAGGAGGAAGAGCGAGAGGGAGAGTATAAGATCATATATTCCAGGCCGACATAATTCCACATTGACATTATGGGTTATTGTGTGTCGGCAGCGACCAAAAAAATCTCAGGCTGTAACACAAGAAACTGTGGAAAGTCAAGGGGTGTGAATACTTCCTGAAAGCGCTGTGGACACACCACGTCAAACACACCAGTGCATTGCGAATCTGATAAACTCCTCTCCCCACTAAGATAGTCCTTCTGTTACGTGAAACAAGGGCCAAGTTATCTCCACAACGTCCTTGGAGGGAGAAGCAGTCTAGAGTACCAGCCAAGCCGCTGAGGACACAACAGCATTATCAAAAGATCTGTTATGTCAACAACGGCGCGCGGTGTTCTAACACCCTACGTCATAACACAAAGTGTTCATCTAAGACTCTACAACATTGGACAGATAGAAGAGCTCTGGTCTGGCCATGGACAGCCTGTTCCCATGCTACACCAATCCCTATTTGATTGTGAAAATGTACTTTGACTTCTCGTCATACAAAATGACAGTAGTACCGACATTCTTGAAGGGTTGGATGGGAACTAATCTTTTAATTCCATTTCAATATTATCTATGATGATACCCTCTGTTGTTAAGGGTGATTTGAATGACCCCATATGATTAAAAAACGACTGTCAATGTGAACTACAGTGTGACAGGAGAGAAGGTCATAATGTGACATTATGGTGATGAGTGCTGTCACAGTACAGGGCTGTATCACATCTAGCCTGTCTCTGTCGGCCTAGTCCCAGTGCCTACCACTCTATTGCTACTCTCTCCAGAACAGACGGACTGACTACAGTGTGTGTCGGAATATCTCTCTTCTTCTCCCTGGAACTTATAACTGGGAGATTTTCCCTTCACTAGACAGGCAGTGGCAGCACCAACATTGTCTGGATGGGCGAGGTTCTGTGTGTGTGTGCGCGTGTGTGTGAGTGAAGAGAGCGAGAGAGTGTGTGTGTGCTCAGAGCAGAAGGAGTGAGACTGAGTGCCAACTGCTCAGTGCAGCCACTCCAGCCTGCTGCAGAACACTGGGCTGTCTGTGAGAACAGTGTGAATATTTCCAAAGGCTTTATGAGAAGGCTAGACAGGGAAGACAGTAGGTGGAGACACCTGTCAACTTTGACATTCTACCACCAAGTGTCATCAGGGTGAGAGTCAGGTAGGGTGTGTATGAGGGTGTGTATTTTCCCTGGTGTGTTCAGCAGAGCTCCAAGGGGTGAATACACACTGACGTTAAGGTGTGTGTGATCACACAAACACACACACACACACACACACACACACACACACACAAGATAATCAGTGGAGTAGTGATCATTCATCCTCAGACATACAGACGTGGAGACAAGAATGAACAGGCTCCAGATTACACTGATAATACACAGACATTCCTAGACTTCCCCCCCACACACACACACTTGGAACACGGACTGATGTACGGGAGCCAAGGCAAAGGTCTCTAGGTGCTGCTTGTCTGTCTTGGTAGGCTTTGAGCTGTGTGTGAATGCGTGGTGTGGTTTAGAGATCCTAGGCAGGGCTGGGATCTCAAAACCACAACAACAGTAATTTACGCATGTACTAAGTGGTTCCCCAAGCAGGCCGGCTTGCTCCTACAGGCCTGTGTGTGTGTGTTCGCATGTGTTTCCATAAGGTTCACCAAGGAGAAAATGTACTGCTGACAGACAAGGCTCCCAGCCAGCCAGCCAGCCAGCCAGCCAGCCAGCCAGCCAGCCAGCCAGCCAGCCAGCCACACACACACACACACACACACACACACACACACACACACACACACACACACACACACACACACACACACACACACACACACACACACACACACACACACACACACACACACACACACACACGAACCAGCTCAGAAGTCCCAGTTCGTCACAGACTAACACATACTACAGTCACCCTCCCCTGTTGACTGTCCCACTATTAGTCAGCCTAGCCAGGAAGTCCCTCAGTGCTTTAGTTAGGTGGAAAAAACACTGGCCAGGAGATCTCCATGGACAACAACACTGGTATTAATAGTGACTGGCCTCTGTCAGTGTGTTAAAATCATCAATGTCCTCCCCATCCCTTCATTTTCCCCACAGGCTCCTGGAGGCACATCGTCTCAGGAACATCAGGAAAAGTAATCAGAAGTGTGTGTGGGGCGCAAGAAATGTGTGTCTCATAAACATGCTGGAATTGCCTCGGCTGCTGTGGAAATCCCTGTGTTGCATCCTCTATTCCACACACACACACACACACACACACACACACACACACACACACACACACACACACACACACACACACACACACACACACACACACACACACACACGGTTGAGCTGAGACTTACCTGGGACATCGATGAATCTCTTGTACACGCTTAGGAAGGCAGCCTCTGACTCCTTACTTCTTTTACTCACCGCGTCGATCTGAAAGGAAAGATGGAAATATTGCTTAAGAAAAGAGAGATGGGGGAGAGTGGTCGAGAGGAGATCAAACTTATATCAGAGAACACGACAACAATCATATCAGTCAAATGTTTGTGTCTCTGTGTACAGTAAGAAGGAAGTTAAGAGGTAGTTTCGCAAGCCAATGCTAAGTAGCGTTAGCACAATGACGGAGTTTCTGGGTATCTGCTAGCGTGTTATGCTAGCAGATACCCATAGACTTCCAGTCATTGCGCTAACACTGGTTAGCAACTTCCTTCAAACTGCACACAGACACATAATATATGGTATCCAAAATCCTGAAGTATGCCATTAAGGACTGAGGAGTTTTTCAGGATAAAAAAGAAACGGAATGGAGCTAAAGCACAGGCAGAATCCTAGAGGAAAACCTGGTTCAGTCTGCTTTCTACCAGACACTGGGAGATGAATTCAGCTATTAGCAGGACAATAACCTCAACCACAAGCCCAAATATACACTGAGCATATAAAACATTAAGAACATATGTTTTTTCCATGACATACACTGACCAGGTGAATCCAGGTTAACGCTATGATCCCTTATTGATGTCACTTTCTAAATCCACTTCAATCAGTGTAGATGAAGGGGAGGAGACAAGGAGGAGACAGGGAGGAGACAGGTAAGAAAGGTGTACACTGGAGATGCTTACCAAGAAGACAGTGAATGTTCCGAGTGGCCAAGTTACAGTTTTGACTAAAATCTACTCGAAAATCTATGGCAAGACCTGAAAATGGTTGTCTAGCAATGATCAACTCCCAAATTGACAGAGCTTGAAGAATTTTGAAAAGAATAAATGGTCAAATATTGCACAATCCAGGTATGGAAAGACTCACAGCTATAATTGCTGCTTGGGTTGCAAACGGTCGGAAACCTTCCATGGGAAGTTAAGCCCGGGGATTTTGCTTAAATTCATCAAAAACGTTAGCTGATAACAGTAAACCTTTTTTGTGGGATACACATAAGGCAATTCTAGGTCTTGTGGCATATTTTGGTTAAACTATCCCCAATTCAATGGAATTGCAACCCTATGCATGCACAGTGCATTCTTCCATCACATGTACAGCTGATTCTCAAGATCTTGCACACTAATGAGATGCTGAGCCCACACTACTACACTGTCTGAGCCAAGGACTGCATGTGTTCTGGTCAGTTTTGATTACAATACTGGGTGGGGTGAATATATTATATATTAACTAGTAAATAGTAGCCTACAGCAAAATGTGTTTAAATCATTTCTAACTTATTAACAATTTCTGCTAGTTAGTTTTTGCTACCATGTAGGTTTTAGCTTGCTTCAGCCTGATAACTGAGGAGTGTTAATTCACCTGTTTCAATACATGTTTCATTTTAAAACATTTATCTTACAAAGGAGTTGTTTAATCTAACTGCTTAACTATTCATCTGTACATGGGATTGTATTTGTTTTTTTTTACTCATTTTTCTCTAATCTTTACAGGAAAATGCCACGGGCACTATCTGATGTGTGGAGACATTTCACTGCAGCTAATGTAGGAAAAGCTGTGTACATTTGTAAATACTGTGCCAAATCATATGTCAAGAATATAACAAAGATGCAGAATCATCTGGCCAAGTGCATAAAGTTCCCTCAGCGCTCACAACAAGCAACCTCGAATAGAAGTAGAGGGACTTTTGTCAGAGGTGATTATGATTAACCTTATCGATAGCAACAGCTCATGGTCCTCCTGGAATCAGAAGTTTTTTTGACTCAACGGAGGAACGTAGTCAGAGAAATGCTGATGATTGTCTTGCTCGAGCTGTGTAAGCAACTTCACCTCGGATGCTCACAGGCAATGTGTGTTGGAAAAGATTTCTGAATGTTCTTCGCCCAGCATACACCCCTCCAACCAGACATGCTTTATCTACTCATTTGCTGGATGCAGAGTTCAAGTGCAGGTCAAGCAAATCAGAGAGAAAACAGACTGTATTGCATTCATCTCTGATGGGTGGTCAAATGTTCGTGGGCAAGGAATAATCAACTACATCTCCACCCCTCAACCAGTATTCTACAGGAGCACAGACACAAGGGACAACAGACACACCGGTCTCTACATTGCAGATGAGCTGAAGGCAGTCATCAATGACCTTGGACCACAGAAGGTATTTGCACTGGTGACAGACAATGCTGCGAACATGAAGGCTGCTTGGTCTAAAGTGGAGGAGTCCTACCCTAACATCACACCCATTGGCTGTGCTGCTCATGCATTGAATCTGCTCCTCAAGGACATCATGGCACTGAAAACAATGGATACACTCTACAAGAGAGCCAAGGAAATGATTAGGTATGCAAAGGGTCATCAAGTTATAGCAGCAATCTACCTCACCAAGCAAAGTGAGAAGAATAAGAGCACCACATTGAAGCTGCCCAGCAACACCCATTGTGGTGGTGTTGTCATCATGTTTGACAAGTCTCCTGGAGGGGGAGGAGTCTCTCCAAGAAATGGCCATATCACAGTCTGCCGATATGGCCAGCCCCATCAAGAGGATCCTCCTGGATGATGTATTTTGGGAGAGAGTGGTAAGCAGCCTGAAACTCCTGAAACCTATAGCAGTAGCCATTGCACAGATTGAGGGAGACCATGCCATCCTGTCTGATGTTCAGACTCTGCTTGCAGATGTAAGAGAAGAAATCTGTACTGCCCTGCCCACTTCACTGTTGCTCCAAGCAGACGAAACTGCAGTTCTGAAATACATCAAAAAGCATGAAGACTTCTGCCTGAAACCCATACATGCTGCAGCATACATGTTTGACCCCAAGTATGCTGTTAAGAGCATCCTGTCTGGTGCAGAGATCAACAAGGCCTATGGTGTCATCACTACCGTGTCTCACCACCTTGGCCTGGATGAGGGCAAGGTTCTTGGCAGTCTGGCGAAGTACACTTCCAAGCAAGGGCTTTGGAATGGAGATGAGATATGTTGGCACGACTGCCATATTGCATCAGCCACCTGGTGGAAGGGACTTTGTGGATCTGAGGCTCTTTCCCCTGTTGCCTCAATCATCCTCAAATCCCACCAACATCAGCCGCCTCAGAGCGCAACTGGTCCTGGTTTGGGAACACACACACCAAAGCACGCAACAGGCTGACCAATACAAGGGTTGAAAAATTGGTGGCCACCCGGGCAAATTTGAGGCTTTTTGAGCCTGACAACGAGCCATCCTCAACAAGGTTGGAAAGTGACAGTGAAGATGAGGCCTCAGTCTGATGTTCAAGAGGTGGACATTGAGGTCCGGGGAAAAGACATGGCTGCCTGAGAGGAAGACAACCAAAGCTTTAGTTTCTAGGCTTTCAATTTACAGATGTAAGTTGAAAACATTTTTGGGAGATGCGATGGATCATTGGGGATTATTCAATATTCCCTTTCTTTTGTTGTTCAGTGAAATCATCACATGTGAAGAGTCAACTCATTTAATTAAAGTTCAATTCATAACTAAATTGTTTTTTTATTTATATTGGAAGGATTTAATCATTTGCAATTATGTCTACTTATGATAAGGTAAAAGGTTTATGTTTCGGTCTCCATATGATATGGTAAATATATCCAATGTAAAAAACATCTACATTGAAATGGTATTAATATTACATTTGCATATATTTCCATTAATTCCCATATATTCCCGTTAATTCCCACGGAAAGTTTCCACCTCTGAATATTCCCCAAAATGTGCAACCCTAATTGCTGCTAAAGTGCTTCTACAAAATACTGACTCAGGAGTGTGAATACCTATGTAAATGAGATATTCTGTATTTCATTTTCAATAGATTTGCAAACATTTCTAAAAACATGTTGTTTTCACTGTCATTATGTGTTATTGTGTGTAGATGGGTGAGAATTTGTTTTATTTCATCCATTTTGAATTCAGACTAACACAACAAAATGTGGAATAAGTCAATGGGTATGAATACTTTCTGAATGCACTGTTTGTAGTTTAGGGCTGTCCCCGACTAAAATAAATCTTGGTCGACCGAGAGTCCCCTTGTTCTTTTCAAATTTTTTAAACGTATTTTTCCATATATATAGACACACACACATACCCTATGTGTTTGAATAAAATCAACTAAATATGCACTGAGCTTGTCTGATGCTTTAAGCACACAGTTTGATTAAATAATTAACACAAATTACTCAAGAAAGAGCCCGATGGTCACTGTGTTAAAAAAAAATGACAGCGAGTGGCTGTGTGACTGGCACACGTTGTCTCGCACTCCTCCATACTGCAGCGAAAAGCCAGCACAGCAAGTGTTTATTGCGCTGTCCGTGCTGAAGCTGCAACAACATTTCAGCCATTTAGTTTCTTACTTGTTTCTGACTGAAAAGGTATGTTACTGAAATCCCAAATTTGTTTAGGAAAAACATTCCCTCAACCCTTGCTCTCTTTATGTGAAACATGTAAGCATTGCTTGCATGTGACCAAAAGGACCTGACCTGTCATAATCACATTAATAAATTGGTTATAACAAACTCCGAACACAGTAACCGCAAAATGGATGCGGAAGACATGAAAAAGAAACTCGAAACAGGTGAATGTTTGCTGGTTGCTCAGGAGGGAAAGGGGAAGTCAGATCTGTGGAAGACATTTGACTTAGTTGTAGAAACTACTGGAGATCAAGAAAAATTAGGGTATCAGAACAAGCTTTGTGTGAATATTATGTGTACCTTTTCTGACCATTTGGAACAGTGTAAACAACTCTAAATAAATACCAGAGAGTCTGTTCTAATGAAAAAAATGACAATTTAAAGCCTTTATTACAGCAGACTAAAAACAGTTGCATGCGTTCATTAATTGCAGTTTATTTATTGTTTGGGCTATTTATTGAAAGCGGCCTTTGTTATTTAATTTGAAAACTAAAATGCTTGTTTGCATTTCAAAGCATGAATGTATCATATGCTGTGTGATGGCATGAAGGAATTCATGAGTGATTGATTGATACGGTAGCCTATATAGTGAAATAAGCCTAAGTAGCCTACGGTATCAAGACTAAACAGGACGCGCTCTTAGACCTACAGCACGATGGTGGTTATATACAAAGATACTATATAAAGCCTACTAATGATAATGACATTACTTATTATTATGGTGATCATAATAACTGTAATAATACCAATAAGAAGGAGATCAAGAGATAGGAGAGAGAGCTGCATGCATATTATGTGTGACAAACAGGTGCTGTTAGATTACAGTATTATTTTTCTGCCTGTTTGGAACAGTGTAAACAACACCAAATAAATAAGTAATACCAGTCTGTTCTAACGACAAAAAAATAGTAAAGCCTTTATTACAGCATAGCAAAGATTAAAAACAGCCAAATCGGTGAAATTGCTTTATCAGACAATTTCCCGTGGCATGAGGCTTGGTGCTCATGGAATCAGTAAACAAACACTCAAACAGGCAACAGAAACGAGATCTCTTATTTCTGTAGATATATATGGATGATTTATAAAGCCAGCCACATTTAACAGTTAGGCTATTGATTTTACAGTAGACCTCATTAAGTTGGGGTTTCCTCTCTCCTCAATTTTCTTAGACAATTAGGCTACGGCAAGGGCTGTTTTCTCGTCCATGCTGCTGCTGCCTCTGCTGCATTGTTCTCCATCCCAATAGGCTGGTTAACGTTGCTATTAAGCACATACAGTAGCAACATAGGGAAAGGTGCCAATTCTAAGGCGCACTGAAGATTATGTTTCAGAACCGCGGACAGTGACCGTATCCAACGCGAGAGAAAGCGCATTTGTTATAAAATAATATTTGATTTATTAGTGTTGCACCATTACTTTTTACATAATATAACCATATAAAATTTTAGTACCACATGGCCTCTGCAATGGATAAGTACACTGATACAGGTGCGAATCAGACAGGTGTCTGTGCACCATGACATTGTTTTTTTAACCTTGCGACTCTTCGACTGAAGAAATCTCGGTCGACCAACAGGCTTTCGACTAAACAATCGACCAGTCGACTAAATGATGTCAGCTCAAATGCAGTTCAACATGAATCGGATTGCATTTATATAAAAATGAATTCATCCTTAACAGCGTCAGCTCCAGATCTATTAGTGCTGTAATACTTCCACCACAGAATGTATGCCTTAGAAAGGCATTCATAGCAGTGTAACAACCTGCTTAAAGATATTGAGCTTCCAACCCTCTTAGTTCATGATGAAGACTGAGTGCTTCTCTGCTGTGGACTCTGGGAAGACAGACTCTCCTACAACTGGAACGCACCAAGGCAGCTAACCAATGAGTCATCAAGAAGGTGACGTGATCTGGCATTGGGCCAAGAGGCGCCACAGCTCTTGCATTCAAGTTCATCAACACTAAAGTATAGGAGTATAGTGCTGATTCATAGCCATGACATTGCTTTAGTATGCTGGTGATATGATACAGCATTGCGTTAACATTAGCTACACTGTACTGCATGAGGCTCAAAAATCATAATATTTATGATTTAAATATGTTATAAAAACTGCTATGTTTAGCTCCAAACCAACACTATACATCACAAATACCCGCCCATCCAGCAAATACATTACAGCTTTCACCAAGGTACTTCATATAGAACATAACATCAACAGGTTGTGTTATACCGTCTAAATGATAAAGGAAAGGAAACACACTTTGGAGACGCGTCACGGACCAAGTCAAATACTGCATCATATTCCTCCGTTGCCCTTGGAGAGGTAGGCAGAGGTGGTCAAACACAGGTCACAGATTACTCTTCCCTGAACCCTCTCTCGCCCTCAATACCACACACTGGACAACAGCTGGCGAGAGAGGAGAAAGGGTTTTGTCCAAACCTATTTAAATAGCATGGTTGGTTAGACATATGACACAAATAATAATCCACCCCTCTCGCTTTGATGCATTTTTTTTATCAGCTTTCCTTTACATGGAATCAGCTATATTAGTGGTGAGTACTCCATGTACACCATCACACACACACCTTTTTATATGATCTGTGGCACACACACACACCTTTTTATATGATCTGTGGCACACACACACACACACACACACACACACACACACACACACACACACACACACACACACACACACACACACACACACACACACACACACACACACACACACACACACACAAGCCTAAAAGCCTCAGCTGTGCTCTATACATTGAACCACCTCGTTATCATGCGCTGTCAATCAAATCATTTCCTCACGTATAGATAGCCATTGTATGACATTTGGATCTAATAGGAGCGGTACCAATCTTCAGAGGAAAATAACACAGTATAACCTTTATTCAACAAGATTTAAAAAAAAAAAAATGAATTATTTGTCAAAATGACCCATTGTACTGTTCTTCTGCAAGTAAACATTTTGTTGCACCATGTATAGAGTATCCTGTATCCTGTACATATGACTAATAAAGCGTAAAACTTACGTTTTACTCACCATTTAACCGTGGTAAACTTTTTTATACACTTGCAGACTTTTACTTGTAGTGTATCAGAGTAAGAAAGGTGTCCCATTGGCCTAGCTATGTGAGCTATTGATTGACAGCAGGATCTAACTCCCGCCTACTGTGGGGTTCAGAGGCTTCATGTGTATGGCTGTTGTTGAGGTCGCATCGAGTAGCCCTGAGGCAGCATGTGTGTGTGTCTACTGTATCTGTGTGTACTGTATGCAAGTGTTTAGGTCTATGTCTGTGTGTGTGTGCGTGTGCGTGTGCGTGTGTGTGCGCGGAGGTGTCACATGTCTCCTGAGAGCCACGTCCAGGTCTTAGCCTTGCTGCTGACTGCGCGTTCCTCCACTGCTCTGGGAGTGTGAGCAGCCAGCCTGCCAGTCCTGGCATCGCCGCTAACTGGGTCATCATTCGGTAGAGGAGGGGATGGGAGGAGGATGAGAAGGGGAGGGAGGGGGGAAGCACGAGAGGAGGAGTAAAGAGCTACTGTACATCCCAAAAACATACACTGAGTGTAGAAAACATTAAGAACACCTGCTCTTTCCATGACAGACTGACCTGGTGAATCCAGGTAAAAGCTATGATCCCTTATCGATGTCACTTGTTAAATCCACTTCAATCAGTGTAGATGGAGGGGAAGAGACAAGGCTTAACGAATGGACGAATGGAGGGCAAAAGAGGGTGGTGCAGCTAATGTTTGGTATACTCTGTGTGTGTGTGTGTGTGTGTGTGTGTGTGTGTGTGTGTGTGTGTGTGTGTGTGTGTGTGTGTGTGTGTGTGTGTGCGCGTGCGCGTGCGTGCGTGTGTGTGTGTGTGTGTGCTTACCGGACCCTTGCCAACAAAGTGGAGAGAAAAATAGAAAAATAATTGAATGTTAATAATAACACTAGGAATAAATACACAATGAATAATGATCACTATATACACAGGGTACCAGTTCCGAGACGATGTGCAGGGGTACGAGGTAATTAAGGTAGATGCGTACATATACAGTGCATTCAGAAAGTATTCAGACCCCTTGACTTTTCCCACGTTGTTACATTACAGCCATATTCTAAAATGGATTAAATCGTTTATTTCCCTCATCAATCTACACACAATACCTCATAATGACAAAGCAAAAACTGTTTAGAAATGTTTGCAAAATGTATAACAAATTAAAAACTGAAATATCACATTCACATAAGTATTCAGACCCTTTACTTTGTTGAAGCCCTTTGGCAGCGATTACAGCCTTGATGGGTAGGACGCTACAAGCTTGGCACACATATTTGGGGAGTTTCTTCCATTCTTTTCCACACATCCTCTCAAGCTCTGTCAGTTGGATGGGGAATGTCACTGCACAGCTATTTTCAGGTCTCTCCAAAGATGTTCGATCAGGTTCAAGTCTGGGCTCTGGCTGGGCCACTCAAGGACATTCAGAGACTTGTCCTGAAGCCACTCCTGCGTTGTCTTGGCTGTGTGTTTAGGGTCGTTGTCCTGTTGGAAGATGAACCTTCACCCCAGTCTGAGGTCCTGAGCAGGTTTTTGTCAAGGATCTCTCTGTACTTTACTATGTTCATCTTTCCCTTGATCCTGACTAGTCTCCCAGTCTCTGGCGCTGAAAAACATCCCCACAGCATGATGGTGCTACCCACCATGCTTCACCGTAGGGATGGTGCCAGGTTTCCTCCAGACGTGACGCTTGGCATTCAGGCCAAAGAGTTCAATCTTGGTTTCATCAGAGCAGAGCATCTTGTTTCTCATTGTCTGAGAGTCCTTAGGTGCCTTTTGGCAAACTCCAAGTGGGCTGTCATGTGCCTTTACTGAGGAGTGGCTTCTGTCTGGCCACTTTACCATAAAGGCCTGACTGGTGGAGTGCTGCAGAGATGGTTGTCCTTCTGGAATGTTCTCCCATCTCCACAGAGGAACTCTGCTCTCCCTGACCAAGTCCCTTCCCCCCCGACTGCTCAGTTTGGCCGGGTGACCAGCCCTAGGTAGAGTCTTAGTGGTTCCAAATGTCTTCCATTTAAGAAGGATGGAGGCTACTGTGTTCTTGGGGACCTTCAATGCTGCAGAAATGTTGTGGTACCCTTCCCCAGAGCTGTGCCTCGACACAATCCTGTCTCGGAGCTCTACGGACAATTCTATCGACCTCATGGCTTGATTTTTGCTCTGACATGCACTGTCAACTGTGGGACTTTATATAGACAGGTGTGTGCCTTTCCAAATCATGTCCAATCAATTGAATTTACCACAGGTGGACTCCAAACAAGTTGTAGAAACGTCTTAAGGTTGAACAATGAAAACAGGATGCACCTGAGCTCGATTTCGAGTCTCATAGCAAAGGTTCTGAATACTTATGTAAATAAAGTATTTCTGTTTTTATTTGAAAAAATGTTGTTGTTTTTTTCTTCACATTGTCATTATGGGGTATTGTGTGTCGATTGATGAGGATTATTTTTGTTTTAATCCATTTTAGAATAAGGCTGTAACATAACAAAATGTGGAAAAAGTGAAGGGGTGTGAATACTTTCAGAATGCACTGTAGGTAGGGGTAACAGACTGCTTGTGTCAGTCAACAAAGATCACTCCCACACACACACACACACACACACACACACACTTCACACACCACCCCCCCCCCAATATTTAAAGTTTCCTTCCCAACCCATAGGGTGGCAGTGTTTGCTCAACCTCACTAAAAGATGTGGCACAGTACTACTGCAAGTCAGCAACTAACACACACACCAAGTTAAAAGCGTCCAGAAGAGACATATAGTGTGTACAGACACCAAACAATGGGTTCCAAAAAGGAGAAATCAAATAAAAACAGTATTTTGGACGTCCGCTGCCAAGACTCTGTTAGAGGTTTTGTTTTATGGAGCAAGACAGGCAGTTGCCACTGACAAACGCCAGTGAGCCCCAGTCACTTTTCACTCCTATAGGAGAGAAATTATACATTTTCAGATGGGCTTTCGCTGGAAAACATCTGGATCAAAGTACACAGTCCCCCCCCCCCCTTACCCTCTCTCTCTCCTCCTCCCTCTTCCTCCCCCCCACCCCTCATCCTCTCTCTCGATCGCAGATGGAGCAATTAAAGCTCACAGCTTACTGGGCAAGGGATCTGCCAGACACCATTTTAAAAGGCTGCTTTCCTTCCTTGGTTTTCTGTTGAAAGTGATGGGAAGGGGGAGAAGGTGAAGTGGGATAGATAGTTACTGGGGGGAGTGAGGAAGGAGGGAGAGGTAAGGTAATGGGAGGGATGGCACCGGTGTGTGTGTGACTGAGTGCCAAGGCCCTGCGTGACTGTGCGGCCATGGCAAAGTGCAGATTATCTGTCTCGCTCTCCAATGCAGCTCCATGCACATTCTGACAGGGGAGGGCATCTGGCAACGCCGGCTGGGCGGCCTTCTAAATGATCACACAAAAACACATATATAATTGTGTGTGTGTGTGTGTGTGTGTGTGTGTGTGTGTGTGTGTGTGTGTGTGTGTGTGTGTGTGTGTGTGTGTGTGTGTGTGTGTGTGTGTGTGTGTGTGTGTGTGTGTGTGTGTGTGTGTGTGTGTGTGTGTGTATGTCGAGCTCACAGGTATACCATAACACCCCTCTAATGATCTAGACTCTTTAGGGGTGGGGGAACAACTTAAAAATAGCATGGCAGTTGCTAACCTAATGACGCTAGTAGAAGCTAGATGAAACACAAGGAAGGCTTTGGCACTGGCTTAGGGTCCAGGGGACACCGTTGGCCTCGTCTCCGTCTGTGACCTGGCCTAACCCTGTAATTGCAGAGCAGGTTTGAAGCTGTGGATAACTGATCTAGAGTGGTGTGTGAGTGAGAGAGAGAGAGAGAGAGAGAGAGAGAGAGTTTGAGTGTGTTTCTTTTTGGGCTGGGTAGGAGGCATTACTGGCTTTGCAGCTTTCTTTTAAGCAGGGAATTATAGTCTGAGAGGATGGTGACTTAAGAGCATAGAGCTGGGCTTCCCAGGGAAACAGGAAACAGCTAGCTCGCTCCATCTCTGTTACCTGGGGTTGTCGTATGGGGGCCAGGTCTAAAACACTACTTGTAGGCAGCTACAGTAGTATGGATATCTAGTTCTACTAACTATCCTCATCACTGTAGCCTAACATTGTTTCTCCAACCACTAGTCCAGGGTCAGATGTTTTTGTAATCCCCCTAATGCTGGAGGTGAGTATCGGTAGTTGGGTAATCTGATCCTAGATCAGTTATTACGAGTGAATCTAAGATACGATGTGCGAGTGGAGCGGCGACACAGTGATGGTCTGTGATGGCTGACACGTCGCTCTTCTGGGGCAGAGCGGGCGTCGCCTGGCATCAGCGTCAATGTCATAGGGAGATCACAGAGAGCGGGCACCACCCTGTGCCATCATCACAGTCACCCCTGTCTCTGTGTGTCGGGGGGAGGGCCACTGAAGAGAAGCTAGCTAAATCATATACTGGAGGGACACCTTATTCAAGGATAAGGTGACAGAGAGGAGTGGGTTCGAGGACAGGTATGCCTTTACACAATCACACACATATTGTATGTGAAATTCACACAATATCCTCTTGAAAAAACACTTTTAATGACCTAAAAGGTTGAGGCCCTTCCCAGTCACCCCTTTTTATTGTACGCCTATGCTAACACACACACACACACTGTCAGTGAGTGTTGCACTACTCCCAGCGCTGTGAGAGCTGCCAACTTCACAGCCTTCTCCCTGGGCTCCCGGTGCCCTTACGAAGAGACAGCCGTCCAAAATTACATCGCAATTATGCAAAATCAGTAGTGACTTCCTGCATTTGTCCTACTCCTATGCCACTTTGTACATGTCTCTCTCTGCCACAGCCATCACGTCTCCTGAATGTCTCTGTATCATTCGGTTGCCTGACTAGGCTTGGTGGGGTTTGAATGAGTCACACTGATTCTGTGTGCCCTTAAATAAAAGAAAAGCCTACACTGCATACTAAAGATTTACTCACATTTAAACCTCATTCCTTAGCGACTGACTTCTTTCCATGCCGCTGAGTGATTCGATCTATGTTCTTCCTTCCCAATTTCATTTACGGTGACAGTTTGTCATCAAGAAAACATTTTACTGCCACAGCAAATATACACTACATGACCAAAAATATGTGGTCACCCGCTCGTCGAACATCTCATTCCAAAATCATGGGCATTAATATGGAGTTGGTCCCCCCTTTGCTGCTACAACAGCCTCCACTCTTCTGGGAAGGCTTTCCACTAGATGTTGGAACATTGCTGCAGGGACTTGCTTCCATTCAGCCACAAGAGCATTAGTTAAGTTGTGCGATTAGGTCTGGCTCGCAGTCGGCGTTCCAATTCATCCCAAAGATGTTCGATGGGGTTGAGGTCAGGGCTCTGTGCAGGCCAGTCAAGTTCTTTCACATTGATCTCAGACAAACCATTTCTGTATGGACCTTGCTTTGTGCACAGGGGCATTGTCATGCTGCAACAGGAAAGGGCCTTCCCAAAACTGTTGCCACAAAGTTGGAAGCACAGAATCGTCTAGAATGTCATTGTATGCTGTAGCGTTAAGATTTCCCGTCACTGGAACTAAGGGGCCTAGCCTGATCCATGAAAAACAGGCCCAAACCATTATTCTTCCTCCACCCAACTATACAGTTGGCACTAAGCATTGGGGCAGGTAGCGTTCTCCTGGCATCCGCCATACACAGATTCATCACTCCAGAGAACGCGTTTCCACTGCTCTAGAGTCCAATGGTGGCGAGCTTTACACAACTCTAGCCAACGCTTGGCATTGCGCATTGTGATCTTAGCTTGTATGCGGCTTCTCAGCCACGGAAATCCATTTCATGAAGCTCCCGACTAACAGCTCTTGTGCTGATGTTGCTTCCAGAGGCAGTTTGAAACTCGGAAGTGAGTGTTACAACCGAGGACAGACTATTTTTAAGCGTTTCAGCACTCGGCTGTCCCGTTCTGTGAGCTTCTGTGGCCTACCACTTTGCGTCTGAGCTGATGTTACTCCTAGACGATTCCACTTCACAATAACAGCAGTTACAGTTGACCGGGCAGCTCTAGCAGGGCAGAAATTTGAGGAACTGACTTGTTGGAAAGGTGGCATCCTATGACGGTCCCACGTTGAAAGTCACTGAGCTGGGGGCCTCCCGGGTGGCGCAGTGGTCTAGAGCACTGCATCGCAGTGCTATGCTGCGCCACCAGAGTCTGGGTTCGCGCCCAGGCTCTGTCGCAGCCGGCCGCGACCGGGAGGTCCGTGGGGCGACGCACAATTGGCTTAGCGTCGTCCGGGTTAGGGAGGGTTTGGCCGGTAGGGATATCCTTGTCTCATCGCGCTCCAGCGACTCCTGTGGCGGGCCGGGCGCAGTGCGCGCTAACTGAGGGGGGCGGGTGCACGGTGTTTCCTCCGACACATTGGTGCGGCTGACTTCCGGGTTGGAGGCGCGCTGTGTTAAGAAGCAGTGCGGCTTGGTTGGGTTGTGCTTCGGAGGACGCATGACTTTCGACCTTCGTCTCTCCCGAGCCCGTACGGGAGTTGTAGCGATGAGACAAGATAGTAATTACTAGCGATTGGATACCACGAAAATTGGGGAGAAAAGGGGATAAAATTTATAAAAATAAAAAATAAAAAAAAGAAAGTCACTGAGCTGTTCAGTAAGGCCATTCTACTGCTAATGTTTGTCTATGGAGATTGCATGGCTGTGTGCTCAATTTTATACACCTGTCAGCAACGGGTGTGGCTGATATGTCCAAATCCACTAATTTGAAGGGGTGTCCAAATACTTTGGTATATATAGTGTATCTGGGATAGACTCCGAGCGGTGTCTTAGAGAAGAAGAGGTGGTCCAGGGAGAGACAGAGAACACTCTGGTGGCGTCACACATGACATATACACGCGTCACACTTCACGCTACATGCAAGGACGGGTTCCCTCAGAGGTTTTGGCGACAGTAGGGGCAGAATCAGGAGATGCCGGGAATGTGTTTGTGGGCATGCATATGTATGTAAGTAGACAGGGGGAGGCTACAGCGGCAGTGTGTGTGGGGGGGGTATAGTAGAAAGACCCACCCCCCTCTCCCCAAGAGGGGATGCCATTGAGCTCTCCACCACTCCCTCCCTCCCCCACCTCCCCCCTGCTGTGGTGTGTGTCCACATGGGCCTGTGGGCGCCGCATGCTGAGCTCTGTTCCCCATTGTGTTCTCATTTCCTGACAGGAAAAGAAGCGCTCGCTCATTTCACAAATAAAAAAAACTGAAAGAGATCTGGCTGCCTGGCTTGGCCCTTTCCCTAACCCTTGAGGCCTTCCAGAAGTCGTGGAGCATCTCAGATATTCTAATGCACCGCACGTCATGCTCTGCCTTGTAGATAATGAACAGAGGGAGCAGAAAAATAACCTTATTTCTCTTGTTCCCCCTATGGAGAGACATAATGCTTGTGTACTACATCTTCTGCATCTGACAATCTGCTACTTTGAATCACACCAAGAGTATCCATTTTGTCATTTGTTTTCCTCCCTATTTAAGGAGTCAACAATACTGCTTTCACACGAGAAGCAGTTGCTGAGATCTACAGTATATCGTTATCTCTCACCCAGCTGATGCTCATGGAAAACAAAGTGAAACCCTAAATTCCCGTGATGATAAGTTGGGACTTTGCGAAGGTCAGGGACTTTTCCTGTCCTTGCCAATCGTCCTATTTATTCACAGAGGAGATAAATGAAAATGGTTGCAGGAATCTCAGACTGGTGCCTGTGAGCCGGGCCGGTGTGACGTGGGTGATGGGTATTTTTAAACCTGGGTTGATTTAAACAGGGGCGATTACCTCCGTCAATAATAGGCCTGGGGGCCCTTGCGCCAACCACAATGAACGCTAATGGGCCAGACGGGCTGCAGTGCGGTTCCGCCCTGCCTGAGAGAGGTGTACAGGGAGCAGTCTTTCCAGCCCCTTTAACTTCATGAAAGTTACATGGCGCTCCTCGCTGCTGAATTATAAAGAAATGCTTTTAGTGGCTTAAGAAGCTTCTTTACTATGAGGCGTCGGCGAGAGCCATTTTGAGATGGTTCGAGGATGACAGACATTTGAAGCAAGGCTGGGGTTACTGTACTTTATTTCTCTTCTCTCTTACTTTATTAAATCCCATCTGCATTCTGTTTCTTATTGGGGATTTCCTGTCCAGAGGTCTATATTTCGACCTCTATAGCAGCCACTGACCAATTACTGAGTCATGTCACACAGTAGCAGTTAGGAGTTTTATTTAGCAGCCATATAGAGGGCAGCCAAATTATTGGGCCTCTTAGAGAGAGAGTGGGCTTTGTTTTAGATAATAATTTAAAGAGCCGACAGGAATATGAATATAATTAAGTAATGGTGACTAATTACGGTCAGGGATATGTATCTGACTGGGTTTCTCGGTGTACTGTGGCAACACAATGGTTCTCATAGAGAGCGTTGGGGAGCGTTGGGAGACACGTGCTCATCAAAGTGATCAATACGAACAGGTGTGACAGTATTGATTTCAATACGCACTCCCAAGATTACAATGAACGGTTTCTCTGAAGGGATTTCTCTAATAATCAAATTTCTCAGTGCAGTGGAATGAACTTAATAGGCATCAAGTTAAAAGTAATAGAACATCTTTGAGCATGATAGCAATTTGTTGTAAACACAAATAAGGTAGCAAACAACCAATCAAAAGAAAGGTACACCACAGGGTTCCATTTTAGGGCCATTTCTTTATCAAATTGTAAGAATGTTTGTTCCACTAAGTAACACTGGATAGTACTGGTAAATCCTCCTGGAACAGGGAAATCAGAAACAGGACAGTATTCCCTGAAGAGAGATTACTCATGGGTCAGACAACTAGTGATGCTCTGTCTGTAGTCTGGACACATCATCAGACACAAGCATTACACAAGGAAGAGAGCTTCAGATATAATTTAAATGCCTGCTCCTCCCTTTATATGTAAATGTTTAGACTGAATTCAAAACATTTTATATCATGAATTAGCGAGGGAGACTCACAAACACATGTTCTGAATGTAAAATGCAATCTGACATAAAGTGATAACATCTTACTGTCCTCCATCATTACCCAATTAAATATGCACTGAGCAAGACAGGGGACAAATTTCAAGACGGCAACACTTGTATCTGTCTCCTAAAACGGTTGACAGTTTTATGAATGCCACTTCCTTTGGACGAGAAGAATTAAAGTCCCTCAAACAAACATAAACAATTACTTGTTCGCAACTGTGACCACATCAGTACATATTCAATACCGATTTTTCTTTATAATTGATTCATAGAATTTCTATTCAAAACATCTCCTGATTTGACAAAGATATTAAAAGTGAATTGACTCAGCTGAGGCAGGAGGCAGGCCCAGCAGTAGCAGAATAGCAGTGAAGCACTCTGAGAGGAGTTAGGCTGGGCCTGTATTGATGCTCTCCATAAAGCCTCAAATCACTAAGCCCTTATTTACTGCAGGAGTGGCACTCGAGGAGGAGGAATTAAGAGATGGCGCCAGAAACACAGCTCTCACTCTCACACCCCTCATCCCCCTTCCCGCCTCAAGTCTCACAGCTCACATTATTATCATTAAAGTACCCTAAATCAATACTGAAGTTACCATACTTTCGGAGCGGCGCAAGGGCTCTCAGGACAAAATGTTAAATCAGCAGGGCTGCTCTTCCCTGTGGCTGGCCTAAACTGTCAGGGCGCATTTTCAGGGTCAGGGATTTAAACCCGGTGCAGGCATAGCGGGCATTGCGCCCCCTCGTGTGAGCCTCCCACCCTCCTCCAGACTAGAGAGTGAAAGTGCCATTGCCATGAGACGACCCCCCCCCCCGTGAATCCCCCCTGCTCTGAACTGTTTCCTTTAATCCACATACCCGTGTTCACATTTCTGAGGCAAAGATACCACAATATCACACAAACAAAGGCAGAGTCTCAGTACAGGAGACACAATAGGCAACAAGTTTCTCCCAATATGCAAGGAATGATTCAGGATGCCAATGACATTCATTTTGGCAGATATCAAGAGGAGCTTTGCATCAGACGATGTGACACATAGCCATAATGGGGAGGTTGGGGGTGGTGAGTTATGAAACGGAGAAAGGCATGTCTGCCTGGACTTTCAGATTGCAGCTCTGATCAGGAGTGGTTTGGCTGGAATCTTTTAAGGGGATGCAATTTAAACATGGCTGGGAGCTAGAGAGCCTCATAAAAGGACACAAATAATGGACTCCCCTGGCGAGGGCTCCACTGAGGTAGGGAAAGCTCCTCCAGCAGGAGAGCAGAGCTGCCAGCCAGCAGCAGTCTGGCCAGGCGGAGAGAGTACATGTCAGCCTTTATGGGGTACGTCAGGGAGCCACTGTTCCCCCGCAAAAACAAAATGGCCACCATCCCTCACTACATACACATTGTACTGTAGGCTACACACAAACACATCCATAATGGATAAAGAAAAGCTAGGTATAAAATGATCTAGAGTTTTAAATAGCACTCACCTCTGCTTGGAAGCCTTTGAGCAACGGAGCTACCAGCTTTCGCAGATCCTGCAACACAAAAAGGGAAAATGATTAGCGTCTCATAACAATGCTACTTTGTGGGAGAGCAAAACACAATACATTCCCATATAGTGAAAAATGACCAAATCCTCCGTTTCCATAGTCTTTAATACCTCAGACATTTGCTTTATCACCACAGTACTGAGCAGAAACCTCTTACAAACAAACCACGTGTGTAGTTTAGAAAAGACAGGCCCCATTTTCACTACATTCAAAAAAAATCCCTGCTGTCAACTCTGATAGATGAGGCAGTGTTACCTTTTGTTCCCAGATCCGGAGCATAGAAATACGTTAAACATATGAAATTGGGGTCCTGATTTGTCAAAACCCTCCCTGAGGGTAGGCTTGTTCTCTGGGAAAAGGTAGGAAGAAAAAACAGAGTATATCACCTTGGGCTACCCTTGAATAAGAGCAGAGAGGACGCTCTGTGTAACCTTTTCACTCGTAACCGTATATGGGTTGAAAATGGCAGATTTGGGGACTGATAAACAACTAAATTGGACAGTAACACAAGCTCTGGCTCTGCGTTTCACAGCGCTGTTTGAGTTTGGACTGAGACGTTTTGGACAAAAAGTTGCCCCCCCCCCCCTCACTGGGCAACTTTTACACATGTTTGGTTGTCTGAGTGAGAGAAATGCTGTAAATTAAGAGGACTATGCATTTTCAAATATGAGACGTTAACGATTATAATAAATACAGCTTGATGTCATACAAGCAAGCCGTGAGTCTTACTGGGCACCTCAACTTTCCACATCATAAAACTCATGTCATATACGGTGTCAACGTTTATGATCCCTATGTTTGATATACAGTTACCAGATGACATGGCATCATACCCAGAATGTTGGTCTATTGTGAAGAAACTTTGCTGCGGCACACGCACCTGAACTCACCCATGACTCAATTCTATGCGTAACAAAATGACAATCTGTTTCCCTGAATTGCATTGTGAAAGCCTAACACTGTAATATCCTATTTTAGAACTTAGCTAGTGATGTCGGCAATACAATAGGCTTTCAAATGATGGCCACCTGACCACCAGATTGCTATTTATAATGGGCCGTTTTTGGATTGTGTAAATAACAACAGTAATTGTGTGACGGCGGGGACGCAGGGCTGTGTTCCAAACAAAACAACAAGTGAATTTGAAGACTCTTCTTTGAGTCATAAAAGTGCATTGAAATGATATGTTGCACCTACCTCACATTTCCGAGCAATATTCTTATCATGTTACTGAATGTATCCACAGAATTTTCAGATTTAGTTATCAACAAATACGGCGAAAAAGTACAACAGAGCAATGTAATGTCTGGATTCAGTCAGGTGTCAGGTGAACTGTTGTGTCCTCAACTTTGGTCTAATAATTTTCCCATAGTCTCTAAACTGTTACCATGATTATGCATACGCTTTTCATATTTCTTCATATTTCTTCTGTTACATTTAGCCCTACCCATATAGGCCAATTCCCATGAGTGTAAAGATTTAAAGGAAAAGCATAGAGGGCAGGCAGCATACATTTATAAGCACATTTTTTCTCTCTCTCTCACACACACACACACACACACACACACACACACACACACACACACACACACACACACACACACACACACACACACACACACACACACACACACACACACACACACACACACACACACACACACACACACACACACACACAACCTCTCTCTCCTCCTCGTGCCCTCTTTTCCCCACTGCACACATTCTGCATGACTCAGTTGTTTCTGGTTAAATTACCATTCATGCGAAAAGTAGCGACGCTACATGCAAATGTGAGCTCTGTTCATTAATTAACTTCTAAAAGCACTGTTAGGCCTGAAAAACGGGCCAACTTCAACAGCCGGCTATTTCTGTAGCATTATGCGCCTGCTTAACTTGTGAGAAACTGGGTTGAGTGTCGAATCTGCAGGCTGCGGTAGATGAAAATAAAACGAATTTGAAATGAAGTCACAAAAATAAGAGAATATAGAAGCGCTCCAATCAAAACAAACTGCTCCGTTGTTTCCGACCTTACTCAACCAATGATGAATCTCATCTTGGGCAACCAACAGTGGAGCGACTGCAACGCCTCACCATTAAAGTATATCTGATTATGGCCAATTTCAATGTCCATTTGAACAGAGCAGGCGTGTTTGATAGTAAAATTTAATTAAATACGTCTCTGAATAAATCTCAGCTGGGCACAAAAAGGCCTTACATGAGGCCTCCCTATTGGAATGCACAGCATGCTCCAAAACAGAACTGACCACTGTAACGGAGTTAGCAGCAGCCAGTTAGTGGAGTGCATGCGCCTACACACTTGTGTACACACACACACACACACACACACACACACACACACACACACACACACACACACACACACACACACACACACACACACACACACACACACACACACACACACACACACACACACACACACACACACACACGCACACACACACACACACACACACACACACACACTTCTAAATGACTGGCCCACAAGTGGACATTTCAGTCACACTCAGGATACAGCAGAGGTGTACTCTGTGATACTAGCAAAGCACATGTGTGTCCTGTGACACAATATAACCTCTGTAACCTATTACTGAAACCTTGCGTCATATATTTTAAGGTGATCAACCCTAACTTGCAGGGTGTGTTTAGGTGTGCCTCCTATTACTGGCTGTTGTGTACACCAGTGTGCCCTCTTTCCCCCCTTTCCCTCCCTCCCCTGTTCCTCCGAGGAGCCACTCTGTCAGACGCTGGGGGCCGGCTGACACAGGCCATGCTTTGCTGAGCTAGGCTAACGCTAAGCTAACGTTAGCTAGCGTGTTGGACTTTTCCCACTCCCGGGGAGGGAGCAGCTGGGCCTGCTAATCGCCCATCGGCACTGGCTACTGTACAGATGACATTTATGTAAGGGGCCACGTGACAAAGAGGAAACATCGCTCAACATCTGGTTTCAACATAACACTCCTGCCCTGGCCAAGAGAACTCACAAGTCTTTCTGGATCTCGACAGGGACACACGCACTCACACACACACCAAGACAATCTGCTTGAGAACTGCAAATGCAATTGTCCCGAATTTGATAGACAGCCCTTCTGCATAAAACTGATCTTCACATTCTGACTGATGGATAAAAAGGCTTAATGGTAATGATCAAGTGACCAATAACGGCTAGCAGTTGACTGAGGACACAAGATTCACAGCAGGGGTATTCAACCTGGGATCCTGCAAGGGGTCCGCAAAAATATAGATTTAAATTGATTAATATTTATTATTCTTTTCTGTGTTTTTATGAATATCGCTAGAAACAGACAATTTATTTTGAATTAAATACCTACAGCAGAAAATAAGTGAATATGTTCTTCATAATGTCATCTTTATTTCTCAACTTCTAATATTGAGCAAATTACATTAATTGGAGCTAATTACACTTGGAGTATGTAACGTTGGCTTTGAGAAAGCACCCGCGAGTACCAGTCGCGGAAAGTGCCGCTGGCTGCTGGTAAGCTTTTTGACATACATTTTTGCCAAAACATGGCTAACCTTTGTTGAACCAGCTAAACAGCTGTCATTAGCGAAAAGGTGTTCGGAGTTATCTTTCTAGATAATATGCTATGTTAGATTTTCTCATAAAATGTAATAAAAATGTATTCGTCACACGCTTCGTAAACAACAGGTGTGGACTAACAGTGAAGTGCTTACTGACGGGCCTATCCCAACAATGCAGAGAGAAGAAAAGAGAAATAATAGAAAAGTAAAACATGTCGTAAAAATAATCGATACATGATGAGTAACGATAACTTGGCTATATACAAGGGATACAAGTACCAAAATGAGGTGCAGGGGTACGAGGTAATTGAGGTAGATATGTACATAAACTATGAATAAAGTGACAGATAGTCGACAGTAGTAGCAGCGTATTTGATGAGTTAAAAAAAGTTTGAGGATCTGGGCCCATGCCAAAACTATTCAACCTCCTGAGGGGGTGGAGGAGTTGTCGTGCACTCTTCACAACTGTGTTGGTGTGTTTGGACCATGATAGATCCTTATTGATGTGTAGACCAAGGAACTTGAAGCTCTCGATCCGTTCCACTACAGCCCCTTTGATGTGAAGGGGTGCGTGCTCTGCCCTTTGTTTCCTGTAGTCCACGATCAGCTCTTGTGTCTTGCTGACGTTGAGGGAGTGTGTGTTGTCCTGGCCTCTTCCCCTATAGACTGTCTCATCGTCATCGATGATCAGGCATACCCCCATCGTGTCGTCGACAAACTTCATGACGGTGTTGTAGTCATGCGCGGCCACGCAGTCGTGGGTGAAAAGAGAGTACAGGAGGGGACTAAGCACGCACCCCTGAGGGGCCCCCGTGTTTAGACAGGTTACCTGTTTGATGGTTTTTCGGCGGGCATAGCGGGATTTCTTATAAGCATCCAGGTGTCCTGCTCCTTGAAAGCAGCAGCTCTTGTCCTTAGCTCAGTGCGGATGTTGCCTGTAATCCATATACATACGGTCAACAGTGGGGACGACATTGTTGATGCACTTTTAATGAAGCCGATGACTAATGTGGTCAACTTCTCAATGCCATCGGATGAGTCCCTGTACATATTCCAGTCTGTGCTAGCGAAACAGTCTTGTAGCTTAGCATCCGCTTCATCGGACCACTTCCATATTGTGCGCATCACTGGTACTTCCTATTTGAGTTTTTGCTTGTAAGCAGGAATCAGGATAGAGTTACTGGCAGATTTACCAAATGGAGGGTGAGGAAGAGCTCTGTATGCATTTCTGTGTGTGGAGTAAAGGTGATCTACAGTTTTTTCGCCTCTAGTTGCACAGGTGACATTACGTGAAATGGATTTCAGTTTTCGTGCATTAAAATTACCGCCAATAGAAGCGCCGCCTCTGGATGAGCAGTTTCTTGTTCGCTTATGGTCCTATACAGTTTGTTGAGTGCGGTCTTCAGGCTAGCATCAGTTTGAGATGGTAAATAGACAGCTACGAAAAATATAGATTTAAAAGTAAATTGGTAAATGGCATGGTCTACGGCTTATCATGAGGTATTCTAACTCAGGCGAGCAGAACCTCGTGACTTCCTTAATTTTAGAGATGACGCACAAACTGTTGCCCCTTGAGCTTACCCGACGCTGCTGTTCTGTCCTGCCGATGCTTTGAAAAACCAGCAAGAATATTATCCATGTCCTTGTTCAGCAACATTTTGGAGAAACATAGGATATTACAGTTCTTCAGGTCCCGTTGATAGGATAGTCTTGAATGGAGCTCGTCCAGTTTGTTCTCCCGCGATTGTATATTCGCAATAGAACAGAGGATAGAGGCAGTTTATTTACTTGCCGCTGTTGTTTCATCAGGGTGCCCGTAAGTCGGCCTCTATATTATCGCCGTCACTTTGTCTTCCGAGTGTCGGGGATTAGGTCCTGATCCGGGGTGAGCGGTATGTCCTGCGCCGCCAACTCATTGAAGTAGAAATCTTTATCCAAATCGAGGTTAGAGATCACGGCTCTGAAGTCCAAAGCTCTTTTTGTCATAGGAAACGATGACAGAAACATTATTTACCAAAAAAGTTAAGATCAGTGCAAAAAAACCCACAAAAAAGCAAGTTCGGTCAGGAGCCAGCACCATTCTCTGAGAAGAAGGGGGTCAAAATAATGAAATACTATCTACCAAATGTATTAATTTTAAGATGTTGATTACTTCTCCGTTCCAACCACTTAATAAGGGTTGTTATGGTGGTGGCACTGGAAATATATATATTTTTTATGATATGGTATACGCCATGTAGATGATGCTGTTTGATCAGGCCAGAAGATACAGTAGGGTGAGGTATGCCAATGTATATGGAGAAGAATGAAGTAGGGATGGAAGTTAAACCTGTAGGCAGCATACAGTACGCAGGCAGGGTAGTATGGTAAATAGCTTCAGAGCGCAAGAGAGCGCGAGAGAGGAGTAAACAGCAGGGCTTCCCCCCTCTCTCTCGCTCTCTCTCCACCACCAGGGAGCTCCCCGTCCTGGAAACCAGCCCAGAACTCCAGGGAAGAAAGCCTGCAGGTCCACACACACACACACACACACACACACACAACAGTCTCAGCTAGCTGGAGGGAGCAGCGGGAGAGAGAGTGAGAGAGGAGGAAAGAAAGAGGGTGAGGAGTGTAAGGGAGGAGAAGAGGGGAAGAGGATGAGAGTCTGATACCAAAGTGAGTTCACAAGCTTTACTTCAGACATGGCGGCCATCACCTAACCTTTCCTCAGGGATTCCTCCACTGTCTGCCACCATTTAACTAAATATAATATATATATAAAGCACAACGGCCACATGAACACGGTTTCGTCTAGGGCTGCCTTTCATTCCCCCAGTGACAGTCCAGGACATAGACAATAGCTTCTTTTCATATTCAGCTTTTAAGTAACCCTCTCTCCTCTTTTAATAGTCGACCCACTGAGTGGCTCTCGTTTTGTGTTTGAGTGCACTGGACCTGTGCGGTCATTGTTCAATGAAATAAGCAGCGTACAGTGGAGACCCGGAGGGTGTACTACTCGGGCCTACTAGCTCTCATCTCCACGCATCCCTGCTCTCCACTATAGAGGTTGGGCTACAGCATTAGTCTACGTCATGAAGAGGAGAGAGAAAGCGCCTGGGTTTAGGAATATTACAGCATTTGCGTCATTTATGTTTTTTGTTGTTGCCTGTGTTGAGGGTTTCAAGCGAGGGCACTTGTTTTGTACAGAGAGCATAAAATGGTATTTGAACTGAAGTGAGAAAGAGGGAAATAGCATGTCTATTCCTTGAGGGTGGAGAGCTACTCTCCCTCCATTTCTCCCCTTGCCGTCCCTAACACGGGGTTAATCTCGGTTAACCCAGAACTAAAGCCTTGCGTAACTGGTCAGCTTCTCGATTAAATTCTGCATCCATACGTGTTAAGAGAAGAGATGCTAGAATGATGAGTGGAACCGGAACCCTCTTTCTTTGTAAGTGAAGGGCACATTTTTTATTTATTTAACTAGGCGAATGTCCCCTCCCCTTCCGAAATTCGAAAGATGCTAACACCTGCGAAATCGGGATTTCTCCAAATAACCTGTGACGAAAAACCCAAACCCAGGAACTAATGCTGCTCGTTATCCCACACATCCCATTCCTTACCGACAGATTCTATAGTACCAGCTATGTTTACGTAGATCTGTCAACGAGAGATTAAAAATGGGGTTAGCACCATGGACTCTCCCTCCCTCTTTCCACCACTCCGTCCTTTTGCCACTGGGTCACTGTCGCACCATGGCAAGAGTTCTCTCTCTTCCCCCACTCTCTGCCACTGGGTCTGTAAGCCAAGTGGCTGCTTGCCAAGCCTCACACTGGCTGTGGCCTGGCCTGGCTGAGGCTAACCCCCGTGTCTGGGCTACAGGCTGGCTTCAGGGGGCAGACGAGTCAGCGGTCAGGGGCAAGGGGGCTGATGACTCAGCCAATGCCCTGCACATCAGTGCCCACGAGAGGGTCTCGCCGGCCCTGACATGACAGAGGGCAAGAAGAGGAAAGACAAGAGGATGAGACAGCGAATGAAAGAGTGAGGGAGGGAGAGCGAGCGAGAGAGTGAAAGAGAGATTCAGATAGACTGAAGATGAAATGGAAAAGGGGGAATATGAATAAGTACACAGTGAAAGAGTTGGACGAAACATCCTTTACATGTCTCTTTCCTCAGAGACATCTCAGCTAAAACAATCTCCCACTTCCGTCAATGGCCAGCACCCCCCCACCACACACACATACAGCATCTTTAATGCAGGGCCATGAATGGAGGAGGGTTGTGTTGGTTGGTTCCAGAGAAATTATGGAGTGAATAATTCATGACTGATGAGGCTTTCTCCTCAGGCGGCGTCTGGCGCTCCCTGCTCTCTATTCGTACCAGTGTGGTCCTGGCTCTCTCTCTCACTCTCCCTTTCTCTCCCCTACCCTCCTCACCATTGCGCACGACTCCAACAACATCATTAAGTTTGCTGACGACACGAAGTTGGTAGACTTGATCATTGACGACGATAAGACAGCCTTTATAGGGAAGAGGTCAGAGACCTCGTGTCCACATCACTAAGGATCTATCATGGTCCACACACCCCAACACAGTCGTGAAGAGGGCATGACAATGCCCTTTCCCCCTCAGGAGGCTTTTGGCATGGGCCCTCAGATCCTCAAAAAGTTATACAGCTGCACCATTGAGAGCATCTTGACTGGCTGCATCCGCTTGGTACGGCAACTGCTTGGCATCCGACTGTAAGGTGCTACAGAGGGTAGTGCGCACGGGCCACTACATCACTGGGGCCAAGCTTCTTGCTATCCAGGACCATACCAGGCGGTGTCAGAGGAAGGGCCTAAACATAATCAGTCCAGCCACCCAAGTCGCAGACTGTTTCTCCCTCTTACCGCACGGCAAGCGGTACTTGTGCACCAAGTCTGGAACTAACAGGACAATAGCTTCCACTTACAAGCCATAAGACTGCTAAATAGTTAGTTCAATAATTAACCAAAAGCATTGACCCTTTTTGCATAAGCTTTTTTGACTCATCACATACGCTGCTGCTACTGTTTAATATCTATCCTGTTGCCTAGTCACTTTAGTCTTAGTTATATGTTCATATCTACCTCAATTACCTCGTACCGCTGTACATTACCTCGTACCTCAGTACTGGTATCCCGTGTATATAGTCAAGTTATTGTTACTCAGTGCATTTATTATTATTTGTATTATTACATGTTATTACTTTTCTATTATTTCGCTGTTTTCTCTCTCTGCGTTGTTTGGAAGGGCCCGCGAGAAAGCATTTCACTGTTAGTCTACACATGTTGTTGACGAAGCATGTGATTAATAAAATTTCATCCCCTTCCTTTTCCACTCCCTATGTTTCTAATTTCCTCACCACTCTCTTTCATTTTCTTCCACTCTTGTACTCTCTTTGATGATCACCTTGCACTGGCTAAGGTGATCTTTTTGTAGGATGGGTGGCGGAGGGTGAGGAAACTGGTGTCCTGAAGCAGAGCGACTGAGCTTCCCGTGTCGCTGCCTGCAGTGTGTGTCTGCTGAACCGTGTCAGTGTGACAGCAGCAGTCACCAGGGAGTGAGTGAGTGAGTATGTACGTATGTGTGTATGTATGTACAGTTGAAGTCGGAAGTTTACAAACACCTTAGCCAAATACATTTAAAGTCAGTTCTTCACAATTCCTGACATTTAATCCTAGTACAGATTCCATGTCTTAGGTCAGTTAGGATCACCACTTTATTTTAAGAATGTGAAATGTCAGAATAATAGTAGAGAGAATTATTTATTTCAGATTTGATTTCTTTCATCACATTCCCAGTTGGTCAGAAGTTTACATACACTCGATTAGTATTTGGTAGCATTGCCTTTAAATTGTTTAACTTGGGTCAAACGTTTCAGGTAGCCTTCCACAAGCTTCCTACAATAAGTTGGGTGAATTTTGGCCCATTCCTCCTGACAGAGGTGGTGTAACTGAGTCAGGTTTGTAGGCCGCTATTTCAGTTCTGCCCACACATTTTCTATATGATTGAGGTCTGGGCTTGGTGATGGCCACTCCAATACCTTGACTTTGACTTCTAAGGTGTATGTGTAACCAATGTGAAATGGCTAGCTAGTTAGCGGGGTGTGAGCTAATAGCGTTTCAATTGGTGACGTCACTCGCTCTGAGACCTTGAAGTAGTTGTTCCCCTTGATCTGCAAGGGCCGCGGCTTTTGTGGAGCGATGGGTAACGATGCTTCGAGGGTGGCTGTTGTCTATGTGTGCAGAGGGTCCCTGGTTCGAGCCTAGGTAGGGGCGAGGAGAGGGACGGAAGCTATACTGTTAACATGGATGCTGTTGACCCGGATCACTGGTTGCTGCGGAAAAGGAGGAGGTCAAAAGGGGGTGAGTGTAACCGATGTGAAATGGCTAGCTAGTTAGTGGGGTGCGTGTTAATTGCGTTTCAATAGGTGATGTCACTCGCCCTGAGACCTTGAAATAGTTGTTCCCCTTGCCCTGCAAGGGCCGTGGCTTTTGTGGAGCGATGGGTAACGATGCTTCGAGGGTGGCTGTTGTCGATGTGTGCAGAGTGTCCCTGGTTCGGGGCGAGGAGAGGGACGGAAGCTATACTGTTACATATGTAAACTTCCGACTTCAACTGTACACACACACACACACACACACGCATGTTTGGGGTCACTTAGAAATATCCTTGTTTTTTAAAGAAAAGCACATTTTGTTGTTCATTAAAATAACATCAAATTGATCAGAAATACAGTGTATACATTGTAAATGACTATTGTAGTTGGAAACAGCTGGTTTTTAATGGAATATCAACAAAGGCGTACATGGGCCCATTATCAGCAACCATCACTCTTGTGTTCCAATGGTACGTTGTGTTAGCTAATCAAAGTTTATCATCTTAAAAGACTAATTGATCATTAGAAAACCCTTTTGCAATTATGTTAGCACAGCTGAAAACTGTTGTGCTAATTAAAGAAGCAATAAAACTGGCCTTCTTTAGACTAGTTGATTATCTGGAGCATCAGCATTTGTGGGTTCGATTACAGGCTCAAACTGGCTAGAAACAAAGCACTTTCTTCTGAAACTCGTCAGTCTATTCTTGTTCTGAGAAATGAAGGCTATTTCATGAGAGAAATTGCCAAGAAACTGAAGATCTGGTACAATGCTGTGTACTACTCCCTTCACAGAACAGCGCAAACGGGCACTAACCAGAATAGAAAGAGGAGGACCCGGTGCACAACTGAGCAAGAGGACAAGTACATTCGTGTCTAGATTGAGAAACAGACGCCTCACAAGTCCTCAACTGGCAGCTTCATTAAATAGTACCCGCAAAACACAAGTCTCAACGCCAACAGTGAAGCGGCGACTCCGGGATGCTGGCCTTCTAGGCAGAGTTTCAAAGAAAAAGCCATATCTCAGACTGGCCAATAAAAATAAATGATTAAGATGGGCAAAAGAACACAAGACACTGGACAGAGGAACTCTGCCTAGAAGGCCAGCAACCCCGGAGTCACCTCTTCACTGTTGACGTTGAGAGTGGTGTTTTGCGGGTACTATTTAATGAAGCTGCCAGTTGAGGACTTGTGAGGCGTATACATGTATACATTAACTGTATACATTTCATACACCAAGGTATTTTTTTAAATGTTCTATTTATATCTGTAAATCAACCAATGACATCAAGCCACACACAGCCATGACTACAGACACCTGTGTGTGTCTTTTCAAAGTATATAAATTAGTGACCCGCAGTGTTTGTCACTATACTCTGATGAAGACAATTTGTCTGTCGAAACACTGGTTATAGAATTATTGCATCTGAGCTCCTAGAGCGTGAGGCTCTCCTTTTCCTTTTCAACTTCTGATCGTGACAAATTCTATGATCTCAGACATATTCGCTCATGTAACCGGAGAGCATAATAGTCCCTTTCACATTGAACAGAATCCCAGGGAGAACAGGAATGTGTTAACAGGAGAAGATCAGAGGTAGGGTTATGCGTTCTGTTCCTGCAGTAATGTGTCTCCACTCCATTGCATCCCTCCATATAACAGGCTAAAAACACCACTGGTTCTCTCTATCTTTCTGAAGGAACCAGTAGGGAAGGAATAGATAGGCCTAGGTAGTGGGTTAATTCTCCACCTCCGTCGTTGAGGGGGAAGGCCTGACCCCTGCTTGTCTTCCCTTGCTGATTGGGTTTGCCGAGCCCATCTGACAAAGTCAGAAGACATTAGCCTGCTTCTTATTCCAGGGGGCCGGGCAGGCCAGGCTGGGTGCCACACAGCTAGGCTACACCTGCTACACCTCGGCAGGACAAAGAGAGAGCAGAGCAGGAAGCAGTGATGAATGAGAGGAGACTCCAATGATAAGAGAAACGCCGCCCGCCCTCCGCCGCTACAGGAAATAGAACCTCGACACTTCTGGGAGAGCGCCAATTACAGAGCTCGTCCCTGTCAATGACCCCCCCCCCCCCCCCGATAGCAGACACTTTAGAAGTCGTTTTACAAAATGGTGACTCAATGCCACCAGACGTTTTACACACACAACCTTGGATGTCAGACACTTTATGGGTTATTTTACTAATGCATTCTCAAGTAGCAGACAATTCACAGAGTAGATTAGGCCTATTCTACAAACCCCAATCACAATACCAAGTCCTTTACATGTTGTTTCACAAATACCGATTGAACAGAATATCAGACAATTTATGAGTTGGGGTTAGACAGACAGTCTACACAATACCAGAAGACAGAGCTATTTTACAAACATTGGCAGAGGCTATACAAACACTATTCTGATACTAGACACTTCACAAACACCCCTACCCCAATACCAGACGCTCACTGCTCAAATATAATACAATGAACTTCAAACACCTAACTGGCATACACAATGCATTATCCTCACAGCCGGCCACAGACATACAGACACCCTGACAACACATCTCACTATGTCTCTGGAGACCCCCAGACACAGACTCAATCCGTTTTATTATCAACAGACAGACCCCCCCCTCCACTGCTCTGCAAACACCATCCACCGTGCCGCATCTGGAGGTGGCCAGATCCACTCACAATTAAAGGCCCGGCTCTTTGACCTCCCCTCATTGCACTTCTGCCAAAGGCCAACAACCATTATGTCAGACCGGGGGAATTCAAAATGGATGAAAAAATATATATTCTCACCCATCTACAAACAATACAGAAATATATAATTTACATAAGTATTCACACCCCTGAGTCAATACGTTACAATCATCTTTGGCAGCGATTACAGCTGTGTGTCTTTCTAGTTAAGTCTCCAAGAGCTTTGCACACCTGGATTGCACAATATTTGCACAGTATTCCTTTACTTATTATTCAAAGTCAATCAAGGTGGTTGCTGATCATTGCTAGACAGCCATTTTCAAGTCTTGCCATAGATTTTCAAGACGATTTAAGTCAAAACTGTAACTAGGCCACTCAAATCAAATTGTATTAGTCACATGCGCCGAATACAACAGGTGAATACAGCCTTACAGTGAAATGCTTACTTACAAGCCCCTAACCAACAATGCAGTTTAAAAATTACAAATAAGAAATAAAAGTAACAAGTAGTTAAAGAGCAGCAGTAAAATAACAATAGAGAGACTATATACAGGGGGTACCGGTACAGAGTCAATGTGCCCGGCGACCGGTTAGTTGGAACATTCAGGAACGGTTAGTCCAAAACACTCAGGAACATTCAATGTCATCTTGATAAGCAACTCCTGTGTATATTTGGCCTTGTGTTTAAGATTGGCTTGTTGAAAGAAAATTTAATTTGTCAGTGTCTGATAGAAAACAGACAAGCAGTTTGTCTAGGATTTTGCCTCTGCTTAGCTCTATTCAGTTTCTTTTCATCCTAAAAAACTACCTTGTCCTTGCCGATGACAAGCATACCCATAACATGATGCAGCCACCACCATGCTTGAAAATATGAAGAGTGATACGCATTGATGTGTTGGATTTTCCCGAAACATAACACTTTGTATTCAGGACATAAAGTGAATTCCTTTGCCACATTTTTTGCAGTTTTACTTTAGTGCCTTACTGCACAAATGTTTTGGAATAATTTTATTCTGTACAGCCTTCCTTCTTTTCACTCTATCAATTAGGTTAGTATTGTGGTGTAAGTACAATGTTGTTGATCCATCTTCAGTTTTCTATCACAACCATTAAACTCTGTTTTAAAGTCACCATCCCTGAACTGTTTCCTTCCTGTCCGGCAACTGAGTTAGGAACTGGGTGTATCCAAAGTGTAATTAATTACTTCCCCATGCTCAAAGGGATATTCAAATGTCTGTCTTTGTTTGTTGTTTTTTATTTAATATTAAAAAACACAATCTACCTGCAGTGAAGCCGCTCAACATTTACATTACATTCAGTCATCTAGCAGACACTCCTATCCAGAGAGACTCACAGGAGCAACCAGGGTCGGGCACCCCGCCCAAGGGCACGTCGACAGATCTCCAACAAGTCAAATCTGGGACCCGAACCAGCAACCTGTCGGCCACCTGCCCAAGCTCCCAACCACCAAACATCCCCCCACAGTTCCCCGAGAGTTGGCCCTCAACCATCCGAGACCTCCCCCCACAGTCCTCCCTCTGAAAAAAAACTATGCGCCAACAACCAACAAAATGAACAAAAGAGAAAAAACAAAAACAGCATTGCAAAAACAAAAGACATCAAGGACAACAAAAATGTAAATAGCAAGGCCGACTGTATACGTTTGAGCGCATGTGTGGCACTATTTACATGTGTGTATGTGGGCTTGAATGAGAGTGTATGTGTGTATGCATGCATGTGTACTCGCGTACAAGCACCTGTGCAGATTCAGCCTCAGGGAAACAGGCATTGGATGTAACAGTGACCCCCCTCAGTGTCATTCAAACGTACTTTTTTGATTGTATATTTTGACTTTATTTTTGACTTTTATCTTCAACCGTCCACTCCCACATCCCAACCCTCAGTTTACTTCAGCCCATCCCACCTATGTTCATTTTTACCCATCTACCAATAGGTGCCCTTCTTTGCGAGGCATTCTTTGTCGTTGAATCGGTGTTTGAAATTCACTGCTCGACTGACCTTACAGATAATTGTGTATGGTACAGAGATTAGTTTAAAATAAAATCATGTTAAACACTATTATTGCACACAGAGTGAGTCCATGCAATTTATTATGTGGCTTATTAAGCACATTTTTACTCCTGAACTTATGTAGGCTTACCATAACAAAGTGGCTGAATCATTATTGACTCAAGACATTTCAGCGTTTAATTTTTTATTATATATATTTTTTTTTAATCTAAAAACATAATTCCACTTTGACATTATTGGGTATTGTGTGTATGCCAGTGACAATCTCAATTGAATACATTTTTAATTCAGGCTATAACACAACCAAATGTGGAAAAAGTTAAAGAGTGTGAATACTTTCTGGAAGGCACTTTACTTCGATTCATTTTTTAAACTGGTACCGGGCTACCTTCAGACGAGTCTTGTGAGGCGTCCTAGAGCAAAACAAGAAGCTCACCTTTCGATTGTGGGGTCATATTAGTGTGTAGCCCAAACTGTTTGGACGCTACAGACAGAAGTTTACAGATCGGCGGTACAGACTTCAGATGCTACAGATGTATTCGTGAGAAGACAGATTTTCGGGATGTCTCCTGGTCTGACAAACATCGCTGTAGCTCTGCCACCTTCCACCGCAGATGCGGAAGGCCAATATTGGCGGGTGCGGTGGATTGAGACGCAGGCCATGCAACAAAAAAATCTGTAGCTTAGACGGATTTTGATGAGGATATCTTTCAATTCTCCATGGAGCCGAGATATATTTTTACAGTTTTAAAGCAAATTTCCTGCAATTCTACACACATTGGAATGCAACTGAGAGAAAATGTTACAGTTTACAATCAAATTTCCTGCGAATCTACATATTAACCAAGGAGCTGAGAGAAAATGTTGCACTTTAAAACACATTTTCTGCAATTCTATGCATTTTGCCATAGCTAATAGTGTGTTATTTTTGTCAAACATAATTACAAAACAGGTTCTATTCTCCCTGACTGTCTAGCTTATTGACTGAATACTTGTTTTTCTATTGAGCAGTTTCTAGCCCAGCAAGGAAAAGTGACTTACGATTACGATGCAGTTATTAGCTTACTAACCTTATTTGCTGTTAGCTAGCTTGCTGGCTAACTTCTGCTAACACTACAATCCGATGCCCATGTCAACTACTAGAATGCTTAAGACAGCTAAACCTTACTCGCTGAATGAACACTTATTCGATATGAGCTACCTGCTTTGTTATGACACTATAATAATATATATGCTTTGTTACTGTGGACGTCTTGCATTTAGCTTACTAATGTCGGGTAAATGTAGATTCGATGCCCCTGCCTATGTGAAAATAAAGCGAAAACAATACCTTAAAAATGTATCACTTTTGTCCAATTTATATCTATAGGCTACACTGGAGGTTTTCCTTTCAATATTTTAAGCCATCTGGCATAATGCGTAAACCTAAGCTTTAGGGCATAAGCGTGCCAAATAGCCTACACGCCAATTGCCAAATGTTTTTGGGAACGTGCAGAAAAATGTAAAACGTTGATCCACGGAGGCAAAAAGGACAATGTCGGAGTTTAATTCAATAAGAGAAAAGCTGCGAAATGGAGAGTTGAAAATAATGAGAAGGGAGGGCCAGAAAAGTAATGTTTGGGAAACATTTGGTGAAGTGGTAAAATAGGATGATAGCAGTGTTATGTTGTGTGATGATTGTGAGGCGCTATACAAATTCGACAGCCACAAGACGGGAACTTCAAATAGGCCTATAGACCTATTTCCTTACAACCGGTCAAACCGATGTCATTTGGAAATTGTGCACAGAAAATCTTTACTTGGAAAAAATATTTATTGCATTTTTACCCATCCCTATAATTCTGTGAAAGAACCAGAGGTAACAGAGAAATGTTTACCGATGTCAAATAGATTAAAGCATTCATTCCATCGATTTACGACATTCTGGTGAGCAACGGTTCATTTAGTCTTCTTGGGAAACATATATTGACAGAGGAGAAGCTGCATCTATTTAATTATAGACAAGTTGACTAACATATAGCCTACCAAAATGTTGAACATTATAAGCAGAAACATATCTAACTCAGGCCCCCAAAAAATCGTTCTGGCGTCTCTGATTGTAGTTTACAGCGCATTTTCTATATTAGCAGGTCGGGTGCGAGCCTCAGATTTTCACTTTATCATATATAGTCGGGCGGTTGCGGATGGGTGGGTTTATTAGCAATTGCAGGCGGGTGCAGACGAACAAACACCTGATCAGCGCACCACTAGCGCGGATGCTCTACCTTTGTTATTTCAATATGGTTGCGGCCACATCTCTCTCAGATTGTTATGAAAGCATTTTCATAACATCACGTTCAGCAAGGTTACCTTACATCGACATGTAAAACAACGTTGTCGGTTGAGCTTTTCAGCGCCACTTTAAAATTGACACGGAATGCGTTATTCCATCCCGGATTATTATTACGTATAGACGCTTAGGTAGCCCGCTCAAGGATTTCAATGGCAGAAAAATGCCTGATCTTAAAGACTAGAGGGGGAAAAAATAGGTCTGACCATTTGTTTGGTCTGCAGAGAATGAAAATAGGACATTCTATACAGAGTAAACAAACGCGAAGGATGGCAAGAGGGGAAAAACGGGGGAAGGGATATTTTCTGTTGCAATTAGTTCTGATGAGCAGGTCTGCTTGGCAGTCTGCTTTTGAGGACCTATTTTTAGCCATAGCTTCAGAAGAAAAACCTGTGATGCAGCCATGCAGATCAAAATGAGGGGAAGAGGAGGAGAAATGCATGCCCCTCTGCTGCTGGGCAGTGTATGTGTGTGTCAATGCAATCGGCACCTTGCTACATCAAGGGCCACCTCTGCACCATGCAGCGCACTTTTAGCCTCTTCCCCACTCTATTCCTCTGGAAACCTCTGCCTCTTTCCTCCCATCTCTCTCCTTCCCCTGTTCTAGGCAGCAGCTGGTAATGCAGAGATTACAGGCTGACTGAAGTGCCGAAACATCCCAATGTCATTAACAGATCAGGCTGTAATGTTCAGTTGCTTTCTTTGACACACACACACCACACACACACTATTTACCAACAGCTCAGCTGGAGCGTTAGAAGGACCAAGTGTCAGACAGGGGAACATGTGGCAACGATCTGTGTGAGGTACCAACTATAACATACTGAGCTCGGAGAGAGGGGGGTCTTCACAATGAGGGGGGGGGGGGGGGTTTGGGGGTGGCTGCATAATTGTTAGCAGTCACTTCAAAAGGTTACCCAGTGGAAACAAGCCCCAGTCCTCGTAAAACCTTCAAACACTATTTAATTTTGCGTGATGATCTTCGGCTGCCCTGTAATTCTGTTAGGCAGGAGCTCAGACGGCCATTACCTGATGAATAAATAACAGCCCATAGTCCTCACACTGAGGATAGTCATTCTACTGTGCTGGTAGAAAACGACCGGAAGAGAGAAAGAGTGGATACATCGAGAGGAGGAGGAACTCTTCGGGACGTGCTGAGTAAATGTTCCCTTCCGAGCAGACACTGAAAAGAGGATTTTGGGGGGGGGGGGCTAGAAGGGATGGAAATGTCAGGGAGAAACATTTACAGAGAAACTAACATGGACCACCTCTGAAATATTTAGGGACGGAGAGTGCTATGACCGTAGAGGGAGAACGCACATACTCATACTGTCATGACACACACACACACACAACGAAAGAGCAAGAGAGATGGACCAAAAAAAGACAGGGTTACACCTAAGAGAGTGAGGTGTTTGCCCTGAGGAATGGCATAACAGAAATGGTGAGACAGGCCATCTTTCTGTGGGCTGAAAGCCTACTCTGGGAGAGAAGGCCTTCTAGGGTTTATACTGTACTGTATGTACGGCAGGGAGACAGCTAGTGGGGGAATGTATAATTAGCAGAAAGAGTGTAACCTGATGACTGAAAACACAATACACACGGCTAACGTAACCACAGCACAATAACAGTCCTCATTTGTCACCCGGGCCCCCCTCCAGAGCCATCAGGGGATTGTCACCAGAGAGGCGTCCAAATGAGGGGGGCACCAAATGCCCATACCAGATAAGAGACACCCTGATTCGATTGGAAATCCCTACTTCCTCAACAGGGTGAACAGTGCGCCTCTATCTGCCAGCACAAACCATCCACACACACACACACAAATACACACAAGCGAGCGAGCAGCAGGGCCCCGGCTCGCTGCAGGATCCCCAACCACCAGTGAAGGTGAAGTCAGCCCAATGCCAAGACTATATATACACTGCAATTTGTTACCGCGGAAAAACCATCTGTTTCTCCGTATCGTCATTCTCAGAGGGCAAATTACAGCCAGCGCTCAAAATATAACATCAATTTGATCCATTAGCTATTCATAATTTCAAAATCAGTAACAAGCACTGGGGCATTGCCGGCAGGCAGCACGACAGACGGCTTCTTCACTGTCGCCTGGGTCCTAGCAACCGGTGGGTACAGAGGGGAGGGAAACACACACGCAACCCGCTTAATGTTTAATTGACAATGGCAGTTGTTGGGCAACGGAAACCAAAATCGCCCAAAGTCCTATCCAGTTATTGGAATAAGCCTCCTCCGACGTCAGCAGCAGAGCACAAATTTTTCAATCAATGTTTTTATTTTTCTTGGCAGGCCTCTCTGGGGGCAATTATATGCATGAATGTCAAACGTTAACCGAGGAAAAAAGACTCCCTGGTAGACATTGGCTGTGAAAGTAATCTGCTTGGTAAGAAAGTCTATATCGCTTCAGTCGGTAAGTAAATAGTGAAGTAATAGTCAAGCAATAACTTTTCCCTCCATGGTAACTAGCAGCAAAAAAATAGATTTTAAGACCAATAGGACAAATTGGCGGTTCGCTACTGGTATTTTCAAACCATCAAAGCCATAAAAAGGCCCATTGCTAGTGGAAAACTTTTCAGTAAATCTTTCACCTTCACCTCAGAGAGCTCCTGACTCACGTCTTTGGGGGGGTTTGACTTACAGAGGGCTTCATATGAGCCTGGGTAACCAGAAATTAGCCAATTTGTTGCCAAGCCCTTTCAACCAAGGTTACATTTATGCACTCTTAAGGTCAGGGGGGGGGGGGCAGCCGCAGCCAGGGCTTATTCTTGGCATAGGGGTCTGACCTTGTGTGTGTCTTTGGAGAGAAAGAGAGTGTGTGTGTTTCAATCCCCCACTCCTCCCTCTCTACCCAAGTTTACCAGTAACTCTGGAGCGTTGCTGCACCTTGAGACCTGCCTAATAGATGAGCCAGTGAGAACCGCTGGGTGCCGTTCCTGCACCGACTGCACTTTCCCCCACAAAGTGTATTCTTTATTTATCGCCAAAGTAAGTGGTCAGAGGGGTGTCGTGAAAATCCGGAGACCTCTCAAAAAATGTCTGAGAGGATTCCTCTAAATTGGGCAAGACACAGTGAGAGAGAGAGAGAGAGAGATAGGAGAGACTCCCTTCACCCCAATGTCACCGCTGTGAGAGAGACTTAATAAGTGGGAAGGGGCCAAGACCGGGACTGGAGCCCTGGACTCCATTAGAGGGTCACGGCGGCGCCCTGTAAAGGCGCAGAACAAACAGAGTAAACACATTAACGTCACTCTTCGCCTCTACGGATGGTTGCATTCACAGACACTGACTCATCAGCACAGTAATGAGAAATGGAGGAGGCTTGGCCAGGCCGGGCAGTGCTGGCAACCCCCCCCCACACCACCACACACACCAGGGTTTCCGTTAGCCGGTTAATTGCCTGCATTTGCTTACGCTTATTGATCTATAGGTTCATTTTCATAATTTATTTTAATTAAATTGGCCTGTGTGAATTTTCGTTAGTCATTACGTATCTTATTTATCCAACAGAACTATCTCACACGCGCAAAGCCTATTTCGACCTGGATTTCTCCTGCAGCTCCTCAGCTGGTTGCTGCTGGAGTAAAACGTGCTTCTTTAAGCCCATTCATTGTTCAACAATTCTAAATGCAATCATCTGTTAAAAACAGTTTTGGTGCGCGATTAAAAAGAGCAACTATTTATATTCAACTGGTAATTTAAGCGTGCCTCCCATTCACCATTCAACAGGCTATCAGTGCGTCACCCACAACTTTACAATGTGAGTTGGAGGCAGTGTGCATTTTCAAAACATACATAATTGTTTGAAACCTGAATGTGGTTTTTCATATTATGAGGCATGTCTTTAAAGTAGCTTATAGGCAAAATCCAACCATGAAAGAGGCAATAATCTTCTAAAGCCTATCATATATATATATATATATATATATACAGTCAAAGTTAGAAGTTACATACACCTTAGCCAAATACATTTAAACTCAGTTTTTCACAAATCCTGACATTTAATCCTAGTACAAATTCCCTGTTTTAGGTCAATTAGGATCACCACTTTATTTTAAGAATGTGAAATGTCAGAATAATAGTAGAGAGAATGATTTATTTTAGCTTTTATTTCTTTCATCACATTCACAGTGGGTCAGAAGTTTACATACATTCAATTAGTATTTGGTAGCATTGCCTTTAAATTGTTTAACTTGGGTCAAACGTTTTGGGTAGCCTTCCACATGCTTCCCACAATAAGTTGGGTGAATTTTGGCCCATTCCTCCTGACAGAGCTGGTGTAACTGAGTCAGGATTGTAGGCCTCCTTGCTCGCACACGCTTTTTCAGTTCTGCCCACACATTTTTATAGGATTGAAGTGAGGGCTTTGTGATGGTCTATATGGAAAAATACACGTCAAACGATTGGTCGAAAGAACAGACGACTTTCCATAGACCAGGATTCTTTGGGGGTCGAGGACAGCCCAAGTGTACACCCAACTTAACTAACTTACCTGGTTAGTGTAGCTAGCTAGCTTCTTTTCATCAATGTGATACAGTGAAGACAGACACTATCAGATGAGATGATAGCTAACCTAGTTTGTCTAACTTGTGTGAGTCAGATTGGCTACTGTCTCGCGCCCTCTCTCTTTCTCCCTCCCTCCACAATTGGCCGACATGAGGAAATCAGTCAATTGTAATATGTTCATTAGGCCCTATAGCTTATGCCTGCCCATACCATAACCCCACCATGGGGTACTCTGTTCACAACGTTGACATTAGCAAAGCACTCACCCACACGACGCCATACACATGGTCTGGGGTTGTGAGGCCGGTTGGACGTACTGCCAAATTCTCTAAAACGACGTTGGCGGCGGCTTATGGTAGAGAAATGAACATGGACATTCCTGCAGTCAGCATGCCAATTGCACGTTCCCTCAAAACTTGAGACATCTGTGGCATTGTGTTGTACATATTTTAGAGTGGCCTTTTGTCCCCAACACAAGGTGCACCAGTGTAATGACCATGCCGTTTAATCAGCTTCTTGATATGCCACACCTGTCAGGTGGATGGATTATCTTGGCAAAGGAGAAATCCTCACTAACAGGGATGTAAACAAATTGGTGCATAAAATTTGAGAGAAATAAGCTTTATGTGCGTATAGATAATTTATTTCAGCTCGAGACCAACACTTTACATGTTGCATTTATATTTTTGTTCAGTATACAATATTATAATATACATCATATTATTTGAATAGTGAAATCATTTCAAATACCCAACCCTACACATCAATGATTGGCAGCCATTTTGTTCAAGCTCAAATTTTTCTTTTTTTAATATCAGTATTGGTGCCAAACGCCTCGCACCCCTACCCAAACAAACCTGCGGCAGGTGGATAATCATAGTGGCGTTCGGTGGAAAATGTAGCTACTACACCTTTTCCCACAGCGAGAAACAATATTATCATTCATAATAATAGAGTTACTGTATTCTGCAAAAAACTCAATTCCATTACAGCCACAAGAAAACAGTGATCGCATTGAGTCATGCGTTTCTGGCTGGCTAAAAATACAGTGCTGTTACTTGCTAATAACCTGTGGCCATGCCACCTCAGAGGAAGGGAGGGTGGCACATAACACCATGGTTTTGGGATATAGAGGGAGGTGGGGGTGAGTGGGGGCTGGATGGTGGCCAATGGGTGTCATTGCTGGACGGCCTGCTACTTATTGCCATTTATCGACGCAGAATGTGCGAGGAGTAAAACACACATTTACCTAAACCACACACTCATATAAGATGTCACAGGAAGGCCAAAACGATCATCAAGGACAACAACCACCCGAGCCACTGCCTTTTCACCCCGCTACCATCCAGAAGGCGAGGTCAGTACAGGTGCATCAAAGCTGGGACAGAAAGACTGAAAAACAGCTTATATCTCAAGGCCATCAGACTGTTAAATAGCCATCATTAGCACAGCGAGGCTGCTGCCTAAATACAGACTTGAAATCATTGGCCACTTTAATAAATGGAACTCTAGTCACTTTAATGTTGTTCAGGCTAGTTTTCATTATCATTGTTTTGGTTTGCAATGGACCCTGTAGTTCCACTCTCCGTACCTCTGATACCCCCTTTGTCCCACCCCCCACACATGCGGTGACCTCACCCATTGAGACCAGCATGTCCAGAGATACAACCTCTCTTATCATCACCCAGTGCCTGGGCTTGCCTCCGCTGTACCCGCGCCCCTCCATACCCCTGTCTGCACATTATGCCCAGAATCTATTCTACCACGCCCATAAATCTGCTCCTTTTATTCTTTGTCCCCAACGCTCTAGGCGACCAGTTTTGATAGCCTTTAGCCGCACCCTCATCCTACTACTCCTCTGTTCCTCGGGTGATGTGGAGGTAAACCCAGGCCCTGCATGTCCCCAGTCACCCTCATTTGTTGACTTCTGTGATCGAAAAAGCCTTGGCCTCATGCATGTCAACATCAGAAGCCTCCTCCCTAAGTTTGCCTTACTCACCGCTTTAGCACACTCTGCCAATCCTGATGTCCTTGCCGTGTCCGAATCCTGGCTTAGGAAGGCCACCAAAAATTCTGAGATTTCCATACCCAACTATAACACTTTCCGTCAAGATAGAACTGCCAAAGGGGGAGGAGTTGCAATCTACTGCAGAGATAGCCTGCAAAGTTCTGTCATACTTTCCAGGTCTATGCCCAAACAGTTCGAACTTCTAATTTTAAAAATTAATCTCTCCAGAAATAAGTCTCTCACTGTTGCCGCCTGCTACCGACCCCCCTCAGCTCCCAGCTGTGCCCTGGACACCATCTGTGAATTGATCGCTCCCCATCTAGCTTCAGAGTTTGTTCTGTTAGGTGACCTAAACTGGGATATGCTTAACACCCCGGCAGTCCTACAATCCAAGCTTGATGCCCTCAATCTCACACAAATCATCAAGGAACCCACCAGGTACAACCCTAAATCCGTAAACATGGGCACCCTAATAGACATTATCCTGACCAACCTGCCCTCCAAATACACCTCTGCTGTCTTCAATCAAGATCTCAGCGATCACTGCCTCATTGCCTGTATCCGCCACGGGTCCGCGGTCAAACGACCACCCCTCATCACTGTCAAACGCTCCCTAAAACACTTCTGCGAGCAGGCCTTTCTAATCGACCTGGCCCGGGTACCCTGGAAGGATATTGACCTCATCCCGTCAGTTGAGGATGCCTGGTCATTCTTTAAATGTTACTTCCTCACCATATTAGACAAGCATGCTCCGTTCAAAAAATGCAGAACCAAGAACAGATATAGCCCTTGGTTCACTCCAGACCTGACTGCCCTCGACCAGCACAAAAACATCCTGTGGCGAACTGCAATAGCATCGAAGAGCCCCCGCGATATGCAACTGTTCAGGGAAGTCAGGAACCAATACACGCAGTCAGTCAGGAAAGCAAAGGCCAGCTTTTTCAAGCAGAAATTCGCATCCTGTAGCTCTAACTCCAAAAAGTTCTGGGATACTGTAAAGTCCATGGAGAACAAGAGCACCTCCTCCCAGCTGCCCACTGCACTGAGGCTAGGTAACACGGTCACCACCGATAAATCCGTGATAATCGAAGACTTCAACAAGCATTTCTCAATGGCTGACCATGCCTTCCTCCTGGCGACTCCAACCTTGGCCAACAGCCCCGCCCCCCCCGCTGCTACTCGCCCAAGCCTCCCCAGCTTCTCCTTTACCCAAATCCAGATAGCAGATGTTCTGAAAGAGCTGGAAAACCTGGACCCATACAAATCAGCTGGGCTTGACAATCTGGACCCCCTATTTCTGAAACTGTCCGCCGCCATTGTCGCACCCCCTATTACCAGCCTGTTCAACCTCTCCTTCGTATCATCTGAGATCCCCAAGGATTGGAAAGCTGCCGCGGTCATCCCCCTCTTCAAAGGGGGAGACACCCTGGACCCAAACTGTTACAGACCTATATCCATCCTGCCCTGCCTATCTAAGGTCTTCGAAAGCCAAGTCAACAAACAGATCACTGACCATCTCGAATCCCACCGTACCTTCTCCGCTGTGCAATCCGGTTTCCGAGCCGGTCACGGGTGCACCTCAGCCACGCTCAAGGTACTAAACGATATCATAACCGCCATCGATAAAAGACATTACTGTGCAGCCGTCTTCATCGACCTGGCCAAGGCTTTCGACTCTGTCAATCACCATATTCTTATCGGCAGACTCAGTAGCCTCGGTTTTTCTAATGACTGCCTTGCCTGGTTCACCAACTACTTTGCAGACAGAGTTCAGTGTGTCAAATCGGAGGGCATGTTGTCCGGTCCTCTGGCAGTCTCTATGGGGGTACCACAGGGTTCAATTCTCGGGCCGACTCTTTTCTCTGTATACATCAATGATGTTGCTCTTGCTGCGGGCGATTCCCTGATCCACCTCTACGCAGACGACACCATTCTATATACTTCCGGCCCTTCCTTGGACACTGTGCTATCTAACCTCCAAACGAGCTTCAATGCCATACAACACTCCTTCCGTGGCCTCCAACTGCTCTTAAACGCTAGTAAAACCAAATGCATGCTTTTCAACCGTTCGCTGCCTGCACCCGCACGCCCGACTAGCATCACCACCCTGGACGGTTCCGACCTAGAATATGTGGACATCTATAAGTACCTAGGTGTCTGGCTAGACTGCAAACTCTCCTTCCAGACTCATATCAAACATCTCCAATCCAAAATCAAATCAAGAATCGGCTTTCTATTCCGCAACAAAGCCTCCTTCACTCACGCCGCCAAACTTACCCTAGTAAAACTGACTATCCTACCGATCCTCGACTTCGGCGATGTCATCTACAAAATAGCTTCCAACACTCTACTCAGCAAACTGGATGCAGTTTATCACAGTGCCATTCGTTTTGTTACTAAAGCACCTTATACGACCCACCACTGCGACCTGTATGCCCTAGTCGGCTGGCCCTCGCTACATGTTCGTCGTCAGACCCACTGGCTCCAGGTCATCTACAAGGCTATGCTAGGTAAAGTGCCGCCTTATCTCAGTTCACTGGTCACGATGGCTACACCCACCCGCAGCACGCGCTCCAGCAGGTGTATCTCACTGATCATCCCTAAAGCTAAAACCTCATTTGGACGCCTTTCCTTCCAGTTCTCTGCTGCCTGCGACTGGAACGAATTGCAAAAATCTCTGAAGTTGGAGACTTTTATCTCCCTCAACAACTTTAAAAATCTGCTATCCGAGCAGCTAACCGATCGCTGCAGCTGTACATAGTCCATCTGTAAACTACCCACCCAATTTACCTACCTCACCCCCCATACTGCTTTTATTTATTTACTTTTCTGCTCTTTTGCACACCAGTATCTCTTCTTGCACATGATCATCTGATGATTTATCACTCCAGTGTTAATCTGCTAAATTGTAATTATTCGATTTATTGCCTACCTCATGCCTTTTGCACACATTGTATATAGATTCTCTTTTTTTCTACCATGTTATTGACTTGTTTATTGTTTACTCCATGTGTAACTCTGTGTTGTCTGTTCACACTGCTATGCTTTATCTTGGCCAGGTCGCAGTTGCAAATGAGAACTTGTTCTCAACTAGCCTACCTGGTTAAATAAAGGTGAAATAAATAAAATAAAATAAAATAAAAATAATGTTTCCACATCTTGCATTACTCATCTCATATGTATATACTGTATTCTATACTATCTATTACATCTTAGCCTATGCCGCTCTGTCATTGCTCATATTTATATGATATGTATATATTCTTATTCCATTCCTTTACTTAGATTTGTGTGTATTAGGTATTTGTTGTGGAATTGTTAGATATTACTGTTAGATATTGCTGCACTGTCGGAACTAGAAGCACAAGCATTTCGCTACACTCGCAATAACATCTGCTAACCATGTGTATGTGACCAATAAGATTTGATGCACCAGGGACGTACTGGGACAAGAATTCGGCAGTGGCATTTTGTCCACACCACATCACTGCACGCACCGCCAACTCCTCCCCCACCCCCACGGCGGGCCACCAGCCATACCCACCCAATCCCTGCACTTACACCCAGTCGTGCTGACACATACAGTAGCATTGGCAGTACAGTACAGTGTGTTTAACTATTTCTGTACCAGTGACTGGCGAGACACGGCCCACCTCCTCTTTTTTAATCAGATCATGTTTAAAACAAATACAATATGTAAAAACACCACTGGAAATACAACCACTACAACTGTGACTCTGCTCTAGCCGTTTGTTTGCCTCCCTGTTGTTCTGTCTATCGGTCTCAGCATCTTCTCTGCTGTCACTCAGTGCGTCTTCTTGTTCTCTGTCTGTCGGCCTGTCTTATATGTTATAAAAGGCAAGCTAATGACTTAGGCTACATATTGCAAATTAGTGCCTGTCATATGTGACCTGTTTCAGGAAACTAGGCGTATGTCGCAAGTCACGACTTCACAAGAGAGACATTTTAACGATTGAGAAAAAATCTAAATGCGTTTTTGGGCAGAAATGTCTTCTGGAACATGTGAACTTTAATGTGCCTTAATAAAAATTGTATGCCATCTGTAAATAAGAATACAATTGTTCAATTACGAGCCTAGTTGGTTAAGCCACAGAAAAAGCCAGCAACCTTCCCACTAGCCATGATTGGCTGAGATAATGAGTGGGCTGGACATGTCGAGAGAGGAGTTCGGATTGGTCTGCCAAAAATAATGATTCTGTCTATTTGAGCTGGTCAGTCTGTGTTGGTAATCCTGTCGAACGCAGCTTTAAAAAAAAAAAAATGTATTGTGTAGTGGAGCTGCATAAGTGTTGCTCTCCACTTTCTGGAAGATTGAGTTTTGAAAATCAGTGGAATTAGAGTATGATAGCTAAAAAGATGGATACCTGTCTCCGGATTACATCTTCAAACTAAGGGTAACCGGGGCATGGCATCCGTGACAGGGAGACGCGTCCATCATGCATGATGATGTATACGGGTAAAATAGTCTAGTGTTAGCTAGCTACATTTTTAGATATTACACATTTATAGTTTTGACAGAAAGTGGTTTCATTTAAAGCTAAAATGTACTGTTAGCTGGCTGGCTCCCTAGCTAATGTTAAGAGTATGATATTATTCATATCCCAGAGCAATTTGCTTGGCTAGTTAGAGCCTAATGTTAGCTAGCTAACATTGAACCTGGTTGGTTAGCTCCCAGCAGATTCATGCAGGGTAGTCATGACATGATTTGGAACTATGTTCGTTGTTGTTTAATTAGCTAACGTTAGCTGGCTGGCTCATTAGCTAACGTTACGTGACCTGACACATTGCTTACCTAGCTAGGTTCATTGTTTACATGTCTTAAGCTAAAGTGTACAACACCTGGTGTCAGTTAACGTCGGCAAAAAATTGTTGACAGCAGTGCTGGTTAGGCTGTTTTCATGTTATCCAGAGGTAAACAAATCATTGGCCAGAGGGTCAAGTGTGCGCTCTGAACGATCTGAGGCGAAACTAGATGGGTGGGGCTAAAGCTTAAGAGGGTGTAAATGATGCTGAATGGATTTAGACAAGGAAGTGCTCTTCACTAGATACCAAAACATTCAAAGGCCATTTTTAAAGTTTATCAACTTTCAAAGCAGAATAACTTTCCCATTGTTCCTCACAAATGCAGTATATGACATTCAATTTTGTAGCTCTGAGTCTCTACTTTTATCCAATATAAAAAACACAATTTCAAATTTTGCTACATAAGACCGAATCCAGGTGGTGAGTCACATATGCGTTCCCCTGAATCAACACCTACCCTTAAGTGTTAATTACTGTTACAGGGCTCCAGACTAACATGTTTCCCTTGCCACTAACAGTTGGTGGCACCAGTCCATGATTTGGTCGGACCCAAATCACGAGTAATCATCTTATAAAGTAATTCATAATGCTTTATTAAAAAAGGTCCAATGCAGCGGTTTTTATCTCAATATCAAATCCTTTCTGGGTAACAATTAAATACCTTAATGTGATTGGTTTCAATTGACATCGTCAAAAATAAACAAGAATAGCTTCTTAGCAAAGAGCAATTTTTCAAGCAACAATTTTGCTAGGACTGTCTAGGAGGGGTTTGAGTGGGGAAATGAAAATGTGCTGTTATTGGCAGAGATATTTGGAACTCCCTCCCACCAAACAGCTCTTACACTAAAAAGGCATTATCATAATTTTAACAATTTCACAGTATTATTACAACCTCATAGTGTGGATATGTATATATAAAACACAGGAAAAGGATGGTTTTGACTGCACTGTGCCTTTAAGAAATATAATAAATAGACTACTGAGGTATTTAAAAAAGTTGTTTCATATAACATGTCCAAGCAGGAATGCATGATTCAATATATGTTGATGTGCAACCTAATCCAGTTTATGTCATGAATTGTCGGTTGACAATTAGACGATACCTGCTATTTTACTGTCCAAATAGGACAATAAAGATAAATTACATACATCTTTACGTCAACAATCTATTATCACAGGCAAATTCATTTAGGGTAAAACACTTGAGGAAGTGGACACTCACAACTAGATTGCTAACTCTAAAGACACAGAGTATACCAAACATTAGGAACACATTTTTAATATTGAGTAGCACTCCCCCCCCCCCCCCCCCCCCCCGCTCCCGCTCCATATCTCAAAGCCATATCAAATATATTGTTTGTAGAATAGTTGCTATTGAGCTGAATATTAACAATTGAGCGAGAAATACAAATTATACCTACAGAAAGCTGAGACCATCCTCTCTTCAACAGGGACAAGGGGACAAAGCTTCCAAAGCAGTGTTTTTCCCAAAATTGCATTTTGAAATGCTATATGATCAGAATACATTTTTCTCTCGAGTGCATGGGGGGAGAGAAGAGTGGCTCGCTTATTGCAGCGGCAGGCCCAGCGAGGGCACAGAGACAGGGAAGACACTTTCCTTACAGGAGTCGTGAGGATAATGCACTTTACTGTTTGACCACATGGTTTTAGCCACCTAAAAAAAAATAGGACTTACTTACCTACTGACTTTATTGTCCCCATGGGGAAATTTTGTTGCAGTGTCATGTACACATTTAAAGTGGCTTTTAAATACAAAACAAAATTGACAATACAACTTTCATAACAGTTACATACCAATCATTAAAAAAAATATTATAATTATAATAAATAAAGAAATAAAACATTTAAAAAAAGACTTGCCTGCTGGCCTTACTGATTCGATAGGAACATCAGCCCGAGCTATTTAGGAGGGATATCACACCTGGCACAAATGATTGTCTAGTTGTGTTTTTCCTGCTGAGGGGTGCCCTATACCTGTGCCCAGAGGGGAGTAGTTCAAAGTCCAGGTACAGGGGTTGGCTTGGGTCTAAAATGATTTTGTGAGCCTTACGGAGGGCCCTGACTTTTGAGTGAGGCCAAAAATATTTTTGTCTGTCTCAATTTCGACCAGCCCACCCACAAAAAAAATAGCATTTTCCAGAATTGCCAGATGGCCAATCCGCCCGAGACGCACGGACACACACACACACACACCTACCACAACATCCCTGTAGTCTAAACTGACCCAGTCTTCTGTGAAGTGTCTTGTTCTTGCTGAGGTAACTGGTTAAGTCTGGATTTTAAATCACCTCAAAGCATCCAGCTGCATTGTGGTTTCCAAATGTGCTTACACAGTGGACCAAGATAGCTAGCTAGTGCTATTTTAGCAGAAAAACAATCTCTATCCAAACAAAATGGAGGATGATACCTTTAAAAAAAGATATATATAAGCAGTGTTTGATTTTAACTGCTAACCACTTGTGTCCTTCAGAAGGAGGGATGGGTTTTCGAAAAGTCCAACAGTCTGAAGTTCACAGTGACTTTGAGAAAGTACCAGCAGGATTTTACACATTCTCTCCTCCGAGGTAGAGCACTTGTGACTTTTCGGGTGGCCCACCTGAGGGGCCGTTTAACTGCCTGTGTTTCATGCTAATGGGTTCTGAAAAGGCTTCCCAACAGACACTGCATTTAGCACTGTAATAATCGCTGCAACCTTGAACTCTTTGACGCACACATTTCATTCAGGGGAGACAGAAGGATTTATGTACCTCTTCTGTATATTTATAAAATGTACCAAACAGAGCCCAGCCATACCGTCTGAGCAAAAGACAATGGAAAATAAAAATAGCTTCTTAGCAAAGAGCAATTTCTCAAGCAAGAGATTTTCTAGGACTGTCTATCTACAAGCTATCAGACTGCTGAACACTTGAACTGGACTGACCACCTGTTCTGATTCTCTGCACTTCAGCAAACATGCACTCACACACATTCATGCCACACACACAACTGCTGCTACCAGACTCATATTATGATTGCTAAATACCGCACATTTTAAATACTTGCCCCCCAATCCCCCCTTCCCCAAAACACATGTAAATATTGGACTATAAATTGTGCCTTCCTGTACTATACTGATAAAAGGTTTATTCTATTCTACTGAGCCATTTACTTTGTGTTTGTATTCTTATCTTTTATTATTTCTTATTGTTGTTGCATTGTCAAAAATGAACCCGCAAGTAAGCATTTCATTGGACGGTGTATACCATGTGTATTCTGTACATAAGACTAATAAAACTTTAAACATTATCATAATTTTCCCAATTCCCAGTATTATTCCAATCTCAGTGTGGAAATGTATATAAAACACCGAAAATCACATTTTTGACTCACTGATTTACAGCCAGGCTGAAATTTCAGGCGCTCTTTTCAAACGGCTCTTACACTAAAAAGGTATCATAATTTACCAGTATTATTCCAATCTCAGTGTGGAAATATATATAAAGAAACAGAAAAATCTAATTTTTGATAGCACTGGGCCTTTAAAGGAATTATTTAAATGAGACATGGGTTTAGTGGGTACACTGCAATCGCAGCAGCTCCCTGTAACACCAGGGTGGGGGGCATTAGGGCCAGACTGCACCTGTACACCTAATGCTAACCGCTGAGTGACTGACTGGAGCATGGAGGAGAGGAAGATAGAAGAAGATAAAAAGAGCAATACAGACAGATTGAAAGAGAAAGGAATAGACAGAAAGAGAAAGGGGAGCTGCTGTTGTGAGAAAGAGAGAGAACAAAAACAGAACGAAAAATAAAAAGGATAGCAAAACACACAGACAAAGAGGGGGGCTGGCTGTCGTTGTCAGTGAGTGGGGACATATGGGGGCCAGTGAGGGCCAGCGGGGGACTGGTGATGAAAAGCACAGGAAAGGCAAGCACACTGTTGACTGGCTGTAAGAGGAGCCTGTGTAAATATAAAACCTGGGCTGGGGGAGCGCAGCGGTAACACAGGGGGTGTGTAGTTTGTGGGTCTGTAGTGCGTGTGTGTAGAGGGGGGACGACCATGACAGAGCTCTGGGCCTCCTCTGAGTGACAGAAGCCAGCCTCCCTCCAGCCCGCCTTGAAACCAGATCTCCGGGCTCCCACTCCTCGACCACCCAAAGAGGGAGATGACGCGCAGAGAGGAGGGGGGGGGGGGTGCCTGTACACACATATGCGCACACACACAAGACCCAGGCTTTGCAACACACATACACAAGCAGACATACAATGAGACAGACATTATTAGACATGCATAGTCATAATCAAACGCAAAACAAAAAATATTCATTATAGCTTTGGATTAACGTAAAATGGCATATTTGGAAAAAGACCATCTCTCTCAGACTCTCCCAAGGGGTTCCTTCTTTTTCACACCCACAAATATGGATAAATGTCTTGGGTGCCATGTAGACACTAAGTGTATAAAACATTTGGAACACCTTCCTAATATTGAGTTGCACCCTCTTTTGCCCTCAGAACAGCCTCAATTCGGCAGGGCATGGACTCTACAAGACGTCGAAAGCGTTCCACAGGGATGCTGACCCATGTTGACTCCAATGCTTCCCACGGTTGTCATAAGTTGGCTGGATGTCCTTTGGGTGGTGGACCATTCTTGATACACACAGGAAACTGTTCAGAGTGAAAAGTGTTGTAGTTCTTGACACACTCAAACCGGTGCGCCTGGCACCTACTACCATACCCTGTTAAAATGTAATGCACTTAAATATTTTGTCTTGCCCATTCACCCTCTGAATGGCACACAAACACAATCCATGTCTCAGTTGTCCCCAGGCTTAAAAAACCTTCTTTAACCGGTCTCCTCCCCTTCATCTACACTGATTGAAGTGGATTTAACAAGTGACATCAGTAAGGGATCATAGCTTTTACATGAATTCACCTGGTTAGTCTATGTCATGGAAAGAACAGGTGTTCCTAATGTTGTGTACACTCTGTGTATATGTGAATTGTTCCGAGCTTAATATTAAAATCAGCAACGAACAGCTGTAGGCCTACACATTCATTCAAGGTAAAACATCCAGTGAACAACATACATGTACAGACACACAAAAACATGGTTCTCAAAGGCAAAACAAACAAATCTCACCTCAAAACTAATGGTCAATTTTGATCACAAAAGCAAATATTGAGGACAGCAATTGTGCGCGCGTGTATACGGGTGCAAACTGCGTGTGTGCATACAGGCGTGTGTGTGTGTGCTTCAGAATATTATGAGCTGCTTCATCCCATACTGACCAGGACCCAGCTGCATTAGTGGAATCTTATCTGCTGGAATGAGGAGGGGAGACACAGGAAGACGGATGGCCAGGCCTCCTCGGCATGCTGGTTATAGGGGGGGCAGAGGAGTGCAGCTGCATTCCAGAGGGAGAGGCCTAATCCCAGTCACTATGTAATCATTCCCCCGTACTGAGGGGCTAGCCAGAGCCTAGTGGGACCCTATCCAATTCCTACTCTAATCGCCTGATCTGGAGACTACTCTGGCCCCCTCTTCATTTGGATTCAAAGCTCCCTTGTCACCCCCATCGGTCAGTGTAGACCGGAGGGCCAGCTAGCATCTAGTGTGGTGCTGAGGGGCTTTCATTTAAAGTGGGTGCCACCGTGTTATTGTCAGTCAGTGGGTGCATTTTGTATTTACGCAGGGGCACCAAGAGGTTACAGCAAGGTTTTCAGGTAATACCAACCTTTCTTGTATATGAATGGAGGGAAATGCCATGTGTCTGGGCTGTGCACTCGTAACTCTGCATTTACACTAGGAAGCTGTATCACGCAGTGAAACATCTGAAGCCATACACTTTCAAAGGAAGGAAAGCGAAAGAAGTGGAGTGGACGGGGGAGGTACTGTTGAGCGAAGTTGGGGAAAATTTTACTTTATTCAAATCCTCTGCGATATCGCGACACGAGTGACAAATTGAAGCTCACCATAGCTTCCAACCCCTACTGGATTGGCTGACAATGGCTGTTGATACATAGCACTACCTTGCTTGCTTGCTAGTTAGCACCCACATGAGGGCGAAGCTAGCATGGCTAGGTGAGTGCCGTTTGTAAAGTGTAAACAGCCAGTAAGACATTGGAATACAACAACAATAATCTGTTTTATGTAGAGGGAAACCAATTAAACCAAAATGTGTTGAATGGAAGCTAGATTGTCATTTGAGATGCTAGTAATGACACATTTGTACCTGTAGCTTCTAGAATAAGAGGCCTTACACCTTAGTTTGTAACAAGAGCACTCGAAGACCAGCCTCACGTCTAACAATGATTACTCTTATTGTTGATTGACTGCCTTCAGAGTACATGACAATGGGCAATACCACCAAGGCGATTTGGAGCCAAAATGGGTGCTTTCATAGGGATTAAAATGGAGAGAACCTTCATTTAGCCCTGTCCTGCAGCAGAATGGCATGATGACTGGGCTGCCATCCGGTGTCTGGTACTGAATGCTGTCATGGGGATGCCCCCATGCCCATCAGTCTCCCCACGGTTCTCCAAACCCAAGAACCCCACCTCTTTCTGTCCCAGAGAGTCTGTGGAAAGCAATCACACAGTCCCAGCGGAAGAGGAAATGGCACACGCTCAACTCTTGTCAGTTCCACTCTTCCATCAACCCCAGCATTAGCTGACCAGATGGACCAAATCCTTTAGGCAGATATGCAATGTACCAGTGCATTAAACAAGTGAGCTTAAAAAAAAGAGAGGGAGAGAAAAAAAATACATGAGTTGGGGCATTTGAGATGGAAAATGCATCAGCATTCCACATGTTCCACCAGTTTTCTTTCCCCTCCAGAGGGTTTTTAGGGTCAACGTTCCAGCTGTGAGGCACCATCAGGTATGGAGGCACACTGAGGCATGCGCTTGGCGCACGAGGCCCAAAATGGCCGGACCTGATAGACAGATGAAGGAAGTGCTGTGGGAAACACCATAGACTGACCTGCGACTCACTGACTCCCCCAGCTGGCTCTGTGCTCCACACCTCTGGGGGCAAAGGGCTCTAAACCTATCACTGCTAGGGCTGGCACAATAATAGTATAATTTACAATTATAATCGTCTTAATAAATTCATTTTAGGAGGGGGTAAACTTTATTTTCAAGTAGATATAGTAATACATTTTTTGAGACTGGGGTGTCACCAAAGCTGTGTTGTATTCAAAGCTGTCCTATATTGTATTACAGTGCCTTCAGAAAGTATTCATACCTCATGACTTATTGCACATTTTGATCAGTTACATGTAGAATTCAAAATTGATTAAATTGTTTTAAGAGTTTTGCAAATTAGACATTTCTCATTTATAGAAGTATTCAAACACCTGAGTCAAAACACGTTAGAATTACCTTTGGCAGCGAAAGTCTAAGAGCTTTGCACAACAGGATTGTACAATATTTGCACTTTTAAAAAATTCCATTGCTAGAAAGACATTTTCCAGTCTTGCCATGAATTTTCAAGCCAATTTATGTATAAAAAAAAACTAACTAGGCCACTCAGGAACATTCAATATCATCTAGGTAAGCAACTCCAGTGTATATTTGGCCTTGTGTTTTAAGTTATTGTCCTGCTGAAAGGATAATGTCTCCAAGTGTCTGTTGGAAAGCAGACACTTGGAAAGCGTTTTCTCCAATCACAGCAATTAAACTCCAACTGTTTTAAATTCAACATTGGTCACGTGGTGAAATCTCTGAGCGGTTTCCTTCATGCGGAAGACATCTCAGTCGAAGTCACTAGGTATCCCCCTTTCCCTTTCCGGCAACTGAATTAGGAAGGACACCTGTATCATTGTAGTGACTGGGTGTATTGATGCACCATCCAAAGTATCATTAATAACTTCACCATGCTCAAAGGGATATTCAATGTTTGCTTTTTTATTTTTCCCCATCTACCAATAGGTGCCCTTCTTTGCGAGGCATTGGAAAACCTGCCTGGTTTTGTGGTTGAATCTGTTGGAAATTCACTGCTCGACTGATGATTAGACTGACTTACAGATGATTAGTTAGGAAAGATAGGAAAGCTAAGGCTAGCTTTTTCAAGCAGAAATTTGCATCCTGAAGCACAAACTCAAAAAAGTTCTGGGACACTGTAAAGTCCATGGAGAATAAGAACACCTCCTCCCAGCTGCCCACTGCTCTGAGGCTAGGAAACACTGTTACCACCGATAAATCCACAATGATTGAGAATTTCAATAAGCATTTCTCTACGGCTGGCCATGCTTTCCACCTGGCTACCCCTACCCTGGTCAACAGCCCTGCGCTCCCCACAGCAACTCGCACAAACCTCCCCCACTTTTCCTTCACCCAAATCCAGATAGCTGATGTTCTGAAAGAGCTGCAAAATCTGGACCCCTACAAATCAGCCGGGCTAGACAATCTGGACCCTCTCTTTCTAAAATGATCAACTGAAATTGTTGCAACCCCTCTTCAGAGGGGGAGACACTCTAGACCCAAACTGCTACAGACCTATATCTATTCTACCCTGCCTTTCTAAGGTCTTTGAAAGCCAAGTTAACAAACAGATTACCGACCATTTCGAATCTCACCGTACCTTCTCCGCTATGCAATCTGGTTTCAGAGCTGGTCATGGGTGCACCTCAGCCACGCTCAAGGTCCTAAACGATATCATAACCGCCATCGATAAGAGACATTACTGTGCAGCCGTATTCATCGACCTGGCTAAGGCTTTCGACTCTGTCAATCACAACATTCTTATTGGCAGACTCAACAGCCTTGGTTTCTCAAGTGACTGCCTCGCCTGGTTTACCAACTACTTCTCCGATAGAGTTCAGTATGTCAAATCGGAGGGCCTGTTGTCCGGACCTCAGACAGTCTATGGGGGTGCCACAGGGTTCAATTCTCGGGCCGACTCTCTTCTCTGTATACATCAATGATGTCGCTCTCGCTGCCGGTGATTCTTTGATCCACCTCTACGCAGACGACACCATTCTGTATACCTCTGGCCCTTCTTTGGACATTGTGTTAACTAACCTCCAGATGAGCTTCAATGCTATACAACTCTACTTCCGTGGCCTCCAACTGCTCTAAAATGCAAGTAAAACTAAATGCATGCTCTTCAACCAATCGCTGCCCGCACCTGCCCGCCCGTCCAGCATCACTACTCTAGACGGTTCTGACTTAGAATATGTGGACAACTACAAATACCTAGGTGTCTGGTTAGACTGTAAACTCTCCTTCCAGACTCACATTAAACATCTCCAAATCAAAATTAAATCTAGAATTGGCTTCCTATTTCGCAACAAAGCATCCTTCACTCATGCTGCCAAACATCCCCTCGTAAAACTGACCATCCTACTGATCCTCGACTTCGGCGATGTCATTTACAAAATAGCTTCCAACACTCTACTCAACAAATTTATTGCAGTCTATCACAGTGCCATCCGTTTTGTCACCAAAGCCCCATATACTACCCACCACTGCGACCTGTATGCTCTCTTTGGCTGGCCCTCGCTTCATACTCGTCGCCAAACCCACTGGCTCCAGGTCATCTACAAGTCTCTGCTAGGTAAAGCCCCGCCTTATCTCAGCTCACTGGTCACCATAGCAGCACCCACACGTAGCTCGCGCTCCAGCAGGTATATCTCACTGGTCACCCCCAAAGCCAATTCTTCCTTTGGCCGCCTCTCCTTCCAGTTCTCTGCTGCCAATTACTGGAACGAACTGCAAAAATCTCTGAAGCTGGAGACTCTTACCTCCCTCACTAGCTTTAAGCACCAGCTGTCAGAGCAGCTCACAGATCACTGCACATAGCTCATCTGTAAATAGCCCATCCAATCTACCTCATCCCATACTGTATTTATTTATCTTGCTCCTTTGCACCCCAGTATCTCTACTTGCACATTCATCTTCTGCACATCCTACTATTCCAGTGTTTAATTTCTTTATTGTAATTACTTCGCCACCATGGCCTATTTATTGCCTTACCTCTCTTATCCTACCTCATTTGCACATGCTGTATTTTTCTACTGTATTATTGATTGTGTTTGTTTATTCCATGTTAATCTCTGTGTTGTTGTATGTGTCGAACAGCTTTGCTTTATCTTGGCCAGGTCGCAGTTGCAAATGAGAACTTGTTCTCAACAAGCCTACCTGGTTAAATAAAGGTGAAATAAATAATAAAAAATGATTACAGTACCAGTCAAAAGTTTGGACACACCTACTCATTCAAGGGGTATTCTTTATTTATTTTTAAAACGATTTTCTACATTATAGAATAATAGTGAAGATATCAAACCTATGAAATAACACATAGTGAATCATGTAGTAACCAAAAAAGTGTTAAACAAATATATATTTTATATTTGAAATTCTTCTCTAAGTAGCCACCCTTTGCCTTGATGATAGTTTTTCACACTCTTGGCATTCCCTCAAACAGCTTCATGAGGTAGTCAACTGGAATGCATTTCAATTAACAGATGTGCATGGTTAAAAGTTAATTTGTAGAATTTCTTTCATTCTTAATGCGTTTGGCCCAATCAGTTGTGTTGGGACAAGGTAGGGGTGGTATACAGAAAATAGCCCTATTTGGTAAAAGACCAAGTCCATATTATGGCAAGAACAGCTAAAATAAGCAAATAGAAATGACAGTCCATTTTTACTTTAAGACATGAATATAAGTCAAACTGGAAAATGTAAAGAACTTTGAAAGTTTCTTCAAGTGCAGTCGCAAAAACCAAGCGCTATGATGGAACTGGCTCTCATGAGGACCGCCACAGGAAAGGAAGACCCAGAGTTACCTCTGCTGCAGAGGATAAGTTCATTAGATTTGCCAACCTCAGAAATTGCAGCCCAAATAAATGCTTCAGAGTTCAAGTAACAGACACATCTCAACATCAACTGTTCAGAGGAGACTGCGTGAATTAGTCCTTCATGGTCGAATTGCTGCATAGAAACCACTACTAAAGGACACCAATTAGAAGAGACTTTATTGGGCCAAGAAACACGAGCAATGGACATTAGACCAGTGGAAATCTGTCCTTTGGTCTGGTGAGCCCGAATTTGTGATTTTTCGTTCCAACCGCCATGTATTTGTGAGATGCAGAGTAGGTGAACGGATGATCTCACGAATATGTGGTGGGGGGGTGCAGGTGCTTTGCTGGTGACACTGTCTGTGATTTATTTAGAATTCAAGGCACACTTAACCAGCATGGCTACCACAGCATTCTGCAGCGATACGCCATCCCATCTGGTTTGAGCTTAGTGGGACGATCATTTGTTTTTCAACAGGACAATGACCCAACACACCTCCAGGCTGTGTAAGGGCTATTTAACCAAGAAGGAGATTTATGGAGCGCTGCATCAGATGACCTGGCCTCCACAATCCCCCAACCTCAACCAAATTGAGATGGTTTGGGATGAGTTGGACCGCAGAGTGAAGGAAAAGCAGCCAACAAGTACTCAGCATTTGTGGGAACTCCTTCAAGACTGTTGGAAAAGCATTCCAGGTGAAGCTGTTTGAGAGAACGCCAAGAGTGTGCAAAGCTGTCAAAGGCAAAGGGTGGCTACTTTGAAGAATCTCAAACGTAAAACATATTTTAATTTAACACTTTTTTGGTTACTACATGATTCCGTATGTGTTATTTCAAAGTTTTGATGTCTTCACTATTATTCTACAATGTAGAAAATAGTAAAAATAAACACTTGAATGAGTAGGTGTGTCCAAACTTTTGACTGGTACTGTATATGTGTGGGGTATATAGATGAAGTAGTCATTCAAAAATCATGTTAAACACTATTATTGCACACAGAGTGAATCCATGCAACTTATGTGACTTTCTAAGCATATTTGTTACTGCTGGACTTATTTAAGCTTGCCACAACAAAGGGGTTGAATACTTATTAACTCAAAACATTTCAGCTTTTAATTTATTAATTTGTAAAACAAATTAAAAGCATAATTACACTTTGAAATTATGGGGTATTGTGTGTAGGCCAGTTACACCAAATCTCAATTGAATCAATTTTAAATTCGGGCTGTAACACAACAACATTTGGAAAAGTCAAATGGTGTGAATACTTTCTGAAGGCACTATAGGTATGCTGTAGCTAATTTTCAAAGATGCATTACAAGCGCAAAACATTTTTTCAACAAAAATGACAGTTATGACAATAACCCTAGTCATTTGCATGAGAATTAGGTCTAATCGTTATGGCAAACTTCATAATCGTCAGAGCCCTAAGCACTGTTAAGAGCAGCTTCCCATCATCGGTCTATGGGAAATACAGTACGACTCGTCTGCACAGAATCAATCAACTGAGATTAGATCATTTTGCATAACCTTTCAATGCATTGTGACATATTGTGAAATTAATTTGGGTATATTGTTACAGTAAGTGACATTCAAGACAAAAAGTAAACTGTATTCAGTGAGCACAGTGCTCAGGGTAATAACTAATGATTGGGGGCTTAAAGACGGTAAACGGAGAGTCTTTGTGTGGGGAAGTTCCATAGGGATTAACTATATTATCGGAACCCTTTCCATTCCTTTTGGGGTCTGTGAGCGAAGCTGGAATTCAGATTTACAGCTGCGTGTAGGAAGGGTGGAAGAGGCCCCTCTTTTCACATAGTGTACCAGAGACGGGGGCTGATGTTGGGCAGGGGTCAGAAAGAGGGGTCACTCTCTGGTGTGCTGGTGTATGTCACTGACGCCGTGGCTCTCTGATGAACCCCTCACACATACAAACGACCCTCAGCCACACAAGCACGCGCACAGGCATAATATTCTCCTAATTTATGTATAGGTCTCTGTATTACGCAGTTAGCGTTCGCTCACCCACTCGGCCCATTCATTTAGCATAGTTGAGATGCAGACTCTATGCGTCAGACAGACTGCTGCCCTACAGAGTATTGTACATGATGTAGACAGACTGCTGCCCTACAGAGTACAGTACTCTGGGTAGCACTTATCCAGGAGATGTCCCCCTGCCACGCTGTGTGTGGGAGACTGGGAGAGACAGTCAGACAGACCTCTCCCTCCTGTCCTCCTTCCATCCTCCCACAAAATTCCCCAGTCAGGCTGGATTACCAGGCCCGCCTCTGAAATCAATAGCCAGGGTTTGAAGGCAAAGAGGGGAACAGGAGGCGTCGGCGGCTGAGGTTCTCTCTCATCTCTCATTGGTTCATTGGCTGGCTGTCTGGCTGGTAAATATCCCTGCGTCGTGTTAAAGAGGAGGGCTATAATTAACTGTGCGAGACGCCAGTCAGCCAGGGGTTGGGCGCCGTGCCAACGGATCAGCCCTAATTACTATATTCACTTTGTCAGGAACGCTCACTTTGCTGCTCCCTCTGATAGGCCATGGCAGCCTCAGAAATCCCCCGGCACTGCACAGCGCACTCAGGCAGGCAGACAGGGCCGACTGGCAGGCAGGCTCGCAGTCACAGGGTGATGAAAGCCTGGTTGGGTGGAGGGCTGAGCGACTGCAACAGGAGAAGACACCCCAATGGCCGCCAAGCTCAGGGACCAAACAAACACAGGGGCCACCAGACTGAGCAAAAATAGTCCTATACACAGTAATGGTGCTCCCAGCCGCCCTGATTGATTTTCCCATTGATTGGATCATGTACATATGTCCTTTTGTCAGGTACAGTACCACAATATGGTGCCTTAAACCTGATCCGAGGCCCCCGTGTTTAGTCAACTCTGATTTTAGATCAATATAAAACACCATTCAAAAAACAGACATGTCTGCCTCCTGCAGTGTCTCCACAAATGGCTACAGTGCTATTTTGTGGTGTCCAACATGCTCACTTTATTGATGTTGTTGAGCAGAGGAGTCGTATTTTTCACACGGTTTGTAAACACCCTATTAGTACGCATGGGGTTTGGCTACGATTAAATGCTCGGAATGGAGTTCCTATCAAAAGGCCAACTTAGGCTGGTGGAGGTATTTACATGTGGTGAAATTCACTGACAAATATTTTTGACAAAACGTGGCCTGCTATCAATGGTTCTAATACATTACTGAACTGGAAATATGTGAGCTCGACAGGCGGGGGATGAATATGGCTTTATTTAAATAGTTTTACTGTGGAAGCGGCTCAGACAACCATTTCAGGGCAGTTTATCACATAAAGCCTCTTTCACACTCCCGGCCCAAACTGTCCACATACGGGCAAATCACACTCCAAAGCCTGTTTCAACACAGCCACAGCCAGAGAGGGATAAGGATCACTTGCATACGTGGGCGTATTCATGGGGCACCACTGAGGGAAGCTTGATGGCAGAGATACACCGAATATAACAAACATTAAGTTGCTTCACCCCCTTTTGTCCTCAGAACAGCCTCAATTCGTCGGGGCATTGACTCTACAAAAAGTGTCGAAAGTATTCCACAGGGATGCTGGCCCATGTTGACTCCAATGCCTCCCACAGTTGTGTCAAGTTGGCTGGATGTCCTTTGGGTGGTGGCCCATTCTTGATACACATGGGAAACTGAGTGTGAAAACCCCAGCAGCGTTGCAGTTCTTGACATGGCACCTACTACCATACCACGTTCAAAGGCACTTATATTTTTTGTCTTGCCCATTCACCCTCTGAATGGCACACATACACAATCCATGTCTCAATTCTCTCAAGGCTTAAAAATCATTCTTTAACCTGTATCCTCCTCGTAATCTACACTGATTGAAGTGGATTTCAATAAGACATCAATAAGGGATCATAGCTTTCACCTGGTCAGTCTATGTCATGGAAAGAGTAGGTGTCCTTAATGCTTTGTATACTCAGTGTAACTACATACAGTATGCGCAAGCAGACGACGACGGCCCTCCTGCCAAACGCAGGGCATTCATCCTGATGTGCTTTATACCTGACTACTGTGGGGACTGAAAATCTTCAACAAAACAATTTGAGGTAGACCTGTGATTAACATTCATTTCTGGGGTTCTTGAATACGGTCTGCACAAGTCCTATTCCATACATTTTGGCTTCAAACATACATCCCCGGTCGGTTAGAGTACGCTATTGAAACCTGTTTCTATTTCAGGATACAAAACAAACAGATGACAGTAATTAAATGAAGTCCTCTTGATTCAGGTCAGACACTCAGCTCAGTCCTCACTCTCTCCGGCGGTTACCTCTTCGCTACCAACTCTCATATGAAAAACAGTAGGTCAACCTGACAAAAGCACTTATGAAGTCTTCCCACAATTCTGGTGATGCCATACGGTTAGACTCTTACTCAGAAGGGCGTCCTATATCACGAGGCAAATACCAAACTCAAATATTATCTGACAAACTTTGAAAGGGCAGTCAAAACTCCTGAACTCTGTCAGAATCAGGTGAACCTCTTCCACACAGACATGTCTGGAATGATTTAATCTACTGAAAGCCCTTGTATCTTATCCACAAAGCGTGTCCCTGAGTTTAGTCCATTTCTCTCTGATAGCGACAAAGCCTATTGAACAGGAGAAGAAACAGGCCCTGTAATTGAATTGTTGGGAAACAAATGCACCTTCTAGCAGAGAGAAAGAATGTGTGGCCTAGGGTCGTCTAGCAGTCTAACCGCTGCCTCCGGTGCACATATACCGCTGCAGCATGGATTCGAATCCAGCCCACTCATTTTTCAGCACACTCTCTCTCCTTTATCTGTCTCTCTATCCAATAAAGCATCAACATTTCAAAAATAGGAAGGACATGTCTCTTTAAGAGGGGTGTAAAGTGGACATATCAGGCCTCTATCAGACATAGACAAATTGCAACACTGTACAGCCGTGAGGTCAAACAGTGATAACGGCGCTAGAAATCCCCTTGTTCATTAAATTACCTGTTACATCTTATCATTACACCAAAATAAAGGACCGGGAACGCTTATGCATTAAAGAACAGTATACAGTGCATTCAGAAAGTATTCAGACCTTCCCCTTTATCCACATTTTGTAAAGTTACAGCCTCATTCTAAAATTGATTAAATGTATTGTTATCCTCATCAATCTACACACAATAGCCCATAATGACAAAGCGAAAACAGGTTATTCAAAAGTTTTGCAAATGTATTAAAAATAAAAAACAAATTCCTTATGTACATAACTATTCAGACCCTTTGCTATGAGACTTGAAATTGAGCTCGGGTGCATCCTGTTTCCATTTATCATCCTTGAGATGTTTCTACAACTTGATTGGAGTTCACCTGTGGTAAATTCAATTGATTGTACATGATTTGGAAAGGCACTTGTCTATATAAGGTCCCACAGTTGACAGAGCAAAAACCAAGCCATGAGGTTGAAGGAATTTTCCGTAGAGCTCCAAGACAGGATTGTGTCGAGAGACAGATCAGGGGAAGGGTACCAAAAAATGTCTGCAGCATTGAAGGTCCCCAAGAACACAGTGGCCTCCATCATTCTTAAATAGAAGGAGTTTGGAACCACTAAGACTCTTCCTAGAGCTGGTCGCCAGGTCAAACTGAGCAATCGGGGGAGAAGGGCATTGGTCAGGGAGGTGAAAATGGGAGAACCTTCCAGAAGGACAACCATCTCTGCAGCACTCCACCAACCAGACCTTTATGGTAGAGTGGCCAGACAGAAGCCACTCCTCAGTAGAAGGCACATGACAGCCCGCTTGGAGTTTGCCAAAATGCACCTAAAGGACTCTCAGACCATGACAAATAATATTAAAACCAAGATTGAACTCTTTGGCCTGAATGCCAAGTGTCACGTCTGGAGGAAACCTGGCACCATCCCTACGGTGAAGCATGGTGGTGGCAGCATCATGCTGTGGCAATGTTTTTCAGCGGAAGGGACTGGGAGACTAGTCAGGATCGAGGGAAAGATGAATGGAGCAAAGTACAGAGAGATCCTTGATCGCTCAGGACCTCAGACTGGGGCGAAGGTTTACCTTCCAACCGGACAACGACCGTAAGCACACAGCCAAGACAACGCAGGAGTGGCTTCGGGACAAGTCTCTGAATGTCCTTGAGTGGCCCAACCAGAGCCCGGACTTGAACACGATCGAACATCTCTGGAGAGACCTGAAAATAGCTGTGCAGCGACACTCCCCATTCAACCTGACAGAGCTTGAGAGGATCTGCAGAGAATTGGAGAAACTCAAATACAGGTGTGCCAAGCTTGTATTATCATACCCAAGAAGACTCGAGGCTATAATCACTGCCCAAGGTGCTTCAACAAAGTACTGAGTAAAGGGTCTGAATACTTACATAAATGTGCAAAAATGTAAAAAAAAAAAAAAAATGTTTTTGCTTCGTCATTATGGGGTATTGTGTGTAGACTGAAAAACAATGTAATCACATTTTAGAATAAGGCTGTAACGAAACCAAATGTGGAAAAAGTCAAAGGGCCTGAATACTTTCCGAATGCACTGCATAAAGAGGTGTAGAAATCCCCCTATTTTCAATTGCAGACAACTCCTTTAGAAGTTATCGGGAGGAATCTGTAACAAAAAACTGAAGTAATCAATACCTTCTTTTACCGTCTTCAGACAGAAAACGGTTTGTGAGAGAGAAGTCACAAGCAACACTAGCCGAGTCTGCACTCTGAGCCAAAATGGAGGTGAACCAAACAACCCAAAAATATCTTCACCAGGAGTGCAGAGAAGGAAGAGACACTAAGCACTTTGAGAGGGTGGCCAAAACTCCCCTTCTCAGAGTGACGAGATGAAACACTACAGTGAGTTAGCAACCCTGAGCCCCCTCTGAACAGCTCAGTAATTAAGGTAGCTTTCCAGCTCCAAGCGACAGAGGGATGAAATTTCCACCCCTGTGCCGGAACCCCTTGATGTTTTGTACCTTGGTTTCTGGGCCGATTTTGGCAACCAGATCGGTTCTTTTTTTCTATTTTTTCTCTCTTACAGAGTTCACAGAATCCCAGAGAACACAGCCTCCCAGCCAAAACCCCAGCACGATTAATTTAGTAACGGGTTATTAAGCTCAAACATAAATTGTAGCCCTGGACAGTTTAAATGGAAAAGAAGCCTGATTTATTGGAGCCGGAGACAAAACAGGTTTTTATTGTCCATTTATTCATCAACACTCATTGGGAGTGGTAACTCTGGAGGAATTTTCTGACAAAAAAAGGAGGGAAGAAAGAGGGGAGTGGGGGCAGCAGCAATGGCTGCCGTAATCAAAGACAGAGCTTGCCGGGGAGAGGAGCACAATGCCCTTGACATTCTTATCCCAGCTCTTCCCTGGACAAGACTATATTTGTTTGGTAGAGCACTGCATCAGCTGAACAAATATATCAATAGTGTTTGCTGTCGCACTGTATCCTTGTATCTGTTCTTGACTTCATTTCAGGAGATTATTCATCAAGGCTGGCTAACGGCCTCCTCTGAGCAGTCAGAATAACTACAGGTTCATCTGAAGTCCCCAAATAAAATACTCAAGCCATATCTGAGGGAGGATAGACTAACAGAACTGACACAATGTCACTCTTAATGAAAGAGACGTTCTGTACATTATGTCACCAGTAATTTCTACTCACATCAGTGTCATCTCCTATTCAAGACCCAATTCTACAAAGTGATCCATCATTCCTTTGAGGTTCAATGGACATTTTCAACATAATTTATTACGAACTCAAACCAAGGAGTTACATAAACTTGACCATTATGTTGAAAGTATTTTTCTTAGTAGACTAAGCAGTTTATGACTTTGGGGGCGTACTCCTCTGACTAAGAAAGGGGCCAATGGGGCAGTGAGCCAATGATTGTACCAAACACTGACAGTGTACCCTCAATCTGTCTGCTGCAGACGGACTGCCTCTAGTCACCAGAGAAACCACCTGCCAATGGGACGTCATACATACAAACAGACTTATACAAAATCAAAACACACAACTTATCCAATAGGTTATTGTAAAACGATTCTGCCATTTACCATTCCTTTCATCTGGTATGTTGAACTCGTACGAATATTCTACAACAGCAACCTGGGGGTGTAGTGCTGAGGTACTGAATAAACATCTCAGAATGGCGTGCTGACTTTCTGCATAGGAGGGATTTAAATGAGCCAAATGGAAGCTGGTTCTCAGTCCACCCCCCTCTCCTCTCCTCTCCTCTCCCTCTGTCCTGTGGAGGTGTTGTCCTCAAGCTTTCAAAGTCACACCATTCCTGACCTCTGTGTCTGTCTGCTGTGCAGTAGGTCTGCCTCTGTGTGCCAGAGCACCATGGTTCATCAGGGCACAGAATGAGGCATGGCACGGCTGTTGCTGACACAGCACATAGCATTGGTACGCTGCTCTATGTGTGTGTGTATGTCTTTGTGTGTGTCTGTACACATGTTTTTTGCCTGTGTGCGCACGCATGCGCTTGTGTGTGTGTTTAGGACGGACCAGACAGGGAAGGGCGGCCCTGCTCTGAGAAAAGGGATACCTAGTCAGTTGTACAACAATGCATTCAACCAAAATGTGTCTTCCACATTTAACCCAACCCCTCTGAATCAGAGGCGCGTGGGGCTGCCTTAATCAATGTCCACGTCATCGGCGCGCGGGAAGCAGTTGTTGTTGGGGGTTAACTGCCTTGCTCAAGGGCAAAACGGAATCAATGAAATGACAATGACAGTAACCTGGCCGGCAGAGAGGCCTACTGTAACACCACCAAACAGATGAATGGATCATGAGGACAAGCTGACTCAGGTGTGTCCCGTTGTAAAACACCAAGCCGTAGTCAGACTGTACGCAGGTGAAATAGTACATTCAGTATATCTGATGAGTATTTTTTGTTATCCATTTTAAATTCAATATTGTTTGAACGGATACACTTCTGTATCAACTACAGTAGTAAATTAAGCTGAAGTGCCTGGTAATATCCACTCGTCGGTCCTCCCACCTGCAGTCTGTTTGTTCTTCTCGTTCTCGTTTGCATGCTCTATCCTGTGCTCTCCTCTTTCCCCGCTGTCAACCGACTCCTCTCTTCTCCCCCTCCTCTCTGCATTCTGTGCTCTCTTCTCCCTCTCTTGCTCTCTCTCAGCTTTGTTTGAGTAGAGAGCCATGGTGACGGAGGAGCCACACAAAAGGGTCACATGATGTCGAGGCGAGTCTAGGCGGGCGGGTGGACACAATGACCGCACCACTCCGCACAGCTGGAGTGTCACGCATTCCTGGTGTTTACAAGATTTCGGGGGAAAACTAATCCACCCCCCTGAGGAACTCTACGGCGCAAAATTGGCCCACTTTCTGTCTGAATAGAGGGCTTATGTCATCGCTATGATGCATTTTAGGAGCATAAGAAAATGGCAACCTGTAAAAACGATGGCAGTGGTGGTAGAAGGGTTGAATCACAGACGAGGCAGAGGAGAATAGGCTAAATAGTGGTCACTCTTCAATGGGAACAGTTGAGGGAGCCAAGGGTAGAAGGGACAAGAGTCTTCTTGTATATTTCTTTGGTTAAAATAATGTTTTAAAAAAATCTAACATCTGTTCTATAATCTACAACTGTGGGCCTTCAATTCAGTTGCCATTTTTAGCATAACAGCGGCGTCATCAAAGACCGGGTTTCAAAAGCGCCACTGTTTTTCTTGTGGCGAAATATGTTGACATATCGTTAATTGAAGCCTCTATTGGACGTTGTGCCATCGTTGCCGAGGCCTTGCCAGCATACCTAAACCCTGGCAGCTTAATCAGATCCACAACAGAGTTTCCTGTAAATAAAGAACCGCTCACTCCTTAAAACACCTCATACGCATGGCTAGTTTTTACCAATTCAGGACATGACTTCACAGAAAAGCAGTGGGGCCAGTCGAAACTGGCCAGAACAGCCTTGACCAACCATGCGACAAGCATATTCCCTAAAAGGTGGTCGTAGTGGAGTAATAGAGTTCAGTTTGATGGGGTGGATGGGGACTACTGACTACTACGGTCATCTTTTGATGGGATGCCCAGAGGGTTTCAGATTGTACTGACAAACCTGAATAGAGTAGGAGTTTACAAGAGGGGGCACAGAGTAACCTAAGTAATGCCATGTAATGAATGGTGCTTTAATAAACTATGCTAGCATGGACTGATGTAAGGATGGGCTAACTGGACCGCATGGGAAGTGGAATCCAATGAGGAACAAATGAGGAGCTCAGCCAATCAAAAGGACAGTGTCCAAAAGGTAAATAAACACAGCCCACGATGACATGAAATGCCAGTGGAACCAGCTGAAAGAATAGCCGGGGGGAGGGCCTGTGAACAATGAGAGGACATTGTCTCCTCCGCTTGAATGGGCATCATTTCCCCGACTAACCCCACCCCCAACCCCCCCCTCACCAGGGCGGGTGGTGCGGCCCATCGGATGACAATAGAGGCATTGATGACTGGGTATACACACACACATACATACATATGTCTGTCCAGCTATGATGCTGCATGTCCTTTACACCAACACAGACGTGTCCTCTCTGTCGTGCCTCTACTGCTGTGGTGTGTGTGTGTGTGTGTGTGTGTGTGTGTGTGTGTGTGTGTGTGTGTGTGTGTGTGTGTGTGTGTGTGTGTGTGTGTGTGTGTGTGTGTGTGTGTGTGTGTGTGTGTGTGTGTGTGTGTGTGTGTGTGAAGACGGGCAGGCAGAAGCAGAGAAGATACTCACCTCTGGTGTGTTTTTCTTGAACTCACGGCTTTGGTCGATGAGCTTTTTCCTAGACTGCTCGCTCTCATCTTGTCTGTTGGCCAGGGCTGTGGCGGTGGCATCCAGTTCTCTCTGTGGGACCAAAAGGGGGGAGGAGAAAGGACAGAATGATTACACAGGGCTCTGTGGGGGATGACCGCCATTTACATTTCACTCTCTCTTTTCCTCTCCCTTTGACACCCTGCAGTCTGGCACCACTAGTGCCAACCTGGGAGCATGAGAGAGAAGAGAAAGACTGGTCTTAGTCAACCTCAAAGGAGGATTAATCTCCTGAGACAGACAGACAGACACAGACAGACACAGACAGAGCACTAGCACAGGCACCATGACTACTCAATGGCTGGCATCACACACACCCCTATGGGAAAAAAACACACCCACAAAGTTGGACACACATACTGTACAGTGTACGCACACATAAAATGTACACACACACACACACACACACATCTTCTCTCTCAGCACATCTTCTGCAGACAGAAGTGTGAAAAAAGCCGTAGATCCCAGCAGCATTTACGCAGCTTATAAAAATCTCTATTCGAAAGAGAAAGAAAAAAACTTATGGGACGAAAGAGCTTTTCTCACAGGCTCCAGCCTTTATGGTCGCTAGGCATGTAAATGTCATAGGGTAGATCCCAGATTATCAATATTGGGACAGAGGTGCCAGGAGAAGAAAAACACAGACTCTAGATCAGCATGGACAAGCCAGGCTACTACCCTTAGAATATCCACACTGATACAGCTGAACCTATATAGGCCTATACTCTCAGAATGTAAGCCACGAGAATCTATAGTTAGTATCAAACGAAGACATATTTCCCCATTGGATTTGGATGTGTGAAGTGACTGACAAGCAGTCTCAGGTGGGCCTTTGATGAGGCTTTGTGTGTGTGTGTGTGTGTGTGTGTGTGTGTGTGTGTGTGTGTGTGTGTGTGTGTGTGTGTGTGTGTGTGTGTGTGTGTGTGTGTGTGTGTGTGTGTGTGTGTGTGTGTGTGTGTGTTGTCTCAGCGAAAGAGGCAGAGAAGCAGAGAGCAAGAGGCAGAGCGCGAGTGGCAGCGCACGAGAGGCAGAGCGCGAGAGCGAGAAAAAGAGAGAGACAGTCGAGGCTGACATCTGGAAGCCAGATGCAGGGAACAAATCAAGTTAATTAGGCTGGAACTGAGCGAGCCAGACTGCTGCCCCCACTTTACTCCACACAGCCACCACCACCACGTCTGGGGGGGGCATACAGTACACACAGCAGACTGGCTAGAGCACAGCTCACTTCCGCCTCTCGCCCCCATTTTATCTGCACTCAGATCCTCCTCTAGTCTAGTAGGGAAGAATTGTCGAAGGGCCGCAGCAAGTACTATAAGAGCTGTTTCACTTACTACTTGGGCTTCAAGCCTAAAATTATTTGGTAAAAAGTTTGTGTCTTAAAAAAGGGCTTGTGTGTGGTGTGTGTGCGTCATATTTCAAGAAAGTCCATTAAAGCAGTGACATCAATTGATGCGTCGGCTTCTCACCAGTCATAGGGGTGTTGCTGCATAGCAACGGGACGTCAACCTTTGCCCCCAACTCCTGTGGTGCCACCTCTGCCACACACGTTGCGGCCCGCGGTGGGCATGCTAATTCCAGTTTTGTGGGGTGGGTGTTGGGGGAACTGTTCCCAGGTCAGGGTAAAAGGTTTGGTGGGCAACACTGACCCAGGGTCAGGGAGAGGCCCGCTGCACGTTACCTCCACTCCGCTGCCTTTGGCCGCTAGCGGCAGGGGGCCCATATGACCGAAAGGCTACAGCAACCAAGGTTTGCCACAGGGGCACTGAGCAGAGGTGAGCAGAAGAGAAGTTTAAAGAAAATTTATTGAGTTAGCTAGCCCTAGGAGCTAACGCACAGAGTTGGGGAGTAACAGATTACATGTCATCCGTTACATGTAAGGGATTTAAAAAAAACTGTAATTGTAATCCGTTACCAGCAAAAATATTGTAATCGGATTACAGATACTTTAGAAAAACTAGATGATTACTTCAAGGATTACTTTTAAATTCAGAAAGGATGTTTGCGAAAAAACGTCTGTTTTCTCAATGACATTCAAATCAACATTGAAAAAAGCCGCAAGTTTTAAGTTTGTTCCACGTGAACGAGTCTGAACACAAGTCAGAGACCACTACGAGGACACAGCAAATGTTTTTGATTGATCGCGGGAAAAAAGCTGGAATAGGCTTTTGTAGGCTACAGTCCAAGCTATGTCTTCCAATGGTGCGACAGCTGTCGGCATCCAAAGATTATCCAACTTGAATAAACGCCTGGAGGTAAGGATGACAGCAGTGTTGTAGTGCACGGCGATACTGATATCACTTATTATTGATATCTACATAGCGCATTGATGTGAATCACACTGTTGCACTCTCATTAAGCTATTTGCACCTTACGGATTGTGGTTGTTGTGGATGGATGTTCACAAATCTAAATGTGTATTTGAACCCAACAATGGTTGAATTCAAGAAGTTTAAGCTGCCTATCAATAATTGTTTTTGAAACCAGTAGACAGCCAGTGAAAAAAATGCTCTTGTAACAGCCGCGTAGTGTGGATCTCAGCCTATGGAATAAATGTGGGGCTTTTATTGCTCAATCTAATTCATGCTGACGATTTTTTTTTTTTTTTACCCTAATGGACACATACTCAAACTCACACACTTTTGATTGCCCCCTTTAAGTCTCTGTAGTTACTATATAAGTCAAAAAAAGGATGTAGCAACGGATTACATTTAGGAAGTAACCTACCCAACCCTGCTAATGCATTGGCTAGCTGTACTGTAGCTCTCAGCAACTGTATTCCCTCTTTACCTCTCCAGCTGTATCTAGACTAGAGAGGAATGGAGAAACGAGGAGCAGAAGGAGGGTGGTTCGCAGAAGTGGAAAGGAGGAACGCCCCGTTCCCCAAAAAGCTTCTGTCAAGTTAAGGGTCTTGAGACTGATTAGCAGATGCTGCCGTTAAGCTCATTATGCAAACGATTTGGCTAATCACTTCAAATTGATTCGAGCCAGGCTTCCCAACCAGTTTTAATGCGCCACCGCGTCTCTGGGACCCCTCTGAGCCCGTCCAGGGGAACAGGGGAATGGGGTGGGGTGAGTAATTAGGTTTTTATCAACAGGAATTCATAGTCAGACCAACCCCAGCCTGCACACACCCACAAATATAGGGAGGCAAATCCTTAAACACACAGGGTAGCTAAATCTATTAAAAGCAGAAAAGTGAATGTGTACAGGCTATATGATATTAGCAGGCCTTGGTGTATAGACACAGGCATTTTTTGTTCAGGCTATAAGCTCTTTTTATAATGTAAGAACTGTATGAAAATTGCCTAGCCTATATTCTGTCCAACGTCTCTACTGTATGTCATTGTAGGAGCTATGGGCACAGGCTAATGAGAAGGCTAGCGCAGCCGGCCACGACCGGGAGGCCCATGGGGCGGCACACAATTGGCCCAGCGTCGTCCGTGTTAGGGGAGGGTTTGGTCGGCAGGGATGCCCTTGTTCCATCGCGCACTAGCGACTCCTGTGGGGGGCTGGGCGCAGTGCACGTTGACACGGTCGCCAGGTGCAAGCTGTTTCCGCCGACACATTGATGCGGCTGGCTTCCGGGTTAAGTGGGCATTGTGTCAAAAAGCAGTGCGGCTTGGTTGGGTTGTTTCGGAGGACGCACGGCTCTCGACCGTCGCCTCTCCCAAGTCTGTAAGGAAGTTGCAGCGAAGAGACAAGACTAACTACCAATTGGATACTACGAAATTGGGGAGAAAAAGGGGTAAAAGTAAGAAGGGAAAAATAATATTTAAAAAAGAAGGCTAGCACAAATACATTAACACACACACACACACGTTCAAGACCACTGCTTAAACTACTTAAAGAGATAATCCACCCAAACCACTAATTCCTATTATTAACAGTGTTAAATAACACTAATATCTGACAATATTTTTTGTGAACAAATGTTTCATTTTGTCGTAATAGCAAGATTAGTAGAATCATGTGAAAACTGTTTTGGGAAATCTGTTGCAGCTCAAGTCTACTACAAAACCCACAATGCAATGTTCCCTCTCTCCCTGGGCTGGTTGGCTGGCTAGGTAACTAGCTAGAAAACATTGCTACACAATAATACCAAAGTCAATATGAAGTATTGTGAAGTAGCTAGCTAGCTAGCTGTAATATCTCCTATACAAACGGCACTATCAACTTAGGAGTCTCTCACAAGTTCAACTTAAAGTTCGTCTCTGCCACTGAGCTATAAATGGCATATCTGCCTAGAGTGAGAGCAGCGTTACGTTGCTTTCCCGCAGAGGTAATTAGAATCGCATTGGATGACGATTAGTTTAGCAAACACATGACAACGTGAATGCGATTGGTCGACAGTCAGTTGGGTGGGATGTTTCTCCATTCGTTGCCCAATGGGATTCCTATCTCCCCCTTTCTGTAATATCTCTGTTTCCTACAGACATGGCGCATTGAGACATGATACTTGAAGGAGAAACGGAGGTGAATCATTTGGTACACATCTAAGCGCAATCTATACTTTGTCATGACAATATAAATGGATGGATGAGTTCTAAACAAGGAAGGCCATATCATCTATTGGCTGATTTGCTGATCTGGAGTGCAGGTAATTGTTCTAAAAGAGAGTTATCAAATGTGCTAGTGTGTAATCCCCCCCATCTCCAGTGATGAGAATTATATAGCTATGACGTGCGTTCCTACACAATTTCCTGATTTTCACAGGCGGATCACTTAGAAGTAAAATCATGGGGTCCACTAATCCACTAATAGAACATAGGCTTTCACCAAATTGACATGATTTTTATTTCTGGCAGTGGATTATCCCTTTAATTCACCGTCACAAATGCTGACTATCCCATCAATGGGGGGGGGGGGGACCAACCGCACCAACACCCCCAGGCGTCGGTCCTCTCAGACATTTTGCTGTCTGCCTGCATTGGGCCCTGCCGCCTTTCTCATCCAGCAGCAGCGCTTGAATAAAGGACCAAATTGTACTCCATAATGGCTTCATAATTTTGCTAATGAAAGAATTTTGCTGGCTCAGGCAGCGGTGCTTGTCTTAGTTAATTTGTTCAGTAGTAAACGCTGATGGAACACATTACTGTGCTCCCTCGAGAGCTCGCCTGTGCCAGATGCTATCAGCTGTATGCTCGGAGGGGAATATTAGAGGGGCCGTCTCTCCTCTTCTTTTATCTCTCTCCTTTTTTCTCCTCTCTCTGGTCGAATGACTAGAAAGGATCCTGACAGTGTTTACTAAAAGACAGACAATCCTTCCCACTCCCCGCCTACTCCAACCAAGCTACTCTCAAAACATACCGGATCACACTTTCTTTTCCTATTAAAAAATAATAATAATTAGGGGGAGATCAGCTTTAATATTGCAGATAGATTGTGGCTTCCATCAATGTATTTGTCTGCATCATTTCCAATCCTCTATAAAAAAAAAAGTTAATATACAGTACCAGTCAAAAGGGTGGCTACTTTGAAGAATCGAAAATATATTTTCATTTGTTTAACACTTTTTGGGTGATTACATGTTTCCACATGTTTTATTTCATAGTTTTGATGTCTTCACTATTATTATACAATGTAGAAAATAGAAAAATAAAGAAAAACCCTTGAATGAGTAGGTGTCCAAACTTTTGACTGGTAATGTATATATAAAATATACATACACACTACCATTCAAAAGTTTGGAGTCACTTAGACATTTCATTGTTTTTGAAAGAAAATATTTTTTGTCCATTAAAATAACATCAAATTGATCAGAAATACAGTGTAGACATTGTTAATGTTGTAAATGACTATTCTAGCTGGAAACGGCTGATTTTTCATGGAATATCTACATAGGCGTACAGAGGCCCATTATCAGCAACCATCACTTCTGTGTTCCAATGGCACGTTGTGTTAGCTAATTCAAGTTTATCATTTTAAAAGGCTAATTGATCATTAGAAAACCCTTTTGCAATTATGTTAGCACAGCTGAAAACTGTTGTTCTGATTAAAGAAGCAATAAAACTGGCCTTCTTTAGACTAGTTGAGTATCTGGAGCATCAGCATTTGTGGGTTCGATTACAGGCTCAAAATGGCCAGAAACAAAGAACGTTCAGTCTATTCTTGTTCTGAGAAATGAAGGCTATTCCATGCGAGAAATTGCATAGAAACTGAAGATCTCATACAACAAGTTGTACTCCCTTCACAGAACAGCGCAAACTGGCTCTAACCAGAATAGAAAGAGGAGTGGGAGGCCCTGCTGCACAACTGCGCAAGAGGACAAGTACATTTGTGTCTAGTTTGAGAAACAGACACCTCACAAGTCCTCAACTGGCAGCTTCATTAAATAGTACCCCCAAAACACCAGTCTCAACGTCAACAATGAAGAGGCGACTCCAGGATGCTGGCCTCCTAGGCAGAGTTGCAAAGAAAAAGGTATATCTCAGACTGGCCAATAAAAAGAAAAGATTAAGATGGGCAAAAGAACACTGGACAGAGGAACTCAGCCTAGAAGGCAAGCATCCCGGAGTCGCCTCTTCACCGTTGACGTTGAGACTGGTGTTTTGTGGGTACTATTTAATGAAGCTGCCAGTTGAGGACTTGTGAGGCGTCTCTTTCTCAAACTAGACACTAATGTACTTGTCCTCTTGCTCAGTTGTGCACCAGGGCCTCCCACTCTTTCTATTCTGGTTAGAGCCAGTTTGCGCTGTTCTGTGAAAATAATTAGCTAACACAACGTGCCATTGGAACACAAGAGTGATGGTTACTGATAATGGGCCTCTGTACACCTATGTAGATAATCCATAAACTAATCAGCCGTTTCCAACTACAATAGTCATTTACAACATTAACAATGTCTACACTGTATTTCTGATCAATTTGATGTTATTTTTACATGGACAAAAAAAAGCATTTTCTTTCAAATTCAAGGACATTTCTAAGTGACCCCAAACTTTTGAACGGTAGTGTATATTTAAAAATATATATATTTTCCTTTATTATTATTTCCCCCTAACCCTACCGTCCCTCCCCTAACCGGAGTAAAGTAATGGACAACACTTAGGCTTCTACTTCCAGCTTATACATACATTTTACAGACACAGTATATTTTACAACAGTTATCTTTTGTTTGTTTTCATTCCCATCCTTCAGCTCCACTCAACCTCTCCCATCTATCTCTGAACACCAAGCTTTGATTTCTTTTTGATTTTCAGATCACACATTTTATTTCAAGATCATTAAGGGTAGTTGAGGGTTGTGGATTCAGGCCAAAAGAAACATTTACTGTGATTGAAACCAATAAAGACCAATAAAGGGCATTTTATAAAGCTGGTATTGTTGTGGAGAACCGCTGACCAACTTCAGATTCATGCAAAAAGCTTTTCAAGATGCAGCTTTGAATCTTTCCAAATAGATTATCGTGATAGGCAGACAGTCTAAATAAAAGTTAATTGGGTAACAGCAGACAAAACAAAGTTGCTCTGCACATCAGCTGACCCCATTTCTTGAGTGTAAGCAGGTGCAGATTTTCAAAAAGCTCACTTCATCACCCGCTGGCGATGTGCTTAAAAACGGGCGCCAATTTATCCTCTGTTAAATTGCCTTAATGCAGCAAAGACACAAAGGCATGTGTAGCCCTCCTGTATGTGTGTAACACAAAATGAATGGGGAGCAGATATTGCCTCTACACTGTTGGAGCTGATTTCTTCCCATTAGGGATGAAATGATTCACCGACACGCATCAGTCCCGATTAAAATGTTTAAGTCAAATGTTTAAGATACAAGTGCCACCGCGGACCCCAAACCGATCCAAATGTAGCATGCATTGGTCAGAAAACTGTTGAATCAGCTAACTTTTTCCCCCTCAAATTATTCTTTCTTCATTCTGAAAATACCTCTCATCTTTTGTGAATAGGGCTGTTGCGGTGACTGTATTACTGCCACACCGGCAATCATGAGTTACGACCGCAGTAAAATTCTATGTGACCGTTGAGTAACAGTAATCTCTTATGCACTCTGGACATGCTTTGGTAGTACCCAACTGTCAAACTACCATCAGGTCCAAATGGCCTGGTACTCAGAGCTCTATTGTCCCTCTAACCACTCTGATATCAATGCAAATGCAATCATCAAAACAGTATTGTGCTTTTAAAACTCACCTCACTGTGATGATACATTTGAAGAAAGAAGTTCGACAGCAGGTTGAAACAGTGTAAAACATAGGCTTTGAAACAAGGTCCGCAACGACCAACACAACGAAATGGACAGCGCTCTCTAAGGTGATGATTAATTCATAACACCCATACGCATATTAGAGCTGATGCATACACATAGGCTTATCAGCCCAAGCCTGAAAAAAACGTAATTACAATTATGATTGTGCCGTTATACAATACATAGCCTACCGCTTATTACTCATGACAGAAAAACATAAAACAAAACGGATTTAAGATGTCTTTGGTACATAATTGGTCTAGCCTATACTCCAAAAGTCAACACATTTGAGTAACCGCCTTTGAGTTTGGACTATATTCATATGCATACTAGATGGCCTGATTACCTTATGCTACACTCCAAAAGGTACACCAAACAAAAATAAACGCAACAAGGATCATTCCTACTTAGATTTGTGTGTATTGGGTATATGTTGTGTAATTTGTTAGATATTACTTGTTAGATATTACTGCACTGTCGGAGCTAGAAGCACAAGCATTTTACTACACCTGCAATAACATCTGCTAATCACGTCTACGTGACTAATAAACTCTGATTTGATTTTGTAAAGTGTTTCATGAGCTGAAATAAAAGATCCCAGAAATGTTCCATTCGCACAAAAAGCTTATTTCTCTCAGATTTTGGACACACGTGTTTACATCCCAGTTAGTGAGCATTTCTCCTTTGCCAAGACAATCCATCCACCTGAAAGGTGTGTCATATCAAGAAGCTGATTAAACAGAATGATCATTACACAGGTGCCCCCTGTGCTGGGGGATTATAAAAAGCCACTTTAAAATGTGCAGTTTTGTCACACAACACAATGCCACAGATGTCTCAAGTTGAGGGAGCCTGCAATTGGCATGCTGCCGTCAGGAGTGTCCACCAGAGCTGTTGCCAGAGAATTTAATGTTAATTTCTCTACCATAAACCACCTTGGTCCCATGTCATAAGGATCTTCCCATGTCACAAGGCAACTTCGCACACAGCCATTGAGGAGTGGGACAACATTCCACAATCAAATGTTATTTGTCACATGCGCCGAATACAACAGGTGTAGACCTTACAGTGAAATGCAACCAACACCGTTATCAACTTTATGCGAAGGAGATGTGTCGCACTGCATAAGGCAAATAGTGGTCACACCAGATACTGACTGGTTTTCTGATCCACACCTCTACCTTCTTTTCAAGGTGTCTGTGACCAACAGATGCATAACTGTATTCTCAGTCATGTGAAATCCATAGAATAGGGCCTTATGAATTTATTTAAATTTACCGATTTCCTTATATAAACTGTAACTCAGTAAAATCTTTGAAATTGCTACATGATGCATATATATTTTTGTTCAGTATATATCCACTAATCTGGGAGAGAACGTATAGCCCTAGGCGATGCGGTTGGTTCATTGATTATGCACGGCGGCTTACAAGTAGTCTACAATTATAGTGAATTTGTATTTGAATAGCCTAGTAATCATTTTTTGTTTTGTCAGCGTGTCAACAACCGGCTGACAAAATGTCATGATCGCCACAGCCCTATTTGTGACAACTGATGCTTCTTCTCTTTCAGTGTCGAACTGCATATAACTGCATTAACAGTCATTGACCTACAAGTCATTTTGCATACGTGCCGAACAACCCCAGGCAATATCAGTAGGCTAGCCTACTAAAACTGCTGTGCTGTAGAATTAGTGAATTTACGCGTAATAAATTCTATACATTAGTTTATACTGCATTAAACGTACATTTTCGTTAACTGTAATTTCGTTAGTTAGGTTCAAACATTCCTGCCATCTAGTGCCAATATCAGTTATTTTTAAGTCTTGGTTCCAATAGTTGATATTGTTTTCTAAGAGGTAGTCAGGTGGATAGGCTCTAAGGTTTTATATACAGCTGAAGTCGGAAGTTAACATACACTTTAGCCAAATACATTTAAACTCAGTTTATCACAATTTCTGACATTTACTCCTAGTAAAAATTCCCTGTCTTAGGTCAGTTAGGGTCACCACTTTATTTTAAGATTGTGAAATGTCAGAATAATAGTAGAGAGAATTATTTATTTCAGCTTTTATTTCTTTCATCACATTCCCCGTGGGTCAGAAGTTTACATACACTCAATTAGTATTTGGTAGCATTGCCTTTAAATTGTTTAAGTTGAGTCAAACGTTTTGGGTAGCCTTTCACAAGCTTCCCACAATAAGTTGGGTGAATTTTGGCCCATTCCTCCTGACAGAGCTGGTGTAACTGAGTCAGGTTTCTAGGCCTCCTTGCTCGCACAGGCCTTTTCAGTTCTGCCCACAAATCTTCTATAGGATTGAGGTCAGGGCTTTGTGATGGCCACTCCAATACCTTGACTTTGTTGTCCTTAAGCCATTTTGCCACAACTTTGGAAGTATGCTTGGGGGTCATTGTCCACTTGGAAGACCCATTTGCGACCAAGCTTTAACTTCCTGACTGATGTCTTGAGATGTTGCTTCAATATATCCACATAATTTTCCTGCCCCATGATATCATCTATTTTGTGAAGTGCAGTCCCTCCTGCAGCAAAGCACCCCCACAACATGATGCTGCCACCCCCGTGCTTCACGGTTGGGATGGTGTTCTTCGGCTTGCAAGCATCCCCATTTTCCCTCCAAACATAACAATGGTCATTATGGCCAAACAGTTCTATTTCTGTTTCATTAGACCAAAGGACAGTTCTCTAAAAAGTACGATATTTGGCCCCATGTGCTGTTGCAAACCGTGGTCTGGCTTTTTTATGGCGGTTTTGGAGCAGTGGCTTTTTCCTTGCTGAGTGGAATTTCAGGTTATGTCCATATAGGACTCATTTTACTGTTTCCTCCAGCATCTTCACAAGGTCCTTTGCTGTTGTTCTGGGATTGATTCGCACCTTTTGCACCAAAGTACGTTCATCTCTAGGAGACAGAACGCGTCTCCATCCTGAGCGGTATGGCGGCTGTGTGGTCTCATGGTGTTTATACTTGCGTACTATTGTTTGTACAGATGAACGTGGTACCTTCAGGCATTTGAAATTGCTCCCAAGGATGAACCAGACTTGTGGAGGTCTACAATTATTTTTCCTGAGGTCTTGGCTGATTTCTTTTGATTTTCCCATGATGTCAAGCAAAGAGGCACTGAGTTTGAAGGTCGGCCTTGAAATACATCCACAGGTACACCTCCAATTGACTCAAATGATGTCAATTAGCCAATCAGAAGCTTCTAAAGCCATGACATTTTCGGGAATTTTCCAAGCTGTTTAAAGGAACAGTCAACTTAGTGTATGTAAACTTCTGACCCACTGGAATTGTGATACAGTGAATTATAAGTGAAATAATCTGTCTGTAAACAATTGTTGGAAAAATTACTTGTGTCATGCACAAAGTAGATGTCCTAACCGACTTGCCAAAACTATAGTTTGTTAACAGGAAATGTGTGGAGTGGTTGAAAAGCGAGTTTTAATGACTCCAACCTAAGTGTATGTAAACTTCCGACTTCAACTGTATCTTACCTATCATATGAATAGCCTTTCTGACTCAAATAGGATTCCCTCAAGATTGCTCTGATGTGCAAAATGTTTAAATGTCTTGATATGAAGCTTTTAAGTTGCATGCATTTGAATTTTGGTCAGTCCACAATTGCTTTTTAATTCTACCATGCGAATAAATGTATTTGCTATTACCAAGTCAGTTATGGTTTCTATGCAATTAGTTTTCCATGTGGACCAAGCTATCCAAGGATTGATCCACAGGGTTATGTTTTTAGGAAGTGATATTGGTTCTTGTAAAACACATTTCATTTTCTTCCATATTGTTCTAGTGTTCTTAACTATGAAGTTTTTAATGTTATTAGCTGTATCCTAGGAAAACAGAAACGTGAAAAGGTTCTGGGGATGAGGATTCACATTGTTCCTCTTCAGTGCATTTACAGTAACTATGTGTTGCAAGTAAAAGCCCTGGGATGCATGTAGTTACAATTCCAAGTCTAGAAGGTTAAAAACAACCCTCAGACATACAAAGATGTAAAACTTTATTTTTATTAGTTTTATTTGCCCATATAAAAAGTATGTTATGACCGAGTATACTTTTTTAAAGAATGCGTCAGTGATGTAATTGGTATTACCGAGAATAAATATAACAACTTTGGGAGCCAAGCCATTCTGAAGAGGTTTATTTTATCTTTATATATTTGCTGTTTGTTGTCACTTATTAAGCATCCTTTAAGGATTGCTGTAGATCATGAGTTATTTATTCTTCCTATTGCCATTATATCGTTTTTTTGCAAGTTAATCTCAGTGGACCCGGTGAGAATACTTTCTAAAAGGCACTGTAGATAATTTACACACACCACACACACAGGCCAAGCTCATAAACTCCATCAGCAGCAGATGTTGATTTAGAATGGATGGAAAAATGTGTTTATGCAACAAATGTTAGTGCATCGAATCGCAGAAAAAAAATTCAAACTACACTTGGGCGGTATACTGTATTTACATTTTTTATTTTATTATTTGTAGCTACTTTCTAAGTAAATACCTGCAGTCAACTTGTGCAATACGTTAGGAGATAAGATTGTGTTCTTCATTTCACCTGTCACATAATTTTACATTATGAAGCTGACCGGTAGTCCCCCGTCACGTGGTGTTTGTCACAAGACTGGAGCCTTGTGAGTCACTCACTGTTGTGCAGCACACGCCAGGTGATCTAGTTATAGTATGGAATTCACAACAAAATGTTTGCCAGCTAGATATCTTATAACTATTAAGTTAACTGTCTAAAATGTGCTAAATGCTCTGTAGTTGTGCATTTGGTTTGCTAATTTAATAGCTAGTTAGCTATCTAGCTAAGTGGTTAGCTTCTTCCAAAATTAAGCTTCACTTGGTAACAGTAGAGAATCCCCTTTTGGATCAAGAGCATTGCTGCCTAATATTTGTTTTGTGCGTGCAGCAATCTGTGTAGCATTTTTAGTTACTTGTATAAGTTAATGAGCTGGGATTCCTGTCCTGCAAATACATTAGGTCAGAGACAGTATAAAATGTTCACAATGCTCTCCTTAGCATTTAGTTAGCATTCTCTATGGGATTTACATTTACTTGTTAGCATTGGTCACACCTTTGGATTACAAAGGCTCAGTTGGGTTTGAAAAAAGCGGCCCTTGTGTTCAGTGCCGGTATTACCGAATATCTTGGTATGGCACAAGGTCGGTATTAACTTCTTATGGCTGCAGAGCAGTATTGAGTAGCTTGGATGAAAGGTGCACAGAGGTGCCCATAGTAAACTGCCTGCTCCTCAGTCCCAGTTGCTAATATATGCATATTTTTATTCGTATTGGATAGAAAACACTCTGAAGTTTCTAATGTCTGTGAGTATAACAGAACTCATATGGCAGGCAAAAACCTGAGAAGCTCCACTTCCTGTTTGAATTGTTTCTGAGGTGGCAGATTTTCAACCAAGCTCTCATTGAAATTACAGCGAGATATTGATGAGTTTTCACTTCCTACGGCTTCCACTAGATGTCAACAGTCAATAGAACTTTGTCTGATGACTCTAATGTGAAGGGGGCCGAAGGAGACAGGAATTAGTAATCACTGCCATGAGGTGACCACGCATTGAACACGCGCCTTCACATGAGGACCTCCGTTCCACCGCTCTTCTGAAGTCAATCTAATTCTCCGGTTGGAACGTTATTCAAGATGTATGTTAACAACATTCTAAAGATTGATTCAGTACATCGTTTGACATGTTTCTACTGACTGTTACGGAACTTTTGGACATTTCGTCACGTTATAGTGGATGCGCTTTGTGACTTTGTGAATTGTTTACCGCTAACGCGCTAACCAAAGTAGCTAATTGGACATAAATAACGGACATTATCGAACAAATCAAGCATTTGTTGTGGACCTGGGATTCCTAGGACTGCATTCTGATGAAGATCATCAAAGGTAAGGAAACATTTATCATGTATTTTCTGGTTTCTGTTGACCCCAACATGGCGGCTAATTTGGCTATTGTTCTGAGCTCCGTCTCAGATTATTGCATGATTTGCTTTTTCCGTAAAGTTTTTTTTAAATCTGACACAGCGGTTGCATTAAGGAGAGGTATATCTATAATTCCATGTGTATAACTTGTATTATCATCTACATTTATGATGAGTATTTCTGTTGAAACGATGTGGCTATGCAAAATCACTTGATGTTTTTGGAACTAGTGAATGTAACGCGCCAATGTAAACTCAGATTTTTTGTTATAAATATGAACTTTATCAAACAAAACATGCATGTATTGTGTAACATGAAGTCCTATGAGTGTCATCTGATGAAGATAATCAAAGGTTAGTGATTAATTTAATCTCTTTCTGCTTTTTGTGAAAGCTATCTTTCGCTGGAAAAATGGCTGTGCTTATTGTGGTTTGGTGGTGACCTAACATAATCGTTTGTAGTGCTTTCGCTGAAAAGCATATTTGAAATCGGACACTTTGGTGGGATTAACAACAAGATCACCTTTAAAATGATATAAGACATGTATGTTTGAGGAATTTTAATTATGAGATTTCTGTTGTTTGAATTTGGCGCCCTGCACTTTCACTGGCTGCTGTCATATCGATCCCGGTAGCGGGATGCAGCCATAAGAAGTTTTAAGGTATGATAATCTGGATACCGCCCAAGCCCATTTTAAACTAAAACATATCGTTCCTTTATTGTATCGGAGCCATGTCTCTAGATACGTATCGAAAGGGAAAGATGCACATCACTACCTCCCAGTCTGGCTCGGTATGTGTGTGTGGCTTTTATCTTGTATGACCTCTGTATAATGGCGTTTGGAACACGCCACGCTGCCAGGACTGAAACAACCCTTCTCTTCAGGTGCACTCATTGTGCGACAACACTACCAATGACTACCAGTCTGCAATCACCTCTGTGCCTCACACACACATCACACTGCAGTCTGGGAATGTAATGTACTACTGCACAGCGCTAAGCAAAACCAAAACGTTACAGAAGGTTAATGAGGTGCAACTAATTTCCAGAATTACAGTTATGAAAGTGGCCGACGGATTTCTATTCTATTTTGAGGCAATGACTTCGCGGAAATGACTTGGCACTGGTGTATCGCTTTATTTAAAACTCCTTATCGGTTAATTCCCAAGTCCTGATAATCTAATGTTCTTTAACTACGTGGACAGACATTCTATTCTTTTCTCAGTCCATGTTCACAGATATGAGTCAGAGATTGCAAAGCTGTATGAGTATGTGTGTGTATAGGAGTGAGGGTCCATAGTGCAGTTGAGTTTTGTTAATACTTTAGCATATAGGCATTCACTGTATATTGCCAGCTTTACTAATAAGACAGCCCATGCTAACTAGACTAGAGCATTGGGCTATTATCAAAACACATGGAGGAGTGAGTAAGCAGGAGGGAGGGAGGGAGTAGTAGTGTAAAAGGGAGCTGTCTAGCCCTGGGTAACACTTCAAAGGAGCTTTAGACAAATAGCAAACACGAGTGTCTGCTCTTTCCTGGCTGCTCCAACAGCTGCTGTTAACATTAAGAGGTCTAACCTATTTGCAATGAAGTGAGTCCTTTATCAAAGCCTTTTGTTTTGTTTTCGCTTATGCCACCAGTTAAAACAGACCTTGCTTTGTCGCCACGCTAGGCTAATCATCCTCGTTGACCTAGCCTCAAAAGCTAGGCTGTAGTTTACACATGATCCCGGAAGTCTTGGAACAAGGAGGTCCGATTAAAATCCATCAACAATATGCATTTGGCAAGGCTGGTATGAACTTCACCTTGACATGTTGGTGTGTATATATGTGTCTCGGGTGTAGAAGATAACTCAACCTTCAGTTCTAATCTGTTGACTTGAAGCAGCAGGTAAAGAATTCTAAAGCACTCCTAATGGTCTGGTCAGAGTGAAGTGTGCATTGAGCCGAATAAACTGGAGGCCATAGATTGGCAGTTCAGTTCAACCTACATGGAGAAGGGGGGAAATCACATTAACATTGTTTTCTAAAAAAAACAGCCCAGTGTTCAGACAGCGCCCCGGTGACAGATTTGTGACGGATGTTTTAATAGACCGTGAATCATACATCAGCAGACTAGGGGGAGACGGCTGGCTGGGAGGGGGGAGACTGACAGAATACTGTAGACAGGGACGTACTGAAACACACTTCCCCCACAAGGAAGGAACACATGGTCTTCATAATACACAGTCCTTCTTGGGACCGTCCTTAACGACAACTTTAAAGTCATTTTTATTGACTCCATAACTCTGCAAAATAAATGAACTCATATTTATGTATTCTTATCTGGGGGTTATATTGTTTTTAACAGTGGTGTGATCTAGAAGTGCGTGTTAATGGAATTTCCCGACCAGGATGACTTCACTTAGCCAAGTGTGCCCACAATGGCATCATTGTGCCTGTAGAGAGCTCACCTTGGCTCCAACCTTCCTCCTGCCTGATTGACTGCCAGAGCAACCAATCAAAACCAACCAATTCGGTGGAGGTGGACCCGGGAGAGCATGATGCTCAAATATGAGAAAGGGATGAGAAGATAGTAGTACCAGCCATACCTCATAACCAAGAGGCCTGTTCTTTAAAAAACTGTAGTGGTCATTGAAATGTCATTGGCCTCATTCGTAACAACTCCCACAGAGTACATTCTGAGCACAGTATCTCAGAATGAGTGCTGGTTCTCAGAGGGAGTTGACCACCTCCGGGCAAAAACTGAACCACTCTATCCAATTAAGCGACACAAAGGCCATTATCATACATTTGTACGCTAATTCCCAGCATGTAGCATTACGGTAAGAACAATAAGGTGGTTGTTGACCGATGAAAACACTCATTCACTCTGGGATAAGAGTACAGAGGTTTATGGCACTGCATTCCGCCTGTTAGTAACTCATAATGATGGCGTGGATTACAGTCATAAAACCAAATTTATTGAGAATGGGAATGCATCAGCTGACCCCGACATGGGCCTATAGATTGGCCAATATAAAACTCCTATCTGAAAACCCTATGAAGTGTGTCTGGGTCATGAAATTAAGAAGACTCATGCATTTTGTGATTAACTGGATACGTGAAGTAAAAACAACAAAGAGAACGAGCGATGACTCGTGGCATTTATTATGGTACTTCAACCCTTGCGAGGAAAACAATCATTTGAAGCAACGGACACATGGGTTTGACTGATCTCAAACTTCCACATAACATCAAGTACCAATGCTTCCCATTTTGATCAGACCATAGCTGCGTTCGAATACCCATACTAACATACTGTATACTACATACTTAACGAGTACATACTAATAGTTCACTTTAGTATATTGTAAACAAACCATATCGTTTCAGTTGAGTGTACTAGCGCTTCACCTTTCTACTTAAAGTTGATGCTGTTGCTATGCAACCGCTTGCTAGCTTGTTAGCATAACAAATTACTAGCTAGACTTTGGGTGTGTTCATCAATTCAATCTGAAGTGCCAGAGGGCGCTCTAGGCATATGTCAAAAAGTATTCGAACACAGCACAGGTTTTTAGCTAACGGGCACAGCCTACGCCACTGTGATTTAGGCTAGTCCCCATTCAACTTGACCAATTTGCACATTTCCGCCATGTTGCTTGAGCAACCAAACATTGTTTGATCTCTCAATCGAAGTGATCTATAAAATCCGGCCTAAGGTTAAGACGTTCCCTCCACTTCCAACTGAGCAAATCAGGAACCACAAACTTGACAGCAGCCTAACACCCCCCGCCCCTGTTGCTACGGAAGCCCCAACCAGGTTGTGTGAAAGGTTTGATTGACTAGTCTGAGGGGCCGGTGCTGCCTGCTGTTGAGTGGGGCGTGTTGTAACATCAACCTTACGTGAGGCTTGTTTACATGTGAGCATTATGTATTGGCTATAATCAGTCTTTAATCACAAGCTTTATGGAGGGCTCTTCAGTTGTGAAGGATTTGATTACGAGAACGAACCGGGAGAGAGAGAAGTAGGAAGGGGAGTGGAGGAGGGGGGAGAAAAGTCTCTTTAGGACAGAAGCTTGATTAGTGTGAATTAAACACAGTGCTGCTGTGCAGATTGTAGCGCTCTGCACTGCTAGGGTCTATGGGCGGATCAATCCTGGAGGGTTCTCTGCGATATCAAATGCGCTCCAGCCCTGTAATGACTGGGGACTGATTTGCACGCTCTCCGACAAGACTCCCAATCTCTTCACCCTCTGATTTATTATGCAACAAGCGAGCTGTTTCTCTTGAAAAGGTCCCCACTCAGCTTGACGAAGAGACTTAGTGAGCTGAGCTCCACAGCAGAGCAGTGGATGTGGCCCAGCCAGCTAGGTTCGAGATCTGCAGCTGATGTTTAGGCTGCTTCTAATGGCGCAAATACCAGAGCTTTGAAACGTCGGGGACAGAGTGAATGTGGGCATAATAAAGTTGTCCAAGTTCTCTCAAGTCCTTTAACGTCCCCACAATGTACCTGCTGGCAAGACAATGAACCTGCTAAACCAATTAAGATTCATTGACCATGGTTGCATGGAGGAGAAGGCCAATGACAGACAGGCTCTTGGGGGCGAGGGGAGTGGTTGAGGGAGTGTGTTTGACTGACTGGCTGGCTGGACACTAAAGGGTTAACAGGGAGATAGGAGACTGAGGAGGGAAAAACCCTCCATGTTTTAACATCTCCCTCAATTACAATGCAGAGATAAGCCAATGCTGCTAAAAGACAGGATGTGGTGGGGGGAGGAAGGGAGCGGGGGGCAGATGTTCTTAGCTCATCTATATTTACAATTGGGTGTAATGGCGTGCATACACATAGACGTTGGACACACACACATGCACACTGGTAGAGGGAGCTGGTGGTAGCTGGTAGCCTCCACCCACATCGATATCGACATTCCTCAAATACTTTCCAAGCTTTACAGCGACTAATTAGAGAAATTATACAGCTTGCTAAGAGGAGAGTTAAACTAGACCTCTTTGAGAGAGGGGGGAGTTCAGCTTTACTGACAGCCAGGCTAACATTCGCAAAGTCCTTGGGGTAAAGTTTGAGAAACAAATAAGCACCAAGCAAGCAGCAAGCACACAGTGTTCTTCTAAGTAAGACAAATATTCACTCCGGGTAAATGTTTGATTGCATACATCATGTCTGCCTCCGAACGGAGATGAGTGCAGATTTCAAACGGCATAAGACAGCACACTGGAACAAAGCAAGCAGAAAGAAAAACAATTGCCTCTCCTTCATTTCCTCTCAGTGGGAATAGGCTGGGCAATAGGAGGAATATTAAATACGTACAGTGGCTTGAGTGCACCGTCTCTGCCTCCCCGTATCTCTGCCATTGTTAACTCACACCGGAGTGCCACATACACAACCCAGGCCAGACTGCTCAGCGCACTGCACCGCTCCACCAAGACAAACAACTCACTGTCACACCGAGCCCCGCAGTGCTGTGTACGCTCCCAACGCCTATGACAAGATCCCACAAGCTCTCACCATCTTTCCATCTATTACCCTGCAAAGGGAATGAAGCCCTTCACAGTGCTGACAGAGACAGACAACACTGTTTTCTATTGAGAGATAAAAAAGAATACTGTGTGTGATGTCATTGTTAGGAGGCGGATTCCCTGCCTAATAAAGCACCTTTATCACAGAGACCATGCTTTTCTACGATACCCACAGTCACAGTATTAGAGTCTCGAACTAGGGCTGATGTGACAGCTCTCGCCGCGATCCAGTGTTGCTGGTGTCTCTTTGCTGAAATGTACATAGTCGCTGTCTGATAAAAACCTAATTTCCAAAACAGAAATTTTCCAAACAAATACTAAAAATAAATCCCATTAACGAACATACAATTATTAAACTTCAGAAGCTATTTTAAATACATGTTTTTGGTCCTAGAGTCATGAAATGTACAGAGTACATTGAGGGGGTTATAGCTTTCAATAAATGTACAAAAATATAAATTGGTAGAAATGTAGTTACAATGTTTTCATCAGACAGCATCAATATATTTTTTGACTAGTGTGTCGGGTTTAAAGTCCCATCACTCGTCAGTAGGTGTTTTTCTTGGAGCATGTGATCGTGGCTAGACAGCCTTAAATTCCTGTCAGGAAGCTAACTGAAGCCGATTACAAAATCAATAGCAAAACAATGGAGGAGCCGGGGCCTTGTGCAGGGAAGAGGAACCCTTCAGACGGAGCCTGTGAAATACAGCCTCTCATAACCTGCCCCTATAAATCTGAGACAGAGGAAACTAAAGAGGGGAGAAGGAAGAAACAGGGGGGAAACTCTGGCAGTACAGCAGGATGGTTATACTGAGTTCATATAGTCTTACAGTAACTTATACTGAGGTGGTTGTGTTTAATGCCACTTCCACAGGCTTATCTAAATTCAGCACTACAAAAGTACATTGATTAAAGATTATAGTAAAAAGCTTGCATCTGCGTGGAAGGTCGATCATGGCAGCAGGTAGCCTAGTGGTCGAATCCGCTAGGCTACCCCGAGCCAGCAAGGTGGAAAAATCTGCCGCTCAGCCCTTGAGCAAGGCAGTTAACCCCCAACAACAACTGCTCCCAGGGCGCCGTGATTGTCGAATAAGGCAGCCCCCCGCACCTCTCTGATTCAGAGAGGTTTGGTTAAATGCGGAAGACCTATTTCGGTTAAATGCATTCAGTTGTGCAACTGACTAGGTATCTCCATTTCCCTTCAGCCACAATTTGAATGCAAGCTCGGCATGCAATGATCTTTCTATCAATCTCGTCTTGCTTCTGATCTTGCCACCATAGTTTTTGTTTAACGGCAAAGGAAATTCCTTGGATGTAATTTGATCTAGTTGTAGTTACTGTATGCAAAATACAGTTGAACATTTTTTAGTACTGGTGTTTGACTGTAAACAGTGTTTGCACCTAATCATTTTCATTGGGAGTGTTCGCTGGTGGCTATAAGGTCTGGTTTCCCTCTGTTGGCCAAGGGAAATTGGCCAACAGAAAAACGAAGGTATTCTCACTACGCATGATGACAAAGTTACACAGTACCACTATAAGACCACGCCTCCACATTATGAAATAAAAGTGACTGAAACAAAACAGTCACCTGCCAGTAGTAACATTTATTAGCAGCCTAATTTATTCTGGTTCAGGGGAAGTAAGGGCCTAACATTCTGGCTACAAGTCTGGACCAAGGTCTCCACAAAAGCCTTGATTCAGAGCGAGGTACAGTACACGAGCGAACAAGTGCTACATTATATGGAGGAATATTCCGATGGTATCTCACTCACAGGCTCTGCTGCTCAGCCCCTTCAATGCATTAGCATTTTAACACGGGGTGGGGAGGAATGTGTTTACTGTGATGGCTGGGGCTATGCGCTGCATTAATTATGATGCAGAATTATAATTGAATATTAGCAAAGCCACGGCACACAATGAATGAACAGAGGAGGGGAGCGCTGGGCAGGCTTGTTTATGCCGGGGCAGAGGAGACAACAAGCGGGTGATTGTTGCCAGGCGCAGACGAGAAGCAGACGGGATGCAGTGGGTTGGCTGTGACCTGGATTGTGATGTGTGTGCCGTAGTAGTGGCGGTCGGGGCGCTGGTTGGCAGAGGCTGTGCTGTGCCCTCGCCCTGCTTTAACCTTGGCACAGCACCCTCAAAGTCCCAGCCTCCGCTTTCTCACAGTTGTGTACTGTAAACAAGAGTTGCACTGGCAAACAAGCTGACATACGAAAAAACTATTGCGTTGGAAACTATCACTGTTTCAGTAGTGAAATGTGGGTGGGATAAGTCGTAAAAGTAGTAGCGGCAGTGGTTGGGAGACCTGAATGAGAGTTCGGTCGTCGTTATCTTTCCTGGAGACGGCGCTTCCTGCTCGGCTGCTCTGAGAGGCGAGACGAGCGTGCTGTGGTCTGCGGTCGGAGTCAGGTTTCCTTTTCTGCGTCACACCAGGGCCTGTGAAATGCAGCCTTTGTTTGAATTTGTGTTGGTTCTAACAAAGCACAATGCGTAGACCCCACCATCACGCACTCCACTGTAAGGCCTGTGTGGACTTATTAGGGTTCCTCATCTGGCACTGGGAGAGTAATGGGACACATTAGGGGAACAGGATAGTGCAGCATGACTAGCCTCTCTACAACATCTAAGCTAAGGTGAAGATTCAGAGGTAGGCTATGCTGAGACAATCCCTGAGATCATCTCCTTTCACCGAACTGAGAATATAGAGCTACATTATGGAAATGACCACATAGGCTTTCACACTAGTGCATGTGTATGCATGATGTGGTGTATAATAATCATGGCACAAACTCTTCACCTCTGAGGATCGGTCTGCCTTGACTTTATAAGAAACAAACTTATCGTCTCGACAGGCCAGCTGCTCACCGAGTTGTTTTATTTATCGATACAGCTCAGTATTTTTAGTAAACTGCAGGAATCTGCCTAGGATGTTTTGGTTTGGGCTCCCTGAGTCAATGTTAGTACCTTCCTGAATGAATCCTTGTTTGATGATTATGACGGGCCTCTCTTTTCCCTGAGGCGAGGCAGACATATCCCTAGAACCCGGCCAGGCAGGGTAGAGACACTAAGGGAGATAGCCAATTCAGTGGAGTGAAGAATGGAGCTACTACAAGAGGCACCAGGCTAGCACTGAAAATAGAGGGTCAATTACAGTAGCGGGATTGGCCTTCCAAACGTTTGATTTGAATTTAATTCGACATTGAGAGGATAGGGAGGGAGGTCTGGACAATAAAGGGCCTCTACGAGGATTTAACGTAACTTACCGGGGGATGGGCTGGTAGGGATACTGAGAACCGGAGATATGATCTGGGAGTAGCAAACTGTTTCAGGGATGATACGAGCTCGACTTTCTACATGAGCAACAAGAGAATGGAGACAAGACTATTGGAGTATAATACAACAACAAATGGTTCCACTAAGCTCATCTGAATGTTCTGCTATTAAACTCCAGTCAAAAGAGATACATTAAAAAGCACAAGGAGAGAAAGAAACAACATGAGATTCTAAAAAGCATTGAAGCAGTCAAAATAATTGCATACAGATAAGGCCTAGGGAGGAAACAGACGGGGAAAAACGCCAAGGGGTCAAGTCATTCCGAGGTCAACGGAACTGCACGGACCGCTCAACCAGTCACGGTCAAGGTCAAGTTCATCTCTGCCTTAGACTAAGGGAATACAAATTGGAGGATTAAAAAGGCGAAACAAAATGGAAAATGCATTAGCTACCGACTGGGGCTTCTCTTCTCACGACATCCATTTTGAGTGAGAAAAGAAATGCGAAAACATCCATTTGCAGGGCTGGAGACGAGCGACGAGTGCTCAGCTGGCCAATTAGCGCAGTGGATGTGGGGACTGGGCCAGATTAGTGGGCTTAAACCTCTCTCTCTACTCCGTCCACCAGAAGTTGAAGTGTTATTACGACTGACTGGTTGGGATGAGCCCTTATCGCTTGTGGAGCTCCCTGAGAGCCCGAGGAGCTGGGCCGCTGCACTAAGACATGTGAATTAGGGGCCAGGACCAGCACCATCAGATAATACCTGACAAAGGAGGGGGGGGTAACCACAAATGCCCTCCCTCCCACTACCAACACCACTAGCTTCCCCTCTACCTTTCAAACCCCCACCCCCAGCTCCCCTTCCTGCAGGGACCTGTCAGGCCCTGACTGAACACCTCTCCCCCCGTTCTTCCCTTATCTGTGGAGCAGCCTCTCTCCACAGTCGCCTGCCGTTGCGATTCATAACCCAGAGATGGGAGGACAAGGGGCAAGAGAGAGAGAGAGCGCTAGAGAGGGAGAGAGGAGGAGGAGGGGAGTAGATACTCCAGTATTCAATGATGAAAGAACACCGTTAGTGCAGACCATTTTAGGAGTGGCCATACCTGCTTCTGTACCAAAGGTCAAACACAGAATAGCAATCTGTACCCCCACCATCACCCACAGGCGACTCAACACACCCAGTGCTGGGTAGGCTACTTCCGAGCTGCTCATTTCACAAATAATAAGGTTCCTTGAGGTATCCAATCTCATGTACAAACCGGTTTGTCAAGCTACTTCCACCCTCATTTCGTAGTATCATCCCAACACAGACCAGGAGGGTTGAGAAGCACCTGATAATCCCTATCCTTTGACAGGCGGCAAGGGAGGCTGTGTACAAAACAAGGAATCGTCCAGAAACATCCTCCACTGAGCTATATATTATTACACACCACTCTGACACCACCAGGCTTGTATCCTACTGCAACCCAAAGTCAAGGGGGACGCCAGGCCAAGGATACAGCTCCATTTAATTAGCAAGGCATCAGTTTACCGGATATAGCATATAGGGAAGGGACGAACCACCCAAGACATCCTTACACAACCACTTCTTAGTTAAACATTATGAATAACTGGGACAGCTAATCATTCACTTAACAGGGATTAGATGTGACAGCGTGACATTTTCACATTTCAGTTTGGGCAGCCCTTTTAAAAGGCAATACAATCGAGTTCCAACCACTATCAACCGTGCAATTCCAAGCGTGCACTCAACCAAATCTAAACCCAACAGTGCAGGTGTTATTCCTGATTTGTTTGGGTTGTCTGTTGTGTGTTTGTTTTCCTGGGATTGGGTTCGGTAACGGGGGCTGCTGTGTTGCATGTCAGGAGTGGAGAGCGGTCTAGCAGTAGCAAATGGATTGGGACGTGCCTTGGCGGCTTGAGCAGATAGGGTGGATTGGGGAACTGTTAGCTACGGCGCACATCTCCAGTCGCCACGGAAATGGGATCCAACAGGTAATCAATCAGCCAATGGCCCTCTCAGAGGCAAGGGTGGGGGAGGGACGGACGTGTGCTCTGGAATTCATCTGGGGGATCGAGAGGAGAGGAGGCTGTAGCTGTAGGTATAGCTGTATGTATGCAAGCACACACGATCACGATACTTAGGTGCCGATATGATATGTATTGCAATTCGATACTGCAATTATATTGCGATTTGATGTTCCAAACATATTGCTCACTATATGTCTGCTGCAGAGAGACAAGAGAGAGCATGAGAAAATTCGTTTTGACACTTAAAAAAAAAAAAGATGGAGAACAAGCTATTGGATGAAACATACAGGCGTGTTAACCAAGGTACAGATGACTAGCACTAGCTAACTCTACCTACAGTAGATGACTTTACAAATCGATACTTGGAGTCAAATATAGTCCAAAAATAATATTGCGATATGTAACTATCTATTTTTCCCACATCACTAGCTATTAACACTAGTTTTTCTATCCTGAACTTACTCTAGCAGCACAACACCTGTATAGCACGCTACAACCCACGTCACAGAAATGACTCACACAGACTAATGGATTTTCACATTTCTTTCATCTTTCATTCGCAGTGTCATGGAAAGAAAACAGTTTGTGTGTCTGTGTGTAACGCTACATATCTGTCTCTGGGCCTTTCTCTGCCCCCTCTAAACCCCTGAATAGGGCCTTTTTTCCCAGAACCAGGCTTCCAATCCACTTGTCAGCAAATCTCCAGCCCTCCCTGAAATTACCTAAATCGCTAATCATAATACTCTGGGACGTTAATTTACCACCATCCCATTCTCAACCAAAGGCCAAATTCACACAAAAAAAAGGGAACGTACAGACGAGGAGAAAAAAAATCAACATGTCAGCAAAACGCATTCCCGATCCTATGTGGAAAACGTTGGCCCGCATGCTGATTCCGGCCCTTGTGCGCGCGCTTCAGATTTTAGACTCACAAACCCCCATCTGTACACACAGTCATTCTGCACATTCATCTGATTTGGCCATATTTTGTCTTCGGAATTCTCTCTCCCCCAGTGCAGATTAGTGAAGTCCCTTTAAACATGCTGAGGTAAGTTCCTACACTATCAAACGGTTAGAATCCAACAGCCAGACCTGTTTGAGAGCGTGAAAAAAAAGGCAAACATAAGGTGCCCCATTGAAATATGGAACAAAGTGCAGGTTGTCTGTCAGATGCTTTCCAAAGTTTTACACAGAATAAAAAGAGTGAAAGAAAATGAAGGGAAAAACTCAAGCTTGTCAAGGAAATCTATAGGGACAGTTTTTGATTCTATGTTAAATGTTAAATAGAGATGCATGTTCCAAGATGCACATCTTAGTTCACAGCCTGAAATGAGCACCAGGAGCCTAATTTGAAATATGAAAAGGGGGATGCCTAGTCAGTTGAATGCATTAAACTGAAATGTGTCTTCCGCATTTAACCCACCCCCTCTGATTCAGAGAGGTGCGGGGGGCTTCCATAATCGACATCCACGTCTTTGGCGCCCGGGGAACAGTGGATTAACTGCCTTGCTCAGGGGCAGAACGACAGAGTTTTACCTTGTCAGCTCTGGGATTCGATCCAGCAACCTGGGCTCCCGAGTGGCTCAGCGGTCTAAGACACTGCATCTCAATGCAGGAGGCATCACTGCAGTACCTGGTTCAAATCCAGGCTGCATCACATCCGGCTGGCGCACAATTGGCCGAGCGTAGTCCGGGTTTGGCCGGGGTAGGCCGTCATTGTTAATAAGAATTTGTTCTTAACTGACTTGCCTAGTTAAATAAAGGTTAATGGCAGTTATGTATATATTGTTTTTGTTTTTTTACTTTTCCTAATTTTCTATTTTAACTGTAAGATGTAAATAGTGTTTTTTATTGCTCCTGGAGGCTGTTGCCATATTGATAACCAAAAGATACCTGTATTACTGGCCCAACGCTCCTACCCACCAGCAGGAGATCTTTTGTTTTGTGCATTTAGCGGTGGAGATAGAGTGGAAAAGAGAGAGGACCACAGGAACACCTCAACTCTCAGTTTAATAATGCATGAAATGCGCTGGAGCCTCCAGACTGCGCTAGCACAAGCGCTTTAACTATTTATCATTGAACAGAATGCTAGTGCGGCCATTTTAACCAAACCTATTCCCCCTCGACCCAGCCCTTTTCATTTGGGTTAGTTAATTATTCAAATGTCATGCCGATCTTTGGAGAAATAACTGACTGACTAAAACTCTCACCCCCTCAGTCCTCCTTTCTCCACAGGAGACATTTTTGGAGCATCTGCCGATGCGATGTAGGGTCACGTGCCAGACTGACGGTGCCCTCGTGGGCTTGGGAGAAGAGGTTTTAGAACAGTAGGCCTGAATATAAGCAGCCAGAAATGGATGTGCATTGTTTCAAAAGGGTGCAAAGTGAAGCTAGATGGCAACGAGCACCATGTTGGCAGAGTGGAGCTGTGGGAAAGAAGACAGGACAGAGAAGGAGGGAGCTCTATTGTAGCCCAGTTACACCTCTCAAGTCTCACTCTGGACGGATTCCACTTTATGCTTAGCCTAAGCACAGATCTAGGATCGGCTTAAGAGGTAAAACTGACTTAAGATCAGCAATTAAGAACAACTTCAAATTGTGCTACTGAACTACAGTTCTATGGCAACACAGTGCAGGGGATGCAGTACAGTCAAACCTATTATGTAGTGGGACCTTCGAGGTAGAACCTCTTAGCAGTTCTGACTACAGAGAGAGAACAGCTGGGGAACCTGCCGGTCAGCAGGCCTCACTCCATTCCACTGGGCCGGAGGGAACGGGGGGAGAAACACTGAAACATGGGGTTTATTTTCAAAAATGTGTATTCCCCTTAACATTCGAGTTTGCCGTTTCACCAGCCGTCGGTCTTAATAAAGGCAGACGCGGCCCAGCCAGTAGAATAGGAAGGGAGGGAGAGCGGTGAAGAGGGGGGTTTCCCCTTGGAAGGGCTCCAGTGAAAACTGGTTGGAACATGGGAAACATGGTGTTAGACCAGAGAAGAAAGAACGCGTCTGGCTTGCGGTTTCCCCCGAGCGTGTTCCGTCGTGACAGTGCTCTCGCTGCCCGTTCCAGGGGCTCCCCTTTCACTACAATGCCTCCCAGGGCATCGCACCACTGCCAAATCCACACGCACATATACACATCCAACAAACACACATCCAACAAACACACACACACACACACACACACACACACACACACACACACACACACACACACACACACACACACACACACACACACACACACACACACACACACACACACACACACACACACACACACACACACGCTGGCTCCAACCTCTCTTCCACAGCCTCCTCTGCCACAATGGCAGTCAGATTACTCAGCAAAAACACACGCTTGCTCCCATCAAACCTATTTCCTGTGGCTGTTGGTAGCGATTGGCTGAACCTTCAAAGAACCCCATAGTGGGCGGAACTGGCAGATCACATGCTTCGAGTGGAATAGGAATGTAAACTAACAGCTTTACTGTGAAGGCACTGTGAAGCGACAAAACAGAAATAGACAGCCTGGTCTGAGACTAAACGTAACATAGTAAACATAAATCCGGGACACTCAAACTATTATGTTCAATTACATTTGGTATGGTTACATAAGACAGTTAAAAGGTAGATGGGTAGGCGTATAACCCAAAGGTTGCAAGTTCGAATCTCATCACGGACAACTTACTACTTTTTAGCAACTTCTCAACAACTTACTACTTTTTAGCTACTTAGCATGTTAGCTAACCCATCCCCATCCCCTAACCTTAACCCTTTAACCTGGACATACACAAATTAATACATACCTTACGAAACGTAATATATCATACTAAATGAGAGTCTTAGATTTACATACAGAATAATATGAAATGCTCTTGAGACCAGGTTGAAATAGAACGCCTTATGTACAGCTTGTCTCGATCCCATCTCTCACTCAATAACAGAGTTTCTTGATTTTAAACTGAACCAGATACAGCCCCTATTACAGAGGCAGGTCGGATACCATAGAAGTCATTGCTAGGTGAATCACATCCACGGTAGTAGAGTACAGCGTAGAGGCTTTAGCTCTTCATATGGGGTCTCTGTGAGAGGGCAATATAAATCCTAGTGTGGGGGAGAACAGGCCTTTATAACAACTAGGGAGAGAAGCCTAAAGCCTGAGGTTTCCTTTGGTGCTGTATGTATTACAACCCTCACCTCGTAACCACTGGTTTTATATTAAATGATCCAGGGCAGTGAAGGAGGGAGCAATTAGAGGCCTCTGGCTGGACTCCTCAACACTGGGTTAGAGTCTTCATGATGCCAGTGAAATAAGACTACTAGGCAGTTGAATAAGGCTGGGAAGAGGGTTTCTTTGAGGGGATGCAAGGTAGCAGTGGGCTGGGCAGAATACACTGGGGCTGTCTTTCATGGTTGGCTCCTCAGCCAAGAGGAGTGTGAGTTTAAAGTGTGAATCCTGAGGAGCAGGCTCCATTTTGCCTCAAAAGTGAACCCAGTTTGCACTGGCCTCAGCAATTCTGGTAGAGGAAATGGCCTGTTTTAGCAAGTTGCATAGCAAAATCAGTCAGGAATACAGAGGTCATTACGGAATAAAAACCCTAACACATTGGCTGAAAACTGAGCTAAGTGAATGCTTAGCTGTTTCACAGGGGCTTCTCTCAAATGCATAAAAAAATTGTCTAATTAAAATGTAGTTTATATTTTCTGCAGCAACAACGAGCTGAACTCCCTGCCCCCGAAAGAGCGGGTGCAAAGGGGAGATTTAAAATGATACTTTAGGATTTTGTCAACGAAGCCCTTTATCTACTTCCCCAGAATAAACTGAACTAGTGGATACCATTTCTATGTCTCTGGTTGCAGTTTGAAGAAAGATGCTAACTAGGGTTAGCGCAGTTGCCAATTAGCATTAGCGCAATGACTGGAAGTCTATGGTAACTGCTACAATGCTAGCAGATACCATAGAGTTCCAGATATTGTGCTAACGCTAATTAGCATTGGCACGGAAAACTACCTATAACTTCCTTCATACTTGATGCAGAGACAGAAATTGTACCATGAGTTGATCTGACTCTGGGGAAGTAAATAAAGGGCTTCATTACCAAAATCCCAAAGTATCCCTTTAACGTTACATTCCGATATAATACATCAGGGATCTAAACATAATGGATGTTCCTGGATGCATTTACACAATAATCTGGGTCCTGTCGTGGGGGCCTAACTGAGTTAACATAGGCAAGAGCACAGTAAGTAAGGCTCCGGATTAAAACTTAATCTGAACCGTGTGATTATCACCAAAAAATAAAAATAAATGCTTCAATGAGGGATTGCAATGGTTTAGATGAGCTGATCTTAAATCGCATAATACTCATTTTTTGGCTCATTTTGGCATTATTCTGTTTTTTATGTAACGGGTTGAGAGACATGCCTCCCTGAGAGAAAATGGGGGTTCATGCTCTTTAAAAGGGGGTTAATCTAGAAGTAAGAGAAGAGAGGGGACAAACTGCATCTCACATATGCTTTACAAGTTCAAACACAGGTTAAGATAAACACAAGACCAGTGTTTTGTCTGGCTGGTTGGCTATTTATAACATTTTACATGGATTCTGAGCTTGGTCTCAAACCAGGGCCATTCAAGTCACCCTGGAAAGGTCAAAGAACAAATCCAACTTAGATCATTGGATCTCTTTCCCAACTGTCTCCTTTCATGCTTCCATATCAGAGGACACTATTTCACAGTGCAAATGGAGAGTAAGAGCCTTGAATAGGGACACACACTTTTCCCGCCATTTCGCCTGGTAGGCGGTGTTATACCTCACGGTGGGCGTCGGTTTCAAAGTTTAAGGACAGTTTACCATATTATCCTGGAGGCATAATGTACAGTCCCTTACTTTGCGTGAATGATATCTTAACTTTAAAGCTGCAATATGTAACTTGTTGGGCGACCCAACCAAATTCACATAGGGATGTGAGTTATAGCGCTGTCATTCTCATTGAAAGCAAGTCTAAGAAGCGGTAGATCTGTTCTATGTGCATTATTTCTATGCTTTCCGTTCTTCAAATTTAGTTTTTGCGTATTTTACTTTCCGTTTTGTACACCAACTTCAAACAGCTGAAAATACAATATTTTTGGCTATGGAAAACATATTTCACAACGGTTTAGATGGTACAATGATTCTCAAAACTATACTTGATTGTTTTGTCACTAACTGAAATTAGGCTAACTATTCGAATTTAAGCACAGAGGCAGAGCTCAATGTTACACCGACTGACATTGAGTACGTTTACATGCACGCTAACAATTCAATATTAAACTGATTATGGCAGTAGATAGAGTTTGGCAATAGTCATGTAAAACACTTTACTCTGCTTATCTTAAATCGGCGTAAGGTCAAAATTAAAGTAAGCATACGCTGATTAAAACACCTGGTTTTCTGAGCAATCTTTCTAATTAAATTGCTGAAATCATCTTTCCAGCAATGTATTTGATCTGCGCATGTGTAAGCACTGGTAGCGCAAGCCTCACTCCTATGAGCGAGTAAAAAAATCTAAAAACTTTACGTATGCATCTTAAAATAGTTTTTGCATACAAACTTTATACGTCCGAACTCAGAATCATATATGCCTCGCAAAAATAACATGGGTGCTTTGGTAGAAAGTTTTTTGGGATTGCAGATTTTCTGCATTTATTTATGTTCCATCAGGTAGCCTGATTTCATGTAACAGGTCTATTCATTTCCTTGTCTCTTCTCCTTCATGTCCACTGATAAATTAAAGGCTAAGAGACAAGGATCCAGAGTAATCTCAGTCATGTTGACAGTCAGGAGGATATGGTAAAAACTCCAACCTGCCTACCAACGACTAATAGCTGGGAGGAGATCATATTTCTTCATCTGGGGCCTCCCGGGTGGCGCAGTGGTCTAGGGCACTGCATCGCAGCGCTAGCTGTGCCACCGGAGTCTCTGGGTTCGCGCCCAGGCTCTGTCCCATATCCTTGTCTCATCACAATTTGGCCTAGCGTCGTCCGGGTTAGGGAGGGTTTGCCCGGTAGGGATATCCTTGTCTCATCACGCTCCAGCAACTCCTGTGGCGGGCCGGGCGCAGTGCGCGCTAACCAAGGGGGGCGGGTGCACGGTGTTTCCTCCGACACATTGGTGCGGCTGGCTTCCGGGTTGGAGGCGCGCTGTGTTAAGAAGCAGTGCGGCTTGGTTGGGTTGTGCTTCGGAGGACGCATGACTTTCGACCTTTGTCTCTCCCGAGCCCATACGGGAGTTGTAGCGATGAGACAAGATAGTAATTACTAGCAATTGGATACCACGAAAATTGGGGAGAAAAGAGGGTAAAATTTATTTTAAAAATAAAATTAAAAATATATATATATATTTCTTCATCTGAATAAGATTAATGAAGGTTACAGCTGTAATTTGATGAGAGATAAAGACAATGGTTTACAATATTCACAGGAATAGTTGAGACAGAGTGTGGTAGAGAACAGAGGACAGTGAGAATTTCAAAATTCGAGAGATCATCATCAAATCTGATTTCCACAAAAACTCACTGCCATAGGGTCACATTTGCAGTGGCACAACCACCTTCCTTTGCACTTTAGTGAACCAATGCAGCCTTTGTCAGTGTTGCTCATCACTGTTCTGGACATAAACAATATCCTATGAGGGGGTAGCCATTTTAATGGGGTGGGGGACATAAGGTTATGCACAGTGATCCTCCCAGCGCTAGGCTAATGTTTTGTGTGGAGAAAGGCCTCCCTTCCTGCCTGTGCCCCAGACTGCCTGGCTGCTGGGCTAATGAGGACACCAGGGTAGAGGCATTGCACTGGACTGGTTACCTCCCAGCAGCCCCCTCCCCCAATCACCGCCTGCCTGCACACACACAGACCCCCAACCTGCACAGGCAGGGGCTTCTCAAAATAATTCTTAGAGGTGCACTGCTAAAGGATGCCTCGTGCCCTTGTTAGGAGAGAGAGCCTGGTTTATTATGTTTAACCTGGGAGATAGCGATGACAGGGACGGTCTATTGTTCTACGGTTTGGCCTGCTCTCATCCGCCATAGGGGCACTTGTAGAAACACTGAGTGGAAGAGTGTCTGTCTGGAGTCCTGGGTTGATAAGCATTAGAAAAAGACTAAAGAAAATGCCAGCACAGGAAGAGTCACCTCAAATATCTCCAAAGATGTGACTGATACAAAGAACAATAAACTGTGGTTTACCTGCTGAGGTCAAGGGCAAGGGCAGATATGGCCACGTTTACCAGAGATGCTAACTCAGCAGAATAGGATAAAGGGCTTTGACGCAAACCCAGATTCCTCAACACACTCTCACGCTCTCTCCCTAGCAGTAGCGAACTTGGAGTGTTTCAGAGGTAGAATAGAAGTCTTCATCTCTTTTCCAGTCTCTAGCTACATCAGTGGAGTACATAAGCCAGTATAGCACCACAGGAGAGGTGGCCTTCCGGTAGCCGCAGGGCGGCCCCAGGCTGTGGCTGCTGATGTGCAAGCTGCGGGGAGAGGAAAACACGCCCCTGGCCAAGAGCCCCCCCCCTCCCCCGCCAGCCAGGGCCGCTCTTCCATCCCCGACATGGAAAAACATGTCAGCCCCTCTCGCTCTCTCCCCATTCAAAAGGCATATCATAATTTTCCAGTCACTAACGGCATCTGGCTTTCATTTCCAGGACTCCTGGAGGTTTTCAGGTCACTAATAATAACTATTTCAGGCAAAGGCAAGAGTTCAGCCAGAGTCTACCTCCATGCCAGAGAGCTGTGAGTTATACCATTGACGGGGCGAACGAGGAAGGGGATGGTCTGACTCCCCTGGGCCCCTAGAGTCCCCCATCGGGAAGCTGTTTTGTTTTGGTGTGTAACTGCAGGGCCTGCCCCCTGGTCTGCCTGATGAATGTCTGTCTGGGGACTGAGGAGGAGGGGGAGGGGAGGCTCAGAGGGCCAGGGGAGAGATGAAGGTCCTCTCCCCAGCAAGCCAGCAGCCCTCAGTGGGAACAGTTACTTCCAGCACTGGGTGAGAACTCTGAGTCTGAGGCCCTGGAGGTCCCTGGAGGTCCCCTCTGACATCACGTAGTAATGCTGATGTAGCCTAGCCTGGCTGACGTGCGACCCACGTGACTACACAGCAAGCTATGACTCAATGGTCTGGTATCTCAGGCTTGTAAAAGGGGATGTTATTGGTTCTCATATGCACGCTATTTGCATGCGCAACGGCCCCCATGCTTCCTCGTCAATTTGCTAAGCCCCCAATAGAGCTAAAGAAGCCAAGATAAAGTGAACTAGCTAGGCTAACGCTAGCCTAACTAAAACTGTGGGGAGAAAAACTTAGTGATGGAGCTTTCTGAAAAAGAGATAGAGACAACACTGCCGCATAGTAACAACCAACATAGAGATTCATTTAAAATAGGAGCAACTTGAAGCATTTCAAGTCTTCGTGCGAGGGGAGGATGTATTAGCGGTCTTGCTAACAGACTAATTTACCAGCTAGGTAGCTAGTTCTAGTGTTCAAGAGGCACGGAAAACAGCCTCCAATTCTGACAGTCTTGTCCCCGCTAATGGCGGACGAAGGACCAAATCCGTGAGGCAACAGCCCTGGGTCTCAGAGCGGTGGAGGACGACAAGAACCCTATATAGGAGGGTGCGTGCAACCTTGTCTTCGGAAGTCCGGAGAGTTGGTTGGGGGAAGACCGGTGTGTTGGCCTCAGTCCTATACAGCTCCAAAATCGTTGTTGATGAAGTCCATATAAACTACGTATGGTATGTACAATGACCTAGAACTGTACTTCGAAGGTATAGAATGGCACTTCGATGACACATGTAATGTCGGAACGGAAATTATAGAGATGGCATACCAGTGAATGATTGATTAAAAGTTTTGTATTTGTAGAAATGTAAATAGTAAGAAAGGTTTGCTTGCATGAAATGTTTGCACGGTAGGCCTATAAGACATTGAGTAGCCTAAATAAAGTGATAGAACGGCATCATAAATGACTGGGTGACAGGCAGCATAAGGGCTGAAAGAAGCACAACAAAAGGATATTTTACTGGGTTAAAGTATTGGAACCCCACACAACCTTTTCTTACGCAAGAACTACTGGGATAGTAATCAAAATGTGCAGCAATATCTTTATATTGTTACCAATTATACATTTATTCTGAATGAGGATGGGAATTAAGAATCTATAGCCTACTTTATCACAGTCAGCACTCTACCAACAGTATATTTCTATAGGAGGTCAGGGCTCAAAACGAAAAGCTGCTTTTCGGGAGTTTCAGCAAGCTTGGAGATCTGCGTTCTTTGGTAAAAGAAAATTAGACTACTATACAGTGCATTTGGAAAGTATTCAGACCCCTTGAATTTTCCACATTGTTACATTAGCCTTATTCTAAAATTGACTAAATAAATACAAATCCCCGTCAATCTACACACAATACCCCATAATGACAAAGCAAAAACAGGTTTTTAGAAATGTTTGAAAAAGTATATAAAAAAACTGAAAAATCACATTTACATAAGTATTCCGACCCTTTACTCAATACTTTGTTGAAGCACATTTGGCAGCAATTGCAGCCTAAAATCTTCTTGGGTATGACACTATAAGCTTTGCACACCTGTATTTGGGGAGTTTCTCCCATTCTTCTCTGCAGAACCGCTTAAGCTCTGTCAGGTTGGATGGGGAGCATAGCTGCACAGCTATTTTCAGGTCTCTCCAGAGAAATTTGATCGGGTTCAAGTCCAGGCTCTGGCTGGACCACTCAAGGACATTCAGAGACTTGTCCTGAAGCCACTCCTGCGTTGTCTTGGCTGTGTGTGCTTGGAGTCGTTGTCCTTTTTGGAAGGTGAATCTTCACCCCAGTCTGAGGTCCTGAGCGCTCCGGAGCAGATTTTCATCAAGGTTCTCTCTGTACTTTGCTCTGTTCATCTTTCCCTCGATCCTGACTAGTCTCCCAGCCCCTGACAATGAAAATATTCCACACACCATGATGCTGCCACCACCATGCTTTACCGTAGGGATGGTGCCAGGTTTCCTCCAGACGTGACGCTTGGAATTCTGTCCAGAGTTGGTTTCATCAGACCAGAAAATCTTGTCTCTCATGGTTCGAGTCCTTTAGGTGCCTTTTTGCAAACGCAAAGCGGGTGGTCATGTGCCTTTTACTGAGGAGTGGCTTCTGTCTGGCCCCTCTACCACAATGGCCTAATTGGTGGAGTGCTGCAGAGATGGTTGTCCTTCTGGAAGATTCTCCCATCTCCACAGAGGAACTCTGGAGCTCATCTGGTTCTTGGTCACCTCCCTGACCAAGGCCCTTCTCCCTCGATTGCTCAGTTTGGCCGGGTGGCCGGAGTCTTGGTGGTTCCACACTTCTTCCATTTAAGAACGACGGAGGCCAGTGTGGACCGTCAATGCTGCAGACATTTATTGGTACCCTTCCCCAGATCTGTGCCTCGACACAATCCTGTCGGAGAGCTCTACGGACAATGCCTTCAACCTCATGGCTTGGTTTATGCTCTGACATGCACTCTCAACTGTGGGATCTTATATAGACAGGTGTGTGCCTTTCCAAATCATGTCCAATCAATTGAATTCACCACAGGTGGACTCCAATCAAGCTGCAGAAACATCAAGGATAATCAATGGAAACTGAGCTCAATTTCGAGTCTCAGAGCAAAGGGTCTGAATACTTATGTAAATAAGCTATTTAAATCATTTTTACATGGCAGGAGAGTAACAATTTCAGCCAGAATAACCGACTGTTTTTTTGGCGAACTTCAAGGTCCTCTGTTAATACTAGTCCCATGTGAATCGACATCCCTGTGTTTGAGAGAAATGTCTGTTTGACAGGTGTTGCTTGCGGTTTGTGCAAGAAACCTATATATGAATGGCTTACATGTAGCCTATCAACTTTCACAGAGAATGCTTTTGTTTATATGTTTTGTGCGTATGATTTGAATATTGGCAAATGTATTAGTAAAAAAAATAGAGCCTATTTAAATGCAACCCTTGCGGTTAATAGATCGCAAAGCAGCATACAACTGACCAAAACGTTTGGAAATGATAAGTTAACTTTCTCATCCATAGCCTTAAAACGCATCTCAAGTGCAATTGCACTGTTTAGCTCACATCTGAAGGCTGGGGGACATTTACGATGTACTGCAGATTGCTATAATATCCTAATGATTATGATCACACATCCTCAATTTAAATATTATGGCGACACTATACCAAAGATGGTTTAGAAACTTGGGAATGAAGCTCGAGTTAGTGTAGCCTGTTATTACCAGGACTGGTTGGAATATCTTCACGCCTAGAAAAAAAACCCTCCAGGCTTCCGTTATAACTATCAACTAATCCCGCCCGAATCGTCCTCTGGAATAACGGACATTCTGGGGTAATAAATACATAACCAAAAGTTCTCTAGTAATACTAGCCCTGTGCGATTAGGGCTATACAGTGCCGTCAGAAAGTATTCACACAGCTTCACCTTTCCATATTTTGTTGTTACAGCCTGAATTTAAAAAGGGTTACATTTAGATGTTTGTCACTCGCCTATACACACTATCCCATAATGTCAAAGTGGAATTATGTTTGGAGAAATCTTTACAAATTCATTTTAAATAAAAAGCTGAAATGTCTTGAGTCAATAAGTATTCAACCCCTTTGTTATGACAAGCCTAAATAAGTTCAGGAATAAATATTTGCTGTGTGCAATAATAGTGTTTTAACATGATTTTTGAATGACTACCTCATCTCTGTACCCCACACATACAATTATATGGAAGGTCCCTCAGTCGAGCAGTGAATTTCAAAACATAGATTCAACCACAAAAGACCAAGGAGGTTTTCCAATGACTCAAAGAAAAGCACCTATTGTAAATGGCCAAAAAAATAAAAGCAGACATTGAATATCCCTTTGAGCATGGTGAAGTTATTAAACTAGACTTTGGATGTTGTATCAATACACCCAGTCACTACAAAGACACAGGCGTCCTTGCTTCCTCGTTGCCGGAGAGGAAGAAAACCGCTTAGGGATTTCACCATGAGGCCAATGGTGACTTTAAAACAGAGTTTAATGGTTGTGATAGAAAACTGAGGATGGATCAACAACATATTAGTTACTCCACAATACTAACCTAATTGACAGAATGAAAAGAAAGAAGCCGATACAAAATCAACATTTTCCAAATCATGCACCCTGTTGCAACAAGGCACGAAAGTAATACTGCAAAAACATTTGCCTAAGCAATTCACTTTTTGTCCTGAATAAAAAGTGTTATGTTTGAGGCAAATCCAATACAACAGAGTACCACTCTCCATATATTCAAGCATAGTGGTGGCTGCATCATATTATGGGTATGCTCGTAATCATTAAGGAATGGGGAGTTTTTCAGGATAAAAAAAAGAAACAGGGCCTCCCGAGTGGCACAGTGGTCTAAGGCACAGCATTGCAGTGCTTGCTGTGCCACTAGAGATTCTGGTTCGAGTCCAGGCTCTGTCACAGCCGGCCACGTCCAGGAGACCCGCGGCGCACAATTGACCCAGCGGCGTCCAGGTTAGGGAAGGGTTTGGCCGGCAGGGATGTTCATGTCCCATCGCGCACTAGCAACTCCTGTGGCGGGCCGGGCGCAGTGCACGCTGACACAGTCGCCAGGTGTACGGTGTTTCCTCTGACACATTGGTGCGGCTGGCTTCCAGGTTAAGTGGGCATTGTGTCAAAAAGCAGTGCGGCTTGGCAGGATCGTGTTTAGGAGGACGCATGGCTCTCGACCATCGCCTCTCCTGAGTCCGTACGGGAGAAGCAGCGATGGGACAAGACTAACTACCAATTGGATACCACAAAATTGGGGAGAAAAGCATGGAGCAAAATTATTTTTGCACAGGCTAAATCTTTGATGATTTTGAAAGACTCACAGCTGTAATCGCTTCTAGAGAGTATTGACTCAGGAGTGTGAATACTTATGTAAATGAGATTTCTGTATTTAATTTTTCAATAAATGTGCAAACATTTCTAAAAACATGTTTTCACTTTGTCATTATGGGGTATTGTGTGTAAATTTTGAATTCAGACTAACACAACAAAATGTTGAACAAGTCAAGGGGTATGAATACTTTCTAAAGTAGATAGATCGATAGATAAGAGAAAGAGAGACTATATAGTCAGGTTTAGGAAGGGAATGTCTATGTAATGGTTTATGGAAACAAGGTTATCCTCAAGTACAGCAAGAAGTACTGGCAGAGGTGGTTTAACTTAACAACAGAAGCCCATGTAGGTGTCTGTGGCAATGTCTGCCCACTTGTCCTTCAGCACAGGCATCATGAGCCCCAGCACGGCCTTTAAAATTTGAACCCCCCCCCCCATCGCTCTTGCTCTCTCTTCTCCTGCTGTAGGACACAGAGAAGATGAAGAAAGTAGTACCTGCAAGAGGGTGTTGTGGATGACAACATAATGAAAAAGCTCAGAGATCCAGGCCAGCCGTCCGACACTGACATACAAGGTGTGCACTGGCTGGCTAGGCTACCGAGACCTTTTCATTCAAAAAATATTGACTAAAATTAACCTATCAATATAGTGATGACATACACGGAGTATACCAAACATTAGGAACACTTCCTAATGGAGTTGCACCCCACCCATTTGCCCTCAGAACAGCCTCAATTCATCAGTGACATGGTCTCTACAAGGTGTCAAAAGTGTTCCACGGGGATACTGTCCCATGTTGACTCCAATGCTTCCCACAGTTGTGTCAAGTTGGCTGGATGTCCTTTGGGTGGTGGACCATTCTTGATACTCACAGGAAACTGTTGAGCATGAAAAACAGCAGCGTTGCAGTTCAACACAAACCCGTGTGCCTGGCACCTACTACCATACCCCATTCAAAAGGAACTTACATTTTTTGTCTTGTCCATTCACCCTCTGAATGGCACACGCACACAATCCATGTCTCAATTGTCTCAAGGCTTAAAAATCCTTCTTTAACCGGTCTCCTCCCCTTAATCTATATTGATTGAAGTGGATTTAACAAGTGACATCAATAAGGGATCATATCTTTCACCTGGATTCACTAGGTCCGTCTATGTCATGGAAAGAGCAGGTGTTCTTAATGTTTTGTATACTCAGTGTGACTAACTTTTTAATTAGAGGTGCATACTAGACGTTGCACTCTGCATAAAGCAAGCTCAGCCCTATTTGTTTTATTGTCCAATTGCAGTTGTTGTCTCTGTGTCTGTGTAAGGGAACCCCTCCACCCTTTTAGTCTCAAAATCATATGAACAAGTGCAAGGTTGCTGTAGTTCGACAGGTCATTCATCCTCCCTAGAGTCTCAAGTTGGGAAAAAACGCATAGCCCACTGAGTGTTTTACAATGTTATGGTTGGAAAACTGTCCCATAGACATCTAAATGTCCCTTTGCTATTCACAGGAGTACAGCTATCCAGAATCATGCTAGTATGAGGCTGAACAAGAATTGTTCCACTGCACCAGGGTACAGAGAAGGATGAAAGACCCCTTCACTGAGTCAACACCTTCACATTTCACTGTCATTCCATGTTTGCTTCATGCATTATATCATCCTGTAAAATAAAGTTAATTTTGTAAATGCTATCTGTTTTCTTTATCTTAGGTTGACTTGATGAAAGATAATGAATCACTCGTTTGGTTTTGTTGGTCATACTTGCTGTAGTCTGATCTTTTTGGGCCAGACTATGATATATTAATGTTTAGGGTACGTCTTGTTCAGGCATTGCCAAAATTAGGGGTCAGGGAGGAAACTTGTCAGAAGTGAACATGGGTAGTACAGTAGTAGCTAGCTAGCTAGAATGCATGGGTGATTCACATCAATGCCCTACTATGTAAACATAGAACATCCAAGAAGGAAAATTAATAACTAAAGTGGGGTAAGGAAATGTTCAGCCTATAATTAGCCAACTAGTTAATTAACTAAAACATACATTTGATAAGCAAGCCAATTTCGAGTTGATAGCAAACAAGCTAAAGTTATTAGCTGGCTGGTTTCTATGGGCTGAACAATGCTAGCTATTGCTACTTGCTAGCCACAAGATCTTAATGTTTAACAGGTTGCAGTTGTCAAATATGTCACTCGTTTTTGCATAGAAGGGTTGTGATGTTTTGAAAATGTGTGTGATGATTTATGCACCCTATTTATGGATGTTAGTGGGAAACGATGCCTGAACTCTGAAGGTTTGTGCTATCTAGCTAGCTACTGTTTGTGTTTGCTTGTCCCAGAAGGGCTGGCTGCGAGCGGAAGAGTTGGAGGGGTCCTATGTAAAACAATAGACTTTGATTTGTTCAATTCGAAAAGGGGATATCCAACCAGCGTATGGTTCCACCCTGAAGTCTGAGGGCACAGCTCCTTCATTATTGTTGCTTCATGCTGACAAAGCAACCTTTCCAAACTCTCTCTGAGTGAGTGAGTGAATGTGAGAGTGAGAGAGTGAGTGAATGTGAGCGAGTGAGAGAGTGAGAGAGTGAGTGAGAGGGTGAGTGAGTGAGAGGGTGAGTGAGTGAGTGAGTGAGTGAGTGAGTGAGTGAGTGAGTGAGTGAGTGAGTGAGAGAGAGAGAGAGAAACGTAATCTAGTCTTGGTAACACCACCCTCTTCACATCCTTAACTTCAGAGAAGGCTGGAAACCATACTCCTCCAGCTGGGCTGCGGTGAAAATGAGGGGAGAGCATGGCTGAGGTCTTAATGCTCTCTGGGGCGTTTAAACTTGAGGCTTAGCAGAGGCTAATATGGCAGTCTCTACCTTCCCCTCAGACTAACGTGACAGGTTTAGAGGGCCGGGAGTCACTGGGCTAACATGAGTAGAGGGGGGGTCAAGGCAATGTCTGTCAATGGGCCACTGGGACAAGTCATGTCTCCTATGACTGCCACCTAACTGGATAAGGGAAAGAGGCACATTGGGTCGAATCAAAATGTGAGAATAGACTAACTCCAATTTCAGTGCCGAACTCCCATTCACATGAATGCATGATTTAGGCCTGCGTCAGAGTCAAAGTTAGGCGCACTTACCTCAAGTTAGGATTTTGGCCTAAGGGACTATGTAGCTTTTCAACCTAATTGGACTACTTTTTCAGTCTGTGACCATAAACTAGTGTGCTGAATAGTTGCAGCTGCTACTTGATGTAACACCTTGATCCAGTGCATGGGAAAAGTAGTTATGTGCCTCAGCGATACAGGACCCCATTACTCACACAAGTGTATGATTACAGAGCTCTAAATTTAACACTGTTGCAATTGCGCCCCATTTTAATGTACTAAACATCTGGGCCTGTACTTGGTCATGTCAAAAAATGGAAACGGAATTTCACACACACAAGACCACTTTCCATTCTTCAAGGCCAGTTTTCTCTCGTCAGCCAGACTATTCTGAGCCGTGAACACAGAAAACCAGGTTTTTCCAGAGGACACAAGGCTATCTCCCACAGCTCTTCTAATTTCTCAACCCCCATTTGGATCCCATCCTCAGTTTTATCCTAGTATGTCTTAATGACAAGCAGAAACCAGGCTAAGACCCCTTTATCCGCCATTCTCAGGTTACTGCTAAGGATGTGCGTAACTGTCAGCCATAGGTATGGCCTACGGATCGATAAGAAACAGCTAAGAATTGCCACATCAGCAGATAACTCATCAGTGGAACAGGGCAGTCAATTAGAATTCAAATCAGCTGTACTTTCAAGCACAAAATCCACTTCCATTAAGTGTAGAACAGCCAATTAACTGTAAAATGGGCCATTAGTGCGCTTCTAAAGTGAGAGCTTAGACAATCTCTCACCTTGACAGTCTGGGTTGCTGACAGCACATAAACTGCATTACCTCAGAATGTGTCGGACAAGAAGTGAGCATCTGTGTGAGAGCGTACAGTTGTACTAATAAATCAACTCTGAGGGATAAACAACACAGTGTTTCACTTCACCAAAAGATAAATGTTTGTAAGCTCGGCCCTAATTTATGTGCTCTATGTCACCTGGAGCTGCATGGCAAATGGTCCAGGAACACAAGAAAAGCACAAAGGACAATGCCCAAGGACTATACAGCCCTTCCCCCTCTGGTCGGCAAAATGTAAATCTGTCTGTTATCGTATCCAGAGGACTGACTATTGAATGTGTGATAGAATAATGCTGTAGTGGGGCCTCCCGAGCGGCACAGCGGTCTGAGGCAACACTACAGACCGGGGTTCGAAACCAGGCAGTGACGCAGCCAGCTGCTATGCCACACCTATCAAGTGGATAGATTATTTTGGCAGGGATGTTAACAAATTTGTGCATAAAATTTGAGAGAAATACGTTGTCTGTGCGTGAACATTTCTGGGATCTTTTATTTCAGCTCATGAAACATAGGACCAACACTTTACATGTTGCATTTATATTTTTGTTCAGTGTAGTTCCCAATTAAACAACTGACATAGCCTAGTTGAATATGTAGTGGCATAAATCACACACACACACACACACACACACACACACACACACACACACACACACACACACACACACACACACACACACACACACACACACACACACACACACACACACACACACACACACACACACACACACACACACACACACACACACACACACACGTCTATATAAAGGTCCCACAGTTGACAGTGCATGTCAGAGCACTGATTGTATCATGGCACAGATCTGGGGGAGGGTACCAAAACATTTCTGCAGCATTGAAGGTCCCAAAGAACACAGTTGCCTCCATCATTCTTAAATGGACGAAGTTTGGAACCACCAAGACTCTTCCTAGATTTGGACGCCCGGCCAAACTGAGCAATCGGGGGAGAAGGGCCTTGGTCAGGGAGGTGACCATGAACCAAATGGTCACTCTGACAGAGCTCCAGAGTTCCTCTGTGGAGATGGGAGAACCTTCAAGAAGGACAACCATCTCTGCAGCATTCCACCAGTCAGGCCTTTATGATAGAGTGGACAGACGGAAGCCACCCCTCAGTAAAAGGCACATGACAGCCCGCTTGGAGTTTGCCAGAAGGCACCTAAAGGACTCTCAGACCATGAGAAACAAGAATCTCTGGTCTGATGAAACCAAGATGGAACTCCTTACGGTGAAGTCATGCTGTGGGGCTGTTTTTCAGCAGCGGGGACTGGGAGACATGTCAGGATTGAGGGAAAGATGAACGGAGCAAAGTAGAGAGAGATCCTTGATGAAAACCTGCTCCAGTGCGCCCAAGACCTCAGACTGGGGCGAAGGTTCACCTTCCAAGAGGACAACGACCCTAAACACGCAGCCAAGGAGTGGCTTTGGGACAAGTCTTTGAATGTCCTTGAGGGGCCCAGCCAGAGCCCGGACTTGAACCTTATCGAACATCTCTGGAGAGATGTGAAAATAGCTATGCAGCGACGTTCCCCATCCAAGCTGACAGAGCTTGCAAGGCTGTAATCGCTGCCAAAGGTGCATCAACAAACTACTGGAGTAAAGGGTCTGAATACTAATGTAAATGTAATATTTCAGTGGGGGTTTTTTCCTAATAATTTTCAAAAACTCTGTTTTTGCTTTGTCATTATGGGGTATTGAGTGTAGATTGAGGGGAAAACAATTGAATCAATTTTAGAGTAAGGCTGTAATGTAACAAATTGAAAAATGTTAACAATTTAAATTCTTTCCGGATGCACTGTACCTATTTATTTATCAAGATAAAAACCCACAGCCTAACGTTAGCTAGCTAGCTGCTAGGAGGATATAGTCATTGGACGAGTGGGTGAGTGGACAACCCCCCCCCCCCCCCCCCCCATATTGCTTTTCTGTGGCTCCAGCTAGAGATGCAGGTGTCATTTGATTAGCTAGCAATAAATGTGAATAACTTATATAGCTAACTATGCTGAACTTGAACGGCTGTTATCCACAGTTAGCATATATCTTAGTTGTCAATAAAATGTATTTGTCATCGATCAAATGGGCGGGCAGGCAGGCAAGTTGACATTCAGTTGTCAGAACGTGGGTTGGGACAGGCATGCATTCACAGGCAAGCTGCAGAAAGGCGAGCAGGCAACTATTCCCCATCGTTTTTATCAGTGCAACTAGCTGAAAAAGTTTGAGAGGGTTAATTTACTGTTCCCTCGCTCTGGCTAACATCTCGCTCTGGCTAACATTAGTTGTTGATGTGCATAGGCAACTGAGGGAAGGATAGCATACATTTTCATGGTTGTTTGATCAATAGGACTAGAAAGTTCCCAAATGTAAGAGGACTCCCGTGGTATTTACATATTTGCAGAAATCCATTCATTTGTATTTTGTGGCTTGACGAATACTTTCTAATGATCTAAAGTTGCGCTGTGGCTTCTTCCTGTAAACACACAGTCCAGTTCAAAGTGAATGATGGCAGGCCCATGTGGCAAAAGGCTTATTTGCATGTAGGCCTATTGTAGCTTTGATTGGCTATGGCACACAGGTCTTTGTAGACTCCGGTCCTGGACAAGACATGTTTTTATTAGGTTTTATTTACTGCAGTGTCTATTAATTGTCCAAACGCACGGCCGCTTTCCCACTCTATATTGCTATAGAATTTTCACAAATGCATCCTATGAATCTATGAAAAGGTGAAACATACCATATCTAAAGGCTCGCTTGTCAGAAAATGTAATTTAAAAATATATATATATAAAAAGGCGGATTAAAAAAAAATATATATTTAAAAAAAATTATTTTAATAAGATTTCATGTTGCTAAAACGCTGTCATTTCCACTTTAATTTGCAACATACAAAAAATATCTAATCAGTTAAGGTCGTGCATTTTACTTGACTTTGATTGAGTAAAAAGTTAAATGACATACCGGTAGCCAGATCATATGGATAGAATGACCATCCATCACAGGTCTTGCCTCCTTTTATTGTTAAGCATTGGTATAGGCTAGTACTGTAAGAGGGGAAAAAACTATAACAAAAGGCCCCTGTGTCTGTAGCGTAGACAGTAAAGCAGTGCCTGTCCGTGAGCATGTCATGAACACACTCAGTCAAGACATGCCAGCGCTCCGTCACAGGACGCTAATCAATTCAGCCGGGTTAATAATTCATAAAGCAGGGAGAAGAAAAATGTATAATGTTATAGCTGGACAGAGACAGCAGCGGCGGTTCATGCTGGAGGCAGGGAATAGCAAAGCGAGGGGGAGAGGAGAAAGGAGGAGAGAAGGCCGCAGTCATGGACACAGTGCTGGGGCAGTCAGCTGCACTGAACAGCACACCACTCTCTGCACCATCTTTAATGTCCAATCTGTCAGCCTGACAAAATCTACTGAAGTTAACATGGGCGAATCTTATTGACAGCTAGCCTACAGCTAGTCTGCCATATTCAAATGGCAACTGATACTGGCGGGCTGATGGGGTCGGGCTGATGGGTTCTGTGAATGGAACATTGAAGATTTTTGTTATTTTGATGTCCATATTCATAATACTGCAAACTGTATAGAAAATGTCTTACAATTTCAGACTACTAACATATTTTATGACTATAAGGATGACCTAGAAATATCAAGATCAACGAAGATGTCGAACTATACCTACGGATGTGGACAGGGCCATTGGAGAGGTATCCATTAATTTAAATTGTGTGGCATAATAGAGCGCTTTTCCAGAGTTTAAGAAATGACTGATGTGGTTGTTCAGACACTTCTTTCCCCCCCTCATCATTAAGTAGTCTATGTTCATCCCTCTTCCGCTAAATTACTGCATTATCCAAGGGTACATGTCTCTATAAGGAATTAGGCCTAAAATACATTGGTATATGGTCTACTCATTGGTAAACATAAGTGTGATGGCTTATCTTTTCACTGCTTGTGATTAACAGCCTTGTCGTGGACATAAAATCATGGTCATCATGGAGTAGGCTATAGTGTGACGGAAGATGATGCAAATTCGACAGAATTATCTATTTTCAGTGCAGCCCCACGTAATGAGATACTAAACATAGTATCACTGTGCTGAACAAAACATTCTGTGCTGTTTTATATTTAGAAGGCTGACTGATACAGAGGGAGGGGCTGCTTCGGCACTTTCTAACTTGGCAATCTGAGTGAGGTAACCCTGCCAGCGAGAGAAAAAGAGAGCCGGTTGTACTCCCAGACAGTTGACATCTTGTGTAACCTGACGCAACCTTGATTCATGGCTAATGTGGACACCAGAGCTGAGTGGAAGCAAGAACAGAACATAGCCCCCTCCTCCCTGGTCACCTGCCCATCCTCTTAAGTAAAAATCCAGAGACAGTCACACAGAGAGAGAGACCTCACATGCACCTACAAAACACATTAGCAACATCCCATGGATCAAACGGAGGATGGAAGGAGGTAGGCTACATCTGGCCTATTTATTCACAAGTCACCCATCCGAACGTCCCACTGGCTGGCGTTTCCTGACAGTCTTTGTGGTCGGCTGCCGAGGAGGTGCTGTGGCGTTACAATTCTGTTCACATTTGCCGGGCTCTGACGGGTAACGTCAGACTTTTCAATCATTCCTCGTGGGAGCCGAGAGGGCCATTCCTGAGCCCAAATGGAGTGTGATTTAATGGCTCCCCGAGCTGCCCCCCTCTGATTAAACATGGCATGCGAGTGAAATACTCACCCTGTAAGAGCTTGCCCACTCCTAAAAAATGTACATCCCCCACGCGGGGAGTGCCCGGGGTAACTACAGCCCCCGCGGGGGGAGTGCCCGGAGTAACTACAGCCCCCGCGGGGGGAGTGCCCGGGGTTACTACACCCCATCCCCCCTCCACCCCCAAAAAATCTATATGCCCAACTCTGCAATAACTCAGCCCACATATTGAGAAATATTCTCTCAAGAAACATACCTGAAGGCGAACAGGTTTTTGGAGAACATTAGCCAGTGAAGCGTAGTTGTGGATGAAGTTCTTTGAAATTCTAATTCCACTTTATTGAGATAGATTGAGGCACTGGGAGGTATTTTACAAGAAATACAAGTAAAAAGTGTATTGAATGTGCAGACATTTGTAGATCAACAGAAAACAGCAAGTTAATTTTCGAATTCAAGTAGGAGCTGTGTGTACATAATCTGACTGTTACCTAGGTTGGGGGGGGGGGACCAAGTAGCATAATAATATTTCTCCTGTTTTTGCGGACACTACTGTAGTATTCATTGTAGTGTTTTTGTGGACTAAAGTCAACTGTTCAGAGGAGACTGTGTGAATTAGTCCTTCATGGTCGAAGAATTGCTGCATAGAAACCACTACTAAAGGACACCAATTAGAAGAGACTTGCTTGGGCTAAGAATGGACATTAGACCGGTGGACATTAGATCGGTGGAAATCTGTCCTTTGGTCTGGTGAGCCCGAATTTGAGATTTTTGGTTCCAACCGCCATGTATTTGTGAGACGCAGAATAGGTGAACGGATGATCTCTGAATATGTGGTTCCCACCGTGAAGCATGGAGGAGGAGGTGTGATGGTGCTTTGCTGGTGACACTGTCTGTGATTTATTTAGAATTCAAGGCACACTCAATCAGCATGGCTACCAGAGCTTTCTGCAGCGATACGCCATCCCATCTGGTTTGCGCTTAGTGGGACAATCATTTGTTTTTCAACAGGACAATGACCCAACAGACCTCCAGGCTGTGTAAGGGTTATTTGACCAAGAAGGAGAGTGATGGAATGCTGCATCAGATGACCTGGCCTCCACAATCAAATCACCCAACCTCAACCTAATTGAGATGGTTTGGGATGAGTTGGACTGCAGTGAAGGAAATGCAGCCAACAAGTGCTCAGCATGTGGGAATTCCTTCAAGACCCTTGGAAATACATTCCAGGTGACTACCTCAGGAAGCTGGTAAAGACAATGCTAAGAGCGTGCAAAGCTGTCATCAAGGCAAAGGGTGGCTACTTTGAAGAATCTCAAATACACTTTTTTGTTACTACATGATTCCATGTGTTATTTCATAGTTTTGATGTCTTCACTATTATTCTACAATGTAGAAAATAGCAAAAATAAAGAAAAACCCTTGAATTAATAGGTGTGTCCAAACTGGTACTGTCTCTCTCTATTATGCGTGGGAATACTTTGGAACAGATTTCCAAATTGAAAATCACTTGGAGATGATTTGCTGGTAGTTTTACAGTCTTATGTACAACAAAATAAAACATGAAAATGTTTTTTGGGCCAAATAAAATCACCCGTGGGCCAAATACGCCCCGCCAGTTAGGGAACCATGCTGTAGTATTTACTGTAGGGTTTTTTCAGACATTACTGTAGTATTTACTTTCGTGTTTTTTTGGTATTCATTTTTCATAGAGAAATACTAAAAGAGCAAATTTTCCATAACCTGTAGGTAGGAAGGACTGGGGTCTGAACAGAGCTTCTGCTATTTTCTATAACCTGTAGGCAACACAATAAACTGCATTCGGAAAGTATTCAGACCCCGTGATAAAAAATAAATAAACATTTACATCACAGCCTTAATCGAAAATGTATTCAATTGTTTTTCTCCATCATCAATCTACACACAATACTAATTGTGCAAATAAAATAAAATAAAAAAGGAAATATCACATTTACATAAGGATTCTGACCCTTTACTCAGTACTTTGTTGAAGCATCTTTGGCAGTGATTACAGCCTCGAGTCTTCTTGGCTATGACGCTACAAGCTTGGCACACCTGTATTTGGGGAGTTTCTCCCATTCTTCTCTGCAGATCCTCTCAAGCTCTGTCAGGTTGGATGGAGAGCGTCACTGCACATTTATTTTCAGGTCTCTCCAGAGATGTTCGATTGAGTTCAAGTCCGGGCTCTTGTTGGGACACTCAAGGACATTCAGAGACTTGTCCCGAAGCCACTCCTGCATTGTCTTGGCTGTGTGCTTACGGTTGTTGTCCAGTTGAAAGGTGAACCTTTGCCCCAGTCTGAGGTCCTGAGCAGGTTTTTGTCAAGGATCTCTGTACTTTGCTCCGTTCATCTTTCCCTCGATCCTGACGAGTCTCCCAGTCCCTGCCGCTGAAAAACATCCCCACAGCATGATGCTCAAAAAAAACAAGATGGCGTAGCAGTCAGACGTCTTTGTCCTGTCGTGTCCCTTGTATATATCTTTTTACATATTTTTCTTCGCATATCTTTTAAAATATTTTCCTAAACCTCAACTTCTAAATACTCTCCTGCCTCACCCAATGTGGCGTGGATCTGCTTTTTTCTAAAGTATTTCTATTTACTTCGGATCTGGAATCCCTCAACTGAAGCTAGCCAGCTAACTACCTACCAGCTATCAGTCAGCAAACCATTGCTAGCAGTCATCAGCTAACCTTTAGCTCTGAAAGCATTCTCCAGTTCGAACAACGTGACTCAAACCAGAGCATAACGGACCTATTTCTCTCTATATCCCCATATATTCCTACCGCAAACTCTGAACATTTTCATCTGGAACTTCGCAACTAGCTAACCGCAATCCCGGGTGACCACTCCGGGCTAGCGTTTCCATTCCGGAGCAAGCACCAATTAGCCTGAAGCTAGCCCGGCCAGGGCTCCTGTGCTACCACCGAAGCCCACTCCTGGGCTACAATATCCGGACCCCTTCTACTGCCGGTACGGGGCACGGAACCCCACCAATCCTCTACGACTGGAATACCGACATAATCTGCCCGAGGATTCCAACAGGCCCCTCAGGCGCGACGCCCGCTAAAGGCCCATTCTGCTAACCTGCTAGGCCTGCTAGCTACCTAGAGCTACTTGGAACCCTACTAATTCCACGACTGGTCTATCGACGTCACCGCACGAAGAGGCAAAAACAGACTTACCCCCATCTGCTAACTGTTAGCTTGCTTGCCCCGGTCTGCTAACTGCAAACATTAGCTCGCCTGCCCCGGTCTGCTAACTGCTAACCCCTGCTAACTGCTTGCTTGCTAACCCGGTCTGATAACTGCTAGCTTGCCAGCCCCGGTCTGCTAACTGCTAGCTTGTTAAGCCCCGGCCTACTAACTGTTAGCATCGGCCTGTTAACTGTCTGAATCGCTGTGTCCCCAGTCAGCCCAACCACTCACTGGACCCATATGTTCACTTGGCTACGCATGCCTCTCTCTAATATCAATATGCCTCGTCCATTACTGTCCTGGTTAGTGATTACTGTCTTATTTCACTGTAGAGCCTCTAGCCCTGCTCAATATGGCTTAACCGACCATGTTGTTCCACCTCCTACATATGCGATGACATCACCTGGTTTAAACGTCTCTAGAGACTATATCTCTCTCATCATTACTCAATGCCTAGGTTTACCTCCAATGTACTCACATCCTACCTTACCTTTGTCTGTACACTATGCCTAGAATCTATGCTATCGTGCCCAGAAAACCTGCTCCTTTTACTCTCTGTTCCGAACGTGCTCGACAGCCAGTTCGTATAGCATTTAGCCATACCCTTATCCTACTTCTCCTCTGTTCCTCTGGTGATGTAGAGGTTAATCCAGGTCCTGCAGTGCCTAGCTCCACTCCCACTCCCCAGGTGCTTTCATTTGTTGACTTCTGTAACCGTAAACGCATTGGTTTCATGCATGTTAACATTAGAAGCCTACTCCCTAAGTTTGTTTTACTCATTGCTTTTGCACACCCTGCCAACCCGGATGTCTGAATCCTGGCTTAGGAAAACCACCAAAAATCCTGAAATCTCCATCGCTAACTATAACATTTTCCGCCAAGATAGAACTGCCAAAGGCGGCGGTGTCGCAATCTACTGAAAAGATAGCCTGCAGAGTTCTCTATTACTATCCAAGTCTGTACCCATACAATTCGAGCTTCTACTTCTAAAAATTCACCTTTCCAGAAACAAGTCTCTCACTGTTGCAGCTTGCTATAGACCTCCCTCTGCCCCCAGCTGTGCCCTCGATACCATATGTGAATTGATTACCCCCCATCTATCTTCAGAGCTCGTGCTACTAGGTGAACTAAACTGGGACATGCTTAACACCCCGGCCATCCTACAATCTAAGCTTGATGCCCTCAATCTCACACAAATTATCAATGAAACTACCAGGTACAACTCCAAATCCGTAAACACGGGCACCCTCATAGATGTCATACTAACTACCTCGCCCTCCAAATACACCTCTGCTGTTTTCAATCAAGATCTCAGCGATCACTGCCTCATTGCCTGCATCCGTAACATGTTGACCAGACCGGACACGTCGCGTGCGCGTGCGCCCATGTTATTCAATTATTGCATCTGCGTTGCCTAAGGCTAAAATAGAACTCTTTTCTATTTCTGACGCAGATCGCGCTGAAAGTCCTGCCTCTCCCATCTCCTCATTGGTCATACCCACGCGGGTGATTGAAAGACTAACTGTTTTGCCGGTAGTCGTGGTAAAACTATGAAAGTTTAGATGCGATCACCATATAAGTTCAAAGATGAAAAAGATGACTAGAAACAATTCGGTTGGCTGTTTTATGTGTGGATTAATTGTCGGAGTAGAGGACCTTGTGCAGTTCAGGTAAAATAACAACTCAATGTTTATATCCCAGGACAAATTAGCTAGCAACAGCAAGCTAGCTAAATAGGACAAATTAGCTAGCAAGTGCAAGCTAACTAGCTAAATTGCCATACATGTTTAATGCTTTTCGACCTGTCCCCAAATTAATGTCATTGGTTCAGAGGTTGTTTTGATATTTTAACCTGCCTGTCGTGATCGTGTTTGGTGTAGGGGGACAAAATACATTTATGCACGATGGCGCACGCGCGCAGCCAGTTTGGGTTCCATGTAATGGGTCTGCGACCAAACGACCACCCCTCATCACTGTCAAACGCTCCCTAAAACACTTCTGCGAGCAGGCCTTTCTAATCGACCTGGCCGGGGTATCCTGGAATGACATTGACCTCATCCCGTCAGTAGATGATGCCTGGCTATTCTTTAAAAGTGCCTTCCTCACCATCTTAAATAAGCATGCCCCATTCAAAAAATGTAGAACTAGGAATAGATATAGTCCTTGGTTCACTCCAGACCTGTCTGCCCTTGACCAGCACAAAAACATCCTGTGGCGTTCAGCATTAGCATCGAATAGCCCTCGTGATATGCAACTTTTCAGTGAAGTTAGGAACAAATATACACAGGCAGGTAGGAAAGCTAAGGCTAGCTTTTTAAAACAGAAATTTGCATCCTGTAGTACTAACTCAAAAACGTTCTGGGACACTGTAAAGTCCATGGAGAATAAGAGCACCTCCTCCCAGCTGCCCACTGCTCTGAGGCTAGGAAACACTGTCACCACAGAAGAATCCACTATAATTGAGAATTTCAATAAGCATTTCTCTACGGCTGGCCATGCTTTCCACATGGCTACCCCTACCCCGGTCAACTGCCCGGCACCCTCCACATCAACCCGCCAAAGCCCCCACCATTTCTCCTCCACCCAAATCCAGATAGCTGATGTTCTGAAAGAGCTGCAAAATCTGGACCCCTACAAATCAGCCGGGCTAGACAATCTGGACCCTCTCTTTCTAAAATGATCTGCCGAAATTGTTGCAACCCCTATTACTAGCCTGTTCAACCTTTCTTTCGTATCGTCTGAGATTCTGAAAGATTGGAAAGCTGCCGCAGTCATCCCCCTCTTCAAAAGGGGGTGACACTCTAGACCCAAACTGCTAAAGACTTATATCTATCCTACCCTGTCTTTCTAAGGTCTTCGAAAGCCAAGTTAACAAACAGATTACCGACCATTTCGAATCCCACCGTACCTTCTCCGCTATGCAATCTGGTTTCAGAGCTGGTCATGGGTGCACCTCAGCCACGCTCAAGGTCCTAAACGACATCATAACCACCATTGATAAGAGACATTACTGTGCAGCCGTATTTGTCGACCTGGCCAAGGCTTTCGACTCTGTCAATCACCACATTCTTATCGGCAGACTCAACAGCCTTGGTTTCTCAAATGATTGCCTCGCCTGGTTTACCAACTACTTCTCTGATAGAGTTCAGTGTGTCAAATCGGAGGGCCTGTTGTCCGGACCTCTGGCAGTCTCTATGGGGGTGCCACAGGGTTCAATCCTTGGGCCGACTCTCTTCTCTGTATACATCAATGATGTTCCTCTTGCTGTTGGTGATTCTCTGATCCACCTCTACGCAGACGACACCATTCTGTATACTTCTGGCCCCTCTTTGGACACTGTGTTAACTAACATCCAGACGAGCTTCAATGCCATACAACTCTCCTTCCGTGTCCTCCAACTGCTCTTAAACGCAAGTAAAACTAAATGCATGCTATTCAAACGATCACTGCCCGCACCTGCTCGCCCGTCCAGCATCACTACTCTGGATGGCTCTGACTTAGAACACGTGGACAACTACAAATACCTAGGTGTCTGGTTAGACTGTGAACTCTCCTTTCAGACTCACATTAAGCATCTCCAATCCAAAATTAAATCTAGTATCGGCTTCCTATATCGCAACAAAGCATCCTTCACTCATGCTGCCAAACATACCCTCGTAAAACTGACCATCCTACCGATCCTCGACTTCGGTGATGTTATCTATAAGATAGCCTCCAACACTCTACTCAACAAACTGGATGCAGTCTATCACAGTACCATCCGTTTTGTCACCAAATCCCCATACACTGCCCACCATTGCGACCTGTAGGCTCTCGTTGGTTGGCCCTCGCTTCATACTCGTCGCCAAACCCACTGGCTCCAGGTTATCTACAAGTCTCTGCTAGGTAAAGCCCCGCCTTATCTCAGCTCACTGGTCACCATAGCAGCATCCACTCGTAGCACGCGCTCCAGCAGGTATATCTCACTGGTCACCCCCAAAGCCAACTCCTCCTTTGGTCGTCTTTCCTTCCAGTTCTCTGCTGCCAATGACTGGAACGAACTGCAAAAATCTCTGAAGCTGGAGACTCATATCTCCCTCACTAGCTTTAAGCACCAGCTGTCAGAGCAGCTCACAGATCACTGCACCTGTACATAGCCCATCTGTAAACAGCCCATCTATCTACCTACCTCATCCCCATACTGGATGTATTTATTTATCTTGCTCCTTTGTACCCCAGTATCTCTACTTGCACATTCATCTTCTGCACATCTACCATTCCAGTGTTTAATTGCTATATTGTAATTACTTCCCCACCATGGCCTATTTATTACCTTAACTCCCTTATCTTACCTCATTTGCACTCACTGTATATATACTTTTTGTTTTCTTTGTTCTACTGTATTATTGACTGTATGTTTTGTTTATTCCATGTGTAACTCTGTGTTGTTGTATGTGTCGAACTGCTTTGCTTTATCTTGCCCAGGTCGCAGTTGCAAATGAGAACTTGTTCTCAACTACCCTACCTGGTTAAATTAATGTGAAATAAAAATAAAATAAAAAATGCTGCCACCACCACCACCATGCTTAACCGTAGGGATGGTGCCAGGTTTCCTCGAGATGTGAAGCTTGGCATTCAGGCCAATGAGTACAATCTTGGTTTCATCAGACCAGAGATTCTTGTTTCTCATGGTCTGAGAGTCCTTTAGGTGCATTTTGGCAAATTCCAAGCAGGCTGTCATGTGCCTTTTAGGTGGTTGTTCTTCTGGAAGTTTATCCCATATCCATAGAGGAACTCTGGAGCTCTGTCAGAGTGACAATCGGATTCTTGGTCACCTCCCTGACCAAGGCACTTCTCCCCCGATTGCTTAGTTTGGCCGGCCGGCTAGCTCTAGGAAGAGTCTTGGTGGTTCCAAACTTCTTCCATTTAAGAATGATGGAGGCCACTGTGTTTTTGGGGACCTTCAATGTAGACCTTCCCCAGATCTCTGCCTCGCCACAATCTTGTCTCGGGGCACTACGGACAATTCCTTCGACCTCATGGCTTGGTTTTTGCTCTGACATGCACGGTCAACTGTGGGACCTTATATAGACAGGTGTGCGCCTTTCCAAATCATGTCCAAATCAATTGAAATTTACCACTGTTGGACTCCAAACAAGTTGGACATCAAGGATGGTCAATGGAAACAGGATGCAAATGAGCTCAATTTCGAGTCTCATAGCAAAGGGTATGAATACTTATGTTAATAAGGGATTTCTGTTTTAAATGTTTAATAGATTTGCAAAAAAACGTAACAAAATGTGGAAAAGGGGAAAGGGTCTGAAAATGTTCCCGAATGCACTGTATATGTTCTATACTTGGCATGTAGGTTTCTCAGTTATGGGTGGCACAAATGTTGACATGGAGTAGGGGAATGGGCAAGGTATATGCAAATGAAATACTATAGTATTTACGAGAGTTTAAAAAGTGTGTTTTTGTGGACATTACTCTAGTATTTACTAGTGTTTCTTTTGTGGATAATACTGTAGTATTTATTATAGTATTCTACAACATTCTATAGTAAGTACTACACATGATCAAGCGATACTACAGTATGTATTATAGTATTCTACAGCATACTACAGGTTACGATTCCTAGTTTATCTTATGTAAATTCATCCAGCGTAGATACGTATAGATTGCATTTGGATTACTGTTACAGTAATATTTGGGTTGTTAAACTGGATTTGTCCAGACATCTCCCTTTTTACTTATTGAATTGTGAGTGTATTGCTAGGTATTACAGCACTGTTGGAGCTAGAAACAAACATTTTGCTGCACCTGCGATAACATCTGGAAATCTGTGTATGCAACCAATAAACTGATTTGATTATTCTACATTATTCTATAGTAAGTACTGTATTGTTCAATAGTAAACTGAACAATTGTTTGCTGTGGCCTGTGTTAAGACTGCATTTTTGCCACTGACAAGATCAGTTATCCATGGAGGCACAGGGATATTGGACAAGATGAGACAGAGATTCAGAGAGTTGCAGCTCATTAGTTTCATATGCAGCAAAGTTACTGGCTTCGCTGCTGGCTTTGATCTCAGTGTTTGTGCTTCTTTAAAATATCTGCTCTAAATTGGCTGAACAGGCCATCCAATAGAGACTTTGACATAGCAGGCATAAAAGAACATGTCTGTTCAACCAGCTAATAAATGTTCACATTATAGCAACAGTTACAATTTACCTAAGTAAAATAAGGATGGTTGCAGAATGACTGCAACAAAACCCTGAGAAAATAAATAGGTCACATTGTTATATGGTAAAAACAGAAATGGAACAAATAAGCCTACAGTGACCTTCAGTTGTTGTCTACTTGTCGTTTAGTTGCTTATTTCAGGAGTACAAATATTATAGAAATGCAATTGTGTCGAACAGAATGATACTGGTCTGAAAATGACCTTGTTTTGGAAGAGCAAGAATCAGGCAAGAACATCTCACAGTTTTATCATCAAGAACCTGCGAAGACAGTTTGCAACGTCCTGTCCTGTTCTCCACACATGAAATCTCTCACTCGGGAAAATGTGGGGGAAGGGGGCCGATTTCTTTCCCATAGCTCTTAATTCCCAAGTACTTCAGATTCCCTCATTTTCTCCAAACTATTTCCAGATGTTTCTGCACAGAAGCAGATAAAATGCTGCTCTAGTTTTTTCCCCTTCCTATCACAGCGACGACCCCTTTGTTTTCACTGTATGCTTACTGTTTCAATTTAGGCGTTGATACTTTTCAGACTCTCTTACAAGCCATTTTACGTTGCCTTACATATTTTTTTTCTTGACCAGAGTGTGAGCCAAATTCCCAGTAGTCATTTTTATTTTCTCTCTGTGTGTGAATTCAGTGGATCAGACCATAGCAAAAAATAATAATAAATATATATCGGAAAAGATCACAAAGAGAATTGTATCATCTGGTATTGAAGTGCTGTCGCTTCAAAGCAGTGTAAACTGGAAACAAAAAGACCTGTCAAAAGGTCAATATTAACATCTCCTCAGAAGTTTTCATGTGGAATAGAAACATCCCTTTCATGGTGTGATATAATACAAGAGGTTGTCAAAGAAGTTGCTGACTCACATCATTCTTGTATCGTCTAGGCCTAAATGTACCTGCGTTAAGTGGGGACAACATGGCCTAGGTGATAGAAGTGGCGTCGCACAGACATCATACCTCAGTCCCGGAGGTAAACACAATGAAAATGAACACTATCCACAATCTGCATTTCCTCTGAGTAGGCTACATATAGATGATCAAAAAGGGGCAAGGACAAGCTGTACGCGTTCATCTTCAAGCCTTTATACACAAGTGTCTCTTCCGTGACGTGCCTGTGTGCGACACTCATAACGGATACATGTCAACAAGCAGCTTCAAAATGCTTTTCTTCAAGCTCCACTCCTCCCATGACAATGTTCCTCCACTTACTCTCAGTATTCATCTATTTTCCTGCCAGTTACCAAACAGTGAAACAGAGACTGTGGCTGCCAGACATTAGCTTATGTGAGTCTGACAAAAAATATATATAAAAAATGGTTTTACAAAAGTCCATAGTAAATTAAAAACTTGGGTGCAATCACAGTGCGTGGGCATGCTCTGCAGTGTAGCCTTTATGTGAGAGCCAGTGGGCAGAGGGAAGCGAGTGAAGAGGGGCCAATTCTCTGGATCCCTCCCCTCCATCTAACCCACTCTCCCTCCCCGCCTGAAATGGACAGCACATTCCAGGCTAATTATGCCTTTGGCGTCAAGATTTCTATAAAACTGTGTGAGGCAGAAGGGGCCCCCCATGAAACCCCAGCACCCAGAGAGAGGGAGAGAGATATACAGTGCCTTCAGAAAGTATTCACACCCATTTACTTTTTCCACATTTTGTTGTGTTACAGCCTGAATTTAAAATGGATTAAATAGAGATTTTTTTGGTCACCGGCCTACACATAATACCCCATAATGTCAAAGTGGAATTGTGTTTTAAGGAATGTTCACAAATTAATACAAAATGAAAAGCTGAAATGTCTATGGCAACCCTAAATAATTTCAGGGCTAAAAATATGTTAAACAGTCACATAAGTTGCATGGACTCTGTGTGCAATAATAGTTTAAACATGATTGTTTAATGGCTACCTCATCTCTGTACCCCACACATAGTCATCTATAAAGGCCCTACAGTCGACCAGTGAATTTCAAAAACATATTCAACCAAAAACACAAGGGAGGTATTCCAATGCCTCGCAAAGGGCACCTATTGGTAGATGGGTAAAAAAAAAAAGAAACAGACATTGAATATCCCTTAGAGCATGGTGAAGATATTAATGACAATTTTAATGGTGTTCAATACATCCAGTCACTACAAAGATACAGGTGTCCTTCCTAACTCAGATGCCGGAGAGAACGGAAACCGCTCAGGGATTTCAACATGAGGCCAATGTTGACTTTAAAATAGTTCAAGTTTAATGGCTGTCATAGGTGAAAACTGAGGATGGATCAGCAACATTGTAGTTACTCCACAATATGAACCTAAATGACAGAATGAAAAGAAGGAAGCCTGTACAAAATAAAAACATGGCATTCGTGAACTGACCCTCACACTTGACTTTCCTTGCTGATAGTAAGTACATTTTTCCTCAATAAAGTAGCTAAAGAGGAATGCACTAACGATTTATTAGTTCATTTGGATCCTCATTAGCTTTTGCAGAAGCAGCAGCTCCTCTTCCTGGGGTCCACAAACCACAGACACAATGATAGTAGTGCTGAGCGTTTAGTGCTTTTTGAAGTCGGTTCGGTTTCGGTTCGATTATAATATTGAACAAAAATATAAAAACCTGCCCCAGAGCACTCAGGACCTCAGACAGGGGCAAAGGTTCACCTTCCAACAGGACAACGACCCTAAGCACACAGCCAAGAAAAAGCAGGACTGGCTTCGGGACAATTGTCTGAATGTCCTTGAGTGGCCCAGCCAGAGCCCGGACTTGAACCCGATCGATCATCTCGTGAGAGACCTGAAAATAGCTGTGCAGCAATGCTCCCCATCCAACCTGACAGAGCCTGAGAAGATCTGCAAAGAATAATGGGAGAAACTCCCCAATTACAGGTGTGCCAAGCTTGTAGCATCATACCCAAGAAGACTCGAGGCTGTAAACGCTGCCAAAAGGTGCTTCAACAAAGTACTGAGTGAAGGGTCTGAATACTTATGTAAATGTCATATTTTAGTTTGTTTCGTTTTTTGGGTAAAACTTTCTATAAACCTGTTTTTGCTTTGTCATTATGGTGCAGTGTGTGTAGTTTGAGATGTTTTTATTTTTAAAAATCATTCCATTTTAGAATAAGGCTGTAACGTAACAAATGTGGAAATACTTTCCGAATGCACTGTAGATAAATCAGTCAATTGAAATAAATGCATTAGGCCCAAACCTATACATTTCACATGACTGGGAATACAGATAAGCATCTGTTGGTCACATATACCTTAAAAAAATAAAGTAGGGGCGTGGATCAGAAAACCAGTCAGTATCTGGTGTGACCACCATTTGCCTCAACATGACACATCTCCTTCGCATGGAGTTGATCAGGCTGTTGATAGTGGCCTGTGGAATGATGTTCCACTCCTCTTCAATGGCTGTGCTTAGTTGCTGGATATTGTCGGGAACTGGAACATGCTGTCGTATACATCGATCCAGAGCATCCCAAACTGCTCAATGGGTGACATGTCTGGAGTATGCAAGCCATGGAAGAACTGGGACATTTTCAGCTTACAGGAATTGTGTACAGATCCTTGCAACATGGGGCCGTGCATTATCATGTTGAAACATGAGGTGAGGGCGTCGGATGAATGGCACAACAATGGGCCTCAGGATCTCGTCACAGTATTGTGCACGTTCAAATAGCCATCGATAAAATGCAATTGTGTTTGTTGTCTGTAGCTTATGCCTGCCCATACCGTGACCGTTCCGCCACCATGTGGGGCACTCTGTTCACAACATTGACATCAGCAAACCGCTCGCCCACACGACACCATACACGTGGTCTGCAGGTTGTGAGGCCGGTTGGACGTACTGACAAATTCTCTAAAATAACTTGAGCTGGCTTTATGGTAGAGAAATTAAATTCACTGGCGAAAGGTCTGGTGGACATTCCTGCAGTGAACATGTTAATTGCACACATCCTGAAAACTTGAGACATCTGTGGCATTGTGTTGTGTGACAAAACTGCACATTTTAGAGTGGCCTTTTGTTCGCAGCACAAGGTGCATCTGTGTAATGATCATGCTGTATAATCAGCTTCTTGATATGCCACACCTGTTAGGTGGATAGATTATCTTGGCAAATGAGAAATGCTCTCATGTAATGGGATGTAAACAAATTTGTGCACAAGATTTGAGAGAAATAAGCTTTTTGTGTATATGGAACATTTCTGGGATCTTTTATTTCAGCTCATGACACATGGGACCAACACTTTACATGTTGCGTTAATATTTTTGTTCAGTGTAAAACGTTATTTTCGGTTTTTGTTTTCGTTTATTATTTTTACCAATAAATGCATTATGAAAATGTTTTATTATACAATGATTTTAGAGCTTTTCAATTGAAATTCCAAAGCCAAAAGATAGTGAACATTAAATTGCAAAAACATTTAAATTATTCCATTGTCTCTTTCAGGTCCACATTGGGTAGAAATCAATAGAAAAACAGGAAATGATTATTAAATAATATATTGAACTTGTCCCGATAGGTGTTTTTAAATCACTGGATGAAAGATTTTGAGAATGACTCCCTAACCTGTCAACCTGTTTTTAATTTGCTGTTTTATGATTTTGTTGTACTCTTGTGAATTCTATGGTTTTTACTAGATTACTTGTAGTTTTGCATGTCTGTCTGTAATTGTGTAATGACTTGGTGCTGCCTATCTTGGCCAGGATGCTGTCGAAAAATAGATTTCAAATCTGAACGAGCGCTTCCTGGTTAAATAAAGGTTAAATAAAAATTTCAGTTGTCTATATTACTTTGTTTTTATTTAATGACTATTATTTTTCATTCCTTAAAGTCATCATCTCATCACTGCTCAGGCAGAGAGATTTTACCTTGTCAGCTCGGGGATTCGATCTAGCAACCTTTCGGTTACTGGCCCAACGCTCTAACCACTAGGCTACCTTCCGCCCCACATTCGGAAAGTACCTGCATTCGGAAAGTAGTCAGACCCCTTGACTTTTTCCACATTCTGTTACGTTACAGCCTTATTCTAAAATATCACATTTACTTAAGTATTCAGACCCTTTACTCAGTACTTTGTTGAAGCACCTTTGACAGCAATTACAGCCTCGAGTCTTCTTGGGTATGACGCTACAAACTTGGCACACCAGTACATCACAAGTGGGTCAAGCTTCCTGCCATCCAGGACCTATATATTAGGCAGTATCAGAGGAAGACCCAAAAAATGGTCAAAAACTCCAGTCACCCAAGTCATAGACTGTTCTCTCTGTTACTGCATGGCAAGCTGTACATCGGGTTCTTGGTCACCTCCTTGACCAAGGCCCTTCTCCCCCTTCTGCCCAGTTTGGCTCTAGGAAGAGTCTTGGTGGTTCCAAACTTCTTCCATTTAAGAATGATGGAAACCACTGTGTTCTCGGGGACCTTCAATGCTGCAGACATTTTTGGTACCCTTCCCCAGATCTCTGCCTCGACACAATCCTGTCTTGGAGCTCTACGGACAATTCCTTTGACCTCATTGCTTGGTCTTTGCTCTGACATGCACTGTCAACTGTGGGACCTTATATAGATAGACAGGTGTGTGCTTTTCCAAATCATTTCCAATCAATTGAATTCACCACAGGTGGACTCCAATCAAGGATGATCAGTACCTGAGCTCAATTTCATGTCTCATAGGAAAGGGTGTGAATACTTAGGTAAATAAGGTATCTGTTTTTTATTTTTAATACATTTTCAACAAATACTAAAAACCTTTTTTCGCATTGTAATTTTAGGGTATTGTGTGTAGATTGATGCATTTTTAAAAATGTAATCCATTTTAGAAAAAGGCTGTAACGTAACAAAATGTGGAAAAAGTCAAGGGGTCTGACTACTTTCCAAATGCACTGTATCTAGATGTGCTCCCGATACTGTACAGTCTTTAGTCTTCCTATTTAGCTAGCTTGCTAAGTATGCTGCAGAGCTGTCTGACTCAATCATTTTACTAGTTCTTCAAAGTAGATAAGGCATACTTTCACGACCTGGCTCTGTCCCCCTCGACGTTGTGTTGTGTACTTTCCTCTCTCATGTGGTCTATGCGGTCTGTATGTATCTAACCTAACGTAGAAGGCGTAAAAGTGTACCCTTCCAGAGATCTGTATATGATGACAAGATGCTCATGTCTCCACCCTAACAATGGGAGTCGTTGTCCCAAAGGTGGGAAGGCAGTCGACAAGCTTAGGTCCAAAATAAGGCCATAGAAATGCATTGGGCTTATTTTGGACAGATTTTGGTGAGAGTGAAACCTTTCGCTTCTTCTCTTCCTCTCTGATCAGTCTCTGTTCGTGCCGGGAAAAGCAGGCGCAATAGATTATGGTCATTGTAGTTAATTGCGTTTTTGTTTTTTTTACGCTGAACTAGGTTAAATATTTGCTTAAATGAAAACCACAACTCCCTTCAGCCCAGTGTCCCACATAGTTATTGACTTGATGGACACATTTGAGTGGTAAGGCGAAAGCAACCGTCTGTAGACGAAAGTCCAGGAGTAAAGTTGGGGAAGGTGCATCTGTGACAGCCGAAAGTCGGACACTAATGTGATTTTCCATCAGAAAAGCTTAGATCAACATGGCAGTGTTTCCATTGCTTATAAAAGTTTCTTTATAACTGTCGAAATAAACATATCACACACAAACTGAAATCATGTGTGTACATTGTACAATCGGTAACAATTTACTCGACACCCAGTGTATGACGGGGTCATAACCATGTTATAATATGTCATAAAAGTTGACATAACTTTATGACACTGTCTAGAAGCATTATGACCATCATAATCATATAAGCCAGATAGGCCTATCATGTACATGCCCTTATATCAGTCATCAGTCAAAAAGAAGGGGGCTTGTCCTGCTCCTGAAATCTGCTCCTGCATTCATCGCTGTCATCAGCAAACAGAGTATTGGGGTAGGTGCATGTCTGACATCAATGTGTGTGTAATTACAATAATTTAATATGGTCAATTAAAAAAATACATAACATAAACATACTGTTGACACGCAAACTATGGTGTAATGGAATGTTTTGCCTTGTGTGGTAGATTTTGTGGGTTTGTGGGTCATAACCAGCCATAAAAATAACGCAATATATGTCAAAACAAGTCTAAATATGTGTCATGACATGGTTATGACTATCATAACACCCACAATCAATCATTGTGTTACAGTACAAGCAATCATTGTGTTACAGTACAAGCAATCATTGTGTTACAGTACAAGCAATCATTGTGTTACAGTACAAGCAATCATTGAGAAAAAAAACATCAAATATGACATTCATTTGGGGCATTATGTGTAGGCCAGTGACAACAAAAAAATCTACATTTCATACATTTTAAATTCAACAGAATGTGCAAAAAGTCGAGGGGTGTGAATATCTTCAAGGCACTGTACCTGGTGGCTTGTCACTATTGACGGATAACAATAGTTTTTCCACCTCTCCCACACTAACTTGACCCAATTCAAAAGTGCAATCCTTCTCTTTCATTATTAGCTATTTTATACAAAAATACAATGGTTCATTGTTCAATGTCATTTCACTGAGTTTTTCCACTTTACTAGTTAAATAGTCATTGAAATGATTGGCAATACCGAAAGGTTGTGTTATAAATGACCCATCAACTTCAATTCATGATAATGAATAGAGTTGAGTTCTGTCCATGATATCATTTAATTTATTTTTTAATCCCAGCCTCTGTCCCCGCAGGAGGCCTTTTGCCTTTTGGTTGGCCATCATTGTAAATAAGAATTTGTTCTTAACTGACTTGCCTAGTTAAATCAAATAAAAATAAAGGTACTCCAAAGTATTTTTCCCAGTGTGTTTTATGTCTTTTATCTTTGTTTGGTAATCTCATTTATTTTTCTTAAGTTTAGTCACAACATTTCTCAATTTAAAGTATGTCAATCAATTAGCTAAGCAGTCGGACTTCTTTGCCACCTCTTTTGCAAAATTTATTTGAACCATTACATTTTTCAATTCATCATTAACCCAGGAGGCTCAAACTGTTCACAGTTAGTTTCTTAACAGGTGCATTCTTGTAAACAATTGGAATGAATCATTTTACAAATACTTCCAGTGCTGCATCTGGATTCACTTCCTACACAGACCAACATTTTACATCTTCACCAAAATAATATATTAATTACTTTAGGCCCAACCTTTGGCGCACTGGCTTTACTTGTTGTTATTGCCACAATGTTATGGTCACTACAGCCAATGGAATCTGATAATGCTTTGGAGCAAAGCTCTGCAGCATTAGTGAAAACATGATATCTAAGCTTTACAGGAATATGGCTCTGAACATATACAGCAAAAACCTCCCACAAACATTCCTGTCTTTTCTGTAGTTATATCCCTGTATTACTACTGCTGTATCAAAATAATTATCTAAGTGAGTTTCAGAGATGGCCAATATATGAATCCTATCCGATGTTAGCAAGTTATTGATTTCATTAACCTTATTTCTAAGTCTACATATATTAATATGGGCTATTCTTAGCACTTTCCGCGTAGCTTATAATATGGAGACAAAATACATGTGTAAGTGCGTAATGTTGGGCTGAAGCTACTGACCCTGAAGCTTGGCTCTCTCAGTCCTCCCAGGCTTTTGGGAAGGAGGGTGGACAATGAGCCTGTCGTAGCAGATGTAAGCATTGTTCCCATGCTCTCTGGCAGATTGCACAGCTTCAGAGATGTCCTTGTTGAGGAAAATGTTGGTTCCTCTCAAGTTCTTGGCTCTCTGCAGAACAGCCATCTTGTCCTCAACCCTTCGACGCGTACGATCACATATTTGTGATCATTGTTGACTGGTCCCTGCAGCGTACCGTCACAAATATGTGATTGGAACAGTATCAACAGAACGTATGATGCAACAAATGCATCTAAACAGCATTGCTGCTACTCGCTGTTTATTATCTATGCATAGTCACTTCACACCCTACCTACATGTACAAATTACCTCGACTAACCTGTACCTCCACACATTGACTCGGTACCGGTACCCCATGTATATAGCCGCGTTATTTTATTGTGCTACTTTATTATTTTTTACTTTAGTTTATTTGGTAAATATTTTCTTAACTCTTTCTTGAACTGCACTGTTGGTTAAGGGCTTGTAAGTAAGCATTTCACAGTAAGGTCTACACTTGTATTCGCTGCATGTGACAAATACATTTTAATTTGATTTATTGTCCGAAAAGCATCTAAACAATGTTTTGTACTGCTGGAAAATATTGGTCTTTACAACTTTATTCCTCAATAAATGATACACGCGAATGTCATCATCCAAACATCACAAAGAACACATCCACAGCAAAACTCATTCCATAAACCAGTCTAAATAACTGGTTGCGCTGGGGGGAAAAAACATTAGTTAGCGACCTAACAGCCAGACCTGTTTACAATGTACCACATCTCAGGTGAGCACAAGAGAGAAATTAAATATTGTTTAGAAAAGAGATGCATGTCAGCAAAGCTAACAGCAGCTACATTTTTATGATGGCAGCCATGTTTTTTAAATGTTTGACAAGAGAAACCTCCCTAATCCCAGAATGTCATTCGCTATAAGACGTAAATAAACAAACTCAAGGTCAAAGATGGCTGGGCCCATTGCCTGAAAAATATTAACTTAGTTTGGACAATTTTTAGCATACTACAAATCTTCGATGTACTTTTTACAGTGTATACAAGAACCGGAGCACATGACTTGACAAGTCATTTACCGTTTTTGACTAAACACAAAGCAAATAAAATGTTATCACCTCACAGATCTTCACCCAAAATACAAGCCTACTGCCTAGCCTAGTCCATGGGGGGTAGAAATCAGTGAAGATATTGTGGGGGGATATGATGAAGGAAATATTACTATGATAGGGGATTTATCAATAAATGGGGGACAAGCACAGGAGAAGTTTATACGCAAAGGGGGTCTGAGCTGGTAACCCATATTTAAAATCAGATGCCGTGTTCAAAACAACTGGGAAATCGGAAATCTCCGACTTCCACTTCAGTGCGTTCAAGACAACTGGGAAATCTGTGGGGGGGTAAACTAGCTCCGTTCTGGGGAAAATTGTTTTGAAATGTCATCTAACTCGGAATCTCTGGCCTCTTTCTAGAGCGCCAACCTTCCGACCTGAAGATCACTGACGTCATGATTTGACCTCAGACTTTTCAGAGTTCCCAGTTGTCTTGAAAGCGCCATAAGTCAGTCGAGTGAACTATCCCTTATTATAACATCTTTGGTCTGATAGGCACTTATGTGACAACCAGAATGCATTGTATGACATCAACAAAGACGGTGCCACACATAGCTGGAAAATAGCTTAGCATTAGCTCATCATAATCAGTACAGCATTCAAAAAAGTATTTTACACACGTGTGTCCATTACAATCTACGCAAGAATCGGAATGCATGATTTGTCACCAGTACTTGAAAACATGTGAATAAAACAGTAAATACATTATGCTCCATACGGTATGCTACAGTCGAAACGACAACATGATATACATCAAATAAGGCACTTACTTTGATAGGAACACACACATGTCCAAAGTTACTATTTCTAAGGAAAATAACAAAAACAATGCGAGTGCCAGTCAGAAAATGTGCCAGGGGGAAAAAGTTTGTGCAAGGCCTGTTCTCACTAGAGACGTGCAATGTCTTCATACTTGATCTGGGGAAACACCGGGGAAGTGCTTAGGCTCTCGTTGAAGAGCGAAGTTTGTCCGGCTCAGTAAAGCCTCAAACATAAATTGTCTGCAACAGTGAAATGGGATACTTCTTATGTGAATTAACGAAGAGGCGGAATTCAACCCGTGACGTGATAAGCGTGTCTGCTAAATTACTAAAATGTCAAATGTATATAAACCCTGGATAAGAGCGTGCGTCTGCTAAATGTTTTGAGGACAAATGTAGATGTATTTAAGTATTTTTTGTTGTAGTGAGGAAAGTAACAGTACTTTCAAAAAATTATACTTAAGGAAATGTTTCATATATTTATATATTTTACATTTTTTAGGTGTATCTCACAATTTAATTTAAGGGTATGCATTATGGTGTCTGTAATAGAATAAACGTGGCTAAATCAAAATGTAGACATTAATAAATGCATTTCTATAGCTTCCAATATATTTTTTACTATGGTGGGGTAGTGCCATGATCGAGGCGCAGTGGCTTAAAAACAGCACCCCCTGACAGTCATTTAGTGCATAAATCATTGGTCTGGACCTATTTGTCTGACAGTGGAGATAAACCACTGACAGCTGAACAAAGCTCGCTACAGAACAAAAAAAATATGACCAGGCAATGGGTACATTTCAATTGATTTGTTAATCCAGTTGTGTTCCATATTTCAAGAACATTCTATTTTAAATGATTTACTCTGCATCATAAATATGACCACAGACGATGGGATTTCGTCTGAGCTTTTACAGGCATGTCTGACTAGTCTTCTTTCACAAAAGAGGGATAAAAGGATACTGAACATAAGTTACGCCGAGTACGTCTTACAGCATTTAACTGTGCAGGGAGACAAGGAGTTCCAGCGGTGAGCATTCAGCACTGCTCACATTGAGACTGATCGGGACAGAACCTTGTTGCCTCGGAAAGAATTTGGTCAAACAAATACTGCAGGTCCCAAATGCTATGTGGAAACGTATAAATATCAAGTTTTCCTTTGCAATTATGAACTCCCAGGGCAAAAAAAGAAGAAGGCAAAGACGCTTGGGCTAAATTTGGATGGGGACATGCAAATGTCTGTCTTGTTTTGTGCCTTGTTTACAAGCTTGTTGGGGTTTGAAGTGGTGTGGATCTGACAGGGGAATCGACAGGGGACGGGAGTATGTGGTGGGGGGGTTGAGGGGTAGCAGAGCGCTGAGGCACAGTTCTCCTTTAATTTCTACATTAAGGAGTTTTCTAAATTTAGTCCTGAGTGCAGGCTCCTGCTTTTTCACTGACATGTGGCAGAGCTAGTCAGGAATTTGCCTGTTTCAGCATGGATGATTCATACTCAGGTGCCTGTGTATCTAAAATCCTGCTGTACAAACATGTGACCTAAGGGACCAGAGAGCATACAGCTCTCACTTTGACTTAGATTAAACAACTTCATAGAAACTTGAACATAATATTTTAGAATGGATCTTTCTTGTGTGGCTTCAAGGCATCTTTAAATCAAGACCTAGGTCAATACTCTAGTCTATGTTGAAGAGCACAGAGAAAAGAATCCTTCCATCAAATTATTGACAGTGGTGCATATCTCGACAAGACGCACCCATGTCTGTGGCAATTCTGTGGCAACAGAGGGTTAAAAATAACACAGGGGAGCCAAAGCCAGCCTGTGTCTGCCACATCGTAAATATCAAACTGATATGTTTACAGCCAACGGCAGGCCAGCACAAGTTTAGGGCGCAGGGGAGCTCAAATCTCCATGGCGCGGTCATGGGCGACATTGCTTCCTTCACTAATCTCCATATGTTGACGTGTAAAATGCAGGACCACACACAAGCCCGAATACCTCAAAACACAGCATCTCACCTACAGTTGGACACCTTCCAACCACATGGAATCAACACAGGTGGTATGCTGAGGGGCCGCCCAACGCCACGGGACCCTTTGAAATGGCTGAGAACCTATATGGGAATTGACGTCTATGTGGAGAGGTGGAAAAATGAGCTCAGAGGCTGGTCTAAGGGCAAGAGAACTGTACCAGACAAGCTTCTTCTCTCAAGTAAACCAAACATCTCTGTACGGTAACAAACACTTAGCTAGCTACTGCAAACCAGACACTCCAACCATGCTCTCACTATAATTTAATGTAGGCCCAATATACATAATAAAGCTCATTCACATAAAGATGTTACAGTCTGCCTTAAAGGTGTTAATAGTTTAAAACCCAAATTAATTCTGGGAAAATAATAACCTGAAAATGTTTACATTTTCCACATCAGAAATTTAAGTTAAAAGCAATGTTCACTGGAAAAACTGTAAAACATTAAACATGCTATAATTACAGATTTTACGACACACGCCTCAGATGGATAATTTCAATAAAGCACTATATCAAAAACAGATTTGCGACATTCTGGAGATAAAAGCCATGGAAAATAATAATATAGATTAGATAAACGCCATTTGTTCATTCATGGGGAGGATTGTGAACAAAGTGGCTAATGAAGACCAGACTGACAATCTGACACGGAGAGGAGAGCAGGCTTTCTGAGGAGGCCCTGTCTGAGGGCTCACATGAGAAATGGGATTGGCACATGGGGGACAGAGGCAGCTTTTGGCCCACAAAGAATGTAAACAGCCAAATCAAACTTAATCAGGAGAGCAAGGGCCTGAATAGGAAACTGTGGGCGTCCTTTCAACTTCAAAAGGCAGCCCTGTAATGGTGCCATTTCAAAGTTTCACACTGAGCTGCCTACTGTAAGCAGCGCAGGAACATGTCCCAAAAAATGCCTGACAAGAAACCCTTTTATTCCAAGCTTCAAAGGGCAAGCTCCCGTGGGCTGTCTGTCTGAGATGAGCGGGGAAATATTGAAAGTCACCACACCTGAGAGACGGGCTTGTAGGGGTTGTGTGTGTGTATTAATTTCCTTCAAATTCTTAGCCCCCAGCTCTGATCTTTGCACATGCATTATTTGTAGTGTGTATAAACTGTAGTCTCCCTGATCATTTGTTGAATGACCTTAGACAAATATCCAGGACATATAATATATAGTGATTGAAGTGGGAGTAGCATAGAATATAATGATAGTGAAGTGGGAGTAGCATTTGGGAGTAGCATTTGTCCACTTAGCATTTGTCCACTTAGACTAAGTTTGAGCATTGAGTCCCCAAAAAACTATGCAGTTTGTAGCTGCGAGGGGGGGTCCCTTGCAATTCCCAGCCCTAATATGTAGGTCAGGGGTTCCCAAACTTTTTTGACCCACGACCCCATTTTGATTTTTAAAAAGTCACCCCGGCATGTCAAAAGAGTTATGTAATCAACGGCCAATGTTAACTTTTTAAAAAATTGGGGTTATGACAGTCTATTACAAATCAGTCTGACAGTACTTTTGACAGTATTTCAATCTGAAGGATGATTTGAAGTGACAAATGCATCACAAAGGTATTGGGACGTTCAGAAGATCAGTCAAATACAGTGGGGAGAACAAGTATTTGATACACTGCCGATTTTGCAGGTTTTCCTACTTACAAAGCATGTAGAGGTCTGTAATTTTTATCATAGGTACACTTCAACTGTGAGAGACGGAATTTAAAACAAAAATCCAGAAAATCACATTGTATGATTTTTAAGTAATTAATTCGCATTTTATTGCATGACATAAGTATTTGATCACCTACCAACCAGTAAGAATTCCGGCTCTCACAGACCTGTTAGTTTTTCTTTAAGAAGCCCTCCTGTTCTCCACTCATTACCTGTATTAACTGCACCTGTTTGAACTCGTTACCTGTATAAAAGACACCTGTCCACCCACTCAATCAAACAGACTCCAACCTCTCCACAATGGCCAAGACCAGAGAGCTGTGTAAGGACATCAGGGATAAAATTGTAGACCTGCACAAGGCTGGGATGGGCTACAGGACAATAGGTAAGCAGCTTGGTGAGAAGGCAACAACTGTTGGCGCAATTATTAGAAAATGGAAGAAGTTCAAGATGACGGTCAATCACCCTCGGTCTGGGGCTCCATGCAAGATCTCACCTCGTGGGGCATCAATGATCATGAGGAAGGTGAGGGATCAGCCCAGAACTACACGGCAGGACCTGGTTAATGACCTGAAGAGAGCTGGGACCACAGTCTCAAAGAAAACCATTAGTAACACACTACGCCGTCATGGATTAAAATCCTGCAGCGCACGCAAGGTCCCCCTGCTCAAGCCAGCGCATGTCCAGGCCCGTCTGAAGTTTGCCAATGACCATCTGGATGATCCAGAGGAGGAATTGGAGAAGGTCATGTGGTCTGATGAGACAAAAATAGAGCTTTTTGGTCTAAACTCCACTCGCCGTGTTTGGAGGAAGAAGAAGGATTAGTACAACCCCAAGAACACCATCCTAACCGTGAAGCTTGGAGGTGGAAACATCATTCTTTGGGGATGCTTTTCTGCAAAGGGGACAGGATGACTGCACCGTATTGAGGGGAGGATGGATGGGGCCATGCATCGCGAGATCTTGGCCAACAACCTCCTTCCCTCAGTAAGAGCATTGAAGATAGGTCGTGGCTGGGTCTTCCAGCATGACAACGACCCGAAACACACAGCCAGGGCAACTAAGGAGTGGCTCCGTAAGAAGCATCTCAAGGTCCTGGAGTGGCCTAGCCAGTCTCCAGACCTGAACCCAATAGAAAATCTTTGGAGGGAGCTGAAAGTCCGTATTGCCCAGCGACAGCCCCGAAACCTGAAGGATCTGGAGAAGGTCTGTATGGAGGAGTGGGCCAAAATCCCTGCTGCAGTGTGTGCAAACCTGGTCAAGAACTACAGGAAACGTATGATCTCTGTAATTGCAAACAAAGGTTTCTGTACCAAATATTAAGTTCTGCTTTTCTGATGTATCAAATACTTATGTCATGCAATAAAATGCGAATTAATTACTTAAAAATCATACAATGTGATTTTCTGGATTTTTGTTTTAAATTCCGTCTCTCACAGTTGAAGTGTACCTATGATAAAAATTACAGACCTCTACATGCATTGTAAGTAGGAAAACCTGCAAAATCGGCAGTGTATCAAATACTTGTTCTCCCCACTGTATGTATGATCTTTTGTGTAGAAAAGAACATCGATGTTCTTTCCCCCCCATTCTGATTTAGTGTCTTGTCTCCACTCTGTTATAATTAGTAATGTGTGGCCTGATGGCATTCAAAGGGAAACAGAAGACACATACATGTTCCTGAGAGTCTTATCTTTCAGTGATGGTGTCATAATATTTTATAGCTTAAACTGTTCAATAGTCACATTTGTAGGAAGAAAACAGAAACCCCTCCGTTTATCACCACCGCATCTAGCGGCTACCAGAGGTTACTGACGTAACCCAGGTTCTATAAACCAAGCCAGGGTTTTTTTTTTTTTTACGACCCCATTTTCAAATCAGCCGACCCCACGTGGGGTTGCGATCCCTAGTTTGGAAAACGCTGATGTAGGTGGTCTTTCAGACAGGATTGCATGAACGTACCCGTACAGCTTGTGAAGAAACATTCATCTTGATCCTTGTAACTCATTCAATGCCTGTAACACTGACAAGCTGTAGACATAAGCTTACATTCCAGTTGGAAATAAACTGCTTTAGAATGTCTGGTGGTATCACCATTGGGTCTACTACAACATCTTGGATTCACATCATCTGATGCGCTTCCCAGGTGATCACTGAGTGGAAAGCAGCAGTTGCCTTGTTTGGGATAGTGGCTCAGAGACAGAAATCCTATTTCTGCCGAGCCATTTAAGGTTTGTCTTGAAGCTTAATGTCTTTCCCATTTGGAATGCACCAATTTGAGAAGGCCATAAAAACAGAAACAATATACTGGTTTATTACTTGTAACATGTACATGTGGTATCACTAGCAACTCCTTATTCTGGGAGTCCAATTAAAAGAGGCTGTGGCTGCTGGTGATGAAAAGGCCATACCGCAGTGCCTGACAAGCCTGAGCATACCCTGTCAGAAAGACTCACCGGTGGCAATACTGCAGCAAATTAAATAAGTTGTCATCAATAATAGAGGTGAAATCTTGAGTCCACCCTGCTGTCGGGTCTGGATCCTCCAGACAGGCCCTCGCCTCGCTCCTCTCTGCTGAGCAGCTGTCTTGACTAATATCATTGGATGGGTCTTAACATGATTATTGCTGGGCTCTTAACATAACCCTACGTGACGCATACTTTATGCGAGAACTATGTATGGCTGTCAAGAGTCAATGCACACTCATTAAATGGATACCATAGGTAGACATGTGTAGTTAACATGTCTTATGTTCTGGGAAGCGCAGCAGTTCTGAGTGGCGCAGCGGTCTAAGACACTGCATCTCAGTGCAAGAGGCATCACTAGAGTCCCTGGTTCAATCCAGACTGTATCACATCCGGCCGTGATTGGGAGTCCCATAGGGCGCCGCACAATTGGCCCAGCGTCATCCGGGTTCGGCCGGGGTAGACCGTCATTTTAAATAAGAATTAGTTCTTAACTGACTTGCCTAGTTAAATAAAGGTTAAATAAAAGATGAAGAAGCATTTTGTTTAGAATGATTGATAATAGTAGTTAAGGTTTCTGACTAGATTAATGGCTCACTCTTTCTAAACATAAAAAATACCCCACATAACACTCAGTATGAGATTTTAACCTAAATAATGCAAGATATATCTACCTAAATGTATTACTTAAGATATAAACTACATAGACAAATTATAACTGTACTTGAGAATACATTTCTTACCTGTGTCGTTTCAGAATCCTATTTAACTGGTTTTGACGTTCCAATTAGTAAGGGATAATCAATGAAAAGCTATGCGATCTGGAAAATAATGAATGACGAGCTAGCAGTGGAACTACCCTTCCACAAAGTTGCATTATTTTCCAGAGAACGAATAGAGCCCCGAGCTAACTATCCCTTTTAGACCATGGCTATAATTTAGCACATTTACCCCTGGATATGTGTTCATTTGCAGGTAGAAATGTGTTCAACATCCACTGAAGTCGATTGCAGGTTTGCTAGATAGCGACAGTAGTTGCTATAACCAAACAAACAGACTTGCTAGTTTAGCTAACCAAACCATCAGTCCTACCTTGCTATTAAGAAAATCTAATTCAACAATGCCAATAATGTTTTCAATTAGACTTTTGCTTTCAAAAGCAGCTCAAACATAGAACATGTAATAATGAACTATATATATTTTTTAATAACTAGGCAAGTCAGTTAAGAACAAATTAGTTAAGAACAGACCTCCTGTGGGAACGGGGGCTGGGATTAAATGATATATATATTAAAATAAATAACATATAAATATAGGACAAAACACACATCACGATTAGAGACAACACAACACTATAGCCATTGAATTCTACCGTGCAAATGTACCGTGCATTATACGGAAATAATGCACGCTCTAGAATGCCCTTCAAGCCAATCAGAAACAAATATTCAACAATCCCATTGGTATAATTAAGCAATAGGGCCAAAGGTGTCTCAAGTTGAGGGAGCGTGTAATTGGCTGCTGACTGCAGGAATGTCCACGGCTGTTCCCAGAGAATGTAATGTTAATTTCTCTACTATAAGCCGCCTGCAAAGTAATTTTTTTAAATTTGGCAGTACGTTCAACCAGCCTCACAACCGCAGACCACATGTATGGTGTTGTGTGGGTGAGTGGTTTGCTGTTGTGAACAGAGTGCCCCGTGGTGGTGGGGTTATGGTATGGGCAGGCATAAGCTACGGACAATGAACACAATTGCATTTTATCGATGGCAATTTGAAAGCACAAAAATACTGTGATGAGATCCTGAGGCCCATTGTGAGGCCCATTTTTTCTTAAGGTATCTTTGATCAACAAATGTATAACTGTATTCCCAGTCATGTGAAATGTATAGATTAGGGCCTAATGAATGTATTTCCTCATGAACTGTAACTCAGTAAAATCAATTAAATTGTTGCACGTAGCATTAATATTTTTGTTCAATTTAAAGCAAATGGAATTTGTAATAGGCATACCTTATTTAAGCAATAACGCCCGGGGGTGTGGTATATGGCCAATATACCATGGCTAAGGGCTGTTCTTTTGCAGTGTGGAGTGCCTGGATACAGCCCTTAGCCGTGGTATATTGGCAATATACCACAAACCCCCAAGGTGCCTTATTACTATTATAAAACTGCTTGCCAACATAATTAGAGCATTAAAAATAAATGTTTTGTTATACGGTCTGATATACCACAGCTGTCAGCCAATCAGCATTCAGGGCTCAAACCACCCTGTTTATAAATGCAATTAGAAACTGGGTTGTTTGAGCCCTGAATGCTGATTGGTAATAGCTGTGTTATATCAGACCATATACCATGGGTAAAATAAAACTTTATTTTTACTGCTCTAATTACATTGGTAACCAGTTTATAATAGCAATAAGGCACCTCGGGGGTTTGGGGTATATTGCCAATACACCACGGTTAAGGGCTGTATCCAGGCACTCCACACTGCATAAGAGCAGCACTTAGCCATGGTATATTGGCCATATATTGACCACCCCCACCGGCCTTATTGCTTAAATAAGGTAGGCCTATTACAAATTCCATTTGATTTACACTGACCAAAAACCAGGGTCTGTAGTGACGCAGTGCCTTAGGGAGCCTTATTGTCCCCAGCACAAGGTGCACCTGTGTAATGATCATGCTGTTTAATCAGCTTCTTGATATGCCACACCTGTCAGGTGGATGGATTATCTTGGCAAGGGAGAAATGCTCACTCATGTTGTGTTTATATTTTTTGTTCAGTGTAGATAACTGTGGCCATAAAGTTATATGAACTTAATGACCATTTCAAAATGAAATGTAATCAATGTTGACTTTATTGCTATACAGAATGTGAAGCAGAACGCTTTAACTATTTAAATAAAGACACAATAAGAGCCTATGTGCAACTCTCAATTGTCGGGGGTTAGGCTACAGTGGGTACAATATGAGGCATTATATTCGTGGCGCCAAAAGCACACCTCGCGTGAGAATCATAAATCAGTCATAAAAGCGTAAGGCTATTTTCCTTCTACAAAAAGAATATTTCAGACGGAGAGCCTAGGTTACATGGAAATATTCCTCCGGAAAATCCCTGAACCAGTTGAACGCAAAATAGAGTGAACAAATTCAGATAGGGAAAGAACAGTAGGAGCCTGCCGTCAAATACACCGTCAAATACACCCACATTGTATTTTCAAACATACAATGATTTCAAGAGCCAACGGTACATGTCGCACCGGGCAAAATAGCTGAGAAAACACATCCCTGTGATTGAGATCAACCTGTTCCCTGGCCGCAGAAGACCATGGCGGACACTCCGTAGCATGGAAAACAATGGTCGAAAATAAACGGCATACGGATGAATAACAAAATATTTTCGGAACCTTTTAAATAGACTTCATTCTAATCTTGGGATGGAAATATTGTCCATCGAAAAGGGCACGCATTGTCTCATTCCCCCTCCTGACATGATGTGCAAAAACCCGTGAGACTCAGTGACGTGTACATTTCAAACATTCCTTTGATAGTAGCCTAGGCCACCTGAATCGATATTACACCCCCTATTAATTTGAGAATCATTAGCCTACTGTTGTAGGCTGTAAAATACATGCAAAAACGACACATCCACGAAATCGGAGTTGAATAGGCTTTTAGTAGGCAACTAGGTTCATTGAAATTTACCAATCAGAATAAAAGCCAAAAATAAAAAGTAACCAAATATTGATTTTAAAGGATTAACTAAACTATATAGGCTACATTAATACGTATGTTGTGATTGGTAGTAGTTTGTTTAAATGTAACAAAAAGCCTATCCCTCATGAAAACGAACACATTCGCGAATCACATTCATTGGGACTATTCAATAACACCTTCATTCTATAGGCCTATTGATTAACCAATCACGTTTGCCTAATATGCAAAAATGACACTCCCAAGTTGCTTCTGTCGATTAGTCAACAGTCAATTCAAATTTCAGTCTTAGATAACTTTAACCTGTGAAATCAAAATAAAATAAGCGATTTATCAAATTTGGGTAGGTCTATACGTGCTCAATTTAAACTGCAGTGCATGCTCATACAGAACTATGAATTATAAAGCAGATAAACATCTTATAGAAGCAAAAGTGTCTCGAGCACTCATAATGCATTTAAAATATATTGAGCGCACAATTCAAACGAAATAAAACATACAACTTGGTTATTTAGTTAATGGTAAACTATTACAGATTGAAATAACGCAAACTTGAACTTGGGTAAGAATACCCATGTCTACAGCCCATGGCTACGCATAAAGAGTAAACATCACAATTTCGCTGGCCTGTATATCAAAACACTTATTTTTTCTACAGATTAACACAACCACGACACAAACTAGACATCAGCAAACTGTTTTTGTTTTTAAAATAGCTACCGAGTTGCCTAGATGCAGGCAAAACACTTCCCTAAAAAAGGAGCACGAGGCTTCGCGATAAGCTTTTCGCGAAAATAATAACTATAAACAGCTATTATGAAATGTATGCTATCACAACATTTTGTATATTTCTTATTCAAACGCAATATTTCCCAGTGTAAAACAGATAACATAAGTCACCTAACTCTTCTGCACCCATCTCGTTTCAGCACCACAGCGCCACCCGCGAGAGCTCGAGACAACCAATGCACTTATTTTCTTTAACCAAATTATTCAAACAAAACGCATCAAGAACATCAAATACATCCTCTCAAAAGGTATTAAGTTTCCAGTTTTGCACTAGAATAGTCTTCCATGAGAGTGGAATCGCCTTTGCTCCCGGAATTGCCATAGTGACCGCTTCCCCGCGGCCATGATGTCTGATCGATGGGAATTGAACAAAGAGGATCAATTTCCGATCAACGAGAGAGCCGCTTTAATCAATGGGAGAAGAGAGCTCCAAAAGCGGCCACAAACACCGGCAAAGAGGGGCTCAAGAGCGAAGCCACAACTCGACAACGGTTTGCCACGCATAAGGCTTCAAGAAAGCAGAGAAACTTTAAGGAAAAAGGCTGACCTGCAGCTGCTGTAAATCAAAGCGCTTCCAATATTGAAACATCGATCCCGCATTGGCCGCCATCTTGAGACATATTGAGACGGAGTGAGAGGCTGATACAGAGAGAGCGAGGGGCTGGAGTTCAGTAGAAAGGAGGGGGAGCGCACGCAAAACACGGAGCGGAGCAATTGAACAGGGACATCGCTTATTGAACATGGGCGTGGAATGGAGTTATTGAACATGAACCTGTGATATTGAATAGGGCCACAGAATAGAATTATTGAACGGGAGTTGGCAATTTCTTTAACAGCTAAAACATGGGATGGATTTTCCATGTAGATCGTGAACAATGCTGAAAGATTTGTTGTCGAGTGTGTGTTTTGGACTGATTTTATTAGTTTTTCGACATGTGATTGCCAATATTGATATTTCATATAGGCTACTATCCATTAGATTAGGCAATGCGTGAGAAATGTAGTATTAGCCTACTCTTGTTTTACATGTAGCCTATTATTTCTGCTATTCTTTCTGTAGCCTAATTTCTGTGTGCTACTTATTTATCATTGCTCAAATGCATTTATTAATTGTTGTATTAAGATTATCATTCTATAATATTTCGTTTTACACTAATCATGTTAATAGTTTTGGTGTTTTAAACCGTTAGTTCTATTTCATGTAAATATTATCTTATTTATTGAAGTGTTTTTAAGAATAACACTGTGAAAGGTGGTTAGAACTATTTTATTGTAAATTATTTTTTATTGTAAATTCTTTACATGGACTTTATTTAGTAAATGTAGTGACTAAGATGTATAGTTTGCATTGTGAAAACATATTAATTATTTGACTGCATGGCCGAATGTTTTATCAATACAGTACTTCAGCAGTCTCAGCAATGTGTGCTTGAATTTGAACTTGAATTTGGGAGAACAGCGCCCCTGTAGATCTGAAATGGGAATACAAGCAATCTGCTGCAATCTATAGTTTTCATGTTGTGCTGTATATACTATTCTACTTTCGATTGGAAAGTTTCCATATTTGTTCTTTAAAATTCATTCACAACACCTTTTATCAGTCTTGTAGGTAGAAAAATAGCCTAACGTCTACTTAAATAATTTAATCACAACTTTGATGTTTTTGTTTATTATAGAACAAAGAAACACATGTCAAGTAACTCATGCAAAACTTTAACACATTTAAGAACTTGAATATTGCTGGATTTCAGTTAGAATTATTTTAAAATCACCAATAAAAATAATGTAATCACAGTGATTATATAACCAAGTTTTGTTCACTGCTAAACAGTATACTATTGACAACATTATTTATTTGCCTTGGCCTGAATGTAGTGTTATATTTTCATATATATTGTTTCCCTTATTCACACTATGTTCCACATTGTTATGCTGATAAAGGTTATTTACATAAAATACATAATATAAACTTGCATTTGTATTTTGCACTTTTGCTAAACCCTGCACAGTGTATAATGATACATTTAGCCGTTATTAAAGCTACCATTTTTCCAGACTATTTGCATGTAATTTTACAAGAATGTTTGCTTCAATGATAAGCTGGGAAATTTCCATTCTGTTTCATTTGCAGGAAATAATATAGCCTGTCTAAGTTACCATAGAATCAGAGGCTGTTTTGGCCAGCCACAATTACTCCTGTTGAAAATCCCTGGCTCTTAAAGTTATTTGGCATATAAGTGGCAGAATAACTTGTTGAAAAGTAGGGGCTATTGGGTAACGAGAAACACCAGACACATTTAACATTTAACACAATCCCATGGCACTGCATGCAAGCCAACTTGTAGAGAGGGAAATGCACACTTGTTCGACCCCGTCATTTTATGCATGTAATCGTACATGTATTTAAGATCCCCCATAAGACATAGCGTACCATTGGAATGCAGACCAAACTAGTCTGTTCTCCTAAACATATGAAATGTATAATCCCACTCGCTCAGACAGACATTATGTTATCTAATGAATCATTCTAAGAAGCAAAGAGTACATGAATGTCTTTAGGTGAAACATCTGTGGATTCTATTAAACTACAAAATTGCCTGCCAACTTATGCAGCCGATGAACTGATGTACTCAAACAAGTTATCTTTGACTACTTCATTTCAAATTCCATACATTCGGAAGACTACCAAATACATCACACACCTAAGCAAACCATACGATAGAGTCAATTTATTCATAGTGAGTCAAAACCTCCTAAAATCCCTCATAAAACTCCTGTCAGCTCATTCATGGCTGCACTTTACATTTATGAGTGACTTTTTCCCCCTTCACCCGTATACATTTCCTGTCAGTTAATGCTTGGGCTGGGTGGGGTGCACAGTGATTAGAAATCAAACCTGAAAGACAGGCCAGCTTTCATGGGTATCATTAGTGAAAGAAAGAGAGAGACACCTTGTCAGTATTATCTCACCATGTCTGTTGTCATGCACTTTCCCCCACTAGAACCCTCCCAGGCCCAGGGAGTGGTCTAGAACAATCTCAATTAAATGAGTAGAGTAGAAGAACATACAAAGGCAAACAAACAATCATACGTACAGTACAGACAGATTGGTTGACAGATAGACAGATGAGACACACACACAAACACACAAACACAATGACATAATCATAATCATGGAGAATATATAGCTATATATATATATATATACATATATATATATATATATATATATATATAGCTCTTTTAGACTATTTATTACAAAGAAATGCTCAACTTGTAATGAGACTAATGGCTCTGTTCAACCCATATAGTTTCATTTCTGAATGGAGTAAAGATGAGTCTCAATTAATCTAGACTTGTGCAGAAATGTTGAACAAATGTATACTGTCCTATCTCCAGAGGGAGGCTTTAAAGAGGATACATTACAGTAATAAAAGACAATCCTGGAAAAAAAACATTCTGAAAGCAGTTCAGATTTAAATGCATGTATCACTTTTTCTCTCCACAAACATATATTTATTTTAATAAAATTACTATGTTGGCCTTATTCTCTCTCATTCTCTCTCTCATTCTCTCTCTCTCTCTCTCTCTCTCTCTCTCTCTCTCTCTCTCTCTCTCTCTCTCTCTCTCTCTCTCTCTCTCTCTCTCTCTCTCTCTCTCTCTCTCTCTCTCTCTCTCTCTCTCTCTCTCTCTCTCTCTCTCTCTCTCTCTCTCTCTCTCTCTCTCTCTCTCTCTCTCTCTCTCTCTCTCTCTCTCTTTCTCTACATCCCCTCCTCCCCCCTCTCTCTCTATCTCTTTCTCTATCCTTTCTGTCTCTCTTCCCCTCTTTCTCGCTCATTTCCTCTGTCTCTCACTCTCTCTAAACGTTGAGTGAGTCTGGTAGATCCACAGCGCCATCAGTCCTGGCCTCACCAGGGCAGTCCATTTAAAGGTAATCATGCGTGTGAGTGCGTCAGTATCGCAGGGACCAGCTAGCTCCTCTTTTTCTATCTTTTAGCTCCGGGAGCTATCTTTGACTTAACAAGGAGGCCCATTGGTGTGACGATTGTGTTTGCGCAGGGGAAGATGGGAACTGAACAGACATGGATGGGCAAACTTGATGGAGGAGCGTTCCCCAACGTCTCCTGTCACAAAACAAAGAAATAGAGAGAGAGAGAGAGAGAGAGAGAGGAGAGAAGGAGAAAGGTGGGGATAGATGTGGGGGTGGGGAGCATTCTGATGATTAATTATGTTTGGGATTCCCCAATTAAAATGGAAAATTACAGTTAATCAACCTGCCAATGCGGTGTGCTGCGGTGAAAAATGGTATCAACGTTGGCTTAACATATAGAGGAGGACGTACAGCAGTGAATATCACTCAAAGGGGTATTAATAGTAGCATGCACACATCATATTTCTTCAAATTGAATTCCTATTCAAAATGACAGTACATTATGTACTGAAACTGTAGACATAAAAATATAGAAATTGTGCCATGGGCTAATTCAAACAAAGCATTGCTGTGCCAATGGAACACAACAATAGCTGTGACATGCTGAATGAACACAGGCCATGAGGGAACTAAGAAGGAGACGTTTTCCTGTCCCCATCTCCCCTGGCTGGGCTCCCTCGTATGACTGTCAGACAGTCACACACACACACACAAACATTCATACAAGTGTGCAGGGTAAGGGAGGAAGACAGAGGGGGGAGAGGGGGAACAGAGGAAGCAGTGTAACCCAGGAACAGTAAGAGGAAAGAGGGAGAGAGGTGCCGTGTGGAAGTATAACTCAGAAGGGAGAGGAAGAGAGGGAGCAGAAGTATAGCTCACACATGAGGAGAGAGGGAGAGAGAAAGGGGAAAGAAGAGAGCGGAAATCATACAGGGGAAGAGAGGGAGAGTGCAGCAGAGGGAGCTGTAGCAGACAGTAGTCCAGGCGTGCAGTGCAGTGAAGTGCGGTGCTGAGGAGGGCATTGGGAGTTGAGGAGGGCCCCAGAAGACTCCTGCGGCTCTATGCTCCACCCCTCTCCTCAGCGAGGGGCTCAGGGAGTGCTCATCCCAGCGCCTTCCTCCCCACTGGCAATTTGTTTTCCTAATCCACCAGAGCCTGGTGCTACCACTACCCCCGCCCCCCTCTCTCTCCCTCTATCAGGCAAGGCCCCCTTGGGAGCCCAATTAGGGCCGTCTCCCCCACACGCAGATCTACCCAGGACTTCTCCTCCTCGTCTTTTTTTAATCAAATAAGACTCCTCTGGAGGCTAGTCCTCGTTTTAAGGAGACGGCATTCTGGATTAAATTTTAATTAAGGAAATGCTAGCCTTTTAGAAGACATCGGAAATGAATGGATTTGGGAGGGCGAGGGGAAAGCCACCCAGCGAGGTTTGTGTGCTTCTCTGTGGGAGTGTTTGTGTGTAGATGGAATCTGAATCATATTATAGTGCTATTATTGGTACAAGTACAGGTTCATCATTGGAATAAATTGATAGCTTATTAATGTCATATCATTTTTCATTACTATAAATCAGACAGACTTTGTTTTTCTTTTTCTGTGGGGTAAATAGCTGTAATTTTTTTACAAGATAATCAGGTACTTACTACCTAAATATGTAAACACGGTGAATGGATTAACATCTAAAATGGAGGTTCATCCACTCTACCTGGTTATGTCTAGTTTCACTCTAAATTGAGATGGTATCAAGCGTGACCAGTGCCTTTCTCTGGGAATACGTTGCCATCTACTGACAATCATGTGAAAATACAATTTAGCTGAGGTAAATATAACTAAACCACTTACAGTATACATAGTCATAAACATATTTTTTACCCTCCAAAAAAGCTTTGTTAATGTACAGTACTGTACCTTTGCCTTATCTTGCATTATCTCTGCAGAATCTAGGAGTTCTCCTTTTCATTCACCTTTTGTAATTTTTCAAGCTTGCCCTCCTTGGCAGAGGTTATTCCATATTGCTTACTCTTATCAAATCCTCTCAGATCTCCACAAGTGTTAAGGGGGCAATTAAGTATAGGGTGTCTGTCTGTATAGTACGAGCTTGTTGTCAATTTCATAGTTACCTACTGCAGTTTAATCACCAGGGGGCGCCAAAAACCTGACTGATAGAGTAGCCTATAATAAATTCAGCTGGCCAAAGCCCTTTGACAACAGAGTGAGCTGCAGGTGGATCGGATGGATCCTTGACCTTTACCCCTGTCAGGGGATTAGCCAACACACTCAAAACATTTACTGGGAAAGGTTTAATAATAGGGCCTACACTCAAAGGTGAGCATACTCTCACAAGACTAAATACTAACTTGAGAGATGCTTGAAAAAGTAAGGGGATAATTATTGAAGTGATTGACATGCCTGGTAGTGTGGTCCAGTTGGCTACACAGATTATGTGAATACAGTGATTGACAGGGCTGGATGCTAATGGGGGAGGGCCTTGAGGGTGCAAGAATAATGAAGTGATTCAAAGCGCTGGCCAGTTTTTTTAAATGTATTTTTATTTAAATTTTATTTATTTACCCCCTTTTTCTCCCCAATTTCGTAGTATCCAATTGTTAGTAGTTACTGTCTTGTCTCATCACTACAACTCCCATACGGGCTCGGGAGAGACGAAGGTCGAGAGCCATGCGTCCTCCGAAACACAACCCAACCAAGCCGCACTGCTTCTTAACACAGCGCGCATCCAACCCGGAAGTCAGCCGCACCAATGTGTCGGAGGAAACACTGTTCACCTAGCGACCTGGTCAGCGTGCACTGCGCCCGGCCCGCCACAGGAGTTGCTAGTGAGCGATGAGACAAGGATATCCCTACCGGCCAAACCCTCCCTAACCCGACGCTAGGCCAATTGTGCGTCGCCCCATGGACCTCCCGGTCGTGGCCGGCTGCGACAGAGCCTGGGCTCGAACCCAGAGTCTGGTGGCACAGCTAGCACTGCGATGCAGTGCCTTAGACCACTGCGCCACCCGGGAGGCGCCCCGCTGGCCAGTTTTATGCGTCCGTCACATGCCAGGAAGGAGCCCAAGCCACCTGTGTTATTAGAGGAATGCAGTGCCCATGGCATTGTTGCCCCTGGAGACCTTGACTCCTCTCCACTACCTCTGCTTGGAGCAGCACCCAACATGGACACAACCCCCCAGTGGTCCTCTGGGGGAAAATATCTTCACCCTTTTGGTTCACGCAAGGGCGTGCCAGGGACCACAGCAAATAGGACATTCTCCACAGTCTCCCCAAGCCCATTCTCCCATACCAGAACGTTTTATTTTACTGTACACGCACGCACCCCCCCCCCCCCCCCCACCCCCCCCACACACACACAAACACACACACAACCACACACACAACCTATCACTCAGCTAAAACAGGCCTCTCTCCAAGGTTGCTTAGCTGTGGAGATGAGTTACTGCCGTCTGACAGAACAATGGTCACCTGTTTTCCACACAAACATAAAGTGCCGCCAGCACAACAGTGGTCCATATCTGTACAACTGAGGTAAATAGGAGCTATTTTCTTGCTTGACTGTTCAATTTGAAGGGCTTATGTTTCTATCAAGAATCTGGTGTTTGGCTTATACAACCCAGACATCTATAAGCTGCCAATAATGACATACTTTGGTCCCAAAATACTGTTTCAGACACAAATGTTGAGCAGTGAGCACAACTGAATTGGTTGACAATAGTGAGCTATGTTGAGAGTGCAGCTGACATCAATGTGTCAATGTTATTTCCTGTATTCATCTCTGTAGTGATTGCTAAATGAATTGTTCACCTACCTAAAGAAATATCTTAGGGGTTGATTATAACGTTTAAATGTGAGACAATACAATGGTTAAGTGATCAACAAAGCCCGGTGACCTCAGTGACCTTAGCCATTCCATGGTGTCCAACACTCCTATTAATGAAAAGCCACACAAGAGCTGTTCAAAGCGTGTCCTTCCACCGCAAAATAGACAAGGGCATCAATTCATTACCGTGGTAATCTGGCGGGCTGAGACGCGGTGTCGCACCCAGCCTAACTACAGGATCTGTGAAGTCTGAGGCATTGACACATACTCACAACTCACACTGTCCCCTCCTCGAGGATAGGGGCCGGATTTGACTGTCTGACCGTGGCCCCTGCTCCTAAAATAAGGTGTCACATAAACAGTTCAGAGCCACAGCACCCCTGCATGGGTCAATTATAATGGGGGGCTGGGGGCAGTGGGTGTTAGTCCTCTATATGGCTGGCATGCCTTGGGTGACGTTCCCCCATTGTCTAAACATAGAGCAGGTGGGCAGAGGAGCCAAGTGTGTCGCTATATAAGTGACCAGGGTCATTTTTTAGTGTCCTCTCAAGCGTAAGTGAACAACTGAGAAGCTCCTGACATAATGGTAAGAATGACACCTCCCTCACTCTCTGCTCTCTACTTGTCTTCGTCTTCACCTTGGGGTTAACTAAGTGTCTCACTTTCATGGTGTATAGGATGCTTAGAGTTCTTGGAGAAGCTAAGCTTACTTCAGAAGTAGACAGGTGTTGATGTTTTTAAATGTATTTATTAAGATTCAATTTACTGAGGTAATCAAGGAGCGAGCACTCTTGTATATTTGATAACAGCTGTGCGGAATGGTAAATTAACGGAGTAAATTTCTTGCCAATCGTAATTAAAATCCCAAACTGTAGTGATGGGGGAGCTTGATTGCATACCAAACATGTTTGAATGATAAGAAGAAAGAATATCTTGGAAGGTTAGTAATAACTGTGATTATTAGGTCTGATAAAAGTAGGACCTAATAATAATATGCCCTAACCATCTCCACAGTGTATCCAATCAATGTAAAGAGCAGGAACGCCATTCAAATAGTTAATCATTTTTTGGGGTGCCCGACTCTGTTGATTGCAACGCTTGACCTCTACTACAGTGTTGTAAACATTTGTGAACTGTGGCTCTTCAATATTGAAAGCTTGCATGCTCTAAAAGTGATACGTTTAATTAGAGATATTAATAGTCATGTAGTTTTGTGACCGCATGCTGTGCTCTGTAGTTCAATGTTAGATGTTCATAGTTTTGGTTATGCATTTGAAATGAGCAAAACCCAATAAATGTAATTTATGTCATTAGTCTTGCTTATTATTCATTATTATAACTTATGGAATATAATTAAGCAATAAGGCCCAAGGGGGTGTGGTATATGGCCAATATACCACGGCTAAGGGCTGTTCTAATGCACGATGCAACGCGGAGTGCCTGGGCACAGCCTTTAGGTGTGGTATATTGGCCATATACCACAAACCCCTGAGGTGCCTTATTGCTTTTATAAACCGGTTACCAATGTGATTAGAGCAGTAAAAAAAAAATGTTTTGTCATACCTGGGCTATACGGTCTGATATACCACGGCTGTCAGCCAATCAGCATTCAGGGCTCGAACCGCCCAGTTTATAACAGTCATATAATATCATGATACTGTCAAATAATTCAAAATCAAAGTCAATGTATGCAAACTTTATTGAAATGTATGTACGCTGTTGTTATTCATCATAACCTCAAAGTAATAGCCATTTCCCTGTGTATCTCAGGCACCCAAAAAGGCAAAGAAGAAGGCAGCAGAGGCCAGCTCCAATGTGTTCTCCATGTTTGAGCAAGCCCAGATCCAGGAGTTCAAGGAGGCTTTCACCATCATGGACCAGAACAGAGACGGTTTCATTGACAAGAACGACCTGAGGGACACATTCTGTGCACTGGGTGAGCTAAGGCTAATGCTTACTCCTCTGGAGAACGGCCCTTTGCAGTATAAAATTGGTGGTGAAGTTATCTTCCTTGGACAAGAAGTTACCCCTCCCTCTGTCCTCCAGATATCTCCAATGAGTGTCATGATTGCTTCCACAAAACACAAACATTTATATTGAGAATGACTGATCCAAACAACAATCTCTGACCATAACACCTGTGCTGCTCAGAGTCATGTATTTAGAGAGTTGGCCCATTAAGGTTTCTACAATATGATGCACTTACAGTACCAGTCAAACGCTTGGACACAAGCCAACAAATGCTCAGCATATGTGGGAACTCCTTCAAGACTGTTGGAAAAGCATTCCAGGTGAAGCTGGTTGAGAGAATGCCAAGAGTGTGCAAAGCTGTCATCAAGGCAAAGGGTGGCTACTATAAAATATATTTTGATTTGTTTAACACTTTTTTGGTTACTACATGATTCCATATGTGTTATTTCATAGTTTTGATGTCTTCACTATTATTCTACAATGTAGAAAATAGTCAAAATAAAGAAAGACCCTGAGTAGGTGTGTCCAAACTTTTGACTGGTACTGTACATGACCCAACATTCTATGGCAGCCATGTTAGCACCTCATTAACATTACATGGGGAATATAATGTCTATAATGAGCATTATGAACCATTTACATGACACTTCAAATTATATGGCAGCCATGTTAGCACCCAATTAACATCACATAAATGTTCAGAGAGTGCCACTTTCTCCTCCATAGCCGTTGCTAAGTAATAATTGACACTTCTGCATTGTGCCGTTTATTTCTTATAGTTTGCAAAACCTATGAAGATGTCCAGTGATACCATATATGCAATTTGTTGACACCAGAAGTCCACAACACAGTACAGACTTGGATACACATGATTCTGAAAGTTAATCAATAAATAGCCTGTTAAATTCGCTGCTCTGTTTTGATTATTTACAGTCGGTCATTCCATAGGGAATTGTCAGAGGCGCTCTTATCCTATTGTTACATCACCAACATTTCGAGAATAAAGGTGTTAACATGGCAGCCGTTCTAAAACCTGGCCAAACTCTCTATATACATGACACTGATGCTATGTAACTGAATGTTCAGAATTAGAACAATATTCAACATTCTAAAAGTTGGCCCAACTCTATAAATAATACATGGCTCTGGTGCTGCTGTACTTTCCCACCTGGTCACGTGAGTGGTCCCACTGACCTCTGACCTCTATCTCTTCCTGTCCTGTGTGTCTCTGCAGGCCGTCTTAACGTGGGTAATGATGAGCTGGACGAGATGCTAAAGATGGCCCCTGGACCCATCAACTTCACCATCTTCCTCTCCATGTTTGGCGAGAAGTTGAAAGGTCAGGCGACACCACTGTATGGCCCACAAAGGCTTGCACATGTCATATATGGTTCATCACATGTAAACTGAAATATTATGACTAGCTATTGCTTATAACAATCACATATTCAGACTGACATGAGGCAAATTACTCTGTTTAGACAGACCAGCTGTATGTCTGAAAAAAGTGTCCTCTCTCAGGTACTGACCCCGAGGAGACCATTATTAATGCCTTCAAGATCTTCGACCCCGAGGGACAGGGAGTCCTCAAGGGAGAGGAGTAAGGACTTTATTAATTCTAATACTGTCAAACATTACAACAGTAGCTGTCGCTCTATCCCCTAATGTGTATGCGGTACAGTTAGTAATGATCAAATTCCTAAAATGCTCTAATTAGTCGCTTTAGGAATTATTCAAGAAGTCAATAACTACTACAGTAATAGATAAGGCATTAGAATTGCTTTTAAAAAATTACTAAATTCGAATCTATTGAACCTCTTTTATGGTTGCTGATAATTACCCATCAATAATAGTTTCAGTAGTTTTATAGATTCTTGTAGAACAATTTGACCTTTTCTTGTGACTTTTAGGAAATAATTAACGAAAAAAGTGTAACTTCTTGGAGCCAACTCTGAGAAAAGAACTCACTGTCACGGTTGATGTACTGTACCTAACAAGTCATCATTTTCCTTTCCAGTATCAAATATTACATCATGTCTCAGGCGGACAAGTTCACCGAAGCTGAGGTAATGTCCTTCTCCCAAGTTTCTGAGGCTCAGTGGGATTTGTGTTTGGAATCAGTCAACTTTCACTGGTTGACTTATACCTCATTTCCTGTCAGAGTCCCATCCATCACACAAGTCCATTTCATAGACTATACCTCTAACCCACTTATCGCTGACCCTGAGCCCCATCAGGGCCCAGTAAAGCTATGGAACAAACGTTTCCCTCAGACCATCTGGTCCTCACAAAAGTGATCCTGTATTACATCACAAAGACAGTGAATCTGATCAGAGCCCCCATCCAGAGCACTGTCCCCTTCTAACTATATACAGGAGGCCTATATACTTCCCGTGAGCTTACGCAGTACTGATATGAGACCCTATAAGACAATGGCATTCCTTTCTTAAAAGCATATTGATGTACTCACAGAAATAACTTGCATTCATTTTGAATGAGTGTGTATCATGGTTCGTTTACATAGCATAAAGCACAACCATGAGTGGATATTTCGGTCTCATCTCGGCTTATTCAAAGAAGGCCAGATCGTGACTTGAGATGCATGTGTGTTCACTTTTATTTTAACTAACGATACACACCAAGTTCAGCTTGGAGTGCTAAAAGGCTAGGTTAATGTATTATTAGCATAAGGTGAAAACAGTTACCAATCAGTTTTTCAACCCATGACATTGCATGACCTTTGTGTGCTTCACCCTTCCAGGTTGAAGACATGTTCACAAATTTCCCCCTGGACGTCGCCGGGAATCTAGACTACAAGAACCTGTGCTACGTTATCACACACGGAGAGGACAAGGAGTCGGAGTAAATGAGCCAATCACGAGCTCTCAATCACCCAACCAATCACCTTGGACTGCCCACTACACATCATCGCCCTGTACACATGACCCGTTTCCTTTTCCACATCTCAATTTCCCCACAATAAAAAACGAATAAAAAGGACTTTGGTGTGTGAACGAAGCATTGTGTCATTTGAACTCCAAGATGACTGTGTTGAAAGTGAAGAGTTGACTGGGATCAGAGGTAATGCTCAACAATGTCTTGTATGTGAGATGGGAATAGCCTTAAGCATATTTCAGACACCCTCAAGTCGCTGGGCTTCTCAGAGGTTAAGTGCAAGAAGAAGAGCGCTAATAGGGATACACATAGGAGTTTGGTGACTGATAAGTCTATATTCAGATTCAGCCTCTGTCCCATTTGTCTATTGTGTTACAATACATCACAGTATTTACAGAAAATTACTAGGAATTTGAGACTCAGATAGGACAAGCAGCGAGCCAGAATACGTTGCATTGTGCATGTGAAATATCACAAGTTCTGCCGAAGATCAACAAAAGACAGGTGTCACACCCTGATCTGTTTCACCTGTCCTCGTTATTGTCTCCACCCCATCCAGGTGTCACTTGTTTTCCCCAGTGTATTTATACCTGTGTTTCCAGTCTGTCAATGCCAGTTCGTCTTGTATGTTTCCAAGTCGACCAGCGTTGCCTGCCTTGACCACGAGCCTGTCTACCACTCTGTACCTCCTGGACTCTGATCTGGTTTTTACCTTTTTGCCTGTGCACGATCATTCTCTTGCCTACCCCTTTGGGTTAATAAACATTGTAAGACTCCAACCATCTGCCTCCTGTGTCTGCATTTGGGTCTTGCCTTGTGCCTTGATAACAGCATGTTTTATCATTTACATCTACTAAAAAATAGGGCTCATTGATGTGTCGCAAAATAGGCTACATTTAGAATTCAATATTTACACTTTTCAATACATTGATTGCAATCTGAACAGTAGAGCCATATCAATGGTGCAGCAAAAAAACAGACAGAAAAATCCCAATGAGTCAAAATTATAGTTAACATCTTTTCAAAATACTGTGCCAACCCCCCCACCCCCAAAAAAAGGTATACTTAAAAAAAAAAGGGAAGATACTGTAAAACTGAACCGTTTACCACTTGGAACCTCACCACAAAGATTGAAAAAAAAACTAATGTAATGAGTCAGGATATGGTCAGAGACATATGCTCTAGAGGGAAGGACATAACAGTTGAGCTGCAATAATAAACTGGGTACACGCTCTGCAAAGGAGTTGGCAAGGACTCCACACTTAATATAGCAATGGTCATATGAGAGCAGCCAACAGTCTAACGGGGGTTCATTCTATTAAATCTATTTATACATTTGGTTAAATAGGTTTAATAGGTTTTCAACAGGTGCAGAAAAACCATTATGTAATGTAAAAATGTGAGCTTATAATAACTCCAGACTGAAAGAAAGAGAGTAAAGATGGTGATAAAAGTAAGATCAATAGGTCACACTTTATTTTACAGTTGGCTATTCAACTGTTTCACCTGCTTCATCCGCCTACTTGTTGACACAGGACTGCACTCTTAGAGGAACCCCATAGGATAACCCTTTTTAGGTCCAGACAGAACCCGTTTTGTTTCAGGTAGAACCGTCTGTGGAAAGGGTTCTTCATGGAACCCAAAAGGGTTCTTCAAAGGGTTGTCCTATGGGGACAGCCAAAGAACCATTTTAAGTTCTAGATAGCGACAAGGATATGCAACAGAGTGGCAGATACAAGATCACCTACTGCTTCGGATAAAGAATTACCATAAACAGAAAACCTAAAGAAAACAATTTTTTTCCACTGTTGTGTGCAAATCAAATTCCAACCATTAAAAACAGAAATCAAATCTTCACAAACCGTGTAAAAAAATAAAGTACATATATTATTCAAAAGCGGTCATGATATTTTTACTGAATACAAAAACAACTGTTATATATTCAACCCACTGGCTAAACTATCTCCATGAAACTCCTTGTACACTTGGTACACCCTACGGTTTCCATCCTTTAACAGGAGCAGTGACGACCACTCAGGGCAGGTGGGGCTGTTTAGCAAAAAAAAGATATACAGTACCAGTCAAACGTTTGGACACACCTACTCATTCAAGGGTTTTTCTTTATTCTTACTATTTTCAACATTGTAGAATAATAGGGAAGCCATCAAAACGATGAAATAACACATGGAATCATGTAGTAACCAAAAAAGTGTTAAACAGATTCATCAAAGTAGCCACCCTTTGCCTTGAAGACAGCTTTGCACACTCTTGGCATTCTCTCAACCAGCTTTACCTGGAATGCTTTTCCAACAGCCTTGAAGGAGTTCCTACATATGCTGAGCACTTGCTGGCTGCTTTACCCTTCACTCTGTGGCCCAACTCATCCCAAACCATCTCAATTGGGTTTAAGTCGGGTGATTGTGGAGGTCAGGTCATCTGATACAGCACTCCATCACTCTCCTTCTTGGTCAAATAGCCCTTACACAGCCAGGAGGTGTGTTGAGTCATTGTTGTGTTGAAAAACAAATGATAGTCCCACTAAGCGCAAACCTGATGGGATGCTGCAAACTGTTTGCTGGATACCGGTAGCCAAGTCAGCACTATCCATGAGTCATTCTTCAGAGAACACTTATTATGGGAAGATGAAGACATGCTTTCAACAGCAGGATGGCTTAAGATAACTGTAGCTAACGGGTTGGACATCCCTTACATAGGTTACCTTGAGTTAGACTTAGAGACCATGGGGACAACTTTACCTGAGTGTGGCTTCCTGGTGGTCAGTGATCATCAGCAGTCCCATACTACAGTACCAGGTCTCCTTGGAATGAACATCATCAGCAGATCCAGACAACTAGTCCATGTTGAGTTTGACACAACTCTAGGCTGTGAGTTGGATTCTGATTGGAGAGAAGCCTTTCAGCGATGACAGAAATGTGACGTAATTGAAAAGTCTTCAGCTGCCCGTGTGGCTGGTAGGGATACTGTACATGTACCTGTGTCCTCCGTAGCCACAGTCCATAGTCTGATAGACTGTGGCTACGGATGCGCATCTGAGTTGCAGGTCAAAATACGAAGATCCTGCACCTGCTCGCACAGGAGAATATACCTTCAAACTGCCTGGAAAAGCCCAGAAAGTAACCTCCCCTGCAGCCCCTGTAACCTCCCCTCCGCATGATATTGGGTTGAAAATGCCTATGTACAGTACTTAGTTGTATTGATTTGATTTGGGGAGAGAAAGCTGATCCTAAGTTACTATGTGGGAAACGTTACCCGCAAGGGTTTTGGTTGGCCAACAGAGGTTTTCATACTGCAATTAGCTAACCAATATCCTAAAATATTAAGTGAAATCAAGCATAGAAAACACTATTGGTATTGATTAAAAAATATTTATAACGTAAAAAACGTATTTAAATATTCCCAGGCAAAGAACCCAAAGAGTGCCAGTAATCCCTGTACAGTTTCAAAATGCCTACCTGTTGAATATCCTCTTGTCTGCAGCAAATAAATGTATTACGGCGCATTGGTTAAATGAAGACATTCCTACTGCAGAAGAGTAGAGTGGTAGGTTGAAAAACATTTATTTAATGGAAAAGATCACCCATAAAATAAAACTGCAGACATATGTAGACTGTGAAAAAGATGGGAACGGCTCCTTGGAAATAATATTGTGTCTAGATAAGACTCATTAGTCTCAATGCAACCAAACATATGATCATTTGATATTACATTTTTTGCATTGATTTTATTGTTACTTTATGTACTTTAGTTTCTTAATTCTATAGTTATCTTAATTGTTATATACTGGTAGGTATCTCAGACAACCAGAACCTTAATAATAAACACCATACTTAGGCTACTTCACAAACACTAATTGTAGGTTACTAGTTGACTGCACATAGCACGGACATAGTAGGCTATGACACCTACTCCGCAGTGGTCGGGAATGGGTATGGGGGCTGGAAACCCAGACCTTTCTGTTGGCGATCACACATACTAATGCCACGTTCATGTACTATCAGAGTTATCGGAAATTCCTAGTTTCGACTGTGAAGTTTTACTTGAATGACCCTCCAAGTAGGAATTACAAAAGGGAAACTGAGAAAATGTTGTTGCCGGTCTTATTGGTGTAAGAATTTATCAAAATTCAAAAGCACTTGAACACAATCATGTCTGAGTTACGACTTCACACTTTCCATTTCCCATGAGCATGTGAAGCCAGCATAATACTGCATTCAAGTGCTAGTCGGTACAAGGAAACTGAAATGTCTGACTTGCTAACTGGTTGAACGCGTTACAATAGCATAAGTATATAACATGATTGACACGACCAGAATAATCATCATGGGACGGTCTTAGAAGTGCCATAAGTGTAAGCCAACATAATTCATTATTTTACATGAACCTGTTTAACTGCATTTATATGGCTTAATTGATAATAGTCCAGGCAGACTCCTTAGAGTTACAAATACACACATCTGAGCAGCAAATATCATGCAGAGTTGCACCAGGAGAATTTAAACCAAACATATTTTTTTCAGGTCTTCTGTTTCCCCACATTTATTGATTAATTAATGAATTTCCCATCATGAACATGTATCCACATTCCCCAATCAAATACCTTCATTGATACCACAAAAAAAGGGACAAAACCCCCATAACATCCGACATAGCCTTGAAAAAATGCATTATGAAATAAATGTTGTAATGTACACAGAAAAGTGAATTATGAAGAAAATTGTGTAATGTAGGCCACCACGAAAATATGAAATGCATTATGAAGAATATTGTGACTACAAGTGCACCAGTTCCCCAAAGTAGGCCTATTAAGTGAAATCAAGGATAGAAAACAGTATTGGCATTATTAAAGGTTAGGATTCCTGGTTTTCACCCAGGTGGCCCGGGTTCAACACCCGGTATGGGAAATCACATCTTGGGATCCTGAGTGGGGCAGCGGTCTAAGGCACTGCATCGCAGAGGCATCACTACAGACACCCTGGTTCGAATCCAGGCCATATCACAACCAGCCGTGATTGGGAGTCCCATAGGGCGGCGCACAATTGGTTCACCGTCGTCTGAGTTTGACCGGTGTAGGCCGTCATTGTAAATAAGAATTTGTTCTTAACTGACTTGCTTAGTTGAATGAAGGTAAAAAATATATATAAAAATATATTTAGGTGACAACCTGGTTGAGTAACAATATTGGGTTTTTAATACGTTAGTTTTTTTATATAAATAAATGTGGGACACAAAAAAAGGCAGTGTAGAACACCATTGCCCATCATGCATTGCTCCAATAACTTTCAAAACATTGTTCCAAAGTTTGCCCCCCCCCCCCCCCAAATGTATTTTCCTACGAATGAAGTCGCACAAAAATGTGTATTTTTCCCACAAATTAAGTCGCACATAAATTTGTATCTGTTCTCACAAATTAAGCCACACAAAAACACACGAAATCTGCTGCAATACTTTTTGTACATATTTGCACGTGTTGAGTGTGAGATTGTGTTGCAATAGGATGTGGTGCAATGTGGTGATATTCTGCCAGTGCAAGAGGCTAATGTCATATCGTCAACCAATCACATTTGTAGAATCCTTTTAGGCTATATAAACTTGGACAGTTACCTAACGGTACTTACAAAAAGGGTACGTCTAAGAGCTACAAAAGTAAGTAAATAGCAATGACAAACTGGGATAAAAAATTACTGAGGATAATAACAAACGATTTTGCCACTCCTATTTGCCATATCTTCCATTTAAGCCTACTTGAAAGTGTGCCCCCTCAGGAAGCAAAAGTCATTCTGTAACGGTTTTCTAGATCTTCCTCCTCCTCAGACGAGGAGAGGAGAGAAGGATCGGAGGACCAATACGCAGCTAGGTATGATGACATAATATTTATTTAACAAGACAAAAGACGAAACGAAATACTCTTAAACAAACTACAAAACAACAAACGAAGTAGACAGACCTGGTGCGACGAACTTACATGTAACACGAAGAACGCAATAACAGGAAAACTGACTACATAAAACGAATGAACAAACAAAACCGAAAACAGTCCCGTGTGGCGTAACATACAGACACTGACACAGGAGACAACCACCCACAACAATCAAAGTGAAAACACCTACCTTAATATGGCTCTCAATCAGAGGAAATGAAAACCACCTGCCTCTAATTGAGAGCCATATCAGGTCACCCTTAAACCAACACAGAAACACATAACAAAGACTACCCACCCAAACTCACGCCCTGACCGTCAAACACATACAAAACAACAGAAAACAGGTCAGGAACGTGACACATTCCGCCTCCTAAGAATTGTAAAGCCCCCTTTATTGGCTCAAAAAGCCAACCAATCAATCTGTTACCAACCCTAAGTAAACTTTTGGAAAAAATTGTGTTTGATCAGATACAATACAATGCTATACAGTAAACAAATTGACAACAGACTTTTAGCACGCTTAGGACATCCAACAAGCACAGCGTGTCTATGTATGCGGATGACTCAACACTATACACGTCAGCTACCACAGCGACTGAAATGACTGCAACACTTAACAAAGTGCTGCAGTTAGTTTCAGAATGGGTGATAAGGAATAAGTTAGTCCTAAATGTTTCTAAAACTAAAAGCATTGTATTTGGGACAAATCATTCACAAACCCTAAACCTCAACTATATCTCGTAAAGAATAATGTGGAAATTGAGCAAGTTGAGGTGACTAAACTGTACAAAGTGGAGGGGAGATTGAATTCATCACTACTTTTTTTCTGTAAGAATTGTTAACAAGTTGAATGCACCGATCTGTCTGTTTAAACTACTAGCACATAGCTCGGGCACCCATGCATACCCCACAAGACATGCCACCATAGATCTCTTCACAGTCCCCAAGTTCAGAACAGACTATGGGAGGCGCACAGTACTACATAGAGCCATGACTACATGGAACTCTATTCCACATCAGGTAACTGAAAAACAGATTAAAAAAAACATCTTATGGAACAGCGGGGACTGTGAAGAGACAAACACACATACACACAGGTAGCACACGCTCTCTACACACATGTACATTGTAATTTTGTTGTATGGTGGTATTATACATTTTGTACTGTAGATATGTAGTGGTGTAATAATGTTATATGATGTATTGTTTTATCTTTTGTTTTATGTGTAATGTAAGTGCCTTAATGTGTTTGGACCCCAGGAAGAGTAGCTGCTGCCATGGCAACAGCTAATGGGGATCCCTAATAAATACAAATTTGACAAGCACGAATGACTATATCACAATTTTAACCATAACTTTTTATTAACGTATCAGTTTTTTTGACCCATTGTCAATTGCACCGTTAAATGACTTAACAACTTTAAATGATTTTATGTAAAGTGGTTGTTCCACTGGATATCATAAGGTGAATGCACCAATTTGTAAGTCGCTCTGGATAAGAGCGTCTGCTAAATGACTTAAATGTAAATGTAAATGTAATGTTAAGGCTCCCGAGTGGCGCAGCGGTCTAAGGCACTGTATCTCAGTGCTAGAGGCTGTAGCACTGGTTTGAACCTGGTTCACTACAGACCCTGGTTTGATCCTTGGCTGTATCACAACCGACCGTGATCGGGAGTCACATGGGGCGGTGCACAATTGGCCCAGCGTTGTCCAGGTTAGGGGAGGGTTTGGCCGGGGTAGGCTGTCATATAAAATAACATTTGTTCTTAACCTTTATTTAACTAGGCAAGTCAGTTAACAAACCTTTATTTAAGCAATTACCACCAGTTACATGTTTTTATTACAGTGTAACTATGAATTGTTAGTTAATTTCAATAGTTATTACAGTGTAATTACATATGTAATAACATTGTAATAAGGACCCCTTAAAATTAAGTGTTATTGAATTCACTTTCTGCTGCTGGCTTGCTGATGTTCCCTCAAATACGTATTTCCACATGTAATTGATGAAATTAGATTTTTATTCTATAAAGATTGTAATTGTGTCATTATGTTGTGAATATTGTAGAAAAATCCTCACAGCCGTTTTCCATACTAAAAAGTCAAGTGCCACTTACAGCTTACCATGTACAGTAGACTACAGACAATATGTTCCTCCATCATGTACAGTAGACTACAGACAATATGTTCCTCCATCATGTACAGTAGACTACAGACAATATGTTCCTCCATCATGTACAGTAGACTACAGACAATATGTTCCTCCATCATGTACAGTAGACTACAGACAATATGTTCCTCCATCATGTACAGTAGACTACAGACAATATGTTCCTCCATCATGTACAGTAGACTACAGACAATATGTTCCTCCATCATGTACAGTAGACTACAGACAATATGTTCCTCCAGCATGTACAGTAGACTACTGACAATATGTTCCTCCAGCATGTACAGTAGACTACAGACAATATGTTCCTCCAGCATGTACAGTAGACTACAGACAATATGTTCCTCCATCATGTACAGTAGACTACAGACAATATGTTCCTCCAGCATGTACAGTAGACTACAGACAATATGTTCCTCCAGCATGTGAGTCATAACAGTTGAAGTCGGAAGTTTACATACACCTTAGCCAAATACATTTAAACTCAGTTTTTCACAATTCCTGGCACTTAATCCTAGTAAGATTCCCTGTCTTAGGTCAGTTAGGATCACCACTTTATTTTAAGCATGTGAAATGTCAGAATAATAGTATAGATAATGATTTATTTCAGCTTTTATTTCTTTCATCACATTCCCAGTCGGTCAGAAGTTCACATACACTCAATTAGTATTTGGTAGCATTGCCTTTAAATTGTTTAACTTGGGTCAAACGTTTCGGGTAGCCTTCCACAAGCTTCCCACAATAAGTTGGGTGATTTTTGGCCCATTCCTCCTGACAGAGCTGGTGTAACTGAGTCAGGTTTATAGGCTTCCTTGCTCACACACGCTTTTTCAGTTCTGCCCACACATTTTCTATAGGATTGAGGTCAGCGCTTTGTGATGGCAACTCCAATACCTTGACTTTGTTGTCCTTAAGCCATTTTGCCACAACTTTGGAAGTCTGCTTGGGGTCATTGTCCATTTGGAAGACCCATTTACGACCAAGCTTTAACTTCCTGACTGATGTCTTGAGATGTTGCTTCAATATATCCACATCATTTTTCTTTCTCATGATGACATCTATTTTGTGAAGTGCAGCAGTCCCTCCTACAGCAAAGCACCCCCACAACATGATGCTGCCACCCCCGTGCTTCACGGTTGGGATGATGTTCTTCGGCTTGCAAGCCTCCCCCTTTTTCCTCCTAACATAACGATGGTCATTATGGCCAAACAGTTCTATTTTTGTTACATCAGACCAGAGGACATTTCTCCAAAAAATACAATATTTGTCCCCATGTGCAGTTGCAAACCATAGTGTGGCTTTTTTATGGCGGTTTTGGAGCAGTGGCTTCTTCCTTGCTGAGCGGCCTTTCAGGTTATGTCCATATAGGACTCATTTTACTGTGGATATAGATACTTTTGTACCTGTTTCCTCCAGCATCTTCACAAGGTCCTTTGCTGTTGTTCTGGGATTGATTTTCACTTTCCCACCAGAGTACGTTCATCTCTAGGAGACAGAACGCGTCTCCTTCCTGAGTGGTATGATGGCTGCTTGGTCCCATGGTGTTTATACTTGCATATTATTGTTTGTACAGATGAACGTGGTACCTTCAGCCGTTTGGAAATTGCTCCCAAGGATGAACCAGACTTGTGGAGGTCTACATTTTTTTTCCTGAGGTCTTGGCTGATTTCTCTTGATTTTCCCATGATGTCAAGCAAAGAGGCACTGAGTTTGAAGGTAGGCCTTGAAATACATCCACAGGTACACCTCCAATTGACTCAAATGATATCAATTAGTCTATCATAAGCTTCTGAAGCCATGACATCCTTTTCTGGAATTGTCCAAGCTGTTTAAAGGCACAGTCAACTTCTGTAAACTTCTGAACCACTGGAATTGTGATACAGTGAAATAATCTGTCAATTGTTGGAAAAATGACTTGTGTCATGCACAAAGTAGATGTCCTAACCAACTTGCCAAAACTATAGTTTGTTAACAAGAAATTTGTGGAGTGGTTGAAAAATTAGTTTTAATGACTCTAACCTGAGTGTATGTAAACCTCCGGCTTCAACTGTACATTTCCCGGCAGTCTTCGTGTAGTTTATATGCGGTGAGCATAAATTGTACAGTTATAAACTAACAAATAATGTTTCAAGTTAGAACCCATGTATTTAAGTTCATATACAGCACCAACTACATAAATATATGATAGGGTCCATTATCTGCTACCTAGACTTTAAGAATATGCACATGTTGAGGCCAGTGCCAGCACCAAAGTTACACAATTACATTGGAATAACATGACTACGATAATGACAACAGTACCAAAAGTCAATGTAAAAAACACACATTATAAACAGGTCAAATTCAAGAATCTGAGTAAGAGAAGGGGTCATTTTGCAGACGCTAGGTCATCCAAAGCCCAGATTGATGGAATTCTGTGCTTCCATAAGGATTGACTGGTCATACACTCTGGCCCAGAGAACACATGGTACGTCCATCTCAGTCTCTTAAACAATCACAGTTCATATACAAACCATGCTCTACACCCATTGGCATGACCATCTAATTGTCCCCCCTCCTCACTCTTTCCTCTCCAATCAGCTTCCGGTCTCCCGTGGCGAGAGAGTGGAGCAGGGTATTGGGTCCCGCCCTTTTGTTTTTAAACATGGGCACCAGGTCTGACAGGATGTCCAGGCCAGAACCGGGTTCTAGTGGGTTCTCTGAGAAATGACCAAAGAGAGGGAGGAATGGATTGGGGGTGGAGACAGAGGGAGATCAAGTTAATCTCACGCTCACAACAAGGACTCTCCAGTAGAAAATGACTTATCACTGACAGACACAGTGATTGCTTGGAAGTGGACACAGTATAAATCTCTAACAACCCTGTAAATAGAGACCCTGTTGTTCTCTGAGTAAGGGTGTGTCTCTCACCGTGAATGCCGATCATGTGCTCCAGAATGAGAACCCTCTCAGCCAGGATCTTCAGAGCCTCTCTCAGCTGCTGCAGCCCCTCCCCCTGGACGGAACCACATCACTATATCAAGTTCAGCTTCAAGTTCAAGTTTACCTATCAAGTTCAAATTAAGCTTCCACCGGGAACTATATGTTAAGGTCTGTTTATTTATCACAGTACTATTATGATATACTGTATACCTACTGCATACCACTACTGTGCTACTACTATGCCGGCTTACTACTATGCCCGCTTTTTCAAAAGCGTGAGGTATGGCAGATGTGTCTCTGAGGACTCTTAAATCATATAGAGGGAATGTGTAGGGTCACCTCAGCCTGGCTATCTCCTGGTTCACCCTTTGGCCCTGGTACACCCTAAAAACAGCATCACAAATGGAAAAAACACAGGTGGTTGGCAAAGATTAACTAAATGTTAATGTGTGTAAGAGCAGAAATGTTGTACTCTCACTGTGTACTCACTGGCTGACCATGTTCTCCCCTGAGTGCTGGGGGTCCCTGTGAGGAGAGAGAAGCTGAATGAACGATGTGGACTCATGTCATGTATAGACTGTACATAGAGCATTTCAGAGTGGAATTGAAAGGGGTCTCTTTAAAGGCAGTTCTGCCAAGCCTCACCATTTCACCAGTGTCTCCTTTAGGTCCGCGATCCCCAGGCTTGCCTGAGGGACCAAACCCAGCCTGGAACACAGAGATAGAACTTCTTGAATGAATCTCCCGTTGACATCAATACATGATTTCCGAGAGTAGCAAGCACATATGTCAAGTTGTACATCAGGAAGCACATCAAAGTCCAATGTTATACTGTACATACGTTTCTGCCTGGGGTACCTGGGTTTCCAGCAGGCCCTGTGGGTCCAGACCGGCCTGAGGAGTTGGAAAACGGAAATAGTTTTCCAAGTATTCTTCCAATATCCACTTAAAGGTCACACTAGGTGGCTAGCTGATATGGCGAAGTAGTATTCTAATTTCCCCTTAATAACATTATTACACTATTATCATTATGGCTTCATGGCCATGCCAGCGGGGGTGTGAGTGTTTTTTTACCTGGGGGTCCAGGGGGTCCGATGGGGCCTGGGGGACCGGTCACATCTCTCTGGTTATTCTGTGAAGGGAGCGCAGCCTCTTCATCTGTACCCAAAACAAAAAATGCCATGGTTTAAGTACAACAGGTGCTCACTGTGCTCTAAAGCAGGGGTCGTCGACGATCCAGGAATCCCCATCATACGTTAAAATGTTGTTTATTCACGTCTTGTCTTATCATCAGGTGAATGATAAGGGCAAGGAGAAGTAATCAACATTTTAAAATGAATAGATTTGGTAGATTGTTTTTCATTATTTTGACCTACCTACATTATAATTAGAAGAGGAAGTGTAAACTCTAACATAGCCTATTAGCTAGAAAGGTATCTCCAAACACATTTTTGCTAAAAGCATCTGTTTAGCAGGTTAAACAAAGGATAGCCATGTGTTGGCAAAATGATATCAAGGAAACTTACCAGCAGTCAGCAGCACTTGCCGCACCTGTAGCCTATTCGTAGGTGCTTTTTCAAAGCCCATGTCAGATACTCCAGTGAGTGTAATTGGCTCAAATGAGTGTCATTTTCTCAACATTAGGAGTTCAGAAATAACATTGACATCCTTAGAAAGAAGATATTCTCCTATTTTCTACTATAGGTATGTCATTAAAAATGTGTTTATTCTGTTGTTGCTAGCGATATTCATAAAAACATTTTCAAAATATATTTAAGCGCCCCCTGCAGTTCCTCCGCACCACCGGTTGAATAGTCCTGCTCTAAAGACATACTACATGAATGTACTGCAGGGATGGGCAACTCATCATGAGCGGCCACAATTGCTCGCGGGTCTGCGTACCCACATCCATACCCCCGGCCGGTAATTCGACCATGATAACATGTTTAGAAAGCTGGCCGCTAAAATGTACCTGACATGGGCTAATTGACTGACTAGCAGTCATTGACATAACAAGAGGAAAACTGATGATGCACAACCACATTTCTAAATTGCACCTTGTGTATTCTACTATTCCAACTCATAACAGTAAGTTGAGACCCCAAAGTAGTCCCCCCCCCCCAAAAAAAAGGGAAATTGGGGAAAGGAGAAATTGATCTGAGGGCCCATCCCTAATGTACTGTGTGTACAGTATGTACTACAAGTTTGAGTTAAGAGTAGCCTATTTCCATTATTGACATAGCTCTGGTGTTTTTGGGGGTTGTGAATTATTTTCAAACATTGGAGATGATAGGCTGTCTTGGTTGCTTGTCACTGTGGGTGTACTGTGGGGTAGGGCCACACTCCCTATGGTCATTGGTTGAGGTGGGGAGCAGTAGCTCTGGTACTAACTAGTTCAGCATCCCACCACAGAGAGGGATAAACAGGTGGAAAACTTCAATATCCTTTGGAGCAATCCCACTGGAAGTCATTTTTCTGGTGTTCCATCAAGTTGTCTGACGTAGACTACTTCATGTAGTGAACACACACACACACACACACACACACACACACACACACACACACACACACACACACACACACACACACACACACACACACACACACACACACACACACACACACACACACACAACTCCTAACCCCAAACTCCCTGCAGCATTGAGGTTTGACTTGAAAATCTTGCCTTGCCGTTTTATTGAGCAGGTTTCTGGCTCCAAGACGGCCGGGGTTGCCAGATCAGGCTGCTGTGCTGACAGGTTACAAATTGGGTCTGACTTACAGCAGGCAGACTGAAGCCAGAGCCCAGACTTAAACAAAGCCAGTCCACCACAGTAATCAAATACAGCTTTCCATAGACATCTTGAGTGGGAGTCTGCTGCCCTCTGCTGGTCAAAACTAGGAAGTGCCTCAGATGGAGGTCAAGAGACTTCTACAGTTTACAGTTTTACAATCCATATAGTTCAGCCAGAGTCATCTACTAAATTTTACAGCATGAATTAACTCTATACATGTTAAAATATTACACTGTAGGGATACATATGCTGAGTGTTTTGTTTCACATTAGGTCATTTTCCCTCTAACACTCATACATCACTACCGCTGACTGCCCTTCAAATCAAATTGTATTTGTCACATGCGCCGTGAAATGTTTGCTTACGAGCTCTTCCCGACTATGCAGAGTTAATAATAATAATAATAATAATACACAAATAGTAACACAGGAGGAATGAAATACACAATAATGGTGCTATATACAGGGAGTACCAGAACCAGATTAATGTGTACGAGGTATTTGAGGTAGATATTTACATAAAGGCTGGGTAAAGTGACTAGGCATCAGGATAGATTATAATTAGAATAAAAAACAGAGCAGCAGCAGCATACGATGGGTGTGGAAATGTGTGTGTATGTGTGTGTTGTGTTGGAATGCGTGTGTGTTATGAGCGCGTGTGCGTATCAGAGTATGTGAGCGTAGCGGAGCGTGCCCAATTTGACTGGAGCGCGGAGCGAGATCCCCGATGGCTGGAGCGTCCGACTTCTCACCGGCTCCAAATTCGCTCAAGTAGCGCTCACTTCAAGAGCTCAGGGCATGCCCGGCCCAGCATGCATTTGTAGTCTCCTTGTGTGCTGCTATAGCTCCTTGTTGTAGCTACTGTCATGGAGTTAGCTAAATATTTTCAGAAAACTGATAAATCACACAGGTGCAAAATCAAGGTGACTTACAAAGATGAGGACCTAAAGCAAGAGAGAGAGTGTGGTGATGTAGTGCCCACTAATGAGTCATTGTGGAATCTGAAAATATACATATTCCGAAAGCATGATGGTGTACTTACTACATGCACATGTTAAAAGAAAGGAACGAGGTGGGTAGGAATCTAAGTTTGTCATTGTAGCGAAGTATTTATAAACTGAAAATCAGATCTCATAAATGTTTCGTTCATTTTTGTTTTATTATCAATACAATAGGCCATAATTGATTTTGGCCCAATAGGCCTGGCATATTCCCACGTTCAAGAAGCTTTCCAAGAAGCTTTCCGTTTTGATCGGGTTATTTAGCCTAAAACCTGTAGGCCTATCTATAGAAAAATACAATATTATCTGCTGCATTGCATGAGCCTGTAGCCACAGACTGGCCAAACTCAAGTTTCTGAAAATGAATTCAAAAGGCACTAATAAGTCGTTTTTCGTTTAATTTGTATTTTATTCTAAGTAAGGCACAGCCTATATGCCCAATTTATAGACTATAATGATTTAATACAACAACATGTTTAAATGTTGAGCGCTTTATGTCCCTACTAGCCAATTGTGTTGCACTCGCAATTGCTTCACAATGTATTTATTTGTAGGCTATAGCCTTGAAATAATAGAAATAATATAGCCTAAATAATTCATTTTCAGCAGCTAATAGGCTCCCTGTCTGGCTCTTGGCCTATTTAGAATGTTTATATGCATGTAGCCTATTTGAAATTTGTATTTGCATTTATTATGGATCCCAAATAGCTGGTGCCAAGGCAGCAGCTACTCTTCCTGGGGTCCTGAAAAGTTAAGGCAGTTATACAATTTTTTAAATATTAAAATACATTCATTACAGAATTCACAACACACTAAGTGTGTGCCCTCAGGCCCATACTCCAGTACCACATATCAACAACACAAAATCCATGTGTACGTGTGTGTAGTGCGTATGTTATCATGTGTGTTTGTATGCATGTGTCTGTGCCTATGTTTGTGTTGCTTCACAGTCCCTGCTGCTCCAGAGATTAGCCAGAGATTGACATGCATATTATTAATGTTTGCTCTCTGTGTACATCTAAGGGCTAGCAGTGCTGCCCTGTTCTGAGCCAATTGCAATTTTCCTAAGTCCCTCTTTGTGGCATTTGACCACACGACTGAACAGTAGTCCAGGTGCGACAAAACTAGAGCCCGTAGGATCTGCCTTGTTGATAGTGCCAGGGTCACTCCAAACAGTTTAGTCACCTCAACTTGCTCAATTTCCACATGATTTATGACCAGATTTAGTTGAGGTTTAGGGTTTAGTGAATGATTTGTCCCAAATACAATGCTTTTAGTTTTAGAAATATTTAGGACTAACTTATTTCTTGCCACCCATTCTGAATTAACTGCAGCTCTTTGTTAAGTGTTGCAGTCATTTCAGCCACGTACATAGACACACTGGCTTTACTCAAAGCCAGTGGCATGTTGTTAGTAAAGGTTGAAAAAAGTAAGGGGTCTAGACAGCTGCCCTGGGGAATTCCTGATTCTACCTTGATTATGTTGGAGAGGTTTCCATTAAGGAACACCCTCTGTGTTCTATTAGACAGGTAACTCTTTATTCGCAATATAGCAGGGGGTGTAAAGCCATGACACATACATTTCTTCAGCAGCAAACTGTGATCGATAATGTCAAAAGCTGCACTGAAGTCTAACAAAACAGCCCCCACAATCTTTTTATCATAAATTTCTCTCAGCCAATCCTCAGTCATTTGTGTAAGTGCTGTGCTTGTTGAATGTCCTTCCCTATAAGCGTGCTGAAAGTCTGTTGTCAATTTGTTTACTGTAAAATAGCATTGTATCTGGTCGAACACAATTTTTTCCAAAAGTTTACTAAGGGTTGGTAACAGGTTAATTGGTCGGCTATTTGAGCCAGTAAAGGGTGCTTTGCATTTCTTAGGTAGCGGAATAACTTTTGCTTCCCTTCAGGCCTGAGGGAACACACTTTCTAGTCTGCTTAAATTGAAGATATGGCAAATAGGAGTGGCAATATCATCTGCTATTACCCTCAGTAATTTTCCACCCAAGTTGTCAGACCCCAGTGGCTTGTCATTGTTGATAGACAACAATATTTTTTTCACCTCTTCCGCACTCACTTTACAGAATTTAAAATGACAATTCTTGTCTTTCATAATTTGGTCAAATATACTTGGATGTGTAGTGTCAGTGTTTTTTGCTGGCATGTCATGCCTAAGTTTGCTAATCTTGGTAAAGAAAAAAAGTAGTTGGCAATATCAGTCGGTTTTGTAATGAATGAGCCATCTGATTCAATGGAGCCGAGTTTGCCTTTTCCCCCAACATTTCATTAAAGGTGCTCTAAAACATTATACTATCATTCTTTATGTCATTTACCTTTGTTTCATAGTGTAGTTTCTTCTTCTTTTTATTCAGTTTAGTCACATGATTTCTCAATTTCAGGTAAATTTGCCAATCGGTTGTGCAGCCGATTGTGAGCTTCTTACGTGAGCCTCTTACGTTTACCTTTTCATGTTTATTCAACTACTTTTCATTAAAATCCATATGGTTTTGTTTAACCTCTTGACGCTAGGGGTCAGATTTTTTATTTTATTTTTAATAACGTTCCCAAGGTAAACGGACTATTTCTCAGGTCCAGATCGTAGAATATGCATATGATTTACAGATTAGGATAGAAAACACTCCAAAGTTTCCAAAACGGTCAAAATATTGTCTGTGAGTATAACAAAACTGATTCTGCAGGCGAAAACCTGAGAAAATCTAACCCGGAAGTGATTTTTAAATTTTTTATCTGTGTTTCCTGGCCCGTCTTTCTTCCATTTAAAGGGGTATCAACCAGATTCATTTTCCAATGGCTTCCTCAGGCTGTGACCAGGCTTTAGACATACTTTCAGGCTTTTATTTTGAAAAATTAGCGAGATTTTTCAAAACTAGTCAGGTGTCCTCTGAATAGTTCCTGCCTGCGAGAAGGGTAGCTCTCCATTTTCTTTTTCTCTCTTATTGAATAGGTTACGGTCTGGTTTAAATATTATCGATTATGTTTGTTAAAAACATTACATTTAAGTCATTTAGCAGACGCTCTTATCCAGAGCGACTTACAAATTGGGTGCTCCTGAGGATTGATTATAAAAAACATTTGACATGTTTCTACGGCCATTACGGATACTTTTTGGAATTTTCGTCGAACGGAACGAGGCTTTGGTTTTCTGAACATAACGCGCAACCCAAATGGCGTTTTTTTGTTATAAAAGTAATATTTATCGAACAAGAAGAACATTTGTTGTGTAACTGGGAGTCTCGTGAGTGCAAACATCCGAAGATTATCGAAGGTAAGCGATTCATTTGATTGCTTTTCTGACTTTCGTGACCAAGCTAACCAAGCTAATATAAGGCTAACTGTTCTAGCATTGATTGATACACTCACAAAGGCTTGGATTTCTTTCGCTGTACAGCATATTTTCAAAATCTGACACGATAGGTGGATTAACAACAAGCTAAGCTGTGTTTTGGTATATTTCACTTGTGATTGCATGATTATAAATATTTTTAGTAATATTTTGCGCCCTGCAATTCAGCGGTTGTTTAGGAAAATGATCCCGTAAAAGGGGAAGTTAAATACTTCAAAACCAAATGGTAGGTCCAGTTAGTCACAAAAATAGATTGCTGTTGGTTAAATTGTTATTTTAATGAATGGAGTGAATTTTGAATTATTTCCTGTGTGTCACGCCCTGACCTTAGAGATCCTTTTTATGTCTCTATTTTGGTTGGTCAGGGCGTGAGTTGGGGTGGGCATTCTATGTTGTGTTCTATGTTGTCTAGTTCAATGTGTTTGGCCGGGTGTGGTTCTCAATCAGAGGCAGCTGTCTATCGTTGTCTCTGATTGAGAACCATACTTAGGTAGCCTTTTCCCACCTGTGTTTGTGGGTAGTTGTTTTCTGTTTTGTGTGTATTACCTGACAGAACTGTTTTGTTTTCATTCTTCCTCGTTGTTATTTTGTTTAGTGTTCAGTTTTGATTCAATTTATAACATGAACACTTACCACGCTGCGTTTTGGTCAACTTCTTCCCAGGACGGTCTTTACACTGTGAGCATGGAGCGGTTTTTAGCAGAGCAGTTGGAAAGGATGTGGAGCGCCAGATCCACGGAGTGGGATTTCCAACCGCTCAACTCCGCTCACATACTCTGGTGCATATGTAGTTTATGTGAATGTGTGTGGGTTTTATGTGAGAGTGTCAGTGTAGTGTTTGTGAGGGAGTGTGTATATAGTGTGTGTGTATATATAGTCTTGTGAGTGTGCATAGAGTCAGTGCAAGATAGGTTCATTGCAGATAGTGCGAGAGCTAGCTATGTACTGCCACACAAAATTGTTAAACATATCAAGCCATTTGCCGAAGGCAAATTCATTAAAGAATGTTTAATTGACTCTGCAGCACTACTTTGCCCCGACAAGAAAGAGCTGTTTGAAAATGTTTCCCTGTCAAGACCAACAGTGACACAGCATGTTGAGGACATCACTGAGAATATGGAACAGCAGTTGAAAGACAAGGTAAAGGATTTCACCTTTTTCTCCTTGGCCCTTGATGAGAGCAGTGATGCACGTGACACGGCGCAGTTGTTAATATTCTTACGAGGCATAACCCCAGACTTTGAAATTACAGATGAGCTGAATTCCAAACTACAAGGGAAGGGCCTTTTTGCACATCAGATGTGCAGCCTTGTCAAAGCCTTCAAGGGAAAATTACTCCTCCTGACCCGCCAAGTAGAAGCCAACAATCTCACCCACCTTCCGACACTACTAGTCTGTTCCCTATCAGATGACCAGCGGGATAAATATACATTGCTGCTGTGTGCTTTGAACGGTGAGTTTTCAAAGTGTTGGTTTCCTCTCCTTTCACCTGCAATGTGAATAACGCTCCCACTGACCTGCAACTTGAGTTTATCGATCTTCAGTCTGATGCTGTAATTGGAGAACTATTCAAAACAATGTCACTGACGAGGTTCTATGCATCTCTCGATGAACAAAACTTTCCAAAGATTAGGAGTCATGCTCAGAAGATGTTTGTACTTTTTGGGTCAACCTATGTATGTGAACAGACCTTTTCAGTGATGAAATACAACAAGTCAAGGCACATGTCATCTCTTACTGGCTCTCACCTCTCAGCAATCCTGCGCATAGCGACGTCAGAAACTATACCTGACTCCACTGCTCTAGTCAATGCCCATCAGAGACTCCACTGCTCTAGTCAATGCCCATCAGAGACTCCACTACTCTAGTCAATGCCCATCAGAGACTCCACTGCTCTAGTCAATGCCCATCGGAGACTCCACTGCTCTAGTCAATGCCCATCAGAGACTCCACTGCTCTAGTCAATGCCCATCAGAGACTCCACTGCTCTATTCAATGCCCATCAGAGACTCCACTGCTCTAGTCAATGCCCATCAGAGACTCCACTGCTCTAGTCAATGCCCATCAGAGACTCCACTCCTCACACTGACTAGTTGACATGTAATGTTGAGCTGTCAACACAGTCTCATGATGTATAATCCTGTAATATGATTCTGGCCCGCGATGGCCAAAATATATTCTAATGTGGCCCTTCATGGAAAATAATTGCCCTGGCCTGTCCTATATTGTCCTTCTCCCTTAGCGTGCATATTTATTTCTAGCTGTAACAACTATTCACTATTAGACTTCACATGTCTCACACAGCTAATACTACTACAGGAAGAAGGTAATAAGACTCCAGGATTACAGGAACATTCGAATCATCCACACAGCGGCCAACTGACAGGCTTTATGGGGACTCTTGCTTGACTGATACAGGTATAGGACTTTTTCCAAGGCCTTGTGAGGGCTCAGTATGCTTAACTAAACTCTCATTTTTCCTCTGAGTGTGACTATATTATAGCTCTTGGCAGACCTGTTGCCTGTTGTCCAATGAGGGTTCTTTGATTAGGAACAGAGAGTTTTAACAGGCAAAGAGAGGGCTGTTCCACTGATGGACTTCCCAGATATGGGCCAATGGGACACCTGGCATGCTGAACTATACTGTACACAGGCCCTATAACTTCATAAATGGTCCGTGAACTCCGTGCTATAGGTGAAACTGCACTATGCATGTCAATTGGCTTTAAGGGGTGTCATGACATGTTTTTCTTCCTTCCATAATATGTCCCCCAGTTGGTAGAGGAAATAGGTGAGAGAGTAATGTCTCCAAATATTATCAATGGATTGCTATCAGTAACTTACCTTTGAAACAAGATCTCCACATATATGTTTGGCAGATGGCCCTGAAATAATGGATATTCCAAAATGTCCTAACTGTCAAACTGCCAATGGCAAGAAAGGGGTCAAAAATCACATGAGACTCCTGAAACACTTTCAGAATGAACCATCAGTCATATAAATAAAACTAGTATCCCCATAGGGCTTATGGCTTTCATTTCTTGGTGTAGTTCTTGGATTTAATTTCTTAGTGTAACAGGGATACTCACACTGGCCCAGCTCCCTCAGACCAAACACATCTCCTCTGTGAGAGAAGGGAGAGGCTGGCCCCGGAGACCCCGCTGGCCCAGGTGCACCTCTCTCCCCTGGGGCTCCTCGCTGGCCCTCGGGCCCTGTGGGAACCACAGCACAGTCTGCCTCAACACAACACTGTCTTTACACACAACATACTAATCGAATGTGTGAACATGCATACTGTATGTGCAAGTGCCAAACTGCTTGGTAGCTTAAGTGGTAGTGTATGGGTGTGATACAGATGTGAGGGTAAGACTTATACCTCTGGGTCCCATGGGTCCAGATTTCCCTACGAGGCCTGTCTCTCCGGTGCGTCCAAGGGGTCCCACCACACCTTGGGGTCCAACTGGTCCTGGGGGGCCTCTTGCTCCTTGAACAAAAACTAGTTAACTCAGTCAGAATCCCACCTGATTCAGACACTTTTCTTTTTAATCTTGGTGCACTTTTCTGTAAATTGATAACAACAGAGTCAAATAGCTGCCATGTAAAACTATGGAGGAAGAAAAGTGAATAGTTAACCATCTGAGGTTCAATGAGGTCCTGCAGTAAAGTCCCTCACCCGGTAGGCCAATGGTGGGGGGAGGGATGAGGGTGGGCTGGGGTGCTCCCACCTCGTTATCTGAAGACCTATCTGGGGAGTATCTGAATGGGGGAGGTGGTGGTCCTGCCTCCTCCAGTAACACAATCTGTCACAAAACAAAGTAATATTTGTGTGTTCAGATATGAGATATGAGGCCTTGTTAATAGGTTAATGTATGCAGTACTGTTTAAATAACATGTTTGCTTGATGCAAGCTTACCTTGGACTCAAGGATACTCAGTCTATTGTTCATATCAGTATAGCCAGTGCAGTTCATACATTCTGGGAACAGAGACAGAAAGAAAGAAAGAAAGAAAGAAAGAAAGAAAGACAGAAAGACAGAAAGAAAGAAAGAAAGAAAGAAAGAAAGAGAGACAGAAAGAAAGAAAGAAAGAAAGAGAGACAGAAAGAAAGAAAGAAAGAAAGAAAGAAAGAAAGAAAGAAAGAAAGAAAGAAAGAAAGAAAGAAGAAAAAATGAAGAAAAATAAAAAGGGAGAAGGGGGAGAGAGAGAGAGGCAACAGTTAGTAATACATTGTAGCTTGTTGCTTTAAGTGAGAGATACCATATTATCTCTCAAGTTAGCAGAAACAGATGAGACTCATACCTTTGTCCTTTCAATACATCCATACCAATTCCCAGTGCAATGGTGTGCATTTGCAATAATGCAATTCCAATAGTAGAGGACATGGTTTGGCATATGGTTTGGCTTAAGAAGATACACATTTTCAAGCCAGACTAGCACAAAAGATAAAAACAAACACACAGTGTGTTGGGTCAGACTGTGTTGTTGTAAGAGACAGAGAGAGGGTTCATGTAGTGGCTGGGACATTATGAAGTGTGCCAGTCAAAGCAGCAGCACAGCGGCATGGTGACACAGGATGGAGAGACAGCAAACGCCCTGTGCTGAGATGACATACAGGCTGGAGAGAGGGAAAGAAAGTAGTGAGAGGGAGGTGTTCTACCAACTCCTGGCCAATGTGTCCTTCTCTGTCAGGCAGCTCTGAGACTTGGCATCAGCCATGTGTTCAAACGGCACCGCCACTCTGGCCCGCTCCAGTGCTTGACAGCGACACCCACCACGGTCCACCACCTCTGACAGGACAGCCTTGCCGCTGCCTACTGCCCGGTGCCCGTCTCTCTGCCAACATGCCCAGGCCCAGGATGTCATGTCCTAAAATGCCCTGGGATTTGTAATGGAATGGAACATAGTACAACCACTCTTAGTTCATCTACTGATACTGTGTGATACCTACTGTATACAGTTGAAGTCGGAAGTTTACATACACTTAGGTTGGAGTCATTAAAACTCGTTTTTCAACCACTATGTTTTTGGCAAGTCGGTTAGGACATCTACTTTGTGCATGACACAAGTCATTTTTCCAACAATTGTTTACAGACAGATTATTTCACTTATAATTCACTGTATCACAATTCCAGTGGGTCAGAAGTTTACATACACTAAGTTGACTGTGCCTTTAAACAGCTTGGAAAATTCCAGAAAATTATGTCATGGATTTAGAAGCTTCTGATAGGCTAATTGACATCATTTGAGTCAATTGGAGGTGTACCTGTGGATGTATTTCGAGGCCTACCTTCAAACTCAGTACCTCTTTGCTTGACATCATGGGAAAATCAAAAGAAATCAGCCAAGACCTCAGGAAAACAATTGTAGACCTCCACAAGTCTGGTTCATCCTCAAGGTATTGGAGTTGCCATCAAAGATCGCCGCCACGGCACAACCCAAGGGGGGGGCGCCAACCCAGACAGGAAGATCACGTCAGTGACTCAACCCACTCAAGTGACGCACCCCTCCTAGGGACGGCATGGAAGAGCACCAGTAAGCCAGTGACTCAGCCCCTGTAATAGGGTTAGAGGCAGAGAATCCCAGTGAAAAAGCGTGTGCGAGCAAGGAGGCCTACAATCCTGACTCAGTTACACCAGCTCTGTCAGGAGGAATGGGCCAAAATTCACCCAACTTATTGTGGGAAGCTTGTGGAAGGATACCTGAAACATTTGACCCAAGTTAAACAATTTAAAAGGCATTGCTACCAAATACTAATTGAGTGTATGTAAACTTCTGACCCACTGGGAATGTGATGAAAGAAATAAAAGCTGAAATAAATCATTCTCTCTACTATTATTCTGACATTTCACATTATGAAAACTGACTGACCTAAAACAGGGACTTTTTACTAGGATTAAATGTCAGGAATGATGAAAAACTGAGTTTAAATGTATTTGGTTAAGGTGTGTAAACTTCCAACTTCAACTGTATATGTGGGAATTATATTTCTTACGAAATTGAAAACATAGCCAGGGATATCCTGCACATCAGGCCTATGCTTAGAATCACCTTCATGAACTGCAGTGTTTTATGTACATGGCATTTCCATAGCATTTCACACAAATTCTCAAAGGACTTTATGTTGTCTGTCTGGCGTAACTCTATGGAACTGGTTCCCAAACTTTTTGGTGGTTGAGAACCATTGTAGCTTTTTGAGTTCCCTTGTGACACACCAAGTACACAAACAAAATGGGTTCTAGACAGCACTCCGGTCTTAGGACACAACCCAAAAAAGAATTAGCTGCAAACCACCAGTGAATCCCGACCCATCTATGAAAAATACATCACTATGTTGTCTGGGAAAACATTGTCTGTCATTCAGCTACAGACTACATCAAAGTGTGCATTGTTGACTTGGCATAAAATAAAATAAAATGCTACATGAAATTATGCCATGTGCATGTGGTTATTAATAAGTGGAATTAACATTTATGGCCTAAAAGTCGCGTTTTTCCTCCAGTTTTCTGAGTAATGAATGTGACATCAGCGTGAAGGTGTTTGTTGACACGCGGAATGTGTGCTGCGAATCATGGAACATTGCAAGACCTGAGGTGGGATGCCAAGAGACAGACAAGGGAATGAACAGATCAGAGAGACCCTAAAACACAGTTGTTACACTGTTATAAAATGTGTTTACACTGTTCTTTTCAACTCAAATCAAATTGTAAGTTTCACAAATCCAATTGTATGAGCTCATTTTTTAGGAGGGTTAGTCGCTGCCATGTACACAAAACACTGCAGTTCATGAAGGTGATTCTAAGCATAGGTCTGACGTGCTTTCCCTTGATCAACCACTAGGACATTGTCAATTTCGAATCTTCTCTCTCCCTGGCTATGTTTTCAATCTCGTAAGAAATATAATTCCCACATATATACAGTAGGTATCATTCAGTATCAATAGATGAACTAAGAGTGGTTGTACTATGTTCCATTCCATTACAAATCCCAGGCCACGGAATACGCATGGCAAGAAGACAAGAAGAGAAAGGAGGGTGATGATGATTACCCATTGTCTCCACTGTCAATCATGACAAACTCTGCACTGGGGTCTTTAGTCTGATGAGATTCCAAATTAAAGAGGTTGATTCAAGAGATTCAGGCCATCTGCACAGTGTGTGTGTGTGTGTGTGTGTGTGTGTGTGTGTGTGTGTGTGTGTGTGTGTGTGTGTGTGTGTGTGTGTGTGTGTGTGTGTGTGTGTGTGTGTGTGTGTGTGTGTGTGTGTGTGTGTGTGTGTGTGTGTGTGTGTGTGTGTGTGTGTGTGTGTGTGTGTGTGTGTGTGTGTGTGTGTGTGTGTGTGTGTGTGTGTGTGTGTGTGTGTGTGTGTGTGTGTGTGTGTGTGTGTGTGTGTGTGGTAGAGTTCTGTGGTGGCCTTGGCAGGTTCCCCCAGCAGCCTGAGTGATCTTGAACAGTAACATGACTAATTCACGCACTCAAGCTGCCTGTTGCGTTGATGCACAATCAGGCACTGAAAGCACATTTGCAGCTTTTCCCCCCACACACATTCATATTGCTATATAATGACTGCCAGGAGGCCAGTACAGACAGAATGGTGATGTTTCTCCTGGCATAGGTACTGCAATAACATAAGACAACCTTTTATGGTCACAAAAATGTGCTGTGGGTTTTTGTGGCGTGGTTAGGGTTAGGGTTCCCATGACTGTGGAAGGGCATCAAGGTCGGCAGCAGCTGGATACAGAATGGAATCCATGCAGTGAAGAGGAGTGATAAGACAAAGTTGAGTCCATAACTTTGAAAGTCTCTTGTTGCATGTCTACTGAAAACTCAAGGATCATCTTCAAATATAGCTCAAAATCTATTCCAAAGTTCCTTTATTCATTTTCAACAGCTTACCCATAAAACATAATTGACTCAAGGTGAAATGGAAACGTGCTGCCGGGAAAATATTAAATTCACGCGTCTCTCCTGATGACCGAAGGACAAGTAGTCCCAGCCGCTAGCTGAATTACAGCCTGGTGTAAAACCTGTAGTATGATAAATACAGGCCTGGATGACACTACACATAGCAGGGACGCGATGTTGCCGCCTTGTGATTTTTATTTTAAATGTTTTATTTAACCTTCATTTAACTAGGTGATGACAAGAGTCGGCCATTTTAGCGAACACCACCGTTAACACTTGGCATGAGAGGCACCTCCGTAAGCCTGTGACTGTTGTGAGCACACTGACAGCTCTGCACCACACCTCAACATATAAAGACACACAGGACAAGCTAGTTATTTGAGTGTACTGTATTACATATATATATATACACAGTGGCAAGAAAAAGTATGTGAACCCTTTGGAATTATCTGGACTTCTACATAAATTGGTCATAAAATTTGATCTTCATCTAAGTCACAACAATAGACAAACACAGTCTGCTTAAACTAATAACACACAAACAATTATACATTTTCATGTCTTTATTGAACACACCGTGTAAACATTCACAGAGCAGGGTGGAAAAGTATGTGAACCCTTGGATTTAATAACTGGTTTACCCTCTTTTGGCAGCAATAAACTCAATCAAACATTTTCTGTAGTTGCGGATCAGACCTGCACAACGGTCAGGAGGAATTTTGGACCATTCCTCTTTACAAAACTGTTTCAGTTCAGCAATATTCTTGTGATGTCTGGTGTGAACCGGTCTCTTGAAATCATGCCACAGCATCTCAAATCGGATAGAGGTCAGGACTCTGACTGGGCCAATCCAGAAGGCGTATATTCTTCTGTTGAAGCCATTCTGTTGATTTACTTCTGTGTTTTGGTTCGTTGTCCAACTTCTGTTGAGCTTCAATTGGCGGACAGATAGCCTTACATTCTCCAGCAAAATGTCTTGATAAACTTGGGAATTCATTTTTCCATCGATGATAGCAAGCTGTCCAGGACCTGAGGCAGCAAAGCAGCCCCAAACCATGATGCTCCCTCCACCATACTTTACAGTTGGGATGAGGTTTTGATGTTGGTGTGCTGTGCCTTTTTTTCTACACACATAGTGTTGTGTGTTCCTTCCAAACAACTCAAGTTTAGTTTCATTTGTCCACAGAATATTTTGCCAGTAGCGCTGTGGAGCAACCAGATGCTCTTTTGCGAACTTGAGACGTGCAGCAATGTTTTTTTGGACAGCAGTGGCTTCTTCCGTGGTGTCCTCCCATGAACACCATTCTTGTTTTGTTTAGTGTTTTACGTATCGTAGACTCGTCAACATAGATGTTAGCAGGTTCCAGAGATTTTTGTAAGTCTTTAGCTGACACTCTAGGATTCTTCTTAACCTCATTGAACATTCTGCGCTATACTCTTGCAGTCATCTTTGCAGGACGGCCACTACTAGGGAGAGTAGCAACAGTGCTGAACTTCCTCCATTTATAGACAATTTGTCTTACCGTGCGCCGGCAGAGATGGCCACCTTGCTTCGCGTTCCTAGGAAACTATGCAGTATTTAGTTTTTTTAATGTGTTATTTCTTACAATGTTACCCCAGAAAATCTTAGGTTTTATTACATACAGTCGGGAGGAACTATTGGATATAAGAGCAACGTCAACTCACCAACATTACGACCAGGCATACGACTTTCCCGAAGCGGATCCTCTGTTTGGCCTACCACCCAGGACAATGGATCGGATCCCAGCCGGCGACCCAAAACAACGGCGCCGTAGAAGGGGCAGACGGAGCGGTCTTCTCGTCAGGCTCCGTAGACGGACACATCGTGCACCGCTCCCGAGCATACTACTCGCCAATGTCCAGTCTCTTGACAACAAGGTAGACAAAATCCGAGCAAGGGTAGCATTCCAGAGAGACATCAGAGACTGTAACGTTCTTTGTTTCACGGAAACATGGCTCACTCGAGACATGCTATCTGAGTCGGTACAGCCACCTGGTTTCTTCACGCATTGCGCCGACAGAAACAAGCATCTCTCTTGTAAGAAGAAGGGTGGGGGTGTATGCCTTATGATTAACGAGACGTGTTGTGATCATAACAACATACAGGAACTCAAGTCCTTTTGTTCACCTGACTTAGAATTCCTCACAATCAAATGCCGACCTCACTATCTACCAAGATAATTCTCTTCGATCATAATCACAGTCGTGTATATTCCCCCCCAAGCAGACACATCGATGGCCCTGAAAGAACTTAATTCGACTCTATGTAAACTGGAAACCACATATCCTGAGGCTGCATTTTTTGTAGCTGGAGATTTTAACAAGGCTAATCTCAAAACAAGGCTCCCCAAATTCTATCAGCATATCGATTGTGCTACCAGGGCTGGCAAAACCCTAGACCACTGTTATTCTAACTTCCGCGAAGCATATAAGGCCCTCCCCCGCCCTTCCTTTGGAAAAGCTGACCACGGCTCCATTTTGTTGCTCCCAGCCTATAGACAGAAACTAAAACAGGAAGCTTCCGGCTCAGGTCTATTCAACGCCGGTCCGACCAATTGGATTCCACGCTTCAAGATTGCTTCAATCACGTGGACTGGGATATGTTCCGCATTGCGGCGAACAACAACATTGACGAATAAGCTGATTCGGTGAGCGAGTTTATTAGCAAGTGCATCGGTGATGTTGTCCCCACAGCGTCTATTAAAACATTCCCCAACCAGAAACCGTGGATTGATGGCAGTATTCGTGCAAAACTGAAAGCGCGAACCACTGCTTTTAATCAGGGCAAGGTGACCGGAAACATGACCGAATACAAACAGTGTAGCTATTCCCTCAGCAAGGCAATCAAACAAGCTAAGCGTCAGTATAGAGACAAAGTGGAGTCGCAATTCAATGGCTCAGACACGAGAGGTATGTGGCAGGGTCTACAGTCAATCACGGACTACAAAAGAAAAACCAGCCCTGTCGCGGACCACGATGTCTTGCTCCCAGTCAGACTAAGAACGTTTTTGCTCGCTTTGAGGACAATACAGTGTCACAGACACGGCCCACTACCAAAACCTGCGGGCTCTTCTTCACTATATCCAACGTGAGTAAAACATTTAAACGTGTTAACCCTCGCAAGGCTGAAGGCCCAGACGGCATCCCCGGCCGTGTCCTCAGAGCATGCGCAGACCAGCTGGCTGATGTGTTTACAGACATATTCAATCAATCCCTATCCCAGTCTGCTGTTCCCACACGCTTCAAGAGGGCCACCATTGTGGTGGAAAGCTAAGGTAACTGAGCTAAACGACTATCGCCCATAGCACTCACTTCCGTCATCATGAAGTGCTTTGAGAGATTAGTCAAGGACCATATCATCTCCACCCTATCTGACACCCTAGCCCCACTCCAATTTGCATACCGCCCCAATAGGTCCACAGAAGACGCAATCGCCATCACACTGCACACTGCCCTAACCCATTTGGACAAGAGGAATACCTATGTAAGAATGCTGTTCATCGATTACAGCTCAGCATTTAACACCATAGTACCCTCCAAACTCATCATTAAGCTCGAGACCCTGGGTCTCGACCCCGCACTGTGCAACTGGGTCCTGGACTTCCTGACGGGCCACCCCCAGGTGGTGAGGGTAGGTAACAACATCTCCACCCCGCTGATCCTCAACACTGGGTCCCCACAAGGGTGGGTTCTCAGCGCTCTCCTGTACTCCCTGTTCACCCACGACTGCGTGGCCATGCACGCCTCCAACTCAATCATCAAGTTTGCAGACGACACTACAGTGGTAGGCTTGATTACCAACAACGACGAGACGGCCTACAGGAAGGAGGTGAGGGCCCTCGGAGTGTGGTGTCAGGAAAATAACCTCACACTCAATGTCAACAAAACAAAGGAGATGATCGTGGACTTCAGGAAACAGCAGAGGGAGCAGCCCCCTATCTACATTGACGGGACAGTAGTGGAGAGGGTGGAAAGTTTTAAGTTCCTCGGCGTACACATCACGGACAAACTGAAATGGTCCACCCACACAGACAGCGTGGTGAAGAAGGCGCAGCAGCGCCTCTTCAACCTCAGGAGGCTGAAGAAATTTGGCTTGTCACCAAAAACACTCACAAACTTTTACAGATGCACAATCGAGAGCATCTTGTCGGGCTGTATCACCGCCTGGTACAGCAACTGCTCCGCCCATAACCGTAAGGCTCTCCAGAGGGTAGTGAGGTCTGCACAACGCATCACCGGGTGCAAACTACCTGCCCTCCAGGACACCTCCACCACCCGATGTCACACGAAGGCCAAAAAGATCATCAAGGACAACAACCACCCGAGCCACTGCCTGTTCACCCCGCTATCATCCAGAAGGTGAGGTCAGTACAGGTGCATCAAAGCGGGGACCGAGAGACTGAAAAACAGCTTCTATCTCAAGGCCATCAGACTTTTAAACAGCCATCACTAACATTGAGTGGCTGCTGCCAACATACTGACTCAACTCTAGCCATTTTAATAATGGAAAAATTGATGTAATCAATTTATCACTAGCCACTTTATATAATGCTTACATACCCTACATTACTCATCTCATATGTATATACTGTACTCCATACCATCTACTGCATCTTGCCATCTTGATGCAATGTATCACTAGCCACTTTAAACAATGGCACTTTATATAATGTTTTAATACCCTACATTACTCATCTCATATGTATATACTGTACTCTATACCATCTACTGCATCTTGCCTATGCCGTTCGTCTATCACTCATTCATATATTTTTATGTACATATTCGTATTAATTCCTTTACACTTGTGTGTATAAGGTAGTTGTTGTTAGGTTATATTACTTGTTAGATATTACTGCATGGTCGGAACTAGAAGCACAAGCATTTCGCTACACTCGCATTAACATCTGCTAACCATGTGTATGTGACAAATACATTTGATTTTGATTTGATTTTGACTGATGAACATCAAGGCTTTTATATATACTTTTGTAACCCTTTCCAGCTTTATACAAGTCAACAATTCTTAATCTTGGGTCTTCTGAGATCTCTTTGTTTGAGGCATGGTTCACATCAGGCAATGCTTCTTGTGAAAAGCAAACTCAAATTTTGTGAGTGTTTTTTATAGGGGAGGGCAGCTCTAACCAACATCTCCAATCTCGTCTCAATGATTGTATTCCAGGTTAGCTGACTCCAATTAGCTTTTGGAGAAGTCATTAGCCTAGGGGTTCACATACTTTTTCCAACATGCACTGTGAATGTTTAAACGATGTATTCAATATAGACAAGAAAAATACAAGAATTTGTATGTTAGTTTAAGCACACTGTGTTTGTCTATTGTTGTGACTTAGATGAAGATCAGATCTAATTTTATGACCAATTTATGCAGAAATCCAGATCATTCCAAAGGGTTCACATACTTTTTCTTGCCACTGTATATATATATATACAGAGAGAGAGAGAGAGAGAGAGAGAGAGAGAGAGAGAGAGAGAGAGAGAGAGAGAGAGAGAGAGAGAGAGAGAGAGAGAGAGAGAGAGAGAGAAAATATAAACACAACTTGCAACAATTTCAAAGATTTTACTGAGTTACAGTTCCTTTCCTCTAAAAATATATGAATGAGTGATAGACGAACGGCGAGAGAGAGAGAGAGAGAGAGAGAGAGAGAGAGAGAGAGAGAGAGAGAGAGAGAGAGAGAGAGAGAGAGAAAATATAAACACAACTTGCAACAATTTCAAAGATTTTACTGAGTTACAGTTCCTTTCCTCTCCACACCACTGCCACTCTCTGTTGTCATCTATGTATAGTCACTTGAATTAACTCTACCTACATGTACATACTACCTCAACTAACCGGTGCCCCCGCACATTGACTCTGTACCGGCACCCCCCTGTATATATTGTTATTTTCTACTGCTCCTCTTTAATTATTTGTTACTTTAATCTCTTATTCTTATCTGTATTTTTTGAAACTGCAATTGTAACGGATGTGAAATGGCTAGCTAGTTAGCGAGTACGCGCTAGTAGCGTTTCAATCAGTTACGTCACTTGCTCTGAAACCTATTAGTAGTGTTGCCCCTTGCTCTGCAAGGGCCGCGGCCGTTGTGGAGCGATGGGTAACGATGCTTCGTGGGCGACCGTTGTTGATGTGTGCAGAGGGTCCCTGGTTCGCGCCCGTGTCGGGGCGAGGGGACGGTACTAAAGTTATACTGTTACACAATGTCGGTTAGGGTCTCGTAAGTAAGCATTTCACTGTAAGGTCCATACCTGTTGTATTCGTCGCATGTGACTAATAAAATTTGATTTAATAAGGAAATCAGTCAATTGAAATAAGTTACTTTAACTGGCAGAATAGCTATTGTCAAAATGAATATATTGCCACGGCTGAATTTTAGTAGTTCAATGCATTGTCTCCCTCTTCTGGTTATTGGGATAAAATCCAGAGTGCGGTTTAAAAATGTACATGGAAAGGTACGCGATCCCGCATAAAACTAACACATTTACAAGAGAGAGAACGAAATAGGAGGACTATCCATACCAAACTTTAAATTGTATTTCCAGGCACTAGCATTTCGTCCCATCCTAAATTGGTTTAGACATGATTCTTCCGCACCCTGGCTGAGTTTAGAGAGATATATGTTGTCTCCTATTGACCTGGAAGAGGTGGTCTTCTACGCTTTGTTCCTATTATTGCTCACACAATCTCTATTTGGTGCAAAATGTTAAAACAATGTAACTGGGAATCAAAATGGCATGCCCATTCTCCAATATTTCATAATAATGCCTTGCGATCTGGAGGGCGGCCTTTTGCATCCCCTCAATGGTCCAAATGTGGAATTCGTACCCTTGCCGATATCAAGGACAAAAATGGTTTGAGAACATTCCAAGATTTGACAACTTTTTTCTATATTTACAACTTAGGTCAGCTATGCTGGCCTATGGAGTCTCTTGGGAACACAACTACCGAACCATCCAATGAGGGTATTTATAAATAAATGATCTGGACTCCTGAAACGACTGATCTGACGTGGGAGTGCCCTGTAGTTAAATGCTTCTGGGACAAAGTTACAAAATTAATTTCGAAATGCATGAATGTAAATATTCAATGCTTTGCATCTACTATGTTGCTTAACGATGATAGCTCCTTGAATCTCAATAAATCTGAGACAATTGCTGCTGGCAGGCTGCACTTTTGCAAAATAATATGTTGGCTCAAATACACTTGACTTTGTAAAGAATAATCTCAGATAAAGCCCAAAATCTATAAAGCCCAAACATACAAATAAAATATACAGTATATATTGGTGGTATGGGGGGAGGAGTCATTGACAAGCAACCTTAGTTGATGGGGGTGGGGGGGTGAAGGCGTGGAAAACATGGTTTCCGGATGGGGGGGCGGGAAGTAGATTGTTGGATGGAGACATGCTGGATGGGTGGGGTTGGGGGAATGGGATGGGAGGTTCGGGGTGGAGGCTCACTTCTTTTTGTTGATTTTTTTCCTTTACATGCTATATTTATTGTTACTTCTTGTGGTATGATCATGTGGATCAATACTTTGTATTTGTGTACTTAAAAAAAGTTTATTTTGAGTAGCAGCCCAAAGGTGGATGCGAGCAAACTATGAAATTATATGAGTTTCATGCCCCCCCCCCCCCACACACAAACACACCAGAAAATTACCAAATAAAAAAAGAAATAGTTTAAAAAAGGAGACAGGACAGGAGATGCAGTTTCAGCACAAAAAACTAGTTGACATTTTGGGGCGAGAGAGTGAAAGATAGATGAGCCGCTAAACTAACAGCCAGACTGTGGCCTGTCTAAACTCATAAAGACCTGTTTTCACTTACCCCTGAGGAGAAACTCCCAGCCACATATTGACCTGAACCCCTGAGCCTCCTCCTCCTGCTGCCTCACAGAGGTCAAGGGTGGACGTGCAGGATGGGCAGAAGTGAAGAAACTGGCTCCTCAACACAGGAACAAACTTGAAGAGTTATAGGCTGTAATTGCTGCCTCATTTGGCATCATGTTAAACAGATCATGTCCAGCAGGATGGAGCCTCGATATCTAGCGTACACGCTAGTATTTTGTCAGTTTGCTCAAGACTATCATTGCCATCAATACATGATTACACAAAAATGATGCCTGCACATTTCAAGTTAGGATTTGGCCCAGTGTGCAATGGGGGGGGGGGGGGGGGGGGGGGGTGACTGTACAATGTCTATCCCTACCTCTATAAGAGGAAGATACCGATCATAAACAGCCTTGTAGACAGATAACTTATCTTCCACACCTGCTAGTATTTTTCACCTCATGCGGTGTAGCTATTAGGGTGGATCCATCTTGTCTTTTAAAACCATTATGATACATAGTTCTGTGATGGATTTAGTTCTTGCTATATTTCTTTTGTCTTACTTTGTTACAGATACCGTACAGTGTACAGTCAACGTCTCCTCCTTTCTTCCTCTTCCACAGTAAGAGATATGAATTTATGAACTGTTGACCTTGACGGTGCTTGTCTCTGCTCCATGGATCTGAGGCTAAGGTAAGTCTATACGAGTCACATTTCAAAAGATGAAGTGCGCCCAGAGTCCGACATCCTGGCACAGACTGCTGTCTGGTCTAAACCCAGGCGTGCTTTTCCTGCGGTGTAGTGTACCACTGGGTAAAGGTCTACCTTCAGACCACTGGACAGGGGAGAGGAGGTGGAAAATACAGATGTTCTCTTCAGTCGGCAGTAAAAGAGAGCGAGAGAGGGAGACACCCCCTGAAGACAATGAAGTATGCAGACCCAGAGAGGTGAATACTTTCCCAGATGGAGAGATGGGGTGGAGGACCCATTGGACATTTTTTGGCAGCAACTCCACTGGTTCACGAGAGGCAGTAAGCAGATGATAAGGACAGTTGAGGTTTTGAAATGTAGACACCATACGCATGCACGCTTCGCACATATGCCCAAACACACACACACCGACTTGAATAGAGGAACAGATGAGTTATGAAGCATCTTCACGGTGAAAAGTTCATTGCAATAAACTACACGCAAAACAAATACACATAAACAATCTCACCACACTCACGGAACACACCCATCGACACATAGTTGTGGAGGAAGATGTTTCTGGAAATGTTGCTTTGCAGCTCAGGGCATAAAAACACCAGTCTCCCTCATCGACAGAGCTGGGCTAATAATAGCACATCCCCCAAACAAAACAAATGGGTCTACAACCTCTTCCTATGCCTATTTTACAGTATGTACAGTGTGTAAAGCACAATATTTATACTGCATGAGTCCAGCTGCAAGCTAATCCTGATCCAGACCATTGTATACCACCTCTTGCAGAATGAGATTGTTAGACTAGGTCTCCCTGGTGCAGATTTGACAGACCACTCTCTGAGGTGGTCTCTAGCTGTCTGACTGTACCCATAAACAAAATAGACTTGATCACACAAACACAGCTCAAAACAAAGCACAAGCCACTACTTAGTGGTGAAATTGTCATAAAAGACCAAATGGGGGACATTCCCTCTTCTCGTCCCCTATGCGATGTCTAGCCCCAATCCAACTAACCCAAGCCACAACAACAAGACGAATTCTAAACAATCACTCACAAACTTGCAGATCCTGTGTCTGTCTTAAAACTAACAAAACCTACATTGTTAGTGATTCCATTGACATGAACTGTTCTAACTACGTTTTCTTGTTTCAATGTCTGTTGTGCCTGATGAGATGGTTATCGCCATATAATATAAGGCACTTAGAGACCTTGCGGATACCATTCATTGTACTTCATCTACTTTATTACTGCGTTATGCGCGACCATTCAGAATAAAGTGGTGGTATCATCTGACTGAGTCAGACTCAGAGATGTAAACGGAGCTGGGTGGATCTGGCAGACTTTATCAACGTGAGGGGGAGACCTCCCTGCTGAGGAGCGTTTGACACATTTCTCAGCTCGAACACTCAAAACTATGCGAAATTTTAAATGCTCAAAGGAATGAATGATTCCATGCCTTGTGTAATTCAGACCTTCTGGTACTGTACAGTAACAGGGGTCATATGCTCTCACTTAACGGCCCTTTTAAGGTTTACAACTCACGCACTAAAATGTACATACGTACGTACGCACAGAAATCTTTAAGAGTGCTTTGTGTTTAAGAGTAAGATGGATGGACTGTTGACAGGGCTGATTGTGCTATCTGATTAAAACAGGGAGCCATGTAGCCATCTAGGCTTTTTTTTTTTAAAGCTCCTAAATGAAACTAGCAGTCTCTTCTGTAGGCCAATAGACATCAAAAGGGGACCATTGAGCTCTCCCAGAAGTTTGGTTGGTGCATAAAATCTGTGAATTCAGATAAATAAAAAGGTGTGATGGGTCCGCACTCAAAAAGATGTTGCATAAAGCTTACTACATTTTTGGATTGTTGTATTATTTTCACTGCATCAGGGATAGCGTACACAGACGTTTTGGCTTTGCAGCTTTCTTCAGTGTGTAGGTACACATCTTTTTCATTCATAGACACAGAAAGGTCACTGTGAAGTATTAACTGTGTTTAGTTACTCGACAGATGGGTACGCCAGCTGTTTTGCGAAGTATCCCATTCCAAACAGTTGCTTATAAAGGACGTCTCAAAATGATGGCAGATTCTGGAATTACAGTATTACTTGAGTTGGAGGAATGAAGCTTGATTAAACTGCTGGCTTACAAAGAGCTCTGCAATCAGCTGGCATGTGGCTGAATGCTAAATGGAGCTCCCCGGTAGAAGTGGCCAGCCCCCACCCCTCCCTCAGCGGTCAGTCAGAGTTGGGCCTGGCTGTGTCTTCTCAGTCTCCTTAGTTCTGGCAGATTTACGGGAGGTCACAGTGTGGCAAGTTTAGGCACACTTCCTGGTGGACTGTCAATTCCCCAACATACTAACTCAAGGTAACTCAAGGAGTCAAAGTGATTTGAGTAAAGAGCTGTGGAAAAATGTGCTTTCAGTTTGGGCAAGCATTGCACAAAAGATATCTGAACCCTAGTGGAGGATACATATGCTAAAGTAAAACTTTGTCAGGGGATACTTTTAGTAGTCATTCTACACTCCACGTCCACTGTCCCCAGCCATGATGCTTTGATGGAAGATGGAACTTGAAGTCAAACCATAATAAGTCATTGTGTCCTGCTTGTTTTCTCATAGCTCTCCGCAGTTTCCTACAGTGTGCAGCTGCTCCTCTTATGTCTTTATCATCCAAACAACATTCTCAGTGTTCTCCTGTTTCCCATGCTACAAGCCCAAGCAAATAACACCAGGGAGAGGATTTGATCGTGCCGCTATCACAATGAGTCTGCAGGAATTTATGGGAAAACAGGTTGGCCAAAGATTGTCTGCATTGAACACCATCCTCTTCATAACTCAAAGTGGGACAAACCGTACCCCCAAACACATCAACTCCATGATCCCAGACTAACTCCAATTTGCATACCGTCCCAACAGCTCCATAGATGACGCAATCTCAATTGCACTCCACACTGCCCTCACCCATCTAGATAAGAGGAATACTTATGTGAGAATGCTGTTCATTGACTACAGCTCAGCGTTCAACACCATAGTCCCCTCCGAGCTCGTCACCAAGCTTAGGACCCTGGGACTGAAAATGGTGCTTCAGAGGGTGGTGTAGACAGCCCAGTACATCACTGGGGCTGAGCTCCTTGACATTCAGGACCTGGCCATCCAGGCGGTGTGAAAAGAAGGCCCAGAGCATGGTTAAAGACTCCAGACACCAAGCCATAGACTGTTCTCTCGGGCTTCCGCACGGCAAGCAGTACCGGTGCATCAAGTCTGACACCAACAGGCTCCTGAACAGCTTCTATACCCAAGCCATAAGACTGCTAAATGGCTAACTAAATAGCTAACAAAATGACTACACGGACTATCTGAGTTGACTCATGTATTTGATAAAAATCTCTATGAACACTCACAGGGTCCTACATACTCACGCACACTGACACTCCAGCACACACACAAACACTCCATAATTTACTCACACACACAATATGCACATACACTTATACTGACTCTACACACACGCACACCCACTCACATACAATCATCATATTCACTGCTGCTACTCTGTTTATCATATATCCTGATGGCTAGTCACCTTACCCCTTTATATACAGTTGAAGTCAGAAGTTTACATACACCTTCGCAAAATAACATTTAATCCTAGTAAAAATTCCCTGTCTTAGGTCAGTTCGTATCGCCACTTTGTTTTAAGAATGTGAAATGTCAGAATAATAGTATAGAGAATGATTTATTTGTGGTTTTATTACTTTCATCATTCCCTGTGAGTCAGAAGTTTACATACACTCAATTAGTATTTGGTAGCATTGCCTTTAAATTGTTTAACTTGGGTCAAACGTTTGCGTAGCCTTCCACAAGCTTCCCACAATAAGTTGGGTGAATTTTGGCCAATTCCTCCTGACAGAGCTGGTGTAACTGAGTCAGGTTTGTAGGCCTCCTTGCTCGCACACGCTTTTTCACTGGGATTCTCTGCCTCTAACCCTATTACAGGGGCTGAGTCACTGGCTTACTGGTGCTCTTCCATGCTGTCCCTAGGAGGGGTGCGTCACTTGAGTGGGTTGAGTCACTGACGTGATCTTCCTGTCTGGGTTGGCGCCCCCCTTTGGGTTGTGCCGTGGCGGAGATCTTTGTGGGCTATACTCGGCCTTGTCTCAGGATGGTAAGTTGGTGGTTGAAGATTTCCCTCTAGTGGTGTGGGGGCTGTGCTTTGGCAAAGTGGGTGGGGTTATATCCTGCCTGTTTGACCCTGTCCGGGGGTGTCATCGGATGGGGCCACAGTGTCTCCTGACCCCTCCTGTCTCAGCCTCCAGTATTTATGCTGCAGTAGTTTATGTGTCGGGGGGCTAGGGTCAGTCTGTTATATCTCGAGTACTTCTCCTGTCTTATCCGGTGTTCTGTGTGAATTTAAGTATGCTCTCTCTAATTCTCTCTTTCTCTCTTTCTTTCTCTCTCTCGGAGGACCTGAGCTCTAGGACCATGCCTCAGGACTACCTGGCATGATGACTCCTTGCTGTCCCCAGTCCACCTGGTCGTGCTGCTGCTCCAGTTTCAACTGTTCTGCCTACGGCTATGGAACCCTGACCTGTTCACCGGATGTGCTATCTGTCCCAGACCTGCTGTTTTCAACTCTCTAGTGACAGCAGGAGCGGTAGAGATACTCTTAATGATCTCCTATGAAAAGCCAACTGACATTTACTCCTGAGGTGCTGACTTGTTGCACCCTCGACAACTACTGTGATTATTATTATTTGACTTTGTTGGTCATTTATGAAAATTTGAACATCTTGGCAATGTTCTGTTATAATCTCCACCCGGCACAGACAGAAGAGGACTGGCCACCCCTCATAGCCTGGTTCCTCTCTAGGTTTCTTCCTAGGTTTTGGCCTTTCTAGGGAGTTTTTCCTAGCCACCGTGTTTCTACACCTGCATTGCTTGCTGTTTGGGGTTTTAGGCTGGGTTTCTGTACAGCACTTTGAGATATCAGCTGATGTAAGAAGGCCTATATAAATCGATTTGATTTGATTTGGCATAGTGTGAGTCTATGTCCCACTCTGAACCTGAACCCTAACCCTTAACCTCTAGGGAAGTGAGCCGGATCCCTCTCTTACGGCCTGTGGGGCCACAGTGTGTCCACCTGTCCCGTTCAGCTGTCTTCTACCATTTCCTGCTCTGCAATCCACTGCGCTCCACTGTCTATCTGTCTGTCTGCCTGGTTCTCATGTTCCTTGGTGCAATGTGTCATGCCATTCCATTTTGATTATCACTTACCAAAGCTGATATATATTGGCAGTTGGATGAACAACTGACGGAAGCTTAATGGGACAATTTATCTTTTCCAGTCTAAGGTTGTGGTTATTGCTTGCTACTAAGCGATATGGGCCGGTCCAGCTTGAGAACTTCCTATTCAAGAAAAATACAAACTTGGTTCTCACAATCAAACCACTGTTTGCGCGTATGAACCGTATCTCTGTAGTGCGTTAATAATAGTAAACTAATGTATGTTTTTCCTTACGGTAGGTAGAGCTAGCATCTGTTTATGTTTTCCATACTCTTATCAATCAGTAAGTTGCAAGACGACAGCAATATGTGGAATTCATGTGAATGGTGGAGAATGTTCTCAGATGTTAAATTAGCCATGTGATGATATGAAACAAGTTATGGAAAAACAAATAATCTGCATTATAATCAGTTCACTTGAGGACAAACAGAAACAGAGTTTACATGGCAGATTTCCAGGCAAAGGTGCAAGGTTGTGTGAGTTAACCCTGTTACATCTGGGGTGCATTAATGAACTACAAACACATATCCACTCAAACCACTTCTTACCGGACACGTCTCTACATTGTAACACACACGCTCAAATTTATGTGGCTGTACTACAGAGAAATATATGGGTCGACGTGACCCAATGCAACCCAACACGACCCAGTCTTGGGAAGTCTGTTTGCCAAAACCATTAAACACATTGACCTGAAAAATAACAATGGGGACTCAACATATGTAGATCTGGGTTTCATGACAGAGTTATCAATCACTTCCAGTTACCATGAGGGAAAAACCCTTGTTCACCTTGAAATGTAATCAAACATGTTGACTGTTTGAGCTTCCACATAAGAATAGCAATAGGGCATTTCCCAAATTTCGATGATCCCTTTTTTCTAAAAACATAAAACACAGGTGAGATAAATTAGAAAGCCAGTGTTCACAACGCAGCACCAGGGATGGATGGATACATGGCAGAGATGGGGGCACTGAGGAGCACTGGGCAGGTCCTGGCACAGCCCCAGTTGAGCTCTTTAACCACTGCCCCATTAATGTTTTAGATATGGACTACAAAATATCCCCGGACATTGCTCAGCCAGAGATAGGCATCAGAAAGGCCGTGTCGGAGGACGAGGGAAGTAGGGGGGACCGAGGTGGAAGGGGAAATGAGAACCAGGCTCCAGAGTCCCCCGGCGTTGTGATTCCCCTCCAGTCTCACAACCAGAGGGGATGGAAGAACTCATCAGGACCTTACATAAACACTGCCTGGTTCTCTCTACAACACACCCCAAGATCACTGCTGGAGAACTCCATCAAAACCCCATCAGCAACTAAAACAACAGAAAGAGTTGATGATCTGTGTATCTCAGAAGGACTACTGCTTACGGTCATTGTGGTTTAAAGTGGTGATAATCTCTTGATTGGAGATTAGTTTTATGCTCTTACATTTCAGCAGCACATAGGCTTGTCTGTGATCAGAGAGTTAAAAGGAGTTAAAGGAACAGGCACATCCCCCTCTTTGGAAGGCTGACCGCATTTCCCATTAGAGTGTTCACAGTAGGGGAGCACATCACTAATGTCTTGCGATGAGGGGGAATGTCAAGACATGGCCCGGAGTACTGCATTTCCATCCCATGTTTGATGTCACTGAAACACGCAGGCTGCTTCTTGACGCAGTGGGGCGTATATATTTGGTCTAACCGAAATGTTTCGAGGAGGATTTTGCCCTTAATTGGTAAAGATGGGATCTGCTACCGTCAGATGTCCGTGTTGGTCTCCTATGGAGCAGAGGAGGAAGTGGACTGCCGGGGGCTGCTTGGGGGTTGGAGCTGACCAACTCTCCATGGAACATCCTTTCAAGCAAGCGCCTCACCAAAATATTTTCTTAGATCAACCGAACACAGGTCACAAGTTCTGAGAGGCCCTTTGGCCAAGGCCTTGAGCCTTGAGTACAAAAGTAAAGAGGAGAGAGGGAGTGAGAAAAGAGAAGAGAAAGACGAGGAGAGGGTGGAAGCTTGATTGATTGACCATACCAGTAGAAATCTGGAAGGGGGAGAAGGAGACCTATGCCTATCTGTCTTTTATGCTGACTTCTAGGGAGTTTCTGTACATAAGCTCAAGGTATCTAAGTCACCATTTGACTGTCGAAGACTAACAATCGTCACAGGCACTCACTTTCTTTCTCTACTATCAAATGGAACCTACAGTTGAAGTCGGAAGTTTACATACACTTAGGCTGGAGTCATTAAAACTCGTTTTTCAACCACTCCACAAATTTCTTGTTAACAAACTGTAGTTTGTGCAAGTTGGTTAGGACATCTACTTAGTGCATGACACAAGTAATTTTCCAACAATTGCTTACAGACAGATTATTTCACTTATAATTCACTATATCACAATTCCAGTGGGTGAGAAGTTTACATACACTCAATTAGTATTTGGTAGCAAGGGCAGAGGGGCCAGGCTGTCATGTCCTAAAATGCCCTGGGATTTGTAATGGAATGGAACATAGTACAACCACTCTTAGTTCATCTACTGATAGTGTGTGATACCTACTGTATACAGTTGAAGTCGGAAGTTTACATACACTTAGGTTGGAGTCATTAAAACTCGTTTTTCAACTGCTATGTTTTTGGCAAGTCGGTTAGGACATCTACTTTGTGCATGACACAAGTCATTTTTCCAACAATTGTTTACAGACAGATTATTTCACTTATAATTCACTGTATCACAATTCCAGTGGGTCAGAAGTTTACATACACTAAGTTGACTGTGCCTTTAAACAGCTTGGAAAATTCCAGAAAATGATGTCATGGCTTTAGAAGCTTCTGATAGGCTAATTGACATCATTTGAGTCAATTGGAGGTGTACCTGTGGATGTATTTCAAGGCCTACCTTCAAACTCAGTGCCTCTTTGCTTGACATCATGGGAATATCAAAAGAAATGAGCCAAGACCCCAGAAAAACTATTGTAGACCTCCACAAGTCTGGTTCATCCTTGGGAGCAATTTCCAACCGCCTGAAGGTACCACGTTCATCTGTACAAACAATAGTATGCAAGTATAAACACCATGGGACCATGCAGCTGTCATACCACTCAGGAACGAGATGCATTCTGTCTCCTAGAGATGAACGTACTTTGGTGGGAAAAGTGCAAATCAATCCCAGGACAACAGCAAAGGACCTTGGGATGATGCTGGATGAAACAGGTACAAAGGTATCTATATCCACAGTAAAACGAGTCCTATATCGACATAACCTGAAAGGCCACTCAGCAAGGAAGAAGCCACAGCTCCAAAACCGCCATTAAAAAGCTAAACTACGGTTTGCAACTGCACATGGGGACAAAGATCGTACTTTTTGGAGAAATGTCCTCTGGTCTGATGAAACAAAAATGGCCATAAACACCATCGTTATGTTTGGAGGAAAAAGGGGGAGGCTTGCAAGCCGAAGAACACCATCCCAACCGTGAAGCACGGGGGTGGCAGCATCATGTTGTGGGGGTGCTTTGCTGCAGGAGGGACTGTTGCACTTCACAAAATAGATGGATGGCATCATGAGGAAGAAAAATGATGTGGATATATTGAAGCAACATCTCAAGACATCAGTCAGGAAGTTAAAGCTTGGTTGCAAATGGGTGTTCCAAATGGACAATGACCCCAAGCATACTTCCAAAGTTGTGGCAAAATGGCTTAAGGACAACAAAGTCAAGGTATTGGAGTGGCCAACACAAAGCGCTGACCTCAATCCTATAGAAAATTTGTGGGCAGAACTGAAAAAGCGTGTGCGAGCAACGAGGCCTACAAACCTGACTCAGTTACACCAGCTCTGTCAGGAGGAATTGGCCAACATTCACCCAACTTATTGTGGGAAGCTTGTGGAAGGCTACCTGAAAAGTTTGACCCGTGTTAAACAATTTAAAGGCAATGCTACCAAATACTAATTGAGTGTATGTAAACTTCTGACCCACTGGGAATGTGATGAAATAAATAAAATATGAAATAAATCATTCTCTCTACTATTATTCTGACATTTTACATTCTTAAAACAAAGTGGTGATCCTAACTGGCCTAAGACAGGGAATTTTTGCTAGGATTAAATGTCAGGAATTGTGAAAAACTGAGTTTAAATGTATTTGGCTAAGGTGTATGTAAACTTCCGACTTCAACTGTACATACCATCTGCATGTTGCGGCTCAAACTTTTCTTGGCCAGGAATTTTCAATAAAACCTCAGATTTATCCCTGGTCACAGTTCGTGTTCCATTGTCCAAAAACCCCTTTCCAAATGGTTTTCATTAGACTATCTTTTCCGATAAAGATAAGTGAGGAGAAATCAGTGGCTCCATGACTGCACGGTCCTGTAAGTGCTCAGGGACGCCTCTTGCTTTTGGCAGGATGAGCTACAGTATGCTGTAGCAGTGCTGGAGACTCGCCACCGCCAATCTCCAAAACCCAACGACGATGTTCCGCCTCAGATTTATTGCTTTATAATGGGGATATCCTCCTCAGTGGTCATTACCACAGACAGAGACTCAGGCTCCAGCTTCGTTAGCAGGCTTTTTCCCAGCCGTCCAAACAATCTCATGAGAGACTTAGGTGTGCCACAAACCGAGTTAAGTAGTGATTTAAACAAACGCAGTGGGAGTTTAGCCGCTATTTGATTTATGGAGCCGGTCAATACAATAAGTGGAGGCTGGGATAGTACGGTTGGGTGCAGGGGCTGTAGGGATGCTGTTACCGAGCAGTGAGAACAGTGTGCTGGCTTACATGGACTGCTGTCTGGGAACCCTACAGCACACAGACAGATTAACAGTCTGGTTATTACTGAACTGACTCCCATCTTCAGCTCTTACTGGTCCACTTAGGCAGAGACAGGAGGAAAAGATGGGATCGGGAGAGAGAGAAACAAAGAGAGTGAAGAAGAGAAGAGAGGGAGCTACATACTACAGGCCACAGTATAATTCATGCTCACACGAAGTTTAAAAAAACATGCACACATACTGTACACATTCACTCACACTGAGCAGTGAATGCACTTGGAGGCATTTAGTACCGCTTGCCTGCCGTGTAATATGTAGGTAGCGAAAGGACCATCAGAATGAATCAATTGTCCAATGGTCCTTACCTACTGTATACAGACTGAGTAAATATTAAAATGTTTATGTCTGCGTGACCTCTAATTCAAAGCCATAACTTCCAGAGAAAATAAGCAGATGTCACTGATTTGTAAATAATCAGCTGACATTGAACAGTCAACTCTTCTTGTGTGCTTAAAAGATAGTAAGCAATTTCTTCCCAGTCCATTGTAGTTGGAGTGTGACAGGAGGTGATACCCATGACTAGAGGCAGTGATTTCCTAACTTTTTGACATTGTGACCGAACTAAATCCTCTTGAATAGACAAGACAATTAGCTTCAGCCTCACAACCAAGAGGTACTGGTGACAACCCACGGGGAGGATTAACCTGAGGTCACAGGAATTCCAGGGTCAAGGTGCCTCTCACCCATCCACCCCAACACTGGCAGGCAGACCCTGCATATCATGTATTCCTACGCTATCGGATTTGGACCAGGGCCATAAATTAAGTCTCTCTTTACCTTGCTCCATTACACCACCACCCCTATTCTGTATTTCTCTCCCTCTCTTAGCCAGACTATGTCTGACCCTTCCTTTTGACAGGCTAGCTCCACAGTGACGAGAGCAGGCCCTGCATGGCTCCATATGGATGCAATTATTCCAGGCATTTCGACCACTTCTAAAAATGTTAGCAGACACATTTCCAAAGGTTAGGCAAACATCGAAAAACACGCACCTTTGATCATATCTTATGGGACTTTGGCTGAAATGCACCTTTCGCAAAGACATTCATTCCAACTCAAATGGGGTCAATAGCAACTGAAACAATTGAAAGCTGCCAATGTATTCAGCATTATGACCCAAAAAACCAAGGCTAAATCTGACTATCACTCTATTGCTCGAGCCAGTGATTTATGTTAAATTGAACCTACTATACAAACATCATTCTGTAACATACATGGCCAAGTGTCTGCCACGATACATCATTAAATTAGCCACTACTTTACCAGTCTAAGGGGTATTTAGTTGCACCTGGAATTCAAGCCACTGACTCATACCACTGAGTGGTGATGATGATTTGTGACTCTCACGTACAGACAAAGCTTAAGATATTAGTCTAGACTCCAGACCCCCACACTACACTAAGAGAGGTCTATTACGGGTGCTTTCCCAGGGATATCTCAATGCCTTACAGTCTGTGGATGGGAGTGGTGGGTTGGGGGAGGTTAGGAGGGTTGAGTTAGCAGGACGTGAATCAAAACAAAGCGGTTGGCATGTTCCTGTGAGAGCAGCTCCAGCCACGGCTGAAATCTGGTCACTGTAACCCAAGTTGAGTCTGGGAGAGGGGCTCCCTCTGAGAAAGGCAACCCGTGTCCCGAGGGGGCTCAGTCTGTCCAAATATTTGACCAAACACGCAGATAAGTGTCTGTAGCCTGCAGACAATCACAGAACACTGCTCTCTCTGCTTGCTTCCACTTACAAGAGATTCTTCACTCAAAATAAGTTTGACTTAAAGTTCCAATACAAGTTGCTGTGGAGTTCCTTGGAGGATATTTTCATGTTTGTTTTAGTATAGCAAAAGTATGAAAAAGTATTGCACTCCCTCTGGAATATCTTTGGTCTCCAAATGGTGTGGGAATAAAGACACAGCATCAAAGTAAGTAGAAAACCCCTTAAACTAAGTGTTTCCACTGTAGATCATGAAGAACTTAAGCCAAGCAAAGTGGCCAAATATTCTCAAGCCATGCTGGAAAAGCAAGTGGACCTCTCTTTCAAGGACTTATCATCCAAATCCCTCCTTTGGTCACAACAAAGGCTGTGGTGGGTTTTCCTGGGTCTCGTTCCTTCTGTGGACAAATGCATTCCAGGCTGGCCCACAGAAGTCAGGGACGCAACCAGGCCTCTCCAGCTGGTCCCGCTGACCCTCCATAAATCATGTCTGCTGCCACTCAGAGCATAACACAGACAGACACACTTCAGAGCCATGCCAATGCCTCGCCGGCTCCTGCCCTTTAGCAGACAACACATTTCAGGTCAGCCAGGTCAGTGCCGTCCCACTGGGCACACACTGGTTGAATCAACGTTGTTTCCACATCATTTCAATGAAATTACATTGAACCAATGTGGCATATATACGTTTAATTGACATCAGGGCCCAGTGGGTTATTTGTTTATAAACGAGAGGTACGTGGCTTTTTGAAGGTTGTTTTGGGGTGTCTGGAATAGTTACAATATGTTCTTAGACTCTCCTGAAATAGTTGTGCTCCTGGATTTCCAGACAAAACAATACAAATGTTTATGGGGACTTGGAGATGAATGATTCTTGTATTTGATGTCTCTATTCTTAGTCTCCTCAGATGCACACTTGTTTGGTTGTTCTGCACTATGGGGATGATTTGTGTCCTTTGGTTGGTGAGTAGGGAGTTCTGGATAATCTAATGATGCACTGGAGGAAAATACTCAGTCCATTCCCAACTGTGGATCGAAGGAACATTATATACAGTGCCGTCAGAAAGTATTCAAACCCCCTTGACTTATTCCATATTTTGTTATGTTACTGCCTGAATTCAGAATGGATTACATAACTTTTTTTCTCACCCATCTACACACAATACCCCATAACGACAAAGTGAAAACATGTTTTTAGAATTTTTTGCAAATCTATTTAAAATGAATTACAGAAATATCTCATTTACATACAGTACCAATCCAAAATTTGGACACATCTACAGTACTCATTCCAGGGTTTTTCTTTATTTTTAGTATTTCCTACATTGTTTAATAATAGTGAAGCCATCAAAACTATGAAATAACACATGTGGAATAATTTAGTAACCAAAAAACTGTTAAACAAATCAAAATATATTTCATATTTGAGATTCTTCAAAGTAGCCACCCTTTGCCTTGATGACAGCTTTGCACATTCTTGACATTCTCTCAACCAGTCTCATGAGGAATGCTTTTCCAACAGTCTTGAAGGAGTTCCCACATATGCTGAGCACTTGTTGGCTGCTTTCCCATCACTCTGCGGTCCAACTCATCCCAAACCATCTCAATTGGGTTGAGGTCAGAGGATTGTGGAGGCCAGGTCATCTGATGCAGCACTCCATCAATCTCCTTCTTGGTCAAATAGCCCTTACACAGCCTGGAGGTGTGTTGAAAAACAAATGATAGTCCCACCAAGCGCCAACAAGATAGAATGCTGTGGTTGTCACACCCTGATCTGTGTCACCTGTCCTTGTGCTTGTCTCCACCCACCTCCATGTGTCGCCCATCTTCCCCACTTATCCCATGGGTTTTTATACCTGTGTTTTCTGTCTGTCTGTGCCAGTTCGTCTTGTTTGTTCAAGCATACCAGTGTTTTGTGTCTCAGCTGTTGCTTTTTCCAGTTTCTCTTTTCTCGCCCTCCTGGTTTTGACCCTTGCCTGTCCTGTCTCCGAGGCCACCTGCCTGACCACGCTGCCTGTCCCTGACCCTGAGCCTGGCTGCCGTCCTGTACCGTTGCTCCTACTCTGGATTATCAACCCCTGCCTGCCTTGACCTGTCGTTTGCCTGCCCCTGTTGTTACAATAAACATTGTTACTTCACACACAGTCTGCACTTGGGTCTACCTTGATCCCTGATAGTGGTAGCCATGCTTGTTAAGTGTGCCTTGAAATAATACAAATAAAGAAAAACCCTTGAATGAGTAGGTGTGTCCAAACTTTTGACTGGTACTGTATGTCAATACTTTGTAGGTGCATATTTGGCAGAGATTACAGCTGAGTCTTTCTGCCTAAGTCTTTTAGAGCTTTCCACACCTGGATTGTGCAACATTATTATTGAAAATATTCTTCAAGCTCTGTCAAATTGGTTGTTGATCATTGCTAGACAACATTTTCAGGTCTCGCCATAGATTTTCAAGTAGATTTAAGTTAAAACTGTAACTTAGCAACTCAGGGACATTCACTGTCATCACCTCCCTGGTCTTTGTGGTTGAATCTGTATTCGAAATTCATTACTCGACTGCGGAACCTTACAGATAATTGTATGATTGGGGTACAGAGATGAGGTAGTCATAAAAAAATCATGTTAAACACTATTATTGCACACAGAGTTTGTCCATGCAACTTATTATGTGACTTGTTAAGCACATTTTTACACCTGAACTTATTTAGGCTTACCATAACAAAGGGGTTGAATACTTATTGACTCAAGACATTTCAACTTTTCATTTTTAATTACTTTGTAAAAATGTCTAAAAACATAATTCCACTTTGACATTATGGGGTATTGTCTGTAGGCCAGTGACAAAAAATCCAAATGTAATCCATTTTAAATTCAGGTTGTAACACAACAAAATGTGGAAAAAGTCAAGGGGTGTGAATGCTTTCTGAAGGCACTGTAAATGCACGTCAATGCAGCAACCGTAAATTGGTCACTTGAGTTCCCTACTCACATTTTGGAATCAGGGTAATAAATAATAACCTTTTGACCTCTGACAAATTGTGCATGAATAATAGCATTACCAAATGCATATGCTTATGTCTAGTAATACTGCTCAACAGTAATTTGTTATGGTCACTTAAAATACAGTCCAGGGAGTATCAATCAAGTAAGAATCATGCCAAACCCAGCAAATAACAACTCACTACAAAGCCTGGGTTTTAGTGGAGGAAAGCGAATGATTGAGGCAGCGTTCTCAAGGCCCTGTCATGAAAGCCATCGAAGCAGAACAAAAATATGAGTCAAGTGAAATATTACAGCCACAATGCTATTTTTTTCCCTTGACGTAAAATTACATTTAACAGAGACTACGAAGCCTTTAATGGATTGGATGCATATGGGAACTCAAAAGGACACGGGTGAGTATGGGAAGCACATGGCATATGAAGAAAATTCTGTGAAACTGATTGAAAAAGAATCTGTTTTGTTCCCTCAACATTATGGACAGCTTGAGTCAAAATGTGTGTTCCATTGGCTCTGGACCTTCGTAGACTCTGTGCCTTTATGACTGGGTTACACTGGATGCTTGAAAGTGCAGAACTATGTCCCCTTTGAAACATCTAGTTCTCATTGCTACGGACAATAAATCTATTGTCTGCTTCACCACCAAAGACTGATTCCTTCTGGTTAAAGTCTGACAAAGTTAGTGCACGCACATCCAGCCAATTTCACAGGTGCAATTTCACAGGTTCTAAACCTGACGAAGACGGTTAAAAAGCTGCACAGTATAACTATATTTTTTCATTTTTTCCTATGAAATCGGACACTTGCCATGTGCCTGCAACATGCTCATCTTGACAGGGACTGGCAGTTCATGAGAACACTTGCTTACAAAGTCCAATAATAGGCTCCCTGTCCAATGGCTCCAAAGAGTGGATGTCGTGATGACTCTTCTCTTAACCGGCTGTTTCCATAGACCAGTGAAATCCGGGGTATGGCAGCTGTGCATGCACTACCACAGACAGCTGGCTGAGACCCAGCTTTCACATCCACCAGGTTTCACACACACACACACACACACAAACACACACAAAGGCTAGATGACACACTCGCCGCCCAGCGCATTACGGCATGACAACAACCTAGAAGAGCTCATTCTAGAAGAGTCGCAAACCTGAAACAACAACGACGCGCTGGTTTCAATTAACGCAACGGCCCTGGGAGCGAACGCTGTCTGAAACAACTGTGTCGATAGAGTGGGGGGGAGACCTCCCAACCCCAGATGATGTCATTTCTTTCCCTCAGAAGCATATGCTTTCTGGGTAAAGACGGGAAAGGCATGTGGTTCTTGCCACAACAGTAAGTGGGCTGACTTCTGCAACTGTGGCTTGCCTATCCAGGGATAACATTGCCTCCCGAGCACTGATCCTGGGGTGCTTTGCTTCATCAGTCTAGAGACGAGGCTGTGAATAGCACCTTGCTCTTTGAACTTTTTTTGCCATTCAAAGCACATTGGAGTTTTGCAATGGGTATGTGTACAGTGAATGTGTACGGCTCCTACTGCTGATGTTCCAGGAATAAAGGACAGGTTACAAATCTCTAGTCTCTGCATTTCCATATCTCCCTCTTCCTCTATTGCTTTATACCTATATACTGTATGTCGTTTGGCAGACACCTTTCTCCAAAGCGAATAACAGTAGTGCTTGCATACTTTTTCATATGGGTGGCCCCAGCAGGAATTGAACCCACGATCCTGGCAATGCAAGCGCCATATGAAAACCCTTTAAATAACCCTTTTTGGTTCCAGGTAGAACTCTTTACACAGAGGATTCAACATGGAACCCAAAATAGTTCTACCTGGTACCAAAAATGGTTATTCTATAGAACAGCCGAAAAACCCTTTTGCAACCCTTTTTTCTAAGAGTGTACCAACTGAGCATGACAGGACCACTCTCCCATCTCTTGCTGCCAGGTCCTTCACCTGAAGCTGCAACAAGGTTACACTGGAGAATTCCAGACCAACATTTTGATTCAGCAATTATAACTGAAAGAAAATGTTTTTTATGACTAGCACTCATTTTCTTTCTTTTCTTCAAAGTTTCTTCAAAATTTCTTCAAAATTTCTTCAAAATCAACAGATCATGTCATGCATGCAGGACATGATATCTGATTGCCATGGTTGAGCTCCCATGAAGGTGGATTCCGCAGCCATGTGAATAACTGCAAAGATGGAGATGTTTGGTGATGGGGCCAGAAGCAGATGTTCAAGAATCATGGCTGAATCCTAATTTGTAACGGGTGCTTGAGATTCACGCAAATCTCCCAATGACAGTTTTACATGATTTACTGTAGGTGAATGTTAAGTGAAGCTATTTGCATGTGGCATTTGTGTGTGTGTGTGTGTGTGTGTGTGTGTGTGTGTGTGTGTGTGTGTGTGTGTTAGAGCTGAGCTTCCTGCCCTGAAACAGCCAATCCCAGGGGTTCCTAGTCTGCCCTGTGAAGACATCCGCTCTAACAGGGGAGAGGTAGAAAGAGAGAGAGTTTGGGTAGGGGGGTTTGGTGCATTAACAACAGCTGGAGCGGATGACCTTGGTTCCCCTGAAACCAAAACAAGGCTCTCAGTAGAACAGACCAGTAGGGCCAGGGGGTTCACTTTACCGAGGGTCGCCCCACTCCACAACAGTCTGGCTCTGTTTACCCATTCACAGGGAAAGCACTTCCAGTCAGGGAGAGGCCCCTCTCCAGACAGTACGTGGAGGGGTGTGTGTATGTGTGAATGTACTTGTGTGTGTCACTGCCATAGAGATTGATAGAGGACTCTTCATTGTATCTGTCTCATTATGGCGTCTGTGACTGCACGGGCAACGCCATTGAGGTCATTTCCATTTTGAAGTAAGTAGTCCATTTTCTTCTTCTACTACTTCTATGAGTTGGTAAACAAACTGAAAGGGTGCATATAAAGCCAAGGTTGGCGATTGACTGCAACCTGTTATGGAATGTTTATTCACAAGTATAATTCATTGGCTGATCCCTCTTGATGACATGGATGGAATTATGTGCTCCTTCCTTAACCCATAGGAATTCTCACCCAGTTGACTACTTCAAAATGGTGAAAGTCCTCAATGGCGCTCCCCACGCTAAAACAAGCTTTTGGGCCCTAGAGTCCTCTATCATTCTCTATGGTTACCGCACAATGCCTTACAAATATGACAACAACATACTGTTTTTGGTACAATTGTAGGATAGAGTGCAGCATCATCATCAGGTAGCCACTGGAACATCAAGATATAAAAGATAGATAGCAATGCATACAGACAGAAACAAGTAAACATGTCGTCCCCCACGAATGATACAGCGCCATTAACAATCATTTCACATCTTCATGACATATGCTTTCCTTCAGTAAGTTGACTCCTCAGAGCACAAAGGAGGGTCATCAATCCTATGTTCAACAGAGCTACAGTCTGAACTGGGGAGCAGAGCCATGGTCTCTGTATCAGACACCGGTCATCAATCTGAACCTCCATATCGGTGACATGAGAACAGAAGAAAAACAGTGTCTTGGTCCATTAAGTTACAATAAGGAACCTTTTCCCAAGAAGAAGCAGAACAGTGAGTCCAACCAAAAGGGAGGACCAGTAAGTATAATCTGTCATTTAGAGCCAAGTTGAGCTTTTGATTCAGTGACTATCCCTATCTATTGTTTTCCTTACACCACAGTCAGGAGATTCAATAAACAAAACAAACCACACAAACAAAAGGCCCAGCCAAGAATACAGAGCATGAGTGGGTGATGATCAGCCATTGTTTTTCAGCCTGTGATTTTGATGTCATTTATAGCAGGGAGTTTAGGATGAAACCAATGCATGAGGTACACAATGGGACTACAGTTTTGACTGCAGTGCCCTTGTGGCATTTCTACCTCCAGCTCACCAGTTCTCTGAGTGTAAAAGGCAGGCAGACGGACGGACGGACGGACAGACAGACAGACAACACAGGTACAGTACTCACCCTCTCTGCAGCTGTGGCCCATAAAGCCTGGGCAGCACCTCCACTCCAACGCCGTCACCTGGCGATACGTCAGCATGTATGTGGGCCGGACAATGGTTCTGTAACTGAAAGCAGAGCATAGTCACTAACTGGGGCAGATGTTCACTTCATGGACATAATTATAGGCCTTTACAATGATTTCAGTAACATTAACAACAGACAAGGGAGAGAATACATTGACCTCTTTACACAGGAATAACTCTAAATCAAAAGATGTTGAACCTGTCTATAACATAGGGATAAAATAACAATGCCGATCCAAGCTTAACATTATGACCGAATACAGGGAACCCATTAAAGTAGTCTTTCTGGATGGATCCCAAAGACATAAAATAACCAAACAGTTGCAAATCACACACATCTATATAATAAATGGCTATGGTCTTACATTAGTGTCTGTTCTGGGAGCAATGGCAGACCTGGGAATACTGGAATGGGAAAAATCATATTCATATGCCTTAATGGTGGATGACTTGTTGCTCTGTGTGGTGGTCGAGGGAGTAAATCTGCCTTCTTCAATCAACAAACAAATAATATTTCCATGAGGCTTAATAATCAGTCATTAGACTGTCTGCAGTCAAAGCTGGATGACCCTTTAGGCTACAAATATACAAACACCATAATCATGACCCCTGTGCAACGTCTGGCCAGACTCGTGGCCAGCTGAACTGAAACCAGAATCAATGACCTGCTCTTTTCCATCAAGATGGCTTTGTCTTCAGGACATGTAGAATTATGATTCAGGATACACTGTCAGCAAAGGCCACCAAAATGTATAATGGCACTTGACACATAAATGTCCTAAAGAGAACCAAGGGAAACCTGGAAATGGTAGCCCTTCCCACATAGCGTTTGGCTCAGCAAGATGGTTGTAAGCTACTGCAACCCATTAGGATGTATATCTATATCGTTCTTTGACGGTGAATTGACATTGTGGGGCTCCTGCGCATGATCTTTTTAATTACATGCAGTGATTTGAGCAGATGATCCCTCAACATGAGATGGTCCCAGCGCAACTCTGAAACCAGAACCTCTCATGTCTGAAGTTGTATTTTCCACTACATGACCGGCCTGTTGGAGTGAGTGAGTGAACTGTGCCGACCATACCTGATGAGGTTAGAACAGGGTCCCGGCCACCGGCAACTCTGAAACATACGCTGTACCAGCTTCTCTGTCCCGTTGTGCACCTGGCATGACACAGTCTTCGACACTGTGTACTGACACCAGTTCCTACCAAAGGAGACCATAGGGAGGCAAAGGTTTAGTGCGTGTGTGTGTGTATGTGTGTGAGTGTGTTTTAGTTTTAGTGCGCGTGTGTGTGTGTGCATGGTATCTGGGAGATGGGGATCCAAATAAAAGGCAGTCAAAAACGTTTTTCCGTTTAACTTTGAATAATAAACCAAATATGTTTTTCCTATTCATCATTATTAAGGACAACTCTCTGGGCGGTCCGCTTTTGTCAGTTGAGACGTTTGGTGTATCAGGCCAAATCTAGACAATAAAAGGATGTGAGGATGTGAAATTGGAAATAAAGTTGTTTATAGTGTCATAAACTGGAGCTGAGAGGCAATTCACATACTAAGAGAGAGTATTCAATTTGGCAGCAATGTGCAACTTGAACGTCTGCTCCATTCTTCCAATCCAAACCCAGAACCACATCTTAATACTCTCTTCCATTATTGCCAGTACTGCTTTTCACTTCGTTATTCTTAGAGGGCAAGAAAATAGTTGTACCACAGTTATATACTTTTGGTTAAAGTCAACGCACAAGCTCATGCATGGTAGCATACAACTTCAACAGGGTTGATAACTATATAAAAATGTATATTTCTACAGATCAGTAGCTGTTTAACATTGAACAACAACTTGAACTCATAATCACTTCTCTGATGAATATTTGCTTGAGGTCCACTTACCTGCGAGCCGCATTGGTGCCTGCAGGGGGTCCAGCGGTGTGTTCAGTGTGGATGCGTTGCAATGTCACACCTGGAAATTGATAGATAAACCCGGTCCCTCGTGACAGACTGGGTGAAAACATCCAAATACAGAGAATGCTAAAAATGATTGAACCTGTCATTGTCCGAGAAGTTAGGTTTCTGTTCGAGTGAGAGGTTGAACACTACCTGTATTTTGAAGTGGACAAAGTTTGGAGACGCGCGTCTCGGGAAGTCAAAGCCGCCGCGCACGAATATATCGTCCTAATATATCGTTAAAGTAAATTAATACCATATAAATCTGCAACGTCGTGAGACATTCTGGAGCCTACTGTTCTCCCAGTCACTGCCTTTGTCGTGTTGCTAGGCTTCTGCCTTCCAAGTCTGGAGGGATTGTCTGTCTGCAGCAGCGTCTGAGCGCTATACGCACTGTAGTTTGGGAAGCTCGACCCAGTCGTTTTTGCGCATGGTTTATTATTACCGCTGAGTAATGTGGAAGGGATAAAGTTCACCACCATCAACAGAATAGATGGTGGTGGGCTAGATATTAGGTTTACATGTATGGAATAGGAAGACATCAAACGTTATCCATACATCATTTACGAGGCACCAACATTAAAACATAGGCTACTGAAGTGCATAAATTCACAGGTTCAAATCAAATGGTGATGCAAATCATATCGATTTCATTGGTCAAAAAGTGTAAAAAGTAGCAATTAAGCTGAAGAAAACAACTAGTATTCATCAATAGCTCTTTGGCTCTGATATGTCACCAGGAGAACTAGTAGCCTACATGCAAGAGTGCATTAGACATTGTTACATAGTAGCTTACTTACAACTAAACTAACTTTCTTTTGATCTCACATTATCAGAATTTAAGAATCATTTTAATAAAGAGGAGGTCCCTGTAACAGTCCCTTTGTCACATCATCAGCACATCAAGGAATTGCCTCAAATGCAAAAACAGTGCCATATGTGGTATTTTATGAAATAATTATACAAAAGGTCTTTATGAATGCAATAGTCTACTAAAGAGTCCAGAGACTTCATCTCCAACTACAACAACTTGTCTGAGAGAAAACATACAAACATCATTTATTTGTGCAACAATGCCACATGTAATTTATAACTCACAAATTGGCTATGCCATACAGAATATCGTAATACTGTCTACAACAAAACACACATTACAAACAAAAGCATTGGTTCACTGGATGAAGTAGGATTAGGAATACTTATTTAATAATACTGTATGAACATAAAAAATATGAGCTCTGTCATTGCTTAGTCTGAATATATCCATTGCACATTACCTTCGCCAACCACTTTAATCAGTTAGTTAGCACCCTCTTGTGGTCACAGTATATTATTGCCTCTGTGGTGAGTTCCCAAACAGCCTGTCCACTCCAGCTCTGTGTCCCACATCCCCTCTCCAGTCACCTGCACTTTCTCTGGATCAAATCTCCAGTAGTGCCGCTCCTTGAAGAAGTACACTTGTCCATCAGGGTGGCTGACGGCTCCGTTGGTCCCCCGGGGGACCCCCCTCCAGTCGTCCAGACTGCGGGGGTAGTATGGCTCGGGCCTCAGGGTCCCCAGGTTGAGCACAAAGTAGAGCTGGCCCTTGAACACCACCAGGTGGCCCAGGCGGGGGTAGTAGAAGGCCTGGTCAGGGTGTCCAGGGAGGCCCAGCTCGCTGCTCCTCAGGGGGAAGCCCGGGTCCACACCACTGCTGGAGTAACGCCACACTCGCCTACCTGGGGGAAGAGACGCAAGGAGGAAGGTGCTGGTTGTGTGAGATGTGAAATTACAATGCAGCAACACATATATGAGGACACAAACTGAAAAAGCAGTCTGTGTGAAACATTTCTGCTATAATCTACCTGAACTATAACCCCAACTACGATACAGGACAGATGTTACTATAACAAGAACAAATAATTTCAGGTACGTTTATTGCTGGGTAACTCGTGTCTTCATTTTCACACTACCTTTGAAAAAGTAGAACTTATTGTCCATCTGAGAGTAAGCAGCTGCCTCAATGGCGAGGGGTAGTCCTGGCCAGCGGTTCTGCAGAGGTAGAGGGGAGCTGGTCTTGCCTGCAGGAGACACAGTCCAGAACAGCCCCCCACGGAATACTAGGCTGGTACCATCTTGGTCTGCAAGGTAAGAAAAAATGAATTGTTTTCAGGAATCAGAGTATATCATCGTCTTCAGAAGTCAATGAAGAACTCTCAACCTACTATTCATGTAAATTGCTATGAGATTGATTACCTAAACAATCACAGGCCAAAATCCACCAGATGGCGCTGTTAACTTGTCATATTTGTCTTGTTCGAAACCTCAAATCTTATCCAAAACGTGCTTCTAGCCTCAAATATGCTAGGTAAGTACGACTTCCAGTCTGGTGACAAAGAGCCATTCATTTCAATGGGACCTATTTTTTGCCTTTCTAGCATGATCAGATATTGACCATCAATCAAGTCCTACCCATGGTGAGTGCATCAAAGAATCCCCTGCAGTATGGAGGTGGGGTGGAATCAGGCTTCCAAGTACCACCTTCAGACAGCTCCCAGTCCCGTAGAGCAGAGCTGAACACCTGACCAGGCAACTGGATTACCTGACCGCTCTCTGGCTTCCCTATGGAGAACATTCAATGACAAAAAGGACAGTAGCTTCAGTAATGTCCAAGCTTTTCTGACTACACGTAATATACATGCATATTCTTCTATGTTACTACAATAGACCAGGTGGATCTGCAAAAAGCTTGACTGATTTATTTATTTCTGACTGCACATTTACAAGTGGAGTACCATTAAAGCTTTCTGCTATGGACAAGTATCCACTGGGCACAGACATCAGTTCAACATCTAGTTTTGATTTACATTGGTTGTGTTGTCAACTAACGTGAATTCAACGTGAAATCAACATAAAATGTCACCATGTCATTGGATATAGGCTAAAAGTTGGGTAAAAAATGACCAAATTCCCTTATGTTGATGACTTTTTTTCAAGTCGAATCATTTCCCCACGTTGATTCACCATCATCACATTACATTTTGGGGTTGAAATGACGTAGAAACAATGTTGATTCAACCAGTTTTTGCCTAGTGGGTGCAGATAAGACCTATATGCCTGTTTCACAGCAAGTTTGAGAGGTAACATACACAAAAGACACTAATTGTCAGATTTGGCACGCCATAACATTGCAGAATGGAAAACCCAACACATCACAGATGACTGAGTGCTGAGATATTGACAGCTGAGCTGACTTTAAATTTACTGTATTCCAATGCCAAAAGAAGTAAAGAGAGCCAAATGATTTTACAATGCCACTGACTCGCAGACACAACGTCTCCTTTGATTTGTCTCCAGATGTTGCCCACCCGTTCTGTTTGGAAAACGTTGAGCAAACATTTGTGTAAAGGTCTGAAAGAAATCAGCATCCCTAAGGAGAGCGAGACAAAACATGGAGAGATAGTTTGTCTGGCTTCTCCCTGTTATACTGTCTAAATGGAAACGTTGATGTACAAGGAAGTTGCTTGTTTACTTTGGTGTGACCTTGAGAGGATGGGAAAAAAACACTGATCAACACTGTCTCCAGCTGCCGGAAGCCTGGCTCTGGGATATAGTGATCTTTGGACATCCCTCTGTGTACAGCATTAGAGCGGTTGGATGGAAAAAAATTACGTTTAAACGGTAGCATGTGTGATTCCCTGTAATGAATGCAATAGCTTAAGATACACATTTAATATGAAAAGATTCCCTCCTTTAGCTTTCTCAGTTGATGCTTCATATATCACAGGGTGGCCGGGACTGTCGGACACTATGATGTCATGGTGAATGATAGCACAGCAGATGGTGATGGGTTAAAGAAACGGATGCTGATCCAATCTCTAGTCAGATCTGTGGACTAAGTTCAGCATGAGGTCTCAATGTCATTATATCATCATCTCGTCACCCTCGTGTAACCTTGTTCCCTCCTCTACCTGACCACTGACTATTACCTCCATATGTTCTCGTTCCACTTCCTCACGTTTTCTTCTTCCACTTCAGTGTAACTTCGCTTTGGACTAGGCAATTTTCTTTGTACAGCAGTAGTTGTCATGTAAAGTGACTGGTTAAAAATAATGTTCAAATTCAAATTGAATTTCAAATAACTTTAATGTTCCTCTCTCAGAGTGGAGTAGGCCTACACACCATAGAGCTGCTGTACAGCAGTGATGTCATCCCAGCTCAGCACCGTGGCTTTCCCCAGCTTCTTGTAGTAGGGGGACATGAGAGCGTGGCGCACAGGAGAGTGCTCCAAGCCCAGCGTGTGGCCCACCTCGTGGGCAATCACCATGAACAGGTTGTGGCCCTTGTAGCCGTTCAGTGTCCAGCGCTCTGCCATGTCAAAGTGGGCCTCCCCTCGGCATGGGAAGAAGGCATGTGCTAGGGCGCCTCCTGGGGGTAAAAACAAGAACATACAGAGGGTTCAGCGGTGGAAGAGAAGCTTCTCAAAACAACCCATTGCCCTACCCCTTCAAACTGTACAGATCTGAAGGAGCCAGGTAGGCATAAGAAATATGGTAGAAGCTTCTCGACTCTCATTTTCAGGCTAGGTGGAACCATCAACATGTTTCTTATAATTATCTGGTCCATTAAAATCTGGAAACACTAAAGCGGTAGATGCTAGTGGCTGTTCTCAGACCAGGCAAGAGGGATCTGTAAGCATGTGAACATTGTGACAGCTGGGGATAGTTCCGGGCGAGATCTTTCACAGCGGAACCCAATTGATCTTTGGAAATTGCCCTGTTTGAAAATGCATTCTCCCTTCCTTTAGGTAAACTATGAACTGACAGGAATCAGTCAAAATGTCAAACCACTACTACATGGTATACTGCTATGCTCCCCACCTGGACCATCAAAGGCGTTGCCCATGCCGTCGTTGTGCTCCCCCTCGTAGAAGGCCAGCCGGATGTCAGCTGACCCCTGGGTGACCTCTCTGAAGGCCAGGGCCGAAACGTTACTCCACAGCTGGAAAGCGGTGCGTACAGCTAGGGCCACCTGACCCCGAGGGAGGTGGCCAGGCCAGTTCACCACCTGGTAGGTCAGGTGACGCTTGTGCCACCTCTCACCTGCAGAGAGATGAGATAGTAGACTGATAAATATAGAGGAGCAAGGGGGACTCATGACCAAGAAGTGAGATATTATATGAACGTTGAAAAAGAGTAGTTATGGTAAATGAGTCACTAGCACCCACTTTTGGGAGCACTGTTGTGCTGGGTAAGATTCAGATTGTCATTCATGCAGCTGGGAGAGAGGAGTATAAGGGGGAGGGAGAAGGAGACAGAGAGATAGAAAGAGGGAGAGGGAAGGAGAAGAGAGAGAGAGAGAGAGAGGGACGTTTGCAAATCACAATAATGGGGATGTGAGTGTTTCTTTTTGAACAATAAGGGTGAATCCTTTGGCGAAGTGCAGAGAGAGTAATGTTTATTACATTACTTGTGGTTACAGCAGTGACACAACTTTAAAAAATGTTATCAACTAATTCAGAAGAGCTCTTGCTGTGAAGGATTGGTAGGAGTGGTTGTCTAAGGCAATAAATCAATTATTTGTGTGTCAAAACAACTCAACTCCAATAAAAATAACCTTGTCAATTGACTGCAGCAGATTATTCCTCAATAAGACACATTCCCTAAGCAAGGCCACCTCACACGTGTCTGGATAAACGCTGGTTTCTAACAGAGGCACAGACCAGTGGGAAGAGATGGTCTTCTTCACCTGTATGAGCTTAGAGCCAGAGTGTGATAAACACATTTCAAGAGCATGTGTGAAATCGCATAGAGAAAAAAACGCTACAAGGTTTAACCTTTTTGCTAGCACTCCTTGAAAGAAAATTTATTGAGAACAACTCCACAGGACACTAAAAAAACTCTCATATCTCAATGTTTACAGTGAGCCTCATTGGTGTGACTAGATGAGCTAAGACTGTTCCAGCAAGCCTCATTGGTGAGACTAGATGAGCTAAGACTGTTGGTGCAATCGTTTGCGTCTCTCTGGTACTCGACCAACGAGCCAGTAAGAGCCAGCCCCTGCCTTGACTTCTGCTGGCTGCCTTCACTACTGTACTGTAGATAGACAGATACATATAACTATTCTCCTGTACCTCACTTACATTTGAAAGAATGCCATATTCTTCCAATTCAAATTCTGTAAAGTTTAATTTGGGACTAAAACTGCCTCTTTGCAGAAACTGTCCTTCAATCTCCTATCCGTGTGTGTAATCCATATTGATGGGATTTCTCTGAAATAGGATTGCTCCAGAGGATCCTGAGCCGTCCTTCCATGGACTCTCTCCCAGCATCTTTGCACAGGGAGCAGGTGGCAGCTGTCAGGTACAAACTTGCAGCTGGAAAAGTGGGCAGTATGACGCCTACATCTGCATTCTTCTAGTATTATCCAATCACTTCAGGGGCTGTGTGGAATTACATACTTTTCTCCATCCAGACCACAAACACAAACACCAGCACCCTAATACCCCAAAACAGCTCCATTTACCACTGAGCATGTAGGCCTATCTATCACACAGTGGAGATGTGTTGGACAGTCTCCATATGGCCCTCGGAACATTGAAAAGACTGTCGTATATCTTAATAATTTAGGCAGTGGTTCTCACAGACTAAAAGGGACTGGGGAGCTCCTTTAAGATGAAATAGGATGTGTGTGCAGAGAGTTTATATCAAATTTAGAATGTGCTTCCCACACACGTGGAGATTGGAGAATTCCCTGAAGATATTTCAATGGCAGTGTGTGTAGATAGCCTACATACAGATGTAGGATCTTATTTTTTTCACCCTGTTGCAGAACATTCCTGCAATGCAGGACATTTCAAACTTGTCTTGTATTTGAGGTTTAAAAAGGGTTCTAAAGTTTATAAATTCCACCTTGAACTTTCAGACTTGTAAATGAATCAAACCCTACAAAAATGTCCATTAATTATATCCACATAATAATTCACATGCCCTGTCGCTGCTGGATTGTTTTCCTGCTGTAGCAAACTGGATCAAATTATGATCCTACATCTGTACTATGCTGGCTCTGATTTACAGCAGTGGAGGCTCCTCAGGGGAGGAAGGGGAGGACCATCCTCATTAGTGAATTTCACAAAAATAAAATAGTGAAACATTGAAAAAGCTATCCATTTTAGATAAAACTATGCTAAATATATTCACATGTCCTCAAATAATTTAATAAAACACTGTTTTGCCATGAAGGTCAACAGTAGCCTTAGCAACACTCTGTAGGGTAGCACCATGGCGTGGCCGGAGGACAGATAGCTTCTGTCCTCCTCTGGGTACATTGACTTCAATACAAATTGAAGTGTCCCCAATACAAATTGACTTCAATACAAATACAATGTGGTGAGTAGTTTACTCAAAGAGAGAGAAAGACAATAGTTAGAACAGTTTTGAACAAATTAATTTCTTCCAAAATTATGGAGAAGCAAGAGAAAGAGAGAGCTAGCTATATTTTGTAGTATATACTTTTTAAACTTTCACTTACTTAGCTAGCATCGAATGCAGCTACAGTAGCTTGTTTACCCTACTCAAACACCCGGTTCAAACAGAGAGATGCTATGTTTGCTAGCTGGCTATGGCTATCCAACACTGGAACTATTCCAAGTCAAGGTACGCTTTTGGTTTTATAAATTTATTGCCACCAGGGCCTGCTGGTGTAACTGCTAAACTGCTTGCTGTTGACTGTACTGCATGATTGTAGCGGGTTTACTAATGCGTTAGTTCTAGTAGATATGTTGACTATGACGTGACAATGATGTACAGTAGGCTGTGTGTGGTTAGCGATATGAAGGTTTGGCTTGAAAAGGTTTTTTCCACCTGTTCACAGACAGCTGATGTGTTGTGCACTGAAGTCCACAAGGGAAAAGGTGAGAAGAGAGCGCGTAGATAGATACGAGAAGGAATAATATATACAAGGAGCCGTTTGTATGTAGCTGGTATGAAAATGAACTGTGTTTGCATGCGATCAGGGGTGTATTCATTGTGCCAATTCTGTTGAAAAACATTTCTTAAACGGAAGAAAACGGAACGAAATGGGGATAAACATATGTAAATTTTTCCAATAGAAACTCTTGTTTGCAACTGTTGGACTAATGATTACACTCTAGATCAGCTAGATGCAGGCAAGATGTATGCAAGGCGGTATTAAATGTGTCACTGTCTGTCACCTTGATTACGCAAAATTCTCTCAACCTGTGCACCTACGTTGTAAACTTTCCTTCAACCTCATGATGGGTACAGGGAGAATTGTAGCATCATGTAGTAGCCCAAACCTATGGATGTTACATTGAGCTGGGTGAATGGAATATGAATGACAGTCATCCAATATGCTGTAATAGAAATAAGGCCATGTTCATAAAATAAAAAAATCATCCTCCCTCATCTTAAACGGCATGAACCCCCCACTGATTTACAGTTTGTAGTGAACTCCCTAACAGAGACCAACCACAGAAAGCACATGGCCATGGATGTTGACTGCCACTAGAGTCCTTCAGTGGAGGTCTCAAAGCCCATTTTCTCAAATTTGGACTTCGAGGCCAGTAGTAAAGCTGATTTTCCTTGTTTTCCTCTAACCTGGGACTAATTCAAGGAAAACCAGCCTTCGATTTGAGACTCCCTGCCTAACAGTTGATAACCCCCTAAAAAATAATTTGGTCATTGAAGAAACCAACAGGGCAGCTTGCTATTGGGAGTCATTGAGCAAACAACAATGTTATGACCTCAATAAATGGTAATAGTTGATTAGATGATAATTTAATTGAGGATGCAGTATCGAGTCACAGTACAGCTGATGAGATTAGTTAGCCTGACCTCTCCATTCTAGACAATAAAGTCACATTGGCATTGCTATAGCAGTCTATTCTTGAAATATGACCTATATAATCAAGTCCATCTGTATGGGCCAACTACATTTCAATCAAACATTTGATCTTCAAGGAAGGAATAAAAAAATGAGTAATATCTAGGAGGTTGGTTTGAAGTTGGCCAGAAGTGAGCCCAAATCATCTAAAGGATGTCCATGGATTGGCCACTAACCTAGCTGGCTACGGCGCTTCCTGCGTAGACGCTGTCCAATGTTAGGTTTGGTCAGACCTCCATGGAAGATGTCGTTGACCTTCTGTGCCCAGGCCTGCTGGCCCCTGTCATCCCTCACCCCACACCTGGGCTCTGCCATCTGGTGACGTGTGGCACTGTCCAGACGCCCAGTGACTGGCAGGTGGGTGAGCCACTGGAACTCCCTGAGAGGCAGACAGAGGAGAGATGGATGAATGATAAAATAAGAGTGAACGGCAAACGAAGATCGGAGAGCAAATCCAGAAAGTAGAATCAAAAAGTTGCAAACCCTAAGAATGTGGTGCAATCAATACAGCACTTTACAAGTAATCCACATGTGATGATGGTAGTGTGTGTTCTTTACAACTGACCTCAAACTAACCTTTTTGTGGAAGGTACTATGCAGTGCACAGACCCTCTCGCGCAATCAACTTCATTGAGATATGTCTAGTTTCTTTGTAGGCCTATTCGGCGGGAATAATGCGAAGCCAGCTGAATAGCCTATTGGCTGTTTCTGTTTGAGTCTTTTATTAAAGAATGTGAAACAATGGTGTGTCGCATTTCGCTTCGCTCCACAGGTAGTATTACATTTCATTTCGGTTTGATTTGATTTGTAGCAATTTTTTCTTAGCTAGCTACATAGCCGTCTTTGTATCAAAGATAATTGTGTAGTTTAGAGTAATTATCGAGGTTAGCTAGCCAGCTACTTTCGTCCTTCTAACGTAGTCAACACTGCTAGCCAGCCAGCTAGCTAGCCAACTTCTACCGAATAGCAGCACTGTAGAAACTATTACATTACAACGGAACGACTTGATTAGTGTAGTGTTAGCTAGCTACATAGTTGTCTTTGCTGTCTTTGTATCTAAGATAATTGTGTAGTTTAGAGTAATTATCGAGGTTAGCTAGCCAGCTATTTTCGTCCGCCACGCCGCCGTTCTCCTGCCTAGTCAACACTGCTAGCTAGCTACCCAGCTAGCCAACTTCTACCGAATAGCAGCACTGTAGAAACTATTACATTACAACGGAACGACTTGATTAGTGTAGTGTTAGCTAGCTACATAGTTGTCTTTGCTGTCTTTGTATCCAAGATAATGGTGTAGTTTAGAGTAATTATCGAGGTTATCGAGGTTACCTAGCCAGTTATCGAGGTTACCTAGCCAGCTACACTTTCAAACAAAGTCAACAACGCAGCCACTGCTAGCTAGCCTACTTCACCAGCCAGCAGTACTGTATCATTTTAGTCAATAAGATTTTTTGCAACGTAAGCCTACCTTTCTGAACATTCGAGACGTGTAGTCCACTTGTCATTCCAATCTCCTTTGCATTAGCGTAGCCTCTTCTGTAGCCTGTCAACTATGTGTCTGTCTATCCCTCTTCTCTCCTCTCTGCACAGACCATACAAACGCTTCACACCGCGTGGCCGCTGCCACTCTAACCTGGTGGTCCCAGCGCGCACGACCCACGTGGAGTTCCAGGTCTCCGGCAGCCTCTGGAACTGCCGATCTGCGGCCAACAAGGCAGAGTTCATCTCAGCCTATGCTTCCCTCCAGTCCCTCGACTTCTTGGCACTGACGGAAACATGGATTACCACAGATAACACTGCTACTCCTACTGCTCTCTCCTCGTCTGCCCACGTGTTCTCACACACCCCGAGAGCTTCTGGTCAGCGGGGTGGTGGCACTGGGATCCTCATCTCTCCCAAGTGGACATTCTCTCTTTCTCCCCTGACCCATCTGTCTATCGCCTCCTTTGAATTCCATGCTGTCACAGTTACCAGCCCTTTCAAGCTTAACATCCTTATCATTTATCGCCCTCCAGGTTCCCTTGGAGAGTTCATCAATGAGCTTGACGCCTTGATAAGTTCCTTTCCTGAGGATGGCTCACCTCTCACAGTTCTGGGTGACTTTAACCTCCCCACGTCTACCTTTGACTCATTCCTCTCTGCCTCCTTCTTTCCACTCCTCTCCTCACCTCACCCTCTCACCTTCCCCCCCCTACTCACAAGGCAGGCAATACGCTTGACCTCATCTTTACTAGATGCTGTTCTTCCACTAATCTCATTGCAACTCCCCTCCAAGTCTCCGACCACTACCTTGTATCCTTTTCCCTCTCGCTCTCATCCAACACTTCCCACACTGCCCCTACTCGGATGGTATCGCGCCGTCCCAACCTTCGCTCTCTCTCCCCCGCTACTCTCTCCTCTTCCATCCTATCATCTCTTCCCTCTGCTCAAACCTTCTCCAACCTATCTCCTGATTCTGCCTCCTCAACCCTCCTCTCCTCCCTTTCTGCATCCTTTGACTCTCTATGTCCCCTATCCTCCAGGCCGGCTCGGTCCTCCCCTCCTGCTCCGTGGCTCGACGACTCATTGCGAGCTCACAGAACAGGGCTCCGGGCAGCCGAGCGGAAATGGAGGAAAACTCGCCTCCCTGCGGACCTGGTATCCTTTCACTCCCTCCTCTCTACATTCTCCTCTTCTGTCTCTGCTGCTAAAGCCACTTTCTACCACTCTAAATTCCAAGCATCTGCCTCTAACCCTAGGAAGCTCTTTGCCACCTTCTCCTCCCTCCTGAATCCTCCTCCCCCTCCTCCCCCCTCCTCCCTCTCTGCGGATGACTTCGTCAACCATTTTGAAAAGAAGGTCGACGACATCCGATCCTCGTTTGCTAAGTCAAACGACACCGCTGGTTCTGCTCACACTGCCCTACCCTGTGCTTTGACCTCTTTCTCCCCTCTCTCTCCAGATGAAATCTCGCGTCTTGTGACGGCCGGCTGCCCAACAACCTGCCCGCTTGACCCTATCCCCTGCTCTCTTCTCCAGACCATTTCCGGAGACCTTCTCCCTTACCTCACCTCGCTCATCAACTCATCCTTGACTGCTGGCTACGTCCCTTCCGTCTTCAAGAGAGCGAGAGTTGCACCCCTTCTGAAAAAACCTACACTCGATCCCTCCGATGTCAACAACTACAGACCAGTATCCCTTCTTTCTTTTCTCTCCAAAACTCTTGAACGTGCCGTCCTTGGCCAGCTGTCCTGCTATCTCTCTCAGAATGACCTTCTTGATCCAAATCAGTCAGGTTTCAAGACTAGTCATTCAACTGAGACTGCTCTTCTCTGTGTCACGGAGGCGCTCCGCACTGCTAAAGCTAACTCTCTCTCCTCTGCTCTCATCCTTCTAGACCTATCGGCTGCCTTTGATACTGTGAACCATCAGATCCTCCTCTCCACCCTCTCCGAGTTGGGCATCTCCGGCGCGGCCCACGCTTGGATTGCGTCCTACCTGACAGGTCGCTCCTACCAGGTGGCGTGGCGAGAATCTGTCTCCGCACCACGTGCTCTCACCACTGGTGTCCCCCAGGGCTCTGTTCTAGGCCCTCTCCTATTCTCGCTATACACCAAGTCACTTGGCTCTGTCATATCCTCACATGGTCTCTCCTATCATTGCTATGCAGACGACACACAATTAATCTTCTCCTTTCCCCCTTCTGATAACCAGGTGGCGAATCGCATCTCTGCATGTCTGGCAGACATATCAGTGTGGATGACGGATCACCACCTCAAGCTGAACCTCGGCAAGACGGAGCTGCTCTTCCTCCCGGGGAAGGACTGCCCGTTCCATGATCTCGCCATCACGGTTGACAACTCCATTGTGTCCTCCTCCCAGAGTGCTAAGAACCTTGGCGTGATCCTGGACAACACCCTGTCGTTCTCAACTAACATCAAGGCGGTGACCCGTTCCTGTAGGTTCATGCTCTACAACATTCGCAGAGTACGACCCTGCCTCACACAGGAAGCGGCGCAGGTCCTAATCCAGGCACTTGTCATCTCCCGTCTGGATTACTGCAACTCGCTGTTGGCTGGGCTCCCTGCCTGTGCCATTAAACCCCTACAACTCATCCAGAACGCCGCAGCCCGTCTGGTGTTCAACCTTCCCAAGTTCTCTCACGTCACCCCGCTCCTCCGCTCTCTCCACTGGCTTCCAGTTGAAGCTCGCATCCGCTACAAGACCATGGTGCTTGCCTACGGAGCTGTGAGGGGAACGGCACCTCCGTACCTTCAGGCTCTGATCAGGCCCTACACCCAAACAAGGGCACTGCGTTCATCCACCTCTGGCCTGCTCGCCTCCCTACCTCTGAGGAAGTACAGTTCCCGCTCAGCCCAGTCAAAACTGTTCGCTGCTCTGGCACCCCAATGGTGGAACAAACTCCCTCACGACGCCAGGTCAGCGGAGTCAATCACCACCTTCCGGAGACACCTGAAACCCCACCTCTTTAAGGAATACCTAGGATAGGATAAAGTAATCCTTCTAACCACCCCCCCCCCTTTAAAAGAGTTAGATGCACTATTGTAAAGTGGCTGTTCCACTGGATATCATAAGGTGAATGCACCAATTTGTAAGTCGCTCTGGATAAGAGCGTCTGCTAAATGACTTAAATGTAAATGTAAATGTAAATCAAACCTTCAAATCAAATCACATTTTATTAGTCACATACACATATTTAGCAGAGGTCATTGCGGGTGTAGCGAAATGGTTGTGTTCCTAGCTCTAACAGGACAGTAATATCTAACAATACACAATACACACAAATCTAAAAAGTAAAATAAGGAAATTAAGAAATATAGAGTATCTATTGTGAGGGTTCAGTGACCAGCCGGAGGAAGACGACATGACAGCACCCTCCTCAGGGGATAGGTACTCAGTGTAAAGCCAATTAGTACAGTACACACCTGGGCCCACTAATTGGCTTGGTGTCTCCTTCTATATAGGTGTGCCAGGAGATGAGCTCGAGGTGGATTGGGAGCAGACACGGGGACTGGTGAGGATGTTGGATTTTCCTACCTCAGAGAAAGCGGCTTTATCTGATGCACCTTGGCTCTATGTTAAACAAGGCAGGCCATAGATGGAGGGAAGCGTCCCCCCTGTAAATATGTGTAGACAATCGTCTAAAGAGAAGGGGAGACGTTTGTTGTTTTGTGTTCCCTTTTTGGCCATGGCCTTTTGGTCAGCTGCTTAGTTTAGGTTTATTCTTTTTACGCTGTTTCAGCGTTGGACGCTACCTTGTACTGGAATTATTTTGTTGGGTGAAAGAACCCGTTGAGTGACAATACAAAAGGAACCACAACCACTGCCTCCGGTCTGTTCAATTCATGCCTCCCGCCTGTGTTAGGGTGTTTCGGACTAGCTGACCCGTCGCACGCTGTGTATACATTTTTATATATATATATATATATATATATATATATATGTGTGTGTGTAGTATATTTGAGGAATACGTAGAATAGTATATGTACAGCAATAGTTAAATACGATGGCCTTGACTAGAATACAGCATATACATATGAAGTGGGTAAAACAGTATGTAAACATTAGAGTGACCAGTGTTCTATTGAAGGTTCTAAACCTGCTGAGCATGGGGGTAATGCATCGTCTAGCTCTTCATTAGTGTCAAATGCGTGTAGTTTAAATATCAGCATAAATAATAGCTGTCATATCACCTGGATAAATACCAGGCTCTGGTGGCAGACTGTTACTTCCATTAGTGAAACCAAGCTTTTGCTTTGTGATAGAAAATAAACATGCAATACATTTCGATAAATCTTTTAAATGAGTTAGGCTTTTCTTCTCCAAATATTCAGTAACTCACAGTGCAACTGTGAAAACAGAGACGTGTGCTTGCTTTTTCACTCAAGCACAACTGGAGAATGGGACACACTTTTGAGAAAGCTATGTCAACACAACCTCAAAGACATTTTCACAGAGAATGAAAAGTTTTTCCTCAGATTTGATATTCTGAGAAATTAGTGAGTACACAAAGTCAATGAAAAATGTACATGGCATATTCTGTAACAACCAATACATTGTAATCAATCATTGACCACACTCGATTAAAAATGTCCCTAATTTCCCATTATTACTGTAAAGTGCTCTTTCTGGTAGGTTAAAAGATGCCAGCCTTGTTGTACCTGAGAGCTGTGTTGACCTCAGTATCATTGTGTTGGTGATTCTCCTCCTCAAGGTATCCATACTTCTCCAGAAAATTCTATACAGGAAAACAGAACATACAAATTCAGAATGTGTATCACACTCTCTCCTGGACCATAGACTATGTTCAAGGAAAGGGAACAAATCAATAGGGGAGATTGGGGTAAATTGAGCCAAAGGGTTAAGTTTAGCCACCCTTTTTCTAGGAAACCATACATAAAATTCATCTGACCAAATATTTAAGAAAAGGTTGTCATTTCACAGAGCCTGTGAAGGAAGTTAGGTCCATGACGCTTGTATCTTAACCAAAGTAGATCATTTTAAGATTGTTCTATACATTAGTTGGGGTCTCTATAAGCTTCAATATGAGGTCCTAAAGCCAGCATGAAAGTGCATCCTTGTAGCTGTGTGGGCTAATATAGTCAAAATGTTTGCCTTGGGGTAAGTTGAGCCAATGTAAGTGTTTTCTTCCCAGGCGTAATGGAAATCATCAGCAAGCATATGATATGAGGTAACAGGGCCTGGCATATGTTAAAAGTGTGACAAAAAAAGTACAAAGTGTTCATTAGGTGTTAAGCGTGTGTTTAAAATATACTTAAAACGTAATTATGTTGAATTGTGTTTGGGAAATAAAGATAGACATAGTTTTAAAAAGGTAGCAGTAATATTTCATTCAGTATAGAAATGTGTACCAGGGTAAGTTGTGCCAAGAGACCACTTTTTTTGGACAAGCTATGTTTTCAAAACTGTAATGATTAGATGATTTTTGAGGATTTCCATGGATACACAACATCCTGAAAAATATGTATGTTAGATGGAGTGATGGTGAATGTAAAAACAGCTCAACTTTCCCCACTCTCCCCTACAAAGTAATTTAGTAATTTGTAGACTCCAACACATGAATGATTTCGAATACCATGGTCAAGACAGCCTGGAGGGGAGAGAGGAAAGCATTGGGCTGGTATGAAAGAACCTGAAACATCAAGCACTGAGTGAATGCAGCGGAGGACTCAAATTAGGGCTAAGTGGTCTTAGAATCATTATAGCAGATGCTAACACCAGAGATGCCATTGAGAAGTTTCACACCGCTGCCAGAGATGTTTGTGGTGGGTTGTTCCCCCATCATATTTTTCTATGATTGGATTGATTAGGCCCTGAGGGCCACCAGCCAGTGCTGTTCCCATGAGCAGCTGGGAGCGAGCAGAGTGCATTGTGGGATGTGGCACTCAGGCCCACTTCTGCAGCTGGGTGATGATAAGCGGCACTCCCCTGGGTCTTCCGTGGCCCAGGTCCCTTAAATGGCTGCCTAATGGAAACCAGCCAGCACAGCTGGGTAGAGACTAGAGAGAGGGCCTCTGCATTAGAGTGGAACTCCACAGACCATTTTAATTGCAAAGAAAACCAGACGGGTTGAATTGACTGGGTAGTCTTGGGTTTTGAATAAGGCTGGATCTAAAGCATGCTAGATGATACAGCGTTCCAACAGACAAATACAATGGACCATTGGTAGATCAGAGTGCCAGGGTGAAATCCTAACTTGAGATCAAGTGACGGGCATGGATCTAAAATTAAAATTCAGCCCGGAAAACGAGTCAGTTCTCTGTTGTTCACTATACTCTTCGTTATTTGTGTGACCAAAAACTATAAAAGTTGAAAATGGGCTGTACTGTACTGGGAAAATTGAGGAATAAGGCTACAATTAGGCTAAACCACAAAGAGCTCACAATGTAGCCTACTTTGTTGATCAAAAGCTCAATTCCCAATAAAGGAATGACCGTTGTGTGAAGTAAAGAACCATGAAACTGGGACCGACATTTTACGACGCAACGCAGACGTAAAGAATGAAAACGGAGCCATTCAATCTTGTCGTCTCTATGAGTAAGAGAACCAAAGGTTGACATTTTCCAGGCTTCCACAAATACAGACCCTTAGAAGTTTTAGAAGCAGAAAAATAGCTACTTGTTGGTGTAAAAAAAAACTCAATTCACAGCCTTTGTTTCCAGTTAGACACTTCTTGTGCTTTAAACAAGATGAAGGCTTCTTCGGTGGAAGGATGCTCAGTGGAAGAAAACATTCCTCCAGCAGGAGAGGCCTACAATTCCTGTTGCCACTTGCCTCCTAATTTACACCAACACAATGAGCCTTTCACTTGACTTTCACTATCTGGAAGGTGAACAACCATATGTCAAATGGAACAGAAAGCTCATGACCCCTTCAACCTCAAATATAGTTCAGTGTTGTTTCGGACATCAGGGTTCTCTGTCAATGACTTATTTCAACAGAAGTGCATGACAACGACAGTGAAGTGTGCAATGATGGACAATATAAACTCTAAACAAAAGAGGGGACAGGGGAATAAGTCAATTGGATTGAGTGGGAAGTATCACAGAACAAGAGAAGTGACCAGTATCACACATTTAACACTCCCAAATTAATCTAAACTCTACAATTCCAGAAGCATATCTGTATTTAATAATTGGAGACAATAAGTCCACAAGTAAACCTCATCTAAAGGAATCTATGCCTGGCAACAGTTTGTTGACTTGAGTGTTCCTGTGTATGCAACATGGTCTCTTGGAAACTTGTATTATTCTGTAGCTAAATCTGTGACATTCCATTTAGTATGATATTACATTACTTTACGAATGGAATAGCAATCATACAATATCATACGCATTATAAGACATACAGTCTCATATGTCTTATCTGGTCATACAATAGCATACAAATTGGATGATGTAACTTAACATATGTATTGTATTACGTATAGTATTCTACGTCTTTCTCTGAGAGAAATGTGCTTGTTGCGCCATAACAACAAAGGGGAGAATTTATGTTGGTGGTTAGGAGAACTAAAACAACAAAGGTTAGGTGAATTTACGTAGCAGGTTAGGTGAATTGTCTTACGTTTAGAATAATGGTTAGGTGAAGGGTTAGCTAAAATTCTACAGTTGACCTGATGTGACTCGAACATGCAACCTTTGGATTGCTAGATGGTCGCGGATTACGCCTACCCATCCTCCCCGACCAACCTCCCTACTTTCAATTCTGTCTATAGTAACTAGACCATTAGTAGGTATCATACGTCTTGGAGGTGCTCAGAAATACATAAAGTATGTTTCGTATGGCTCGGAGGCCAGGCTGGTGACATGCATTTTCCCTAAGGCGAAGGTACTGTCCCCGAACATCATCAAAGGATTTATATGCCCTAAACCCATACAGTAGTAGGTTGCCTGTCGTGTAAACATCATGCTGCTCCTGAACAAGGCAGTTAACCCAATGTTCCTAGTCTGTCATTGAAAATAAGAATTTGTTCTTTACTGACTTGCCTAGTTAAATAAAGGTAAAATAAATAAATAAATGTTAAACAGCACCACATCTAAAGACAGACCCATGTTGTGGTGAAACATAATGAACATATACATGTTTTTGTGCTAAGCAGGCTGCAGTCATCCAAATGAGCCCTGGTCACAATACTGGTGTTACTGCCCCTCCGTTTTCTTATCCGATGTTACCCATGTCATGTGTTTGGGACTAAGGGTGTGTAGAGCAACAGAGGGTACAATGTTGGACTGGCGGGGAGGCCAGGGGAGGAATCCAAAGGGCAGATTTACCAAGAGTTAAGGTCAGGAAGCCAGGCAAGCTGGGGTCAGGAACAAATTCGGTTTTGTGTGCAAAGCCATAATACTCTGACTGGGTCAACTAACCCTGAGCTCTGCTTACAACAAAGCGTGGTAAAGCCTTGCTGAGAGTTATCCAAGAAGTGAGGGAATCATAGTAACTCCTAGTTATCACATACAGTAATGTGCATCCAATAAAAAAACTCAGGAATAGAAATGACAGAATTTTGAATAAGAGTAAGACATGAGGAAGAAGTGGGGAAAGTATTCGGTGAAACTGTAATGACAGGAAAGTAAATGGCAGTACAATAACGTTACCCGTTGCCTTCTTCAAACAATTGAGCATCATTTATTACACTGAAATGTGAAAGCCAGTCCTTGCCATAATTCATGATTTTCCAGGTAATTTGCATAACCTACCTCAGCACTAGTCTCAGGTGGTGGCGGGAGATTTAGCAGCACAGGTGAGCCAACGGTAACGGTTGCCTTCAACGTGAGCAGCACACAAGAAAGCTGCAACACGAATGTCCACAAAGTTTTCTCAGGTAAAATGTTCATCTTGCCGACAACGACAACGCAAGTCTTCATACTTGGCCACGTTAAATGACTGAAAAACGTGTTGACTAAATATCCTGAAAGACATAAACTTGATATCGAGATGTCTACATTTCGCCGTCTGTATCTGGAGCCACAATGCGAGGAGTCTGCTCAGAGACACCGCCTCCAAAATTGAATGATGTGCCTCGTTTCCAACAGAATTCCAACTTCAGTCTTGGAACTAAATGTGGAGTTCCACAGCTGCATTCAATTTAGATTAACAACGCCTGTAACGTCCTGGAAAGAAAGGTTGGTAGCACCTGACCTTACAGCAGGAAATAAAGAAGTAACAACATGGTAATAATTAGTGTGCCTGCTGAATAGTACTATTGCTCATACTAAACTACATACTATAGCTGAAGCCAGTGCACACATTTTCTTGAAGAAATACCTTTACTACTTATAAAAAAAGTTAATATTTCCTGATGTATTAAAGACAAAAAAAAAACGGTGTTATTATTTGTTAAAAATGTGTTAATCACTTGTTATTTCTGGTTTTATTATTTTCATTCTTTACCATTGAAAACTGATATTTATTTATCTTTTTATGCAATCAAAATATAATTATTTGCCCAGATGGATTGCTGCTGAATAAAATGTACATTTCAAATAGTTCACAATTTGATTATTGAAGACCAAGTCCCATAAACTGTGCATCAAGTATTTTTTCTCTGGACATTTAAAAAATTGCCATTTCAAATAGTTTGCACTGGCAGGACAGGATTTTTGAAGACCATTCACTGTTCACAGAAAGTATATTTGATATCGACAAAGATTCTTATATTATCCATAATGTTTGAGCTGGTTGAATGGATATGACATGGCAATTTCCCTGACCCACCATTCACAGATGGTTGGGTGACCACAGTGAAAGGGGGCGGTCTCTGGTCTGTTGTCAACATTTTTGCAGCACTTCGCAGCAGAGAAGGTTAGGACCCCTGGTATAGAAGTGGCAAAACACATATGACGTAACTGCATGTGGTAACTAGTGATGACCATTTTGAAACGTCGTCAGTGATTTTTAGCTGGGAACGTGGCGACTCCCAGTGAGCATTCTGGGGATGACAAAGAGGAGACTTGGCTGATGACTGTGCCACGTTTTGTGAGCATAGAGAGGCAAGAGATAGCCAGACTACTAAATTGGGCTAAGGAACAGAATTTGGGTATTGTTGAAAGGCCATCTGTGCATGTTCTGCAAACAATAGGGCGGATGAAGGTGTGGCATGGGCGTGATGAACAGATAGATGTGGTTATAGACAGTGAGGAAAAAGAAAAACTGCAGAGGGAAGATGTGTGTTGAGGTAGATTTGGGCCAAGTACTACAAAACGCACTGTGCTGTCTCTGATGGCTTAGAAATATAACCTGATGAGATTGAGGATGAATTACCTGCGGTGGCAGATGTGGTGAAGACCGAGCCTCGACCAGATGGTCATGCAAAGGATGATTCTGGGCCAGTGGGAGTGACATTTGGCTGACCAATATGTAGTCTCAGGCTGGGTAGAAAAGAAATTGGACACTGTTAAATCGGTGAAGGTGGCTCGAAGTGGACTTGATTTTCTGTGTTTCTTCTGCCCAGAGGGAGCGGGTGCTTAACATCACATGCCTCGGGACAAGACCTGTGACTTGCTTTGCTCTCCAGAGCAGGGCGCCTTTGAGCGTTTGAAAGGAGTGATTACTTTGGTGGCGTTAAGTGTTGAAGTGGAGCAACTGAAATGTGTCTGTGATGCTCGCTGTTTGTTGCGATGCAGACCTGGTGGCGTTCTTGGTGAAACTGAGAAGACACTGTCCTTTTGAGTTTTGAAGCAGAGTCTTTACCTGGCAAAGTCATGTTAGGATATGTCAGTTATCCCGTGAGAGTTTTTGTACCAAACCCACAAAGGTGTTATAGATGCGAAGCTTATGGTTATGTTGCAGCAGTGTGTAGGAGGGAGATTCCCGAGATGTGAGAAGTGTGCAGGAGGGCATGGGACAAAGGAATGTGTAGTATTGGTGGAAAAAACTGTGTGTATCAATTGTGGGGGTGCCCATGTTGCTGGGGATCAGAAATGCCTGGTGTGGGAGAGATAGGTTGAGGTCAGAGTAGAACAGAAGGTGTCGTATGCTGAGGCAGTGAAGAGAGTAGAGGAGGATGGGTCAAAGGTGAGTAGTATCCTAGCTGTCTAGCGGTTAAGAGCGTTGGGCCAGTAACCAAAATGTTGCTGGTTCGAATCCCTGAACCGACTAGGTAAACAATCTGCCAATGTGCCCTTGAGCAAAGCACTTAACCCTAAATCAAATCAAATGTATTTATAAAGCCCTTTTTACATCAGCTGATGTCACAAAGTGCTAGACAGAAACCCAGCGTAAAACTCCAAACAGCAAGCAATGCAGATGTAGAAGCACGATGGCTAAGAAATACTTCCTAGAAAGGCAGGGACCTAGGAAGAAACCTAGAGAGGACCCAGTCTCTGAGGGGTGGCCAGTCCTCTTCTGGCTGTGCCGGGTGGAGATTATAACAGTACATGGCCATGATGTTAAAACGTTCATAGATGACCAGCAGGGTCAAATAATAATAATCACAGTGGTTGTAGAGGGTGCAACAGGTCAGCACCTAAATGTCAGTTGGCTTTTCATAGTCAAGCATTCAGAGTTCGAGACAGCAGGTGCGGTAGAGAGAGTCGAAATAGCAGGTCCGGGACAAGGTAGCACGTCTGGTGAACAGGTCAGGGTTCTATAGCCGTAGGCAGAACAGTTGAAACTGGAGCAGCAGCACAATTCAATTTTTCAATTCAATTTTATTTTATATAGCCCTTCGTACATCAGCTAATATCTCGAAGTGCTGTACAGACACCCAGCCTAAAACCCCAAACAGCTAGTAATGCAGGTGTAGAAGCACCTGCATTACAACCAGGTGGACTGGGGACATCAAGGAGTCATCAGGCCAGGTAGTCCTGAGGCATGGTCCTATGGCTCAGGTCCTCCAGGAGGAAGAGGGAGAGAGAGAGAATTAGAGGGAGCATACATAAATTCCCACAGGACACCGGATAAGACAGGATAATTACACCAGATATAACAGACTGACCCTAGCCCCCCGACACAATACTGCAGCATAGATACTGGAGGCTGAGACAGAAGGGGTCGGGAGACACTGTGGCCCCGTCCGACGATACCCCCGGACAGGGCCAACTAGGCGGGATATAACCCCACTCACTTTGCCAAAGCACAGCCCCCACACCACTAGAGGGATATCCGCAAACCACCAACTTACTACCCTGAGACAAGGCTGAGTATAGCCCACGAAGATCTCCCCCATGGCACGAACCCAAGGGAGCGCCAACCCTGATTGCTCTTGTAAGTTGTTCTGGATAAGATCGTCTGCTAAATTACTAAAATGTCAATGTAAAATGTAGTAGGCCTAGGCCAATACAGTGATACAAATATGTGCTTCAGTAAGGTTGGCTTCTTAGCATTTGTTGCCATGGTTATCAAATGTACCACAGAAATGGAACTTAAATCACAGAGAATAGATGTTGTGGTGGCAACTGCAAAGAAGTACTTGGGTCAAGGTGTTGAATTAAAAAGCCCCGTCCTCCCAGGCCATCGGATCAGTTATGGCCAAAGTAGTGAAATGAGGTGGTGTTTTCTTTTATAAAATAGTGGTATATATGTGTTGGGTTGGTTGGTGGTGCAATTCGTTTTTTTTGTATCAAATATGTTGGGGTGGTGGTGAATTATTTTTTTTTTTATATCACAAAATGTAAAGCTGACAATGAACTGACAGGGTAAAAATCTGTCGTTCTGCCCCTGAACAAGGCAGTTAACCCACTGCTCCTAGGCCATCATTGTAAATCAGAATTTGTTCTTAACTGACTTGCCTAGTTAAATAAAGGTTAAATAAAAATAAAATAAAAAAAGAGTTATGACCACACACTCCCGCACAGTAGGTGGCGGCATGCACGAAAAATGTGCAAACACAATGATACCAAAGAAGGACGTTAGTAGGATAGCGAGCTAGCTAATGTCAACTTTATAAAGTTTAGCTACATAGCTTGCTAGTTCCCTAAGCTTTTATCTAAATAGCTATAGTTTTTGTTGATAAACTGTCTAGCCACGGTGTTGTTAAAGATAATGTCAAATTGCTGCTGACAACTTCGTGATAGTTGACCAACTTATTTGGCTATCAGCTTTACTCCAGCTAACTTTAGCTTCTAGCTAGGTCGCTTGCATTCTAACTGACAAGCTAGCTAGCAAAGCTACTCGCTAATTTAGCTGGCCAAAGATCTCTGCCCTGCACGTTACTCCTCAGGTCTGTCATCTTTCTAGCTAGATATATCTTGCATTTATTTTACTGTAGAAAGTGTGATAACAATAGGTCAATGATTAAAGTATGATGACGAAAAAAACGATGAATAACGTTAACCCTTGGTGTTTGAGTGCAACAAGTAGCTAGCTAGCACTACTTGCCAGCTCTTTTTCAGGCTTGGTAGCTGTGATTGCTAGCTAACTGGCCACCAATATGCTAACACTGGCTTACCATACCATGTTGTGTTGCCATAGCTAGCTATTTAGCTTGTCATGAGCTATTCTCACAGCTATTTTAACTAACTACAACAATTGTCTTCAGCCATAGCTATCCAGTAGTGTTTCATACCTAGCCACCTAACTTTAGTCTGATTAATCAGGTTGTAACGTTAATACACAATTAATTGGTATGTACAGCCTGAAACTAACGCCTGCAAAATCGTGTAAATGTTCCTTACAAGCCAGAATGTTGAATGCAATTACATTTGAACTTACCGGTACTCTATCAGGACAAACTATCCTTAAGGAATGTATTGTTTACCAGACTTTTTAGAGAGTAGTTCGGTAACGTTATATGGTTATGTTAAGCACCGAGGTAAAATTAGTTTTATACTGGATGTTCAGTTTTTAATCTTGTCAATATGCCTAACTATTGAACCAAGCGTGCCATGACAACGCAAATGGTAAGCTATTCTCTAAATCGGGAGGGTGGAGAACAATCAACACTTTTTGTGTGTGAATTTCAAAAACAAATATTCAGATTTATATCTACACAAAAATCTGCAATTCCCAAAAGTGTGGATTGTTCTCTGTACTCTACCCTGATTCAGAACCATTTTCATTGTCATGGCATTCTTGGTTCCATAGAGCAGTTGAAGACAAACTGCACAGACAACCGGTATAGTAAGTTTAAATGTAATTTAATTAAACATTCTGTCTTGTAAGGAAAATGTACATGATTTTCAGGCATTACTTCAAGGCTGTATATACCAATTAATTGTGTATACAGCCTAATTAATCAGACAACTAGCTACCTAGGTACGCAGTTCTCACATTAATTGAATTGAGTTGCCTGCCATCTGCAATGATTTGACAGGCCCCTAGCCAATTAAACTCAAAGATTTATGATGGAGTTGGGCGGCGACCATTGTGGGCGGACTGGATTTAAGCACCCAAAGAATAACACAGGATAGTTCCAGCTAATCCACACTGCATGAAAATGAACCTACTAACATTTGACTAATCCTGTTGCCTATTCAGCTAACTACATCCAAGTATAGTCTTACAGGGGTAGTATAGGCTTGTCAAAGATGCACTGTGACTTCAGAAGTTGTAACACATTTTGATCTTAAAACAGCAGCTGCCAGTGCTACCATGGCCTCTTCGGAGTTCCGGGGTGACGTTTCCCAGGTGCGTGGCGGCCGTGACCCCATCTTCTCTGAGGCCATCAACCAGAAGATGCGTGTCCCCGACCGGCTGAGAGTGGGGCCAGGCATGGGACAGAGATGGGAAGAGGAGAGGCAGGAGTGTGCTGACTGTCCCGCTTCTTACAGCATGCACATCCCAGACAGGCTGTCTCTCACAGGTGGGGACATGGTTGGTCTGGGGGTAGGCCTATTGATAAAGACAAAACAGGAGGCATTTATATGGCTTAAGTTCAAATCAAAATCTAATTTTATTTGTCACATGCGCCAAATACAGCAGGTGTAGACCTTAAAGTGAAATGTTTACTTACAAGCCCTTAACCAACAATGTAGTTTTAAGAAAAAGTGTTAAGTAAAAAATAGATATAAAAGTAACAAGTAATTAAAATAACAGTAGCGAGGCTATATACAGGAGGTACTGGTACAGAGTCAATGTGTGGGGGCACCGGTTGGTTGAGGTAATATGTACATGTAGTTAGTTAGTGACTATGCATAGATAATAAACAGAGTAGCAGCAGTGTAAGGGGGGGGGGCTATGCAATGCAAATTGTCTGGGTAGCCATTTGATTAGCTGTTCAGGAGTCTTATGGCTTGTTAAGATGCCTTTTGGACCTAGACTTGGAGCTCCGGTACCGCTTGCCGTGCGGTAGCAGAGAGAGCCGTCTGACTAGGGTGGCTGGAGTCTTTTACAATTTTTAGGGCCTTCCTCTGACACCGCCTGGTATAGAGGTCCTGGATGGCAGGAAGCTTGGCCCCAGTGATGTACTGGGCCGTACGCACTACCCTCTGTCGTGTGGTCGGAGGCTGAGCAGTTGCCATACCAGACATTGATGCAACCAGTCAGGATGCTCTCGATGGTGCAGCTGTATAACTTTGAGGCTCTGAGGACCCATGCCAAATCTTTTGTCTCCTGAGGGGGAATAGGATTTGTTGTGCACTCTTCACAACTGTCTTGGTGTGTTTGGACCATGATAGTTTGTTGGTGATGTGCACACCAAGGAACTTGAAGTAGAGTTGCGATAGAACGAAGACGGGTCAGAAGAAAAACTCCTTTAGACACTTAACAATGCTGGTCCAAAATGCTCTGTTTTCTTTTTTTCTTCCGGATTTGAGTCGGAGCAATAATGGGATCTGTGTGTGAGTCCCTATCTTATCTCAGTGTTCTTATATCTTTTTGACTTACTAATAGATGCCCCGGACATGAGCCCCCATCCACTGTTCACATCATCCAAGCAAGGCGCAGCCCTCCCCCTGGGGCCTGCATGGGAGGCACAGCAGCACAGTGCCTGGAACAGAGAAAGAGACCCCTACATGAGGGAACCAGTGCAGGTATGTGAGTGTGGAGACTGGACCTTTTCTTTGGGAATGAGTTGTCTGACAATAATTGGATAAGTATAGTGTCATGCCATTGCTCTGAGTGTTATTCTTTAAAGTGTTCAGAGTCGTGCTTAGGGAGAGCATTTGAGGAGATGGAGTTAGCAAATGATTCAATATGCAGGTACCACCTGGATTGAAACATTCCCATCAGCTTCCATCTGGCCCTACCCTCACCATTGAACTCAGGGATGGCCAACTTTGATGGGGGTGGGGGCCACCAAAAAGATCTGGACTCAACGCGGGGGGGGGGCGCAGTGGCTCGCGGTTCTGCATACCTATATCTATACCTAAACATTAAGTCATCCGGCACTAGCCATTTGGTGTGCCTAAGCAAAATTCAAAGTTTTAGTTAATTTCATGCAATTGTACACATTTTGCCATAGGGTGGAGAGAAATGTTTGCCTGAGAATGACTAACACAATCCAGGGGGGCCCCGGTTGGTATTTCGACCATGATTACTACAAGTTTAGTTGGCCTCAAGACTAACTTAATCTAAAACATTTTGCTGACATAAGAGAAAAACTGCTGATGCACAACCACTTTTCTAAATTGCACCTTGTGTATTCTGTTCTTTTACCTGACGAAGTCCCCCTCCCCCAAAATAGATTTTCAGGGATGCAAACTAGTCACCTTTTCGGGGAAATTCGCAGTTTTGAATCCAAAATAGGTGACCTACGTGATTCGTGTAGAATCGTGCAACTGGAATTTGGAAAGTTTGAGGTGAGGGAGAAAATGTGGTGGAACAAGTATTGTTAAGTATCTTGCTACAGTAGCTGGATAGAATTCTCCGTTAGCTAGCCAGAGAAATGTTGAGCAACATTAGCCAACTTAACTGATCAAGTATGATTGAATTTATGGAGTGAAAATTAGCTGGCTAATAACAGACAGCTAACGTTAGCTAGCTAACGTTACAACATCAGATGAGCTAACGTTAATAACCGAACCATTCGCTATAGTATTAACTGGTATGACTCCTTGTCGTTCCTCAAGTTATAACGCGTTAGTTGCTTACTGGACCCTGGCAATCTGTGTGAAATGTTAACAAACTGTTTTCAAATCAAATTCTATTAGTCACATGCGCCGAATACAACAGCAACCTTACAGTGACACGCTTACTTACGAGCCCCTAACCGACAAAGCAGTAAAAAAAAAAGAAGATAATAAGTAATTAAAGTAACAAGTAATTAAAGAGCAGCAGTAAAATAACAATAGCGAGACTATATACAGGGGGGTACCGGTACAGAGTCAATGTGTGGGGGCACCGGTTAGTTGAGGTAATATGTACATGTAGGTAGAGTTATTAAAGTGACTATGCATGGTTAACAGAGTAGGCAGGTCTTAGTGCCAGCCTCTGACTGTGGTGGTATGTAAACAGCTACGAAAAATACAGATAAACTCTTAAGGCAGGTAGTGTGGTCTACAGTTTATCATGAGATACTCTACCTCAGGCTCGAGACTTCCTTAGATATCGTGCACCAGCTGTTATTGACAAAAATACATAGTCCGCTGCCCCTTGTCTTACCAGACGCCGCTGTTCTATCCTGCCGGTGCAGCGTATAACCCTCCAGCTGTATGTTGATAGTGTCGTCATTCAGTCACGTCCATGAAGCATAAGATATTACAGTTTTGAATGTCCCGATAGTAGTTTAATCTTCCGTGTAGGTCATCTATTTTATTGTCCAAAGATTGCACGTTTGCTAGCAGAATGGAAGGAAGTGGGGGTTTATTCAATAGCCTACGAATTCCCTCTACAGTATGTGGTTAATTTTCAGAATTAGAGAATTAGGTAAAACTGAGGCGTGGCTTGTTAAACAAGTGAATTCAGTGATCAAGTGTAGCTGGAGCTGGGCCTGGCTTAAGCTGGAAGCCACTATAGAGTTGAAAGGAACACCATACACCCTCCCTCTTTTTCAATACAGTGGATAAAAAGGGGTATGCCAGGTGTACTTTGCATGTTTCAGTGCAAAAAAAGTGTCACCTTTTTGGGCACTCACAAGTTTGCATCCCTGGATTTGGAAATTGATCCGCAGGCCTACCAAAGGGGGCCACCAGTTGCCCATCTCTTCCTTATCGAACTCATGTTACTCTTTCTCTCTTCTGTGACAGAGTCCACTGCGTAGGTCCTACAGTGACCAGGCTTTTGGCAGGAGCAACCCTGGCACCCCCACCTGCAAACAGACACCACACACCCCTATCTCGTAAGTACAAGACACATTGGATTAAACACTTCTTAACTCCTTTTAAATGTCACCATAGAGATCCATCTTTTTCCTTGGACCAGACTGAATGGCTTACTACATTTACATTTGTCATTTAGTAGAAGCTATTGTCCAGACTGACTTACAGGAGCATTTAGGGTTAAGTGCCTTGCTCAAGGGCACATCGACAGATTTTTCACCTCGTTGGCTCGGGGATTCGAACCAGCGGCCCTCCGGTTACTGGCCCAACGCTCTTAACCGCTAGGCTACCTGCCTCTCTGCGTGCTCCTCTGCCCAGTGAAGGGGTTACATGTACAACACTTCCTCAGAAGTGGAGAAAAAAAGCTCAAAAACACATTACAAAAAGCTCCCAAAACACATGGTACTTAATGTTTTCAGAACACCAACAATTTTTGTTGGTTTTCATCACCTTGTGGACGAGACAACTCGGCCATATGTAACCAGACTTCATCAAAATTCTTTCAACGGAACATTTCAGAAAGACAAAGGGAAAGTTGCATTGTTGGCTTGGGACACTACATTCTACTGACTGCGCTGCCTCAGGCCCCATGCAGCGTTGTCCTCCCATTCTTCACCTGTGTTTTCAGCAGAGGGAGACACATTGGTTTCTCTGATCTCTAGCCTCTCCTTACATGTAGGTTATACTCGAGGCAACATGAAGTTGTGGCGTTGTCACTATGCTTGGTAAGTGTTGTTCCCTTCTGTCTGTCCTGTCTTTTGTGGTGACCCAACCCACCCCTCACTCGTGCCTGTTGTAGTTGCGGCGGTGCAGGATGCCCCCCTCAGCGCTCCTCTACTGCAGCTGCTGCAGACACCCTGCCCATGCCCCTGGGGCTCCCTGCCACCCTACCCAGCCTCCTGTCCCCACAGACCATGCTGCAGGCTGCCAAGGAACTGGGCCAGCAGGCCTCACAGTGCCTTCTGCAGACTGTCACTCAGAAATACAGGTTAGGGGATAGCGGCTAATCCTACCTTCTCCGACCTGAGTGACCCCTGCCTACCCAAACCGAAATCTTAACAAATGGCACCTAACCTCCTTCCATTTCTTCCTTGCTTGCTTGGGCTTGCATTTATGTTCTTACAGTACTAGTTCTCACTTTCTTTGCAAAGCTTTTGCTTCGATAAAGGATTCATTCTTGACTACAGGATCACTTCCTTTACTCACAACTTAGGTTGAAATCATACTATTTTTATTTGACCTTTATTTAACTAGGCAAGTCAATTAAGAACAAATTATTATTTACAATGACGGCCTAGTGGGTTAACTGCCTTGTTCAGGGGCAGAATGACAGATGTTTACCTTGTCAGCTTTGGGATTCGATCTAGCAACCTTTCAGTTACTGGCCCACGCTCTAACCACTAGGCTACCCGCCGCCCCAAGTATACCATGAAATGCTTGCTTATGAGCCCTTCCCAACGATGCAGAGTAAAAAATAACAAAATAAGGTATTTGAGGTAGATATGTACATAAAGACAGGGTAAAGTGACTAGGAATCATGATAGACAATAATAAGAGTAAAATGGTGTATGTATATACAGTACCAGTCAAAAGTTGACACCTACAAGGGTTTTAATTTATTTTCTACATTGTAGAATAATAGTAAAGACATCAAAACTATGAAATAACACATGGAATCATGTAGTAACCAAAAGTGTAACATATATTTTAATTTGTTTAACATTCCATATGTGCTATTTCATAGTTTGTCTTCACTATTATTCTACAATGTAGAAATAAAGAAACCCTGGAATGAGTAGGTGTCAACTTTTGACTGGTACTGTATATAGTGTATACACTGAGTGTACAAAACATTAAGAACATCATCCTAATATTGAGTTGCACCCCCCTCCCCTTTTTCCCTCAGAACAGCCTCAATTTGTCAGGATATGGACTCTACAAGGTGTCAAGCGTTTCACAGGGATACTGGCCCATGTTGACTCCAATGCTTCCCACAGTTGTGTCAAGTTGGCTGAATGTCCTTTGGGTGGTGGACCATTCTTGATACACACAGGAAACTGTTGAGTGTGAAAAACCCAGCAGCGTTGCAGTTCTTCACACAAACCGGTGCCCCTGGCACCTACTACCATACCCTGTTCAAAGGGTATTTTTGTCTTGCCCATTCACGCTCTGAATGGCACACATACACAATCCATCTCAAGGCTTAACAATCCTTCTTTAACCTGTCTCCTCCCCTTCATCTGCACTGATTGAAGTGGATTTAACAAGTGACATCAATATGGGATCATAGCTTTCACCTGGTCAATCTGTGTCATGGAAAGAGTCTGACTAGGGTGGCTGGAGTCTGACAATATTTCAGACCTTCTTCTTACACTGCCTGATATTAGAGGTCCTGGAAGGCAGGGAGCTCTGCCCCAGTGATGTACAGGGCCGTCCGCACCACCCTCTGTAGCGCTTTGTGGTCGAGGGCGGTGCATTTGCCATAGCAAGCGGTGATGCAGCCAGTCAAGGTGCTCTCGAGGGTCCAGCTATAGCACTTGTTGAGAATCCAAGGGCCCATGCCTATTCTTATCAGCCACCTGAGGGTGAAGAGACTCTGTTGTGCCCACTTCATTAATATGCGGGTGTGTGTGGACCATGTTAAGTCCTTAGTGATGAACTGTCCCGTCCCTCTGCACTCTAAACTCTGCTTGCTGCTTCTCCCTGCTTTGCTCTTGCTTCGGGTAGAAGTTGCCAGTAGGCACACATCTTGGATCAGCCCATTGTACCCTAATCCTAACCTTAGCCTTTACAGGCAACAATGGAAAACTGATCTTAGATCAGTATCCATGTGACAACTTCATCTTGCTTTGTGCTGTCTTTTGTTGCACACTTCTGGTTGTTTTTCCTCATGCTGGATCCTTCCCTGTTGTTCTTCGATCTGCCTTCCGTTAAAAGCCCCTTTGCAGACTGTGGTCTCTCTCCCTGGTTTAAAGGTTCAGCTATCCTGAACACCCAACTACCGCTGTGGTTGAGGAGCCCCCTGTGTATGTCGAACCAGCCAGGAAAAGGTGACAAGTTCTGGCAAACCATTAAAATGTCCTATTATTGTTTTGTGGTACCAAAAACACATTTCTGAAGCCTAAAGCATTGAAGTGTGGGTGTGTGTGCACATGCACCATTTACCTTTATCCCTATTTGTGTGGTTGGCAGTGCCATGCGGGACTCTTGGATGAGCCCAGATGAGGGAAGTGCAGCTGTGGAGTTCATCGTACTTAGGAGACAGGTAAGCAGGGTAATTACCCCTATCGCGGGTGAAAAGAGACAATAATGAGCTACTTTCACATTCCATTGAACGTCTGAATGACACTGTCTGATTGACACCTGCATCTGAACTAGTCTACCTTATAGGATAATGCGAAATCAATATAATGTAAAGTTAAGGGGAAGCTATAGAAACAGCTGTGATATAGGCCTAGGCTATATGAAGATGAAATTGACAACCATTTGAAAATAGAACACATGGACTCAACCTGTCCATGGCCTGTCCATAGGTGGTTATGTTGACACTGGGCTTAAATTTTTATTTAAGAATTTTATCTAAGAGTAGTGAAAGATTAGTGGAATCTGTGTGGGTAGCTGGACAGGTAGGATGACTGACAGTGAAGGTGAACAGGTGGTCACGTGTCAGGTGACAGAAGAATGGATGAGACGGAGGCAGGAATTCCTTTAACCATAAAGTGGTATATTTACTGAGTAGTCTGTGGTGGATTCATGGACGCACAGAACTTCTCAAGCAGACGGAGTTAAGGAAGAGAAAGCAGCGAGATCAGGCGATGGCGTTTTCCTCCTTTTATGTGGATGAGATCTGTCGGTCATTGCCACCTGACCTAATTAAAGCGCTCTGGCCCAGCTGAGTAAGTGGCCATGAATTAAAGGATTATTCCACCAACTCCATGGGCCTTTTCTACAAGTAGCCTATACTCTGGCGGATATTTCACTGTCTTTTTGTCTTTCACGCATCTCGACAGGCAACTTAACTATCTCTTCCCCCTCTCTCTTAAACGAGTAGCATATAAACTCAGCAAAAAAAGAAACGTATCTTTTTCAGGACCTTGTCTTTTAAAAGATAATTAGTAAAAATCCAAATAACTTCACAGATCTTCATTGTAAAGGGTTTAAACACTGTTTCCCATGCTTGATCAATGAACTATAAACAATTATTGAACATGCACCTGTGGAACAGTCGTTAAGACACTAACAGCTTACAGACAGTAGGCAATTAAGGTCACAGTTATGAAGACTTAGGACACTAAAGACACCTTTCTACTGACTCTGAAAAACACCAAAAGAAAGATGCCCAGGGTCCCTTGCTCATCTGCATGAACGTGCCTTAGGCATGCTGCAAGGAGGCATGAGGACTGCAGATGTGGCCAGGGCAATAAATTGAAATGTCCGTACTATGAGACGCCTAAGACCGCACTACAGGGAGACAGGAAGGACAGCTCATCGTCCTCGCAGTGGCAGACCACGTGTAACAACACCTGCACAGAATCGGTACATCCGAACATCACACCTGCGGGACAGGTACAGGATGGCGGCAACAACTGCCCGAGTTACACCAGGAACGCACAATCCCTCCATCAGTGCTCAGACTGTCCTCAATAGGCTGGACTGAGGGTTGTAGGCCTGTTGTAAGGCAGGTCCTCACCAGATATCACCAGCAACAACATCGCCTATGGGTACAAACCCACCGTCGCTGGACCAGACAGGACTGTCAAAAAGTGCTCTTCATTGACGAGTTGCGGTTTTGTCTCACCGGGGGTGATGGTCGGATTCATATTTATCGAAGGAATGAGCGTTACACCGAGGCCTGTACTCTGGAGCAGGACCGATTTGGAGGTGGAGGGTCCGTCATGGTCTAGGGCGGTGTGTGACAGCATCATTGGACTGAGCTTGTTGTCATTGCAGGCAATCTCAATGCTGTGCATTACAGGGAAGACATCCTCCTCCCTCATGTGGTACCCTTCCTGCAGGCTCATCCTGACATGACCCTCCAGCATGACAATACCACCAGCCATACTGCTCGTTCTGTGCGTGATTTCCTGCAAGACAGGAATGTCAGTGTTCTGCCAGGGCTAGCGAAGAACCCGGATCTCAATCCCATTGAGCACGTCTGGGACCTGTTGGATCGGAGGGTGAGGGCTAGGGCCATTCCCCCCAGAAATGTCCAGGAACTTGCTGGTGCCTTGGTGGAAGAGTGGGGTAACATCTCACAGCAAGAACTGGCAAATCTGGTGCAGTCCATGAGGAGGAGATGCACTACAGTACTTAATGCAGCTGGTGGCCACACGAGATACTGACTGTTACTTTTGATTTTGACTCCCCCTTTGTTCAGGGACACATTACACCATGTCTGTGGAATTTGTCTCAGTTGTTGAATCTTGTTATGTTCATGCAGGTATTTACACATGTTAAGTTTGCTGAAAATAAATGCAGTTAACAGTGAGAGAACGTTTGTTTTTTATATATCTACATCAGTCAAGTTTGGACACCTACTCATTTTTACTATTTTCTACATTGTAGAATAATAGTGAAAACATCAATTCTATGGAATCATGTATAAGCAAAAAAAGTGTTAAACAAATCAAAATATATTCAGCCTCAGAAATTGCAGCACAAATAAATGCTTCAGAGTTCAAGTAGCAGACACATCTCAACATCAACTGTTCAGAGGAGACTGCGTGAAATCAGGCCTTCATGGTCAAATTGCTGCAAAGAAACCACTACTAAAGGACTTGCTTGGGCCAAGAACACGAGCAGTGGAAATCTGTCCTTTTGGTCTGATGAGTACAAATGTGACATTTTTGGTTCTAACCGCCGTGTCTTTGTGAGACGCAGAGTAGGTGAAGGGATGATCTCGTGTGGTTCCCACCGTGAAGCATGGAGGAGGAGGTGTGATGGTGCTTTGCTGGTGACACTGACTTATTTAGAATTCAAGGCACACTTAACCAGCATGGCTACCGCAGCATTCTGCAGCGATACGCCATCCCATCTGGTTTGCACTTAGTGGGACTATCATTTGTTTTTCAACAGCTGTTTGACCAAGAGTGAGTGATGGACTACTGCATCAGATGACCTGGCCTCCAGTCACCCGACCTCAACCCAATTGAGATGGTTTGGGATGAGTAGGACCGCAGAGTGAAGGAAAAGCAGGTGCTCAGCATATGTGGGTGGGAACTCCTTCAAGGCTGTTGGAAAAGCATTCCAGGTGAAGCTGGTTCAGAGAATGCCAAGTGTGCAAAGCTGTCATCAAGGCAAAGGGTGGCTATTTCAAGAATCTCAAATATAAAATATATTTTGAACAACACTTTTTTGGGGGGTTACTACGTTATTGCATAGTTTGTCTTCACTATTATTCTACAATGTAGAAAATAGTGAAAATAAAGAAAAACCCTTGCATGAGTCCAAACTTTTGACTGGTACTGTTTGAGTTACAGTTCATATAAGGAAATGAGTCAATTGAAATAAAATCATTAGTCCCTTTCACATGACTGGGAATACAGTTATGCATCTGTTGGTCAAAGATACCTTAAAAAAAAGGTAGTGGGGAGAATCAGAAAACCAGTCAGTATCTGGTGTGACCATTTGCCTCATGCAGCATGACACATCTCCTTTGCATAGAGTTGATCATACTGTTGATTGTGGAATGTTGTCCCAGTCCTCTTCAATGGCTGTGCGAAGTTGCTGGATTTTGGCGGGAACTGGAACATGCGATTGTACACATCGATCCAGAGCATCCCAAACATGCTCAATGGGTGACATGTCTGAGTATACAGGCCATGGAAGAACTGGGACATTTTAAGCTTCCTAGAAGTGTGTGCAGATCCTTGCGACATGGGGCCGTGCATTATCATGCTGAAACATGAGGTGATAGCGGGAGATTTAACGGCACGACAATGAGCCTCAGGATCTCGTCACGGTATCTATGTGCATTGAAATTGCCATCGATAAAATGCAATTGTAAATTGACCGTAACTTGTGCCTGCCCATACCATAACCGCACTGCCGACATGGGTCCATCTGCTCATAATGTAGACGTCAGCAGACCGCTTGTCCGCAAGACGCCATACATGTGGCCTGCGGTTGTGAGGCTGGTAGGACATACTTGCAAATTCTCTAAAATAACGGAGGCGGCTTATGATTGAGAAATGGCCATTTTAATTATCTGGCAAAAGCTCTGATGGACATTCCTGCAGTCAGCATGCCAATTGCACACTCCCTCAACTTGAGCCATCTGTGGCATTGTGTTCTTTGACAAAACTGAGCATTTTCGTGGCCTTTTGTTCCCAGCACAAGGTGCACCTGTGTAATGATCATGCCGTTTAATCAGTTTATTGATATGCCACACCTGTCAGGTGGATGGATTATCTTGGCAAATGAGAAATGCTCACTAACAGGGATGTACACATTTGCACAAATTCTGAGATTAAGCTTTTTATGAGTATGGAACATTTCTGGGATCTTTTTCAGCTCATGAAACATGGGACCAACACATGTTGTGTTTACATTTCTGTTCAGTGTAGTTTGAAACTTTTGAGCAATTTAAAAAAGCATCAATCAATCCTCTTGCTTGCTGAATTTCAATAAAATAGGTCAGTGTTGGCAATGAACTGGCGGCGAAGTTTGAATGGCAAAAGTGACATGTAGCTCTGGTGTAATGTAATCACAAAGGCTAAATTAATACATTTCTGCACTGATGCATTGTAAAAAAATAAAACGGGCAGAAATGTATTTATTCATTCACACAACAAACTCAGACCTGTCAGTGGCAGGCTACCCTGTATTTTGTCTTATAAAAAATATTCTGGCAATGTATCCAGTCAAAATGTAGTAGGCTAGAAATTACATTAAATGTTTATATAGGCCTATATTACTTCATGACAGTATCTTATGGTGCTGGTAAGACGTTAGAGGACTTGGTGAGTGACATCAGCATCTTTAGGCTTAATTTAGGCCTGAATCTCTCGCGATAAGCCTGTTTACTGTTCGTGCGGCCTTATGCTTTTGTTCCATCAATGCCATTATGACAGTGTAGCCTGTGTTCAACCAGTAGATGGAGCCATAACTTCAATATTTTCTTCTGTCCATTGAGTTACTAATGTTATGGATACTTGTATGTTGCATTTCTGTAAGATGTCCTTTCTACTGAGGCCATCTTTACACTACGACAAATGTTGTGTATAAACAAAAATAAATCAGTCACTTACAGTATAACAGATCAGCTCCTTTCTCGTGTCCAGGTGGTGAAGATGAGTCGTCGTCTGGTGGGTCTGGAGAAGCAGAACGCTGAACGCAGACAGACTGAGCTGGTGCTCTTCTCCCTGCTCCTTTCTGCCTGCCTGCTCAACGGATGGCTCTGGATACGCAGATAACAGACACACGTCACTCAAACAGCCCGCTCATCTGCTCCAACCAGCTACTTTGCTCAACTCTGCATTACACATCCACTCAGCTGGGTAGTTTGTCAGTGCACTTATTCTTACACACATGTTGGTGTTAGATGTTGAGCAAGTATAAATCGCAATGGCCCATCTCCTTTCTTTCAATGCCAGGGCCCAGATTCACTAAACACTTCTTACGAAAAATACGTTCACAAGATATTTTAAGTGTAATTCCTCAATATCTTCTTACAAATCTTCATTTCTTGGCAACTTCTCACAATGGCAATCATGTTAGCATATTTCTTACTGCGATTACTGTTCTAAAACATGTTATTGGGTTTAAAATTATCAATACTGAAACTTTCAGATGAAGTTTGTGTGAATTAAACTGCTTTCATGAGCTTAAGACAAGGGTTTAGCTAACTTGGAATTAAGAACCAAATTTCTTCTTAAGGAGAAATAGAGCAAGAAAATGTCCAATAACCTTTTGAGGAATAACAACTTTATTCAAGTCTATAGTTAAGGTCTAGTGAATCTGGGCCCAGGAGAGGAAGCTATTTTGGTAACTGTTAAGGTAGGGCCTTAGGATGATAAAATGAAGGTGTTGAGCATTAGTGGTGTGCATAGGTCACATATGGACTAAGTTGATTGTCAAGGTGGATGCTGGCAAATTTCAACATTATCAGGGATTGATCCATGTCATGTTTGCCTAAAGGATTGGCCATCTCTGTGACTTGAACAGCTAGTGCTTACCACGGTTGGAGGTGGTGGTAGGGAATGATAGTGTTACTGCGGAGGCTTCTATATTGTTGTCGTTGAGATGGATAATCAGATTTACGTCATTGGTCTGTCAAAACACAGCTTGTGTAAACTTAACATTTCAATCTAGTTGGTAACCACTGGTGGTGGAATGCCATGAGTCAGTTGGTAACTGGTCCAAAGTATCTAGTATACTATTATGGTATGATTTACTTGGAACTCTTCAGACTTAGAGAAGCCTAAATTGTAATCTGTTTCAGACAGTACATGGGTAATAAGGTCCTTCTGTAAGGCCTCTATTTAATTGAGACATGTCTGCGTTTGAATGCCTGCAACATGAAGTGCTTTGAAGTTGGCTGCCTCAGTGGCTTTGATCTTTTCCAGACCAGTTTATACTATGAAATGATATGTTTCTCAGAAGTCGAATGTAAATTGAACACTAATTTATTACATGGGGTTTCTTTTTCCATTTTTGAAGTTGTACTGGGTTTACAATAAATGAAATGTTGAGTGAGGTTTGTTTTGTCCGTTGGGTCTTTCACCTGCTTGAACCTTGTCTGGGGCCGTATTCATTACCTCGATTCTGTTGCAAACGGAACAGAAGTGTTTTTTTCCATTGGAAAACCTCCGTTTGGAGTAAACATGCGTACCCTAACAGCAATGGTTTGACATTTGAGTCCTTATTTCTAACATCGATAGTGCCTACACTTTCTAGCGCCGTTTTTAACTTTAACACAGTAGGGATAATAAGGGAGTAGTTTGACACACGAGCAACTGCTCACACCGCTGAAACATCTGGGTGGTATTCATTATGCAGATTCTGATGCATGGAATTTGTCAGGTGTGGTTTCATTGCATTCAATGGCAACAAGCTGCTTGTGGATTTGACAGCTCTAATGCGTTCCACCAAGACACTGTATTTCAATCTGATTGAATCTAGCCCTTAGATATCGAAGAAGTCAACTAGTCTAGTTCCACTGCATGTTTTCATTGTTCCTCTAATCAGTGACTGATTTAGAACTAGGACAACAGGTGGGTACAATTATCAGGTAGAACAGAAAACTAGCAGGGCGGTGGGAAGCTCTTCATGGAGGGTGTGACGTAAGCAAATACATTGAAAAGTCACCTTGTCCTAGAGACATTTCCAGGGTTATCGAAACGTCACACCAGGGTAAGCCTACAGGGAACACAGCCCTTAAGTGTTTCTAACATCCCCTATGGGGAAAAATGAATGGAACCGTTTGACTGCTAGGTTTTATAACTCATACTGTGGTACTCTATACCAAAAAAATACGTGTACATTATAAAAGAGCAAAATGCACAGAACAAAGTCGCATTGTATATTTATTTAACAAAAAAAAAAAAAATACTAAACCAAGTAAACTCACTATCTGAAACGTTTGGAAAGTCGTCAGGAGTGCATGAAATATATATTTTTTGTAAAAACCAGATGGTTGATTAGAAATACAATTTAATTAAACATGAATGGCGATTGTACAGTAATGACATTGTCAAGCAACGTCTATTTTACAGACTTTGAAAGGCACAAATACTAGAAGACCTTGCATTTAAAAAAAAAAAAGTAACATTCATTACTACCAGAGAATCCGGTAAACTCACCAATTCTCTGCTCTTGATTGACCAAAAACATTAATACATAGTTTGATTATAATTATTCCCATCACCACACTGATAAGGCAGGTCTACAGGCTCACTTTGACTTAAACATGTAAATGCTGAGCACTCAACATGAGAGAACTTGCGAAATCATCTGTTTGACAGTAATGGGTACAGAACATTTTTCTGCTCAGAACACCTTATGAAATTTGAAGCAAGACCCATGGACTGGCATTCGGGTGGGACCGCAAAGAGTTGCATATTGTGCTATATGCTATCAGTACAGATTTTAAGGGGAACACCTTTGCTTTAAGAGTTGAATTAATTGATGTATAAATGACATTTTCTGAAGCTTCAGGTGCAGGCTGGTACAGTACTTGATAATCGGGACTTTGACATGTCTATATGATTGTTAGTAACACAGTGAAAAAACATTTGATGCTCTCCCAATAAATGGAACATTAAATCCATTGGCCTTTTGAAAATGTAACCATTGAAAAGTGTCATTTTACAAACAGTAAAACAGCAAGTGCAACTGATAGCCATCCAAATGAGCCTTAGCACGAAGCATAAAATATTAAGTGTTCAACCCCATAGTCCCCACCCAAGGTTCAGTCTCCAATCCCAGGGTCCATTGTCTATCCTGGACAAACAAATTGACACTACAAGGGGAGAAATTGCCCCCTGTGCTGGACATTTTTAATTTCTTAACACTAATTGTGCTTTTTATTTCATTATAAAACTGACATACTGTACACTATATATACAAAATGATATGGACACCCCTTCAAATCAGTGGATTCGGCTATTTTAGCCACACCGGTTGCTGACAGGTGTATGAAATTGAGCACACAGCCATGCAATCTCCATAGACAAACATTGGCAGTAGAATTGTCTGACTGAAGAGCTCAGTGACTTTCAACGTGGCACCGTCATAGGATGCCACCTTTCCAACAAGTCAGTTTGTCAAATTTCTGCCCTTTTAGAGCTTCCCCGGTCAACTGTAAGTGCTGTTATTGTTAAGTGGAAATGTCTAGGAACAACAACGGCTCAGCCGCGAAGTGGTAGGCCACACAAGCTCACAGAACAGAGCTGCCAAGTGCTGAAGCGTGTAAAAAATAGTCTGTCCTTGGTTGTAACAACACTCACCACCGAGTTACAAACTGCCTCTGGATGCAATGTCAGCACAAGCACTGTTCATTGGGAGCTTCATGAAATGGGTTTCCATGGCCAAGCAGCCGCACACAAGCCTAAGATCACTATGCTCAATGCTAAGCAACGGCTAGAGTGGTGTATAGCTCGCCGCCATTGGACTCTGGAGCAATGGAAACGTGTTTTCTGGAGTGATGAATCACGCTTCACCATCTGGCAGTCGAACGAATCTGGGTTTGGCGGATGCAAGGAGAACGCTACCTGTGCCAATTGTAAAGTTTGGTGGAGGAGGAATAATGGTCTGGGGTTGTTTTTCCATGGTTCGGGCTAGCCCCCTTAGTTCCAGTGAAGGGAATTCTTAACGCTACAGCATACAATGACATTCTGTGATTCCAACTTTGTGGCAACAGTTTGGGGAAGGATCTTTCCTGTTTCAGCAAGACAATGCCCCCGTGCACAAAGTGAGGTCCATACAGAAATGGTTTGTCGAAATCGGTGTGGAAGAACTTGACTGGCCTGCACAGAGCCCTGACCTCAACTCCATGGAATGCCAACTGCGAGCCAGACCTAATCGCCCAACATCAGTGCCCGACCTTACTAATGCTCTTGTGGCTGAATGGAAGCAAGTCCCCCCAGCAATGTTCCAAAATCTAGTGGAAAGCCTTCCCAGAAGAGTGGAGGCTGTTATAGCAGCAAAGGGGGGACCAACTCCATATTAATGCCCATGATTTTGGAATGAGATGTTCAACAAGCAGGTGTCCACATACTTTTGGTGATGTAGTGTACTTCTTTCAAACACTGGCCTAACTGCATCAGCCAGGTTGGAGAAATGTAGATACGAGGAGACAGTTTGTTTGAGCAGGTGAAGTAAAATTTTGTTCAGAGATATTATTGACCTCAGTGTTGTTTTGTTTTTTAAATGTCCACTTAACCAATTGACATTAAAGACAATAGTGGGGTCAGGCCAGGAGACTGGCTGGTGGAGTGTTTCTTTGGTCCCACATTTTTGGCTTTGGATTATAAATTCTCACCTAGATTGTTATGTAGGTGGATATTTCAGTCACTGTTAGATGTGATATCTATGATACAGACAAGGATCATAGATAGGATCATTATCACATCAAGCACCAGACAAACTCATTCTGTTACCTTTGGTCAAAAGAAAGGGACACGTGCGGTTGTGAAACTGACTTGGATTTCAACTGCTAACATCACCCCCATAGGCTGCGTTTAACCAGGCAGCCCAATTCCTATCTTTTGCCCAATTATTGGAAAAAGATCAGAATTGGGCTTCCTTTGTAAATGGAGCCATATAGTTTCATAAATACAATGTCAATCGGTGTAGAAAGACAGTTGATTGTTACCAGATTGTCTGATCATTGCATAAATTAGTAGTTAAAATCCTAATGGACTATTTCAGGCCTAATATCATTTGAAGCAAGTCTGGGCAAAATACCCTTTCAAACCCAGCATGACTGGATTGAAGGACACTTAACAAGTATTGTGGAGAACCTTAACTGATGCATAGGCACATTGGTGAACACCAAACCTCTTCTACTGCTGCACTTCGAAAGAGACAGACCCCATCCAGTGGGGTCACAAAGGCAGCACATTGGACCACAGTAGAAATGTGTGAGTCTCGCTCCCCCAAGTTTTCCACTGTGACATGGGGGGCCGGTCCCCCAATACTTTAAACAGTGCATTGTGGTCCTTGGCTGGCAGTGCCATGTAACCGAATGGCTTCTAAAAACCTATTCCATTCAGTTCAGTTAAATGATACACATGCCATACATACAGTATCTAAATACAGTATTTACAGGTTAAAGTAATGTTTTGTAGTTTACAATATCACTGATTACCCAAGTGCCACGTCTAACATTGGTGAATAATGTACTGTTTACTACACATAAATAGATGACCTATGTCAGACTTAACGTAAAAATATATATTTTTAAACACACTCATGAAAAAAGTAAGTAGTGCAATAGATGCAACGTATGGTAGCCAATACATTTGATCCAAGGGAGCTAGTTAACCAATAGATGCAACGTATGGTAGCCAATACATTTGATCCAAGGGGGCTAGTTAACCAATAGATGCAACGTATGGTAGCCAATACATTTGATCCAAGGGAGCTAGTTAACCAATAGATGCAACGTATGGTAGCCAATACATTTGATCCAAGGGGGCTAGTTAACCAATAGATGCAATGGTAGCCAATACATTTGATCCAAGGGGGCTAGTTAACCAATAGATGCAATGGTAGCCAATACATTTGATCCAAGGGGGCTAATTAACCAATAGATGCAACGTATGGTAGCCGATACATTTGATCCAAGGGGGCTAGTTAACCAATAGATGCAACGTATGGTAGCCAATACATTTGATCCAAGGGGGCTAGTTAACCAATAGATGCAACGTATGGTAGCCAATACATTTGATCCAAGGGGGCTAGTTAACCAATAGCCTCCAGCAACACTGTTCAAGAGAGTTCACTGATCATTCTGATGACACTAAAACCTCCCGAATCACAAACCGTACAAAGTATTGTTCATTAAAGCACATCTAAAAAAGTGATGTATTTGAACACACCCTCGGTCACCCGACAACTAGTTAAACACCAAACGTTGAAAAAAGGAATCCTCCACCTATTTTGAAAGTGTGTGTCTGTGAATGTGTGTGTATTGATTGTGCACAAACACATATTGTCCTCCTGTCCTGTGACCTATAGAGGCCATGGTTCAGTTCAGATGAGAATCTCCACCATGTCGTTGTCCTCCTGTTGAGGGGCTGATGTGGCCTGGGGGTGGGACTGCGCCAGGACACGCCTCTCCAGGGTACTGCTGTGGAACACTGGCACATCTACAGAAACACCGGGAGAAGGTTGGTCAACTGATCAAAGGGAACGTCTACCCCCAAAACAAAGATTCGGCCTATTCCCCAAACCCCATCTAATGCACTACTTTTGACCAGAGCCACATAAGTAGTGCACTATAAAGGGAATAGGCTATTTGCCTTAAAGAAAACAATATCCTGCACATTATATTTGAATAGGCGATTTGACCCCATATTGCCCATCCAGAGCATCTGACCCACTCCCTCTTAACCTCTCCCCCCAGCTACTGCTTGGTTGAAACAAATGTGTGGTTCCTGGATTATTTCTTGAATTAGTCTTGTACCACTTTAAAAACAGATTTTAAACAAAAGGCCATTTGCGTTTGGTTAGATCATTTTCCTAGAAACGATTCAGTTCAGCCTGAAGTGACGTTTGCCATTCTGCTATGTTAGCACTCCACATTGCAGAAGCATCCTGGTTGGTCATGTCTAGACTAATTGAAAGTTTATATTTCTCAAATTGCAGGCAGTGAACACTCTAAAATCCTTCATATTAACTGGGTCTGGAAAAACTCTGGACCCTAGTTAAAAGCATATAATTAGGACCTGTGGTCAGGACAAACTGCTGGCCCTACTTGTGTCCACGGTGGATTGCACTGTCCTACTGTACCTGCGATGCGGTCAGGTATGTAGACGGGGCTGGGGCTGGAGAGGCGGTTGGGCAGGGTCATGCTCTGCAGGGCTGGGGTGCTGGGCTTGCTGCTAGCCTCCTGGCTCTGGCCCTTGTCTGTCTGGGTGCAGCTGTCCCTGCTGCCTGTCTTAGAGTGGCCTGCTGTCAGGGGAAGGACCGGGGAGGGAGATGACGAGATGGACTCTGTCCTCAGAGAATCGGTACGGTACTCTGGACCCAACAGAACTCCTGAGGGGAGGGAACAGAGAAGACCCGTTAGGCATGTGGTGGTGCTGGGTTACCCATGACAAGTTGTTTATTGATTCACATGGAAGCAAGTTGAAGTAAGATAAAATAGTCGATAGTAACAGACAGTACATTCAGCAGGATTCAAATCAGCCTGTACCAGCAAGCACAGCACCATTGATAATATTAAACTTCCCACCCTCCATCACCAGCAGACTATTACTCAGCCTGATGATTCAATGTTACTATTGAACTCTAAGTTACATTACAAACCCACAGCTGAAGACCATTCACACCCCTTTGTCTCTCCGTCATCACGCTCTGACCCACACATCTCAGGGGCCTGTGAATCAACTTCCTGTACCCTCCCTGCCCTCTTCCTCCTAACCAGACTTCCGGCTTTTGTCCCTCTACCCTGCATCTGAAATGACACCCTTATAGTTCACTACATTTCACAAGAGGCCTAGGCCGAGTCTAGTCAAAAGTAGTGCCCTCCCTATGTCTGCAGTTCCAGTATCTAACCCACTCAATTCAAATTAATCCATCAAATATAACAAGGGAAAACTCAAATAGCCTTTATCATGTAGCACATAACACAACCAAACCCCATTAAAACCAATAGAATTCTTACCCAGGCTGCCCTTCCAGCTGCTGTCCTTGCGCTCTTCTGTGATGGGGGAGCTGCTGAGGCCCAAGCTGTGTGAGAGCAGGCCCGAGCCGCCCGTGTTGGCGATGGACATCAGAGACTTGGAGGGTCGCATGGTGGCCGCGGCGTCCCGGTCCTTGTTGGGATCCTTCCTGGAACGCTGGTGGAGCACTTTGATCATGGCATCCTTCTCTATGATTTGGGCGTGCAGGTTCTTGATCCTGTGGGATGGGACATGAGTATAGTTCTTAAAATAAAAGTACAACATCCTGCAAAGTGCAGACTGCATTAATATTTGAATGTTATTGTGTTCTTTATGATCAGTGAGAACAATGGGAGTTAGACTGGATTTGACTTGGGTCACGGTTGCACTGAAGTTCTAGGATAAGTGGTTGTGTTAGGCTGTTAAGGATCGTATCTGTATAGTGCACTGTACAGAACATGATTATTATATGATATTGATAGGTTTAATGCCTCTCCAGACATTTTAAAGATCAGTTGATCTGAATAGACCTGTGCAGGATGTGTCTCTAACACACAACTATCTACCTGCTTTCCATGTCTAGACAGCGGCGGTTGGCCAGCAGGATCTCCTCCTCCTCCTTCTGGATACGAGCCTCCACTGACAGCTGCTGCTCATAGCTGCTGCTGGCGGAGTGGCTTATCACTGACGACGACGTGTCCCTCTGGGTGGCGACGGAGGCGGCGGCGTCTAAGGCAAACTGCCTCATGACGCTCTCCTCCAGGTACTTCTGCTCCCACTTGGTCATGTCTGCCTCCAGGGCCAGGATCCTCTCCTCCTTCTCCCTCAGATGCTCCATCAGAGCCGTGGCGTTGTACTCCTGACCACTGCTGCTGCTCTGGGAGCCACCTTGTCTCTGGATGGGTGGAGGGGAGGAGAGGCAGGGAGACAATGGGGGTGGAAGGTGTGGCCGTCAGTGAACATAATTGTTCAAGAGCTCGACCGCCATACAAGTGAGCAATCAAGTCACATTCACATTTGTATTACCAACACACACAATTTCTGCCTATATCATGGCCTATGGCAACACTGGCTGGTAGAGAGGCAAGGCTCCAAGTATGTCTGTAGTCTCTGTGGACCAGACAATCTGTCTGCTCCCAAAGGCTCTAATGGAATATACAGTACCAGTCAAACATTTGGACACACCTAGTCATTCAAGGGTTTTTGACTGGTACTGTACGTCGCTCTCTTCCTCTCTCCTACTTCTCTCCCTTCCCCTCCGGTGTTCTGTCATCTACAACCTTTCCCCCACATTCTCCGCATCCTTGAGGACCTGGCTGCGCTCTAGTAATGAGAAAACATTATGTGGTGCCCCGCTCGGCTCTGCTCAGACACACAGAAAGAGAGAATGGAATTTAAGGAAGAGATCATCTCTGTTGGGACTGGGAGAGAGAGAGCCTGGAATTCTGGGTCAGGTCGCCCCGCTGACGCTGAATGCAGCTGAGATGCTGCACCGTCTCATAGGCAGGTTAGTATTTTTCATCATGAATCTATTTCTGGAGGCCGTTCTGTAGAGTGGTCACTAGCTGGCACAGCCACAAAGTCATAACATCTGATTTAAAGCTAACTCTAACCACACTGCTAACCCTAATACTTAACACTAACCTTAAATTAAGACCAAAAAGCAAATTTTTCTTTACAATATAGACAATTTTGACTTTGCAGCTGGCCTAAGGGGAAATCGCTCAGTTCTACCTCCACCCCCCCCCTCGAGTGTACGTCTGTTTTTTTTGTCCTAGCACTACACAGCTGATTCAAATAACCAACTCATCATCAAGCTTTGATAATTTGAATCAGCTGTGTAGTGCTACAGCAAAACTAAAACTTTGCCCCAGGACCGACTTTGGGAAACCCTGCTCTAGAGAGGTTCGAAAGGACGTTTCTTTTGAAGTGTCTGTCCTATCTGAGAGAAATAAGAATGATCAGGAAACTTTTTTTTGACACATATTTAACCCCTTTTTTTAAGCTACTAAACTACTTCCATATACAGTGGGGAGAACAAGTATTTGATAACCTGAAAAATCGCCAGTGTTTCCTACTTACAAAGCATGTAGAGGTCTGTAATTTTTATCATAGGTACACTTCAACTGTGAGAGACAGAATCTAAAACAGAAAAACACATTGTATGATTTTTAAGTAATTAATTTGCATTTTATTGCATGACATAAGTATTTGATGACCTACCAACCAGTAAGAAATCCGGCTCTCACAAACCTGTTAGTTTTTCTTTAAGAAGCCCTCCTGTTCTCCACTCATTACCTGTATTAACTGCACCTGTTTGAACTCGTTACCTGTATAAAAGACACCTGTCCACACACTCAATCAAACAAAGACTCCAACCTCTCCACAATGGCCAAGACCAGGGAGCTGTGTAAGGACATCAGGGATAAAATTGTAGACCTGCACAAGGCTGGGATGGGCTACAGGACAATAGGCAAGCAGCTTGGTGAGAAGGCAACAACTGTTGGCGCAATTATTAGAAAATGTAAGAAGTTCAAGATGACGGTCAATCACCCTCGGTCTGGGGCTCCATGCAAGATCTCACCTCGTGGGGCATCAATGATCATGAGGAAGGTGAGGGATCAGCCCAGAACTACATGGCAGGACCTGGTCAATGACCTGAAGAGAGCTGGGACCACAGTCTCAAAGAAAACCATTAGTAACACACTACGCCATCATGGATTAAAATCCTGCAGCGCACGCAAGGTCCCCCTGCTCAAGCCAGCGCATGTCCAGGCCCGTCTGAAGTTTGCCAATGACCATCTGGATGATTCAGAGGAGGAATGGGAGAAGGTCATGTGGTCTGATGAGACAAAAATAGAGCTTTTTGGTCTAAACTCCACTTGCCGTGTTTGGAGGAAGAAGAAGGATGAGTACAACCCCAAGAACACCATCAACGGTGAAGCATGGAGGTGGAAACATCATTCTTTGGGGATGCTTTTCTGCAAAGGGGACAGGACTACTGCACCGTATTGAGGGGAGGATGGATGGGGCCATGTATTGTGAGATCTTGGCCAACAACCTCCTTCCCTCAGTAAGAGCATTGAAGATGGGTCGTGGCTGGGTCTTCCAGCATGACAATGACCCAAAACACACAGCCAGGGCAACCAAGGAGTGGCTCCGTAAGAAGCATCAAGGTCCTGGAGTGGCCTAGCCAGTCTCCAGACCTGAACCCAATAGAAAATCTTTGGAGGGAGCTGAAAGTCCGTATTGCCCAGCGACAGCCCTGAAACCTGAAGGATCTGGAGAAGGTCTGTATGGAGGAGTGGGCCAAAATCCCTGCTGCAGGGTGTGCAAACCTGGTCAAGAACTACAGGAAACGTATGATCTCTGTAATTGCAAACAAAGGTTTCTGTACCAAATATTAAGTTCTGCTTTTCTGATGTATCAAATACTTATGTCATGCAATAAAATGCAAATTAATTACTTAAAAATTATACAATGTGATTTTCTGGATTTTTGTTTTAGATTCCGTCTCTCACAGTTGAAGTGTACCTATGATAAAAAATTACAGACCTCTACATGCTCTACATGCTCTCCCCACTGTATATAATATAAGTCAAAACTTGGACACACCCTACTCATTCAAGGGTTTTTCTTTATTTTTACTATTTTCTACACTGTAGAATAACAGTGAAGACATCAACACTGAAATAACACATATTGGAATCTCGTAGTAACCAAAAACAAGTGTTAAACAAATCAAAATATATTTTTTATATTTGAGATTCTTCAAAGTAGACACCCTTTGCTTTGCACACTCTTGGCATTCTCTCAACCAGCTTCATGAGATAGTCAGTCACCTGGAAGGCATTTCAATTAACAGGTGTGCCTTGCTAAAAGTACATTTGTGGAATTTCTTAATGCGTTTGAGCCAATCAGTTGTGTTGTGACAAGGTATGGGTGGTATACGGAAGATAGCCCTATTTGGTACACGTGTTATTTGATCATTTTGATGTCTTCACTATTATTCTACAATGTAGATTATTATATTTAAATATATTAAAATGTTAAAAATAAAGAAAAACCCTTGAATGAGTAGGTGTGTCCAAACCGTTAACTGGTACTGTACATCCATTCATTTTTTAAACTGGTCCCAGGCTGCCTTCAGGGCGTTCTGGAGCAAAACAACCCACATGAACGTGTTGGTGAGAGGCTCACCTTAGAGGGGTCATATTAGTATGTAGCCCAAACTGTTCGGACGCTACAGACGTTTTCGTGAGATGTTGTGGATTGAGGCAGACCATGCAAAACAAAATTATATTTCTATCTGACGGATTTTGCTGTGTATTTTTTTTTAATGCAAATTCGATTTTCACGGGGCCCCCGGGAATTCACTCAAGTAGGTTAACACACCATGTGTGTCTGAGTGTGTGTGCTTCTCTCACCTGCTGCATGCGCAGTGACTCCAGCTCCCGCTCCAGCCGTGTGCGTAAGCGGTGCTCCAGCTGCTCTCTCTTCTCACAGGCAGCCTGGAGCTGGGCTAGGGCCTGCTGCATGCGCTCCACCTTCTCCACATATACCTGCTTCTTCTTCAGCTGCAGCCAGGGAGACAAAACATACACACCGGATGTGGTCAGGGCACAGACAGGAAGTAGACAGGAAGTGGGGGGTTTGCATTCCATTCCAGAAACCTGCTCCTCCCTTTAACCGACTTGTTGGTGAAAGCAATGGTTTCCCCTTGTTTGCACCACAATATAATTGCTCTCATCTAAGGAATGAAAAGACAGGAGTTGAAATACGGCTAGGGAGGAAACAGGTGAGACTTTGTTTCACCTATGCCCCCCTTCCTCCAAACATCTCCCACCCAGCGCCCCAACCCAAGATAATGCAGTCTGTATCTACAATACCCATGTTTCAATGTCCCTCTGCACTGCAGCCCCTTTGAACTGCAGCAGGAGCTGTAATTGGCTTTACTCAATGGACTGATTTAGCTCAGGGACACTTTTTTAAAGAAAAAAGAGAGAAAGAGGGACAAATAGAGGAGCATATACAGAGTTCCCACACTGACAGAGAAACATAGAGAGAGCAGGCCAAGAATCTGGCACTGTTCAGAGCTCTTTCATGGCAGATATAAAACTCCAACTCAACAGCCTTTGTTCAAGGAAACAAGCGTGGGTTTGTGGCGGTGCCGGGCAGAAGTGGAGCAGCTCTGTGCTTTTTAGGACACTCCAGGTCTGTTTCCTGCTTCGCTCGGCCCCAACTGGCTAACTAGCCATCTGGGCTATTTCAGACACATTACCAGCCAACCAACAGAACCAACCAGCCAGGGGTATCAAAGCTCGGAGCAGCTCCACACGAGAGTTTTGTCCAGGTCCACACAGAGGCCAGTCTTTTGGGCCATTCCTCTGGCCTCTAGGAGGCTGGGCCATGAATGATGTTTTGAGTAAATATAAACAACCCATTTTGCAGTAGTTTGTCTTATCTTTTAAACAGTCCAAACCAACCCCATGAATCACAACTCAACACATACCAGACCCCATCTTCAGCCAATGACGTCATCAATACCAGGTGATAGGATGATGACACTGTGGTTCAATACTGATATTCTCAGGCTATCAAGCTTAATGGTGACACGACAGGGAACATACTAGAGGTTGGCCGATTAATTCGGACCAATTTCAAGTTTTCATAACAATCGGTATTTTTGTATGCCGATTATGGCCGATTACATTGCATTCCACGAGGAAACTGCGTGGCAGGCTGACCACCTGTTACACGATTACAGCAAGGAGCCAAGGTAAGTTGCTAGCTAGCATTAAACTTATCTTATAAAAAACAATCAATCTTCTTCTGTTAATTTATCATCGAATCACAGCCTACTTCGCCAAATGGGTGATGATTTAACAAAAGAACATTCACGAAAAAAAGCACAATCGTTGCACGAATGTACCTAACCATAAACATCAATGCCTTTCTTAAAAACAATACACAGAAGTATATATTTTTTTTAACCTGCATATTTAGTTCAAATAAATTAATGTTAGCAGGCAATATTAACTAGGGAAATTGGGTCACTCTCTTGCGTTCATTGCACGCAGAGTCAGGGTATATGCAACAGTTTGGGCCGCCTGGCTCGTTGCGAACTAATTTGCCAGATTTTTACATAATTATGACATAACATTGAAGGTTGTGCAATGTAACAGCAATATTTAGACTTAGGGTTGCCACCCGTTCGATAAAATACGGAACGGTTCTGTATTTTCCTGAAAGAATAAACATTTTGTTTCCGAAATTATAGTTTCTGGATTTGACCATATTAATGACCAAAGGCTCGTATTTCTGTGTTTATTATATTATAATTAAGTCAATGATTTGATAGAGAAGTCTGACTGAGCGGTGGTAGGCAGCAGCAGGCTCGTAAGAATTCATTCAAACTTTACTGCGTTTGCCAGCAGCTCTTAGCAATGCTTGAATCACAGCGCTGTTTATGACTTCAAGCCTATCAACTTCTGAGATTAGGCTGGCAATACTAAAGTGCCTATTAAAACATCCAATAGTCAAAGGTAGAGAGAGAAATAGTCGACGTGTCATAATTCCTATAATAACTACAACCTAAAACTTCTTAACTGGGAATATTGAAGAACTGGGAATATTGAACCACCAGCTTTCATATATGTTCTGAACAAGGAACTTAAACTTTAGCTTTTTTACATGGCACATATTGCACTTTTACTTTCTTCTCCAACACTGTGTTTTTGCATTATTTAAACCAAATTGAGTATGTTTCATTATTTATTTATGTATTATATTAAGTTAAAATCAAAGTGTTCATTGAGTATTGTTGTAATTGTCATTATTACAAATATATATATATATATTTTTTTTTTTATTGGCCGATTAATCGGCATCGGCTTTTTTGGGTCCTCCAATAAATCGGTATCGGCGTTGAAAAATCATAATCGGTCGACCTCCAGAACATAGTAGCTAGATTATTTTACACTCAACAGAAACTCATGCCTTGTCCACCAGGGGGCATAAATACCCTCATTTAATCAACTGAACTAATGCCAGGAAGTAGTCAAGTATCCAAGACATTTCTGATATCATCTATTCATGAAGCAACAGCGAGAACATCATGGCTGCGTTTACACAGGCAGCCTAATTCGGATCTTTTTCAAATATAATTGGTCTTTTGACCAATCAGATCAGCTCTTTTGCCAATAATTGGGCAACATATCAGAATTGGATTGCCTGTGTAAACACAGCATATGACAGTCAGATCCTCACCTCCTCCTCCAGTTTGACTACTTTGGCCTGGGCGTTGTTGAGAGCCTGGTCCCTGATCTCAATGTGTCGTCTCTGGTCGTCTGTGGAGGAGTGCAGGGAGTTCAGCTCTATCTCCAGCTTCTCCTTCTCACGCACCGTCTCTTTGTCTGGGAGACACAAACAACACACTGAGGTCTAGCCCTTTAAAAAAAGTGATCTTCCTTTCATTTCCTAAAAATAGTTCTGTCATGAGGTGACTTTTTTTTAAATGGCGTTCTCCATATTAACTAAACATCTTAAACAGTGTTTTGTGTGTGTGTCATTTTTGTTAAAAATATGCAACTTGTAGTGAATAAGTAATGTTTTTACAGTACATGAACCCCAGACCCTTTGCCTGGTTCTTTTTCTAACTGATGAGGCCACACAGAGGTATGTTCAGAGTGGATGTAGAATGTCATAGAGGCTTGGTCTAGCCTGGCGTTCCCTGATAGTGTGAGTGATTTGCTCACTCTGGGTGAGTAGCTGAGAGATGGTCTTGCGGTTGTCTTCCGTTCCCTCCCACTCCTTAGCAGCTAGCTGCTTGTTGGCAGTATCCATGCGCTCTGCAACAGAGAATGGCATTGCCAAAGTCAGGTCTGAGCCAGCCTGAGGGCCTAGTGGCCAAAGAGACACACACACACTTGTGCGTGCGCACGCATACATAAATATGCTCTTATTTTTGTAAATCAAATATTTGCAGGAATTAGATCATAATATGGCAACAACCTGGTCAAACGGGAATAAAGCTCCTTAAAGAGAACACTCTTAAACTCTTTGCAGAGTTGCACATTCCATGTAACCAGCCTCTAGTTAATATGCAGGATATGCGTGGTGGGTATGGGGATTTTGGTGCTATTAAACAGCTCAAACAGACTTTCAACACACGGCTCTGTGATTGTGTAAATGTAGCCGTACAGCCCATGGAATATGGAGGTGGAGGGAATTCATAATCCCCTGAAGAGAATTTTATAGGCCCGGAATCAACGTGGAACGGCTCTAAGTTCTTAAGATCCCAGCCTTCGTTCCACTCACATTAAACGCCTTGGGACCCGGTTGCTCGGCAAAATGGAGCAAGCAAAAATAAAATCACTTTTATATGCGCACATTTCCCCGCAGAGGAGGTGGTGGTGGTGATCATACTCTATGGAGGATTATTTATTTGTAATTTAAAAACATGGTGCAAATTCATCACATATTAAATATATATCAGAATCAGTACAACAGGCACCAAATATTATTTAGTGTCCTCTTATACCCACTCCGGTCCCACAACTCTTTAACCTCCTAACCCTCCCTACCCCACCATCCCATGTACATCACAATTACTTATTGTAGGTAAACTACAACCAAAAAGTAAGAAAGAACTGAAAAGTATGTTAAGAATTGAGTCAGGAGAACATTGTCCTGAAACAAAACACGCCATTATTTCTGGGCCAAACGTTTCGGGTGACAACCAAATGCACACAGAAATGTGAGCTATAGATCTGTCATTCTCATTGAAAGCAGGTCTAAGAAGCGGTAGATCTGTTGTATGTGACTATTTCTATGCTTTCCGTGCTTAAGTTTAGTTTTTGCTTCTTTTACTTTGTTTTGTACACCATCTTCAAAACAGCTGAAAATCCAATATTTTGGATTATTGAACAGATATTTCACAGCGGTTTAGATCGTACAATGATTCTCTACACTATACATTGCTTGTTTTGTCAAACTGAAATAAGGCAAACTATTAGAATTTTAGCAACCAGGAAATGGCAGAGCGATATCTGCATTTTGCACCTTTAAAATAATATTTTGTTGAGTGTCAAGTCAACTAGGCTGGGCCATGAAACATACAGAGAGCATTCCAGAAACAAATATTCAGTTCCATTTCCATTCCGTCTTTCTCGAAACACAACAATGACTGGGGTATACGTTTAGCTTAAACCCCCAAACGTGGAGCAAGATCCATTTCACATGTGTACCGCTGCCAATACAATAGGGGGGGAAAAGAGAGGAAGGAAAGACCCCCCCAAAAAGTTATGCGATTTGTTGTAAAAGCTTGGAATCTCCCCATGGACCCGGTCTGGGCAGGGAGCCATGAATGGAGGTTTTTCTTTCCTCTACAGGACTGAAGAGCCCAGTGAAGTAGAGACAAGAGACATGAAACTGCCCCCACCCACTCAGCTACAGCTCAGAAATTCCTACAGAAACAGAGTGTGAGGATTGGAGTGCTAAGGGTCTATGGTCTGCTTTATAGTAAAGATATGAATTTGAGACTTTGGACTGCCTGTAAACACTAACATATCTAATTTATTGATCATATTGATTCATTGACAGATCGACCAATTGATTGCTCTTACTTTTGCTCAGTACTTTTCCACTGTGCCAAAGTCAATACTAGGGCTGTGCCGGTCATGAAAATGTGTCAGCTGGTTATTGTCATGCAAAAGTCTGCCGGTCCCACGGTAATTGACTGTTAACTTCTTATGGCTGCAGGGGCAGTATTGAGTAGCTTGGATGAAAGGTGCACAGAGGTGCCCAGAGTAAACGGCCTGCTCCTCAGTCATAGTTGCTAATATATGCATATTATTATTAGTATTGGATAGAAAACACTCTGAAGTTTCTAATGTCTGTGAGTATAACAGAACTCATATGGCAGGCAAAAACCTGAGAAGTTCCACTTCCTGTTTGAATTTTTTCTGAGGCTGGTGGATTTTCAACCAAGCTCTCATTGAAATTACAGTGAGATATGGATGAGTTTTCACTTCCTACGGCTTCCACTAGATGTCAAGTCAATAGAACTTTGTCTGATGACTCTAATGTGAAGGGGGGCCAAAGGAGACAGGAATTAGTAATCACTGCCATGAGGTGACCACGCATTGAACACGCGCCTTCACATGAGGACCTCCGTTCCACCGCTCTTCTGAAGTCAATCTAATTCTCCGGTTGGAACGTTATTCAAGATGTATGTTAACAACATTCTAAAGATTGATTCAATACATCGTTTGACATGTTTCTACTGACTGTTACGGAACTTTTGGACATTTCGTCTCGTTTTAGTGAACGCGCTTTGTGACTTTGGAATTGTTTACCAAACGCGCTAACCAAAGTAGCTAATTGGACATAAATAACGGACATTATCGAACAAATCAAGCATTTGTTGTGGACCTGGGATTCCTAGGACTGCATTCTGATGAAGATCATCAAAGGTAAGGAAACATTTATCATGTATTTTCTGGTTTCTGTTGACCCCAACATGGTGGCTAATTTGGCTATTGTTCTGAGCTCCGTCTCAGATTATTGCATGGTTTGCTTTCTCCGTAAAGTTTTTTTTAAATCTGACACAGCGGTTGCATTAAGGAGAGGTATATCTATAATTCCATGTGTATAACTTGTATTATCATCTACATTTATGATGAGTATTTCTGTTGAAACGATGTGGCTATGCAAAAATCAATGGATGTTTTTGGAACTAGTGAATGTAACGCGCCAATGTAAACTCTTTTGTTCATAAATATGAACTTTATCAAACAAAACATGCATGTATTGTGTAACATTAAGTCCTATGAGTGTCATCTGATGAAGATAATCAAAGGTTTGTGATTAATTTTAGCTATATTTCTGCTTTTTGTGACTATCTTTCGCTGGAAAAATGGCTGTGCTTATTGTGGTGACCTAACATAATCGTTTGTAGTGCTTTCGCTGAAAAGCATATTTGAAATTGGACACTTTGGTGGGATTAACAACAAGATTACCTTTAAAATGGTATAAGACACATGTACAGTGGGGAGAACAAGTATTTGATACACTGCCGATTTTGCAGGTTTTCCTACTTACAAAGCATGTAGAGGTCTGTCATTTTTATCATAGGTACACTTCAACTGTGAGAGACGGAATCTAAAACAAAAATCCAGAAAATCACATTGTATGATTTTTAAATAATTAATTTGCATTTTATTGCATGACATAAGTATTTGATCACCTACCAACCAGTAAGAATTCCGGCTCTCACAGACCTGTTAGTTTTTCTTTAAGAAGCCCTCCTGTTCTCCACTCATTACCTGTATTAACTGCACCTGTTTGAACTCGTTACCTGTATAAAAGACACCTGTCCACACACTCAATCAAACAGATTCCAACCTCTCCACAATGGCCAAGACCAGAGAGCTGTGTAAGGACATCAGGGATAAAATTGTAGACCTGCACAAGGCTGGGATGGGCTACAGGACAATAGGCAAGCAGCTTGGTGAGAAGGAAACAACTGTTGGCGCAATTATTAGAAAATGGAAGAAGTTCAAGATGACGGTCAATCACCCTCGGTCTGGGGCTCCATGCAAGATTTCACCTCGTGGGGCATCAATGATCATGAGGAAGGTGAGGGATCAGCCCAGAACTACACGGCAGGACCTGGTCAATGACCTGAAGAGAGCTGGGACCACAGTCTCAAAGAAAACCATTAGTAACACACTACGCCGTCATGGATTAAAATCCTGCAGCGCACGCAAGGTCCCCCTGCTTAAGCCAGTGCATGTCCAGGCCCGTCTGAAGTTTGCCAATGACCATCTGGATGATCCAGAGGAGGAATGGGAGAAGGTCATGTGGTCTGATGAGACAAAAATAGAGCTTTTTGGTCTAACTCCACTCGCCGTGTTTGGAGGAAGAAGAAGGATGAGTACAACCCCAAGAATACCATCCCAACCGTGAAGCATGGAGGTGGAAACATCATTCTTTGGGGATGCTTTTCTGCAAAGGGGACAGGACGACTGCACCGTATTGAGGGGAGGATGGATGGGGCCATGTATCGCGAGATCTTGGCCAACAACCTCCTTCCCTCAGTAAGAGCATTGAAGATGGGTCGTGGCTGGGTCTTCCAGCATGACAACGACACGAAGCACACAGCCATGGCAACTAAGGAGTGGCTCCGTAAGAAGCATCTCAAGGTCCTGGAGTGGCCTAGCCAGTCTCCAGACCTGAACCCAATAGAAAATCTTTGGAGGGAGCTGAAAGTCCGTATTGCCCAGCGACAGCCCCGAAACCTGAAGGATCTGGAGAAGATCTGTAGGGAGGAGTGGGCCAAAATCCCTGCTGCAGTGTGTGCAAACCTAGTCAAGAACTACAGGAAACGTATGATCTCTGTAATTGCAAACAAAGGTTTCTGTACCAAATATTAAGTTCTGCTTTTCTGATGTATCAAATACTTATGTCATGCAATAAAATGCAAATTAATTACTTAAAAATCATACAATGTGATTTTCTGGATTTTTGTTTTAGATTCCGTCTCTCATAGTTGAAGTGTACCTATGATAAAAATTACAGACCTCTACATGCTTTGTAAGTAGGAAAACCTGCAAAATCGGCAGTGTATCAAATACTTGTTCTCCCCACTGTATGTCTGAGGAATTTTAATTATGAGATTTCTGTTTTTTGAATTTGGCGCCCTGCACTTCGACTGGCTGTTGTCATATTGGTCCCGTTACCGGGACTTCAGCCATATTAAGACTTTCAGACCATGAGAAACAAGATTCTCTGGTCTGATGAAACGAAGATTGAACTCTTTGTCCTGAATGCCAAACGTCACGTCTGGAGGAAACCTGTCACCATCCCTACGGTGAAGCATGGTGGTGGCAGCATCATGCTGTGGGGATGTTTTTCAGTGGCAGGGACTGGGAGACTAGTCAGGATCGAGGGAAAGATGAATGCAGCAAAGTACAGAAATATCCTTGATGAAAACCTGCTCCAGAGCGCTCATGACCTCAGACTGGGACGAAGGTTCACCTTACAACAAGACAACGACCCTAAGCACACAGCCAAGACAACACAGGAGTGGCTTCGGGACAAGTCTCCGAATGTCCTCGAGTGGCCCAGCCAGAGCCCGAACTTGAAACCAATCAAACATCTCTGAAGAGACCTGAAAGTAGCTGTGCAGAAACGCTCCCCATCCAACCTGACAGAGCTTAAGAGGATCTGCAGAGAATGGGCGAAACGCCCCAAATACAGGTGTGCCAAGCATGTAGCGTCATACCCAAGAAGACTCGAGGCTGTAATCGCTGTCAAAGGTGCTTCAAATTACTGAGTAAAGGGTCTGAATACTTATGTAAATGTGATATTATAATAAAATAAAAAAATATTAGCAAAATGTCTAAAAACCTGTTTTTGGGGTATTGTGTGTAGATTGATGAGGGGAAAAAAACAATTTAATAAATTTTAGATTAAGGCTGTAACGTAACAAAATGTGGAAAAAGTAAAGGGGTCTGTATACCTCCTAAAGACACTAAATCCTGTGCCATTTTTATATTACATGATTTCATAGTAAAAATAATATAATAGAAAGGATATTTTTCCCATTACAGAGCGAGTGTGCATGTGAAGTGACTATGTTGAGCGTAAAAGTGATAATTCGAAACATGTCCTATATGCTAGATTGAGTTATTTGGCAACTTTATTTGTGAACAAAACAAACCTTAGAATGTCTTAGAAATCAACACATATATGGGCAGCATGATGCGACTATAAAAAAAAGCTTGCGCTCTGTTCCTTGCCTCAGGCTGCAAATGCTGTTCTCTCATCAAATTATCATATTTTCACCCATCAGGCTATTCTCAATTTAAACTCGTCTTTACGTAAAAAAAAAAAAATGATTTAGAATAGCCCATTATCAAATGGGAGGGAACAGTGGGGGGGGGGGGGGGACATGTCATCCATATGTACTCCAAGAGGCTGCACCACAGGTGATACTCCGCCCAAACTCTGTATGCCATGGGCTCTCCAACCGTATGCCTGCAACTACACACCGTTTAATTTGGGGAGCCAAGTGAAATCGGTTCGGGAACATTGATAGTAACATGTTTTTATAGCAAAACATATTTCATTAAACTGTTGACAGCCCCTCTCTCTGCGTGCTGGAGAAAGGAATGAGAAAGGAATGAAGGAGAGAGAGGAGATGGAAATGCATGGTGGTGAGATATTCTGTAGCTAAAGGTAATGTGTCAGCCTATTCATTATGAACATATAACAAATGCCCCACTACTAGGTTATTCAAAATCAAATACAAATTCACTATAATTGTAGGCTAAGTCTGTAAGCCGCCCTGTACAGGTAGCCTAGTGGTTAGAGCGTTGGGCCAGTAACCGAAAGGTTGCTAGATTGAATCCCTGAGCTGACAAGGTAAAAATCTGTCGTTCTGCCCCTGAACAAGGCAGTTAACCCACTGTTCATAGGGCATCATTGTAAATAATTTGTTCTTAACTGACTTGCCTAGTTAAATAAAGGTTAAATGTAAAATTACAGTCAATGAACCAACAGCATGGTCTAGGTCTGTATGTTCTCTCCCAGACTCATGGATAGAAAGGTTGGCGTGTAGCATAAAGTAACCAGTCCATCCAGTATGCATAATAATACAGTCCACACTCCAAGGCCATTACTAGAATGAGTTGAATTTGAGTATAGGCTAGACCAATTATGTACCAAAGACATCTTAAAATCAGCTTTTTTTGTGATTTTCTGCCGTGCGTAAAATGTGGTAGGCTATGTATTGTATAACGGCACAGTCTATTCTATTTATTTTTTTTTTTCTCAGGCTTGGACTCATATATTAGGCCTATGCGTATGGGTGTTTTGAATTAATCATCACCTTATAAAGTGCTGTCCATTTTATTTGTGTTAAGCTTTGAAACAGTATCCACAACGACCAGGTTTTCCACTCAGTTTCAACCTGTTGTTGAACTTCTTTCTTCAAATTGATCAATCACAGTGAGGTGAGTTTTAAAAGCACATACTGTTTTGAGGATAGGTGTCTGCTGTGATTTGCATTGATGTTAGAGGGACAATAGATCTCCGAGTACCAGACCATTAGGACCTGATGGTAGTTAGACAGTTGGGTACTACCAAAGCATGTCCAGAGTGCATAAAAGGAGATTCGTGTGTCTCAACAGTCATGTGGAATTTTACTGCGGTCATGACAATAATACGGTCACAGCCCTAGTCAATACACAATAGTGACATTATGAACAACACCAGTTTCAACAACATCACAGCACTCTAGTCAAATGCTTATAAAATTGGACCAGATGGAATTGGTGGAAGCTGGATAGTCCTCAGAAAGTCCAGTTAAATCAAACGTAACAATGGAATCAATGCAAACCAAGCCTGGCTTCTGAACATGAATAAATACATATTACTGAACAAATATGCAGGCTAAACTGAAGTAATCTAAATCCAATGCAGAAAGGACACTTTTTGCTCACAAAAAGTAATGCATGGAATAGGTTTAATCTACTGCCATAAATCCATGAACAGGTATCCTTTGAACATTAAACTATGCATGCCTTGGATATTCCAGCTGTTTATGGCCTCTCACCTCTGAGGTCCCTGTTGAAGTCGTGCAGCCTGCGCACCTCCAGCTCCAGCTTGTTCCTCATGGTTTTCTCCAGAGCTTCCCTCTTAGTGGATGACTTGGCCAGGTTCTCATAGGCCTCCGACACCAGCGTGATCTCTGTCTCCAACTGACCAGGGAGATAAGGGGGGGGGGGGGGGGGGGGGGGCTAGCCCTTAGGCACGTGTTGATCTAAAAGGATTGGTGTATGCAATATGGCAGAAGGTAGAACTATAACCATACTGCTTATAAACTTTCAGATCTACATTTGTCCCACTTACTTTCTGCAGCTTGGTGACCTTCTCGCAGCACACCTCCATCTCCTGCTTGAGCAGCCGGTTCTCCTCTGACACCATGTCCACCATCTGCTGGGCCCGGGACATCATGGCGAAGGGGTCCCCCTGGGGGTGGGGGTAGTGCTGAGGAGGGTGGCCCTGGGATGACTGGGAGTGGTACTGTTGGTGCTGGTGTTGTTGTTGTTGTTGTTGTTGCTGCTGCTGCTGCTGCTGTTGTTGTTGATACTGGTGGTGCTGCTGCTGGTGGTGCATCCTGGAGGTGGAGCCGTAGGGGTCGTGTGGGAAGCCGTGGCCCCTCTGAATTGGAGGGTGCATGGGCACGGGACAATATGGGTCTCCCTGGTGTGATCCAGGGCCCTGGGGGCTTCGGGGAGCCATGGAGGCGTAGGGGTCCCCCTGGGGGTGGGGGTGTGTGTGGGAGGGGTGGGAGGCGCTGAGGAGACTACTGAGGGTGGAGGACTGGGCTCGGGACAGAGAGCCCACTGAGGTGACCGAGGAGGTGGGGCTGTGGTGATGGACAGACCTCTGGGAGTGGACGGAGCTCTCCTTATTGGACCTGTGGACACGACAGCCAATCAGAGAGGTTAACACTAATGGAATGTTCGTTTGTTGACTGTATGTGGGTCTTGGGGTCACTCAAGCACAGCTGACTAACAGTCCATAGATATTAGCATAACTTCTATCTTAGTGCTTGTTTATATAAATATATCACCAGGCAAAACATGGACAATGATACTATCTGTTTAATGTAAACTATGGTGATTCACCTGCCATAAGCCAACAAGTTTTTTTTCAACTGACCAAAAAACTATTGTGAACCACTTTGGAAATAAGCAAACATTCCTGTCTACATAAGACGTCATCAGAGAGCGAACGATCGTGTCGCCACAGGTTTCAGCTGATGATTAAAATGCTGCGGTATTCATAGCTGTTTGCCAATTATTTACTTTCAGGTAAACAAATGATCAAGCAGGAGGGGAAACAGGCAGAACCGGATGTGTCTATCCCCTCTATCCCGACAACTGGCTCAGTGTGTGTGAGAGAAACAACAGGCCTTCCTCATCAGCCTTCCAGCTAATCAAGAAACCTGTTCACCTAAACAGACAGCCTGGCAGGTAGGGAGGGATGTAGGTAGGCAGGCAGGCAGGTAGTCGGAGGCAGCCAGATAGGGAGGCAGCCAGATAGGCAGACAGGCAGGGAGGCAGACAGGCAGGGAGGCAGACAGGCAGGCAGGCGGCCAGGCAGGCAGGCGGCCAGGCAGGCAGGCAGGCAGACAGAATGATATATGGATAGGACAAGTAAGTCACCCTCTAGCAGTGTGTGTGTGTGTAGGCAATGACCCCAAGTCACAATCACCCCTAAAAGCCAAAATCACCCCTACGAACGTTAGAGGAGAAGCTCTCAATCATGTTGCCTTGCTCAAGACACAGTGGGTATGTCATTTGTTGAAGTTCTGGATGCCACCCCAGAAGAGACTTTAAATAAATAGCCAGCAGACACAGGGCAGTCTGTCTCTCTAGGGTCATGTTAGGAGTGTGTTTCTCAGCTGAGCCAGGTGTGTGTCATTCAATTAAACAAGACTGTATCAGTTTTTGTTACTTAAGTACTGGTAGCCACATCAACAACATGGCACTATTAAAAGTTTGATACTATCGTAAAAGTGATATAGCTCAGACAGGCATGATGTTCCTTCAGACAGTCAGACAGCCAGTGAGTCAGTACAGGGGAGAGGGCTGTTAATCTTACTCACCTGAAGGAGCCGTACTCTGGCGGCGACTGGTAGCGGACGTGTGGCACCTCGTTCCTGCCCTGCTCCCTTGGCCGATGGTCCTGGTAATAGTGCCCTACTTGCTCCTGATGCTGCGGCAGCTGTTTGGGAGAGGAGCCCATGTTCTTGAAGGGGTAGTCAGGTGGGGGGCCCCGGTGCTGGCCCGAGGGCTTGTAGTAGTCCCCCGGCGGACCCGGAGGGGGCAGCTGGGGGGAAAGAGGGGCACTAGTGACAGGGGCGTGGGCCTTGACCCCGCTGGTGGCAAGCGAGAGCTGCATGAGGCGCTCGGAGAGGGAGCGCACATGGCCCTGCTTCAGGTCCTTGAGCCCGTCGTCCTGGTGCACCTTTCCCCCGCTGCTCAGACGCTGAACCGTGGGACGCCCCTCCGTACGCACCTTGCCATTGTTGGTTACGGCTGTCACATAAAATGCTGCGCCCACCGACGGAGGCAACTGTTGTTGTTGTGTTGTTGTTGTTGTTGATGTAGCTGGTGGTGCGGGTGGCCGCGAAAGTACTGCGACTGCACCTTGGCCTCCTCGTAAGTGGGTAAGTCCTCTGGGTTGGGGCCCTGGCCGCTACCTCCCCCAGCACCACTCATCCCTCCTCCACTACTACCCCCACCGCGGGAGCCCAGTTTCTCCATGCCACTGTCCGCCTGCAGCTCCTGTCCCTGGGGCTCCTGCCGGGCGATGTGGGGCACCATGGAGTCATGCCGGTCGTCGTTGGGGCCTGCCTGGCCCGGGTAGCCCCCGCTCACCCCTCCTTCCTGCTGCTGCCGCTGTCGTTGCTGCTCCTGCTGTTGCTGCATGGCCAGCTGGTAGTTGCGTCCCTCGTCATAGCGCATCTGCTCCTGGAGGAGTCGCTGCAGGACGGTGTTGCTGCTGCCACTGCTGCTGCTGGACGTCTCGTCGGCCGCCGCCCTCATCTCAGCCTCCCGAAGACCACGCACCTCATGGAAGGACGAGCTGCGCCCGCGGTCGATGTTCCCTGAGAGATGGGAGATTGGGACGAAGAAGGGTGGGTGAGGGGAGGAGGGCGATGAGTCAAGAAGGGATTGAATAGAGAGGTTGAAATGGAGTTGGTGACAGCAGGGAGAGAGGAGATGGGGAGAGAGAGTGAGCGAGAGGAGGAGAGGCAGTCAGAGAACACACAAGCCATTTACCAACCACCCCCAACACTCATGAGGGTCATAGCTGAGCACACTGAACACCAGACATAAGTGATGTTAAGGTGAAAGAATGGAGATGAAAACAATGACAAATGGACTGAACCACCACTATCCTCTGAGAAAACTGGAGAAGATGTGAACCGCCCCACAACCACTCAAGAGGTAGTTCAGCCCAAACCAGAAAAAAGCATATCAAACCAAAACTCACTTTGCCAAATGAGTAGCATTGGAAGGTATTTTATGGGTTTTAAAGGCCAAATCGGGTGCTTACAAATGTCGGTTTCCAAGGCTATTTAGAGCCAAATTAAACATATGACTATACAACACCATCGTCAGCAGAAATACTGACTTAGTCAGGCCAAATTGAAGGTCACCCAAACCAACCGATTACATGGTCCTAAATCCCAGAGTCAGAGCGTTAAGGACCACCCAGGAGCGTATACTGTAACCCCACTCCCCTTGTGTAGGACAGGACATCAGACTTTTACTGTCAACATGCAGTGAGCACTACTATCGTCGAATGAATCGTGCCCATTTTAATTACTCCCGACTCATTTTATCATTACCCAGCAGATCATTTGCAGAAGCCAAAACCGTCGATTCGAAAATCAAAAAACTCTTTGATCCCAAGCTAGGCATTGTGATTGGTAGACATATGACAATCATACAGTAGGGGAAGGCAAACGTGTTTTAGTAAAAAAAAACATTCAAAGTCATAAAGTAGAAACCACCCAGGGCATGTTAGCTGTTAATTAGCCAACACGCAGGTCTAAATCAAACACACTCATTTCCGGGGAATTAAAATGTACTCTTTAACTTCATCCAATAAAAAGCCACAAGCAAGTGTTATGCTTTAAGGGCTTCACTAGATTAAGGACCCATTTAGAAACTCAGACTTCTTTCATGTTTTCTTCAAACTGGGTTCTATGGAGTGGTTTCCACTGACGACCTTGAATGCCATTTAAGAGATCTAGTGGTTAAAGAGGCACCATCTACAAAGTAATGAAGGTGAAATTATTACATCTATTGCTTTCTGATATTCTTCTCATTCTCAAGGAGGACGAAGCTTTTTTCCGAAACATCTGTGGTAAATAAATAAATATAAGAAAGTCAGCTTTGGGCCATCCGCCCGCGGGGCTCTCTTCCAAGTCGAAGAAGGAAAAGAGAGAAAAATTAATGTCACAATGGTAGTATACTCTCCCCGACATACTTCCACTGCTATTTCCTGCCGCTCTTCTCCTTTTTCTGACTCGCCCTCTTCAGAACCAACTAGTACCAACCAGGACAACGGACAAATGGAGGATGGAACAGAAACAAAACACAAGCAACTGAAAATAAACGGGGAGAGAAATGAAGGATGCAGCGGCATGACAGAAGGCATTGGTTTTTGACACAGCGAGACAGTGATTTATTTAAAAGGCTGCTGCCTGCATCCTGTATACAGAGGAAGTAGGGAATCTGACAGGCAGGCAGACAGCACACTAGACACCGAGCAGGCGGGGGGGAATTTCTTAACTCCTTTTACTTTCACATAGTAGTCTCTACTATACTGATGCTAATTCATGAACTAACATTGGCATTCAGAATGGTCTACTTCTGCTCAATCAAATTCATGAAAAGGGTAAAACTACTACTGTGCCAGATGAATTGTGTTGGGTTGCTTGAAATCAAAACTCAGTCTTACTGTACTGGCTCGTTTAAAATCTGCTCGTTAATTATTCCTCTACACCCCCCTCCCTCTCTGTGATTTCGTAACCCCTGCCATCTTCTCTACCCCCCCTAGACTTATTCTACTCCCTCCCTCTGGTCACCTACCTGTGTGGCTGCTCTCACCGCGCTCCTCCGGCACTGCTCTCACTGGGCTCTGCTGCTCATGATGCTGCGCAGGACAGGTACCGAGATGGGGGTCTCCGGGGGGGGTCTCCTGCTGGTCCTGTAGCGTCACCAGTTCCTCCAGGCGCTCCAACACGTAGAGGCGCTGGTCCACGTCGCTTAGCCCCAGCCACTCTGCAACAGGAAGAGCCACTCTCAACCAACCAGCCTCAATAATGGGGGTGGGGTCCCACACGCATGGCTTCAGGGGCCGCTCAGGGGAGGAGGGGCAAGGGTTTTGGGAATGTGAAATGGGGGGGGGGGGGGGGGGGGGGGGCACTTTCAGTCAAGTCGTTTCCCTCTCAGGTTTGGCCGTGAGCAGATAGCACAAGCCAGAGTGAGCCTTGCCCCCTACAGCTGTGTGACTGACTGTGCAGGGGTTTGGAAAGTAACTGTGGGTGGGTGTGTGTGTGTGTGTGTGTGTGTGTGTGTGTGTGTGTGTGTGTGTGTTGGCCTTTGGCTGGAATCAAACACAGGATATGAGGATGTTCAGGATTCGGTCAGAACATAGAGAAAGGGGATCTGAGCTTTCTCTTGACAAAACAAGACAACTCCCAACTCCCTGTGTGAACCAGAGGTGATTCTCTGGACAATCTTTCGCGGGGAAGTTACTGAACATTGGTGAGAGACAGTTACAGCTAGTATCAAGTATTTGTAAAAACAACTTTTAAAGAGAAAGTCTGCTTAAATGTTCTTCCCTAGGCTCTTTGTCAACAGGCGTTCGGAAGTGGGTGAAATCCCAGAGAGACAGTCAAACTCTCAACAGAAATGGGTCCTACAGACCTGGCAGCCATTCCCCACACACGCACTTCCCTTCCTCTAACACAGCGAGAGCAATCAGTGCTGATGAAGACAGATTTGGTTTCTCAAAACACACACACCCATGACACGTACATCCACTTGCAGACACACGTACATACATGTAAAAACAAATGTAAGAGTACACACACACACGATAGTGATTGTCTTTCTCATCATACTGTCCTATCACAACAAGGACTAATCACCCTCCCCTCTGAATAATGACTTCCAGACGGTCCCTTCAACCCCCTCTCCCTCCATTTGCTGGCGCTCAAACTGTAAGTTCCTTGACGGTTTCAGATAAACAGTTTATTCCATAGCCAGAGCTGGCCACAGTGGATTCAGGGAATCTGGCATTCCGGTCGTTCCTCAGATAGGTCTCCCTGTAAGTGTTCCCAGTGACTTTGACCTCTGTGTGTGTCATGTCAGCCACACACACACACACACCTTGCTGACAGTTTAAGTGTTGGCCATGGTGTGTGTGTCAGTCGTGACTGAAAACAACACCTACAGAGAGTCAGGAGCCTGGCGTACCTTTACACATACCTGAGCTAGCCTGGGTCTGGCCTGGGTCTCAGCAGCACAGACAGAGCACAGCATGACATTCACCTCAACACGCACCCTGTTTGAAATTCCACTGTCACGATTTGAGAAATAACATTCAAGTTCATGTCTCACATCCATCCACCTTGTTTGAAATACCACTGCCATGATGGATCTTAACTGCAAATTCACACAAAGTATGATAAAGGGTCACATACCAAGGGAGCAGTAGGCTGCAATGGAATTTTGTGAGATATTCCACAGAACCAAAACAACGCCAAGAGACCCAGCCTACTGTATTCAATCCAAGTCAATCTTTCCCACGAAGCAGCTGAAGCACTCAGGATCACACACTGCTCTCAGCTCATACCTTCGTTCTGCAAAGAGTTACCACGGCACACCTCTCTTCTTCCCTCCCTCCCACTTCCCAGCAGGTGGGGCTTGGACTAGGAGGACAGGTGAATCTGGAGGACCTCCAGGATCTCGTCACACCCTCATACCTGCGCGCTGGTGTAACCGTTCCTTTACACCGTTTGCCATTAACCCGCCAGCCACCTGCTGCTTCACCACAGACACTTCCTCTTTAGAGGGCCAGCCCTCACCTGTCGTACCAATGGAGGGACAGACAAACAGGTGAGTCAGGAGAGAGAGATAGAGCTATGAGAGAGATGAGGGGCAGACTAACAGACAGGTACGATATAAGGGTTAAGGAATATAAAAATGAGTCAGGCCAGAGAGGCTCTCACAGACAGGTAAGAGAGTTGAGTAACCTAGCTAAAAGGCAGGTGATTCAGATGTGACACCAAAACATAGTCATATTATGAAACCCATTGAGGGACAATCACTAACGGATGATAATGGGTTTTGGACCAAAACAAACTAAGGGTGACTCAGGTCGGCTAAATAACATGGACTCATTGAACTCAACATCACAGGAGAAAGGGAGAAATATTAGTCCAAATTAAGCTGATTCAGGTCCTTTGATCCCTGATGGTCCTGACCACCTGTGTGCGCTGTGTGAGGTGTGTGTGTCTACACTCTCGTTAACTTCTCTCCTTGTCTTTCATCAGTAGCCAGGCTGGGGGAGCCAAAGTCAACCCTGGCAGGCAGGTCTGGAATCAGGTGGAGACTGATGGGAGTGTGAGTGTATGGGCACAGGTGCAAACTCCCGCTGGCCCCAGATCAGTGAGTCAGACAGGGACAGACAGGCCTACACATATAGAATGGCTGGGAAAGCTGTGCAAGAGTTAGTCAGTCTCTCTACATAAACCCTAAAGGAGGGAGAGACAGCGAGCGAGCGAGAGAGAGAGGAGAGAGGGAAGAGGAGGAGAGAAAGAGAGATTCACAGAAAAAGAGTGTGAGTGGGAAAGAGACGGAGAGACACAGAAAAAGAGTGAGTGAGTGAGAAAGAGAGTTAAAGGGAGATAGTAAGACAACAGATTTCCCTCTCTCCCAATCTCAGAGCTCCATTGAATTAAAATGGCATCAATCATTGATAGCCAGCCACGTTCTAAGACCTACAGGCTTATGACCAGAAACATATCTCATCTGAGTGAGTGAGGCATTCAGCCTTTAGCCTGATCCCAGACCTGTGTAGAGAGAGACACTGTTTCAACCTCTGCTCCTAGCTTCAGTCAGCGATTAACCAGGAGCTTTGAGATGCACTGATATACATTAGTAGCTAGTTATGCCCATTATGAGTTGCCCTTTCATATTTTGAATGGAGCCTGAGGTTGCACTGTCTTATGTAAATATTTGCCTTCAATGCGCAAGTTTCCCAGCGCCCCCACACACGGCCTGTTTATTCTGCTAATACACCAGGAATGCAGAGCGGGATGAGCAGCAGTGGGAGAGAGGGGGAAGGGACAGAGAATGGAAAAGAGGGGTGTTGCCACGGGAAAGTAAGCATTTCATTGGACGGTGTATACCATGTGTATCCTGGACATATGACTAATAAAACCTGAAACTTGAAACAAGACAGGAAGGAAAAGGAGAGAGAACTATAGAGGGGGATAGATGGAGGGAGACAAAGAGAGAAACGGCCCCTGACAGTAAGGTTGACCTCATCAGTGTGAGACACTGCAGGTTTCAGACCTTTTTCCCCTCAGTAGACATACTGCAGGATACACACACTGGGTCCTGAAAGTGCACCACACGCACACAGTGTGCGTATCCTGCCGTCTCCAGAGAACACAAGTCGTTTTTCCCTCAGGAGAGATAGTGCAGGTTACACATACAGGGGTCCTGGGAACACCTCACACGCCCCACCACGGACACACGGTTCCCTGGAGAGTGATACTACAGGTTACATATGGGGACCTGAGAACCCATCACTAAGTACAAACACACACACTTAGTTTCCCCATGGGAATCATGAACACACACACACTTAGTTTTCCCCAGGGGAATCATGAACAGACTTAGTTTTCCCCAGGGGAATCATGAACACAGACTGAATTTCCCCCAGGGGAATCATGAACACACACACACACACACATACTTAGTTTTCCCCAGGGGAATCATGAACAGGAGCAGTAGGTAGATAAAGATGATTTACACTCCATTCAGACCAGGAACAGAGCTAGGGTCAGACCTGGGTTCAAATACTACTTGAAATCTTTCAAATAGTTCTGGCATTTGTGTTAGCCTGCCTGGACTGCCATGCAAGCAGGATTTGCACCTTTGGGACTTTTCCATTGGTTCCACTGCAACAGGCAAGTGCAATCAACCAGCCAAAGTATTTACAAATAATTCTAATAGTATTTGAACCCTGGTCTGCACAGGGCTAGGGGCTGGGAAACTAGGATGCTACGCTAACACTCAACCATTACTTCCGTGTCTAACAAGAGTCCCAGTCATGTTTTCTCAGAAGGGACTCCCACACGGCCCATATACACATGCAGCTGTAGAGGGCAGAGAACAGTGTCCTAGTTCCCATCTGCTTCAGATCCACTGTTTGCTCTGCCTACGTAGAGAGAAGGGACTGAAGGAGATGACTGTCTTTGTCCTGCATCTGCCTTCTGTCCACTGCACAGTAACAAACACTGTATAGTCGCACACTTAGCCCCAGGGAACATGCCAGGGAGTGTGTGGGTTTTTGATCCCAATATGGCAACCCCCTTCTGACACACAAACACACTGGGGGAGAGAGGCAACTGACCCCAAAGAACCCTGTAGCTAAAGCATACTGGCCCCCTTCACTCACACAAACGGTCATCTTTCTCGGCAGTGTTTATGTAAGAGCGGCACATTCGTGGAAGGCGTCCAGTGGTTTAATGAACTCCAGAGAGCTCGTCCACGTTCAGCTTTTCTCTCAACTTAATGTAGGACAAGATAACACTGACAATATTGTTATGGGAGCGACAGGAGAGGAGAGGGACGGGGAGGGAGGTAGAAGTGTGATGGAGAAAAGCGGGCTAGAGCAGAGAAATATGTAGGGAAGGTCACAAGAAAGGCATGAGGGGAGTGAAAGAGGATATTTGGTACAGAGCAAGAGGGAGAGAGAGAGATTGGGGGAACAAGGAAAAACTGAGAAACATGGCAGGAACCAAGCAGGAAATGCAACATTCCAATCTGGAACGGCCACCCCTCTTCCTCCCCCGGCGGTAGAGAGCATGAAGCCTACTCTCCCTTGGCGTCCTTTACACTGGGCTCTGGCCTGGGAGATTCTCCCACCGCAGCACAACTGGGGAAGACAGAAACAGGCCAAGAAAATCTGACACACACAGTCATATCTGTACGCTTTCTTTCGCTCTCTCCCTTTACCTCTTTCCATAACCCCTTCTCCCCCTGTTCTCTCCACCTCCCTCACCCCTCAGTCGCTCCAAGGCTGGCCATTGCAAGGATTATTATGAGGAGCTGGATCATGTTCCATGAAACATGGGAAGGGGGTGGACAGAGAGAAAGCAGAATCCTCCACAGGGCCCACACTACTTCAGCTTCAGTGAGGACACTCCTGGAGGAGTAAGGTGGCCATTGTTGTGACAATCTGTCAATCAGCGCCCTTCACTTTGCCTTTCAAAAACAGCAGCCCCACACCAGTCTATTCAACTAATTCAATTTGACCTAGATAGAGTCATATGGGAATTTCCATGTAAAAAGCCCCATGAGCACTAACATGTAAAGTTTATAGGAACACATCAAATGTGGTGTCAAATGAAAGCTAAGAGTCTATATTTGAGAAATTAAAGCATATACAATGCATTCGGAAAGTATCCAGATCCCTTCGCTTTTTCCACATTTTGTTACGTTACAGCCTTATTCGAAAAATGTCTCAATTGTTTTTTCCCCCTCATCAATCTACACACTATACCCCATAATAACAATGCAAAAACAGGTTTTTAGAAATGTTTGCACATTTCTTAGGACTTTGTCATTCTGTTACCAAATCGGTACACGATTACCAAATCGGTAACATAAAAACCAAAAATATCTGTTACAGAAATACTGCAACTGAATTGGCTACAATGATAATTCATAGTAGTTACAAACCAGTTGGATCACCTGCTACTGTCCTACCTTCCATTAGCACACTGTTATGTTCAGCTCATAACTGTTCTTTCTGTCGCGTGGTGGTCAAAGCAAGAGTGTGAAAACAATCCCTCCCTCCCATGAGCCCCCTCTCGTTTCATTTACTGTAACCAGCCCTCTCACCCACTGAGCACCGACTGACACCGAACGTCTATTGACGTTGAAAAGTTGTTGAAATTTGGTTAGTCCAAATCTGAACCAATCAGAAACCTCTTTCACAAGTTTGGACGGCACAAAAAGTAGAGTATAGGTCAGTACAATACAGTAGAGTTTAGTACAGTAGAGCACACAAGTATAATTTACGGCGTTGTACTGTACTGAACTCTACCGTACTGTAATGTCCAAACTTGATGTCTGTGATTGGTACAGTTTTGGTCCGGTCCAACCAAGTTTGGTCTTATTATTCATTAGAATAATAGCCAGTGTAGAATAATAACCAAACATGCAAAAGAGGAGATTACATTGTTCTACTTTTGTGTACCTATTCAGGATAGATAACCATGAAGAGAATGACATTCATATGCATTTCTGTGAAGTACAGATCAGGGACCCATGATGTCATTCTGTTACTTACTGTAGATCAATAACCAAAATAGATTTTTCAAGGTGTTATGTCATAGCTGTCACCCCACTCTCTGCAGAAATCTTTTAATCTTAATCTGGGCCAGATATTTAAGAGTTTTTGGAAAATGTGGTGCCATAAAAAAAATGGATCAAGATTTTACCATCATTCTACCACCAAATTATAAATCTGAGTAAATGTGTTTTTGGAAAATATTCAGTGGAAATTGTTAAAATTATTCCTTCTGCATATAGTTCTATAGTTTCCAACCTGGACAAAAATAACACCTATGTGAGAAAGCTATTCATTGACCACAGCTCAGCGTTCAACACCATAGTGCCCACGAAGCTCATCACTAAGCTAAGGACTCTGGGATTAAACACCTCCCTCTGCAACTGGATCCTGGACTTCCTGACGGGCCGCCCCCAGGTGGTAAGGGTAGGCAACAACACGTCTGCCACACTGGGGCCCCTCAGGGGTGTGTACTTAGTCCCCTCCTGTACTCCCTGTTCATCCATGACTGCATTGCCAGGCACGACTCCAACACCATCATTAAGTTTGCTGATGATACAACAGTGGTAGGCCTGATCACCGACAACGATGAGACAGCCTATAGGGAGGAGGTCAGAGAACTGGCAGTGTGGTGCCAGGACAACAACCTCTCCCTCAATGTGAGCAAGACAAAGGAGCTGATCGTGGACTACAGGAAAAGGCGGGCTGAACAAGCCCCCATATACATCAATGGGGCTGTAGTGGAGCGGGTCGAGAGTTTCAAGTTCCTTGGTGTCCACATTACCAACGAACTATCATGGTCCAAACACCAAGACAGTCGTGAAGAGGGTACGACAAAACCTTTCCCCCCTCAGGAGACTGAAAATATTTGGCATGGGTCCCCAGATTCTCAAAAAGTTCTACAGCTGCACCATCGAGAGCATCCTGACCGGTTGTATCACTGCCTGGTATGGCAACTGCTTGGCATCTGACCGTTAGGGGCTACAGAGGGTAGTGCGTACAGCCCAGTACATCACTGGGGCCAAGCTTCCTGCAATTCAGGACCTATATAATAGGCGGTATATAATAGGTGGTGTCAGAGGAAATAAAATTGTCAGAGACTTCAGTCACCCAAGTAATACCCGGTTTTCTCTGCTACCGCACAGCAAGCGGTACCGGAGCACCATGTCTGTGACCAAAAGGCTCCTCAACAGCTTCTGCCCCAAGCCATAAGACTGCTGGACAATTAATCAAATGGCCACCGGACTGTTACATTGACCCCCCCTCCCATTTGTTTTGTACACTGCTGCTACTCGCTGTTTATTATCTATGCATAGTAACTTCACCCCTACCTTCATGTACAAATTACCTCTAACCTGTACCCCCGCACTCTGACGCGGTACCCCCTGTATACGGCCTCGTTAATGTTATGTTATTGTGCTACTTTTTTATAATCTTTACTTTAGTTTATTTGTTAAATATTTTCTTAATTCTTCTTGAACTGCACTGTTGGTTAAGGGCTTGTAAGTAAGCATTTCACAGTAAGGTCTACACTTGTATTCAGCGCATGTGACAAAGTTTGATTTGAAATGGTTTCAAGTGGAAAATCGGATGTCTCAACGTCATTCTGTTACCGTGGAATTGCTCATTTCGGTTCACTGTTTTTTTGAAAGTCCTTTGTTGGGGAGAAGGAATTCAATAACCCTCAATTTGAATGGCTAAAAACTCTAGTTCTGGTTGGTCGGGGAGGTTTTGGGGAGAGGTGCTGACATGGGGAAAGTGATTTTATCTGATGAGCTGAAGATCTTTGGCCCTCTTCCTAAATGAGAATCAGTCATCATAAATGGACCAAACCCAGCAGCAGCCATTTTGACAACACTGACATGCTTCCTCTCTGGAGCCTCTCTCCATCGCTCTCTTTTTCCAACTCAATCACAATCTCTGTAATGTGGTTTCATTCTCTCCGCAACACACACAAATGTTCCTGATACAGAGCCAACCTTTCAGACACCAACCCCCCCCCCCCCAACCGCTCATATACAACTCCCTAAACCTCTTACCACACACACTTGATGGGAAGCATGTGCTGCAGAGATGAAATCGCTTTTTCTCTCTGTCACACTGGCTGTGGAATGATTTGGTCTTCCTCAACAGTTACAAGGAAAATCACCCTCTCATCTCCTTTACCCTCTCCTCGCCCCCTACTCCCTGGCTCTACCTTTCTTTCCCCCTCCAGCTCAACCCTGTCCATGTTTCTGGAACAACAGTGTGAAGAAAATCAACTATCTGGGTTTATAATGCCAGATCTACAACTCAACAGTCGATCACGAGACTGACAGCAGTGGCAGACTCAGAGCTCCGTCCTACTCTGTCCCAGTAGACTGAATTACACTACCACCGACTAGAACTTCATCGGGATTCGTGAGTGAGCCCTTGACGGAAATGCTCCATCTGGAAGTGGAGCCGGACCAGGGGATCACAACTGGGAAGTGCTGGAATGGTTGTGCCCAAAACACTGATACTGTACTGAGTGACACATCCTCCTGGGGACCTAGTGAATGATGGGTCCGGGTGTTGTGCGTCTGTAAATGAGTCAGTATCTGGCCACACCTTTTGCACCCCCACGAGTTCCAGGACTCCGCCTCCCACACTGTGACACATTCCAGAGTGGTACTAGATGTCTCTTCCCTCCCTGGAGTCAGCAGGTACATTGTGGCCTCTGGTCCCAGTCATTGGGTTGCCCAGCCTCCCACTACCCATTGGGACAAAGGGGACTGGTGGGCCATTGAGTTGATTTTAACAGGTTGTGTGTATATATGAAGGGGAGCAATGTGGCATGGAGGGTGTTAGTAATTCACTGAAGTTCCATTTTTCAATAATTAATTAATGTGTGCTGATATTACTAAAAAGATTATTATTATGCAGATTGTGGATAATCTACACCCATTGTGGATGTCGCGTGAGCTCAGAGGAAATCAAGAGGCATTTGGATTATTCCTAGGCTGAGTCAGCAGACATGACTTTGGGCCTCCTCTACAGAAAGAGAGGGAAGGCAGGAGAGAGAATGAGAGAAATTTGGGACTGAGGTTGAGAGCAAGTAGCTAAGGAGGGAGATAGAAGGGGAGGCTGAGGGAGCAAACTATACAGAGAAAGAGCACTACAGAGAAAATGAGCGAGAGCGAGATAGGAGAGATAACGAGAGAGCGAGGCAGAGTGAGTGGAACAGTCAGAGACATTCCAGTGCTGTGAGTCAATGGTGCTAGGCACTGCTCTGGCAGACACTTACCACCACCTCTAAGACGCAAAGGCCCCCGGCTCCTTGGCTCCCCATTGGCCCAGGGAGGGCCACCATACCGAGGAAGGAAGGGGACAGGACAAGGGAGGGATAATCAACACTGGCTCAGATCCAAACAGTCAGAGACCAGAGAAGGTCATTGTTCTTTGTAATTTGAGCATTTCTTGGAATCCTGTCAAACGGAAGGAACCAAATCACTGTGGTCAAAGAGAATAACCCTAGCTTTCCCTCTGGAATGTATCCTAACAAACACACACTTTCATGTAATATAAAAATATTTAAATGGGTTAGGTATGAATTGGGCAGATGTAGGCCTAGTATCACAGAATTTGATAAGATAAAATGAATGAATGAAATCCACTTTCCTCAAAAATCCGATAGAAATAAGATCATTCCATGAGGCATCACTGTGTCAAGTGGGTAAATTAAGAACATAAGGGTCAATTAGAGTTAGACTAACTAGTGTGTAATCAGAGTGGACTGAACAGAACAATCCTCAACTCCCTTGAAAATGGGGAAACGCAGCAACTCCAGCTCATATTTACCTTAGTATGATCAGTGATCACATTGAAATGTATATGAGAATGTTATTTCTATGTGTGATCATTACATGTACATCATTCTTAGTCTATAACGATACAAGTTATTGAACGTGTTTAGTCTACATACCCTTTCTTTCAAACTACACCAACAAGGCCCGTTCCTTGTCATAGCGGACAGCATGTGTGCCACACCAGCTACCCCCAGGACTACTACTAGCCTACCACATTCCTGAGGAGCAGGGGGACATCTGTCCACACTAATTGAACCTACAGGGGGATAACATACAGAGGCATTCAGCTTAATAATGGAACAGAAGTCTCCTCACAGGCACACAGAGCTGCCAATGGTACTGTCACACAAAGGCTAGAGGATGAATGTGAGTGAAAATAGACTAGGATAAGGCTCATTCATCTGCCATGAATGGAAGGACTGACTGTTGTTATGAAGTTGGAAAGCTTTTTGAGGACCTCTACAAGCAAAGTGAAATGGTCCCATGTCTATGTCTCAACTACTGTATAATAAATGCATAATTAAAGGAATAAAAGGTTCAAAACTGAGCACAGGACACAACAATGCATGAAACATACAGTAGTCAATTACAGGATTTATGACACATATGAAAGGGACAAAGGGACAAAGGGGGTGGGGTAATGTATTGGGTAACTACAGTAATTGTAAAACTTGGGACAGGGCACCATGAAACATTGTATGCTGTAACTTAGTGTCAATGTACTTCATGAAAAATAATATTATAAACTCAACCCGCTACATCACATTTATGGAGGGAGATTTGCTTCTTTATTCTGTAAATGTGTCTACCGCCAACCGTGCATATAGTCCACATAACTCAAACAATTAGGATCTATAAATATTTAGTAAATTCAACAATCCGTAAAAAATATATTTCACAAATAATCACTATGTCACAAATAAATGGATGATCTGTAAATATATTCATCATCGCTCACAAATAAAACTACAATGTGAGCAAATGTTCTGAATTCCCTAACGTTTACAACGGTAGAATGTGCATTTGCGCACTCAAAAAGTGCTTGTTGATCTGTATTCTGTGCTATTTTTTTGGTAGATGTATTGTAATCCACAAATGTGGCTTCAGATGAGTCGACTATCTCTACTCATTGGGATAATCTGTGTCACGGCTGTGTCCTTCTCGGGAGAACGCTTTCTAGCTAGAAGAAAGAACAACTTCATGAAATAGGAGTATAACAATTATTTATTCATTCAATAAATTATGTTAACATTTTCAACAAATAACTTTCATATAAATGTTAATTTATGCTCCAATTGTCCAATAGACAAAACATCCACTTCAAATTATACTTTTATTTAAAAAGATTACCTGTAGGTTGCCACTCAAAAGAAGAAAAAAAAACTAAGAAATGCATAGTTTAAGTGATAAATTCAGTATAAACAGGAAAAGAACAAAAAAGCAAGCCTCCCCCAACCCCACGTCTCCATCAGACAGACTAGCCTACCTCCTCCTATTCCCTGTGTTCAAATGGCAATGGCCGTTATGTGTAAAGAAGTGTTTGTACCGGTTGGTCTTGACAGTGGAGAATCCATCATGTCTGAGTGCCCACCCTTTGCAAAATGAGCAAAACATCTCTTATATTTACACTACCGGTCCAATTTTTTTTTTTACGTCACTTAGAAATGTCCTTGTTTTTGAAAGAAAAGCACTTTTTTTGTACATTAAAATAACATCAAATTGATCAGAAATACAGTGTAGACATGGTTAAATTTTGTCAATAGTATTGTAGCTGGAAACGACAGATTTTTTATGGAATATCTACATAGGCTACAGAGGCCCATTATCAGCAACCATCACTCCTGTGTTCCAATGGCACGTTGTGTTAGCTAATCCAAGTTTATAATTTCAAAAGGCGAATTGATCATTAGAAAACCCTTTTGCAATTATGTTAGAACAGCTGAAAAATGTTGTGCTGATTGAAAGAAGCAATAAAACTGGCCTTCTTTAGTCTAGTTGAGTATCTGGAGCATCAGCATTTGTGGGTTCGATTACAGGCTCAAAATGGCCAGAAACAAAGACCTTTCTTCTTAAACTTGTCAGGTTATTCCATGCGAGAAATTGTCAACAAATTGAAGATCTCGTACAGCGCTGTGTACTACTCCCTTCACAGAACAGCGCAAACTGGCTCTAACCAGAATAGAAAGAGGAGTGGGAGGCCCCGGTGCACAACTGAGCAAGAGGACAAGTACATTAGTGTCTAGTTTGAGAAACAGACGCCTCACAAGTCCTCAACTGGCAGCTTCATTAACTTCTTTGGGACAGCGGGGCAGTATTGAGTAGCTTGGATAAAAAGGTGCCCAGAGTAAACTGCCTGCTACTCTGTCCTAAAAGCTAGAATATGCATATAATTAGTAGATTTGGATAGAAAACACTCTGAAGAGTCTAAAACTGTTTGAATGATGTCTGAGTATAACAGAACTCATATGGCAGGCAAAAACCCAAGAAAGAAATCCAACCAGGAAGTGGGAAATCTGAGGTTTGTAGTGTTTCAACTCTTTGCCTATCCAAGATAGTGGAAATGGGGTCATATTGCACTTCCTAAGGCTTCCACTAGATGTCAACAGTCTTTAGAACCTTGTTTGATGCTTCTACTATAAAGGAGGGGTGAATGAGAGGTGATTGAGTCAGAGGTCTGGCAGAGTGCCACGAGCTGGTCATGCGCATTCACATGAGGTAGCTTGCATTCCATTGCATTTCTGAAGACAAAGGAATTCTCCGGTTGGAACATTATTGAAGATTTATGATAAAAACATCCTAAAGATTGATTCTATACTTAGTTTGACATGTTTCTACGGATTGTAATATGACTTTGTCAGAACTTTCACCTGGACCTGCCAGCGCGTCGTCAGTTTGGATTGTGTACTAAAACGCGAGAACAAAAGGTGGTGTTTGGACAAATGATGGACTTTATCGAACAAATCAAACATTTATTGTGGAACTGGGATTCCTGGGAGTGCATTCTGATGAAGATCAAAGGTAAGTGAATATTTATAATGCTATTTTTGACTTTGTTGACTCCGCAACATGGCGGATATCTCTTTGGCTTGTTTGGGCTCTGAGCACTGTACTCAGATTATTGCATGGTGTGCTTTTTCGGTAAAGCTTTTCTGAAATCTGACACTGCGGTTGCATTAAGGAGAAGTTTATCTAAAATTCCATGCATAACATGTATTTTCATCAACATTTATAATGAGTATTTCTGTAAATTGATGTGGCTCTCTGTAAAATCACCGGATGTTTTGGAAGCAAAACATTACTGAACATAACACGCCAATGTAAACTGAGATTTTTGGATATAAATATGAACTTTATCGAACAAAACATACATGTATTGTGTAACATGAAGTCCTATGAGTCTCATCTGATGAAGATCAAAGGTTAGTGATTAATTTTATCTCTATTTATGCTTTTTGTGACTCCTCTTTGGCTGGAAAAATGCGCTGTTTTTCTGTGGCTATGTACTGACCTAACATAATCGTTTGGTGTGCTTTCGTCGTAAAGCCCTTTTGAAATCTGACACGTTGGCTGGATTCACAACAAGTGTAGCTTTAATTTGGTGTATTGCATGTGTGATTTCATGAAAGTTAAATTTTTATAGTAATTTATTTGAATTTGGCACGCTAGCGTCCCACATATCACAGAGAGGTTAAAGAGTACCCGCAAAACACCAGTCTCAACGTCAACAGTAAAAGTCTGAGAGACATGCTGTACTCAGCCTCTCCAGCTTCATGAGGAACAGCTGCCAGTCCAACCCTAATTCACCAGCTCTCCTCAGCAGATATGGAATATCTACATAGGCATACAGAGGCCCATTATCAGCAACCATCACTCCTGTGTTCCAATGGCACGCTGCGTTAGCTAATCCAAGTTTATAATTTTAAAAAGGCTAATTGATCATTGCAAAGATCCAAGATGGCGTAGTAGTCAGATGTCTTTGTCCTCGTCTTGTCCCGTGTATATATATATATATCTTTTTTTCTTCGCATATATTTTTCTTACCTCAAATTCGACAATCTCATGCAATCCACCTCACCCAATGTGGTATGAATCTGCTATTTTCTTTCTTTTGAACCGGAACCCCCAACAGAAGCTAGCCAACTAACTAGCTAGTAGTCAGCTAGCCTATGCTAGCGGTCATCAGCTAACCTTTAGCCCGGACAACTCTTGCCAGTCTGCACAGTACGACTCAAACCAGAGCAAATCGGACTTATTTTTCTCCATATCTCCGAATTCCTACCGCAAGCTCTTAACCTTTTCACCTGGATCATCGCAGCTAGCTAGCTAACATCTCTGTCCCGAAGCAAGAACCAATTAGCCTGGAGCTAGCCTTTGCTAGGCCCATCTCCCAGCTAACCAAAGAGGTCCATCAGCCACTCCTTGGGCTACAATACCTATTTTGCCAATTGGCCTGGACCCCTTCTACTGGCGACACGGACCCCCGCCGATCCATCACGACTGGACAACCGACGTAATCTGCCCGAGGATTTTTCCCCACCAAGTGGCTCCTCCATCGCGATGTCCCCTGAATGCCCATCTGCTAGCCTGTTAGCCGCGGCCCGCTAGTTGTCTAGAGCATACCGGACTGTTAACTGAAGAGGCCCATCGGACAAATTCTTTGGCTCCTATACCTATTTTGCCAAATGGCCTGGAACCTTTACCACACGGAGCCCTGCTGATCCATCACGACTAGTCTGCCTACGTAACAGCACGAGGGGGCTACAACAGACTTCTTCCGTCGCGATGTCCTTCTAAGGCCCTTCTGCTAGCTAGCTAGCCCGCTAGCTGTCTGAATCATCCAGCCCGCCAAGCTACTCACTGGAACACGCATGCCTCTCCCTAATGTCAATATGCCTTGTCCATTGCTGTTTTGGTTAGTGATTATTGCCTTATTTCACTGTAGAGCCTCTAGCCTTGCTCAAAACGCCTTAGCTAAACGTTTAGTTCCACCTCCCCCACATGCAGCGACCTCACCTGGTTTAAATTATGTTTCTAGAGACAATATCTCTCAATGCATAGTTTTACCTCCACTGTATTCACATCCTACCATACCTTTGTCTGTACATTATGACTTGAATCTATTCTACCGTGCCCATGAAACCTGCTCCTTTTACGCTCAGTTCCGAACGTACTAGACGACCAGTTCTGATAGCCTTTAGGCGTACCCTTATCCTACTCCTCTGGTGATGTAGAGGTTAATCCAGGCCCTGCAGTGCCTAGCTCCACTCCCATTCCCCAGGCGCTCTCATTTGTTGACTTCCGTAACCGTAAAAGCCTTGTTTCATGCATGTTAACATTAGAAGCCTCCTCCCTAAGTTTGTTTTATTCACTGCCTTAGCACACTCTGCCAACCCGAATGTCCTAGCCGTGTCTGAATCCTGGCTTAGGAAGACCACCAAAAACCCTGAAATTTCCATCCCTAACTATAACATTTTCCGACAAGATCGAACTGCCAAAGGGGGCGGAGTTGCTATCTACTGCAGAGAAAGCCTGCATAGTTCTGTCTTACTATCCAGGTCTGTGCCCAAACAATTTGAGCTTCTACTTTTAAAAATCCACCTTTCCAGAAACAAGTCTCTCACCGTTGCCGCTTCTATAGACCACCTTCTGCCCCCAGCTGTGCTGTTAGGTGACCTAAACTGGGACATGCTTAACACCCTGGCCATTCTACAATCTAAGCTTGATGCCCTCAATCTCACACACTATCAATGAACCTACCAGGTAGAAACCCAAATCTGTAAACACAGGCACCCTCATAGATATCATCCTAACCAACCTGCCCTCCAAATACACCTCTGCTGTCTTCAACCAGGATCTCAGCGAGCACTGCCTCATTGCCAGTGTCCTTAAAGCACTTCAGCGAGCTGGCCTTTCTAATTGACCTGGCCCGGGTATCCTGGAAGGATATTGACCTCATTCCATCAGTAGAGGATGCCTGGTTATTCTTTAAAAGTGCTTTCCACACCATCTTAAATAAGCATGCCCCATAAAAAAGAAAAAAAAGAACCAGGAACAGATATAGCCCTTGGTTCACTCCAGACCTGACTGCCCTTGACCAGGACAAAAACATCCTGTGGCGTACTGCATTAGCATCGAATAGCCCCTGCAATATGCAACTTTTCAGGTAAGTTAGGAACCAATATACACAGGCAGTTAGGAAAGAAAAGGCTAGCTTTTTCAAACAGAAATTTTCATCCTGTAGCACAAACTCCAAAAAGATCTGGGACACTGTAAAGTCCATGGAAAATAAGAGCACCTCCTCCCAGCTGCCCACTGCACTGAGGATAGGAAACACTGTCACCACCGATAAATCCACGATAATTGAACATTTCAATAAGCATTTTTCTAAGGTTGGCCATGCTTTCCACCTGGCTACCCCAGTCAACAGCCCTGCACCCCCCACAGCAACTTGCCCAAGCCTCCCCCATCTCTCCTTCACCCAAATCCAGATAGCTGGATGTTCTGAAAGAGCTGCAAAATCTGGACCCCTACAAATCCGCAGGGCTAGACAATCTGGACCCTTTCTTTCTAAAATTATCAACCGAAATTGTTGCAACCCCTATTACTAGCCTGTTCAACCTCTTGTATCGTCTGAGACACCCAAAGATTGGAAAGCTGCCGCGGTCATCCCCCTCTTCAGAGGGGGTGACACTCTAGACCCAAACTGCTACAGACCTATATGTATCCTACTCTGCCTTTCTAAGGTCTTCGAAAGCGAAGTTAACAAACAGATCACCGACCATTTCGAATCCCACCGTACCTTCTCCGCTATGCAGTCTGGTTTCCGAGCTGGTCATGGGTGCACCTCAGCCACGCTCAAGGTCCTAAACGATATCATAACCTCCATTGATAAAAGACAATACTGTGCAGCCGTATTCATCAACCTGGCCAAGGCTTTCGACTCTGTCAATCACCACATTCTTATCGGCAGACTCAACAGCCTTGGTTTCTCAAATGATTGCCTCGCCTGGTTTACCAACTACTTCTCTGATAGAGTTCAGTGTGTCAAATCGGAGGGCCTGTTGTCCGGACCTCTGGCAGTCTATGGGGGTGCCACAGGTTTCAATTCTCAGGCCAACTCTTTTCTCTGTATAATTCAATTATGTCGGTCTTGCTGCTGTTGATTCTATGATCCACCTCTACGCAGACGACACCATTCTGTATACTTCTGGCCCTTCTTTGGACACTGTTAACTAACCTCCAGACGAGCTTCAATGCCATGCAACTCTCCTTCCGTGGCCTCCAACTGCTCTTAAATGCAAGTAAAACTAAATGCATGCTCTTCAACAGATCGCTGCCCACACCTGCCCGCCCGTCCAGCATCACTACTCTGGACGGTTCTGACTTAGAATATGTGGACAAATACCTAGATGTCTGGTGAGACTGTAAACTCTCCTTCCAGACTCACATTAAGCATCTCCAAACCAAAATTAAATCTGGATAAGAGCGTCTGCTAAATGACTTAAATGTAATGTAAATGTAGAATCGGCTTCCTATTTCGCAACAAAGCATCCTTCACTCATGCTGCCAAACATACCCTCGTAAAACGGACTATCCTACCGATCCTTGACTTCTATGTCATTTACAAAATAGCCTCCGACACTCCACTCAGCAAACTGGATGTAGTCAATCACAGTGCCATCCGTTTTGTCACAAAATCCCCATATACAACCCACCACTGCGACCTGTATGCTCTCGTTAGATGGCCCTCGCTTCATATTCGTCACCAAACCAACTGACTCCAGGTCATCTATAAGTCTTTGCTAGGTAAAGCCCTGCCTTATTTCAGCTCACTGGTCACCATAGCAGCACCCACCCGTAACACGCGCTCCAGCAGGTATATTTCACTGGTCACCCCCAAAGCCAATTTCTACTTTGGCCGCCTTTCCTTCCAGTTCTCTGCTGCCAATGACTGGAACGAACTGCAAAAGTCACTGAAGCTGGAGACTCATATCTCCCTCACTACCTTTAAGCACCAGCTGTCAGAGTAGCTCACAGATCACTGCTCCTGTACATAGCCCATCCAACTACCTCATCCCCATACTGTTATTTATTTTGCACCCCAGTATCTCTACTTGCACACTCATCTTCTGCACATCTATCACTCGTGTTTAATTGCTATATTGTAATTATTTCACCTCTATGGCCTATTTATTGCCCTTATCCTACCTCATTTGCACACACTGTATATATACTTTTTTCGATTGGTGTAATTGACTGTATGTTTGTTTATTCCATGTGTAACTCTGTTGTTGTTTGTGTCGCACTGCTTTGCTTTATCTTGGCCAGGTCGCAGTTGTGAATGAGAACTTGTTCTCAACTAGCCTACCTGGTTAAATAAAGGTGAAATAAAAAATAAAAACAGTGAAGTGGCGACTCCAGGATGCTGGCCTCCTAGGCAGAGTTGCAATGAAAAAAAAAAACATCTCAGATTGGCCAATAAAAAGAAAAGATTAAGATGGGCAAAAGAACAGACACTGGACAGAGGATCTCTACCTTGAAGGCCAGCATCCCAGAGTCGCCTCTTCACTGTTGAGACTGGTGTTTTGCGGGTACTATTAATGAAGCTGCCAGTTGAGGACTTGTGAGGCGTCCGTTTCTCAAACTAGACACTAATGTACTTGTCCTCTTGCGCAGTTGTGCGCCGGGGCCTCCCATGCCTCTTTCTATTCTGGTTAGAGACAGTTTGCGCTGTTCTGTGGAGGGAGTAGTACACAGCGTTGTACGAGATCTTCAATTTGTTGACAATTTCTCGCATGGAATAACCTGACAAGTTTAAGAAGAAAGGTCTTTGTTTCTGGCCATTTTGAGCCTGTAATCGAACCCACAAATGCTGATGCTCCAGATACTCAACTAGACTAAAGAAGGCCAGTTTTATTGCTTCTTTCAATCAGCACAACATTTTTCAGCTGTTCTAACATAATAATTGCAAAAGGGTTTTCTAATGATCAATTAGCCTTTTAAAATGATAAACTTGGATTAGCTAACACAACGTGCCATTGGAACACAGGAGTGATGGTTGCTGATAATGGGCCTCTGTAGCCTATGTAGATATTCCATAAAAAATCTGTCGTTTCCAGCTACAATAGTCATTTACAACATTAACAATGTCTACACGTGATCAAAGTTGATGTTATTTTAATGGACAAAAAAAAAGTGCTTTTCTTTCAAAAACAAGGACATTTCTAAGTGACCCCAAACTTTTGAACAGTAGTGTATATGCTGAAACAAAATGACATTTTACTACATTCTTTAGGTCAACATTTCCAAAGTTCCAATCTGGGGACCACAAGGGATACGCATTGTTTTTTTTACTTCATTACACAGCTGATTCAAATAATCCAAGCTTTATCATTTGAATCAGCTGTGTAGTGGTGCTAGGGCAAAAAACCCCAAGTCCACCCCTTGGGGTCCCCAGGACTGAGTTTGGGAAACAGTGCTATAGGTCCTTGGCCGAGTCAGCAGTCAGAACAAACAACTCACGAAGGGCCTGAAAAAAACGAGCTTGACTAGTGGGGAGTTGCAGTAGGATCCAAAAGCAGCTGGTCAGTTGTAGAACAGGCCAAGAGGGGTCATGGTTCTAGGTTGACTTAGAATGGACAGCTCTGTAAGAATAGAATAACAATACTGAGTTGAGCAGCACACACAAAACATTTGAAATAGCATGTTATTAAGCTATTTGGTCAAGCTTATAAACAGGAGTCACTCAATAAATGGAGGCAAGAGGACCACATGCTGGAACCCAAGCCAATAGCACACGGTTTCTGTTCCTGATGACTTGTTAACGCCTTCCCTGTGTCTGAATGGATGACAGGGTGTGTCAATCAGTGCATATTGTTTCTGCACTTCCATGTGCCATCATTATGCAGTTTTACATATTCATAAGTTTGATCAAGTTGTAATAGGTTTACTTTTAAAAATGGGTCATTTCATACTTCAAAACATGTTCACAAACATTATCAGATTACATTGAACCATCATAATGGCCTGTGCATTGTTACACAATTAAACCCTCACGTTATTATTGTCAGGTGAATAATTTTTACTGATAGTCTTTACAGTATGAGTAGAATAACTTTGCCTTTTATTCAACTGGTAACATTGCCCAGCCCCGCAACGGTGCAACACAATACAGAGAGGGATTGAACTGACCGTAATCAGACACGGAACGTATATTAATAAATGTAGGTAAGGATGAACAACAAATGACTTGGCTAGCTAGCAAGCAAGCTTACATGGAGCAAAAAACAGCTAGCTGAATTTCTAACGTTTTTAATCAGAGTTACAATTTCTTAACTCCACACCATTTGGGAAAGAGTGATTAGTCCTGCCAAAGCATCAATTGCCCTGTTTAGTCCCTGAAAAGAAAATATACGGAAAAAGATTTGCAACATCTCATTAGCTTGCTAGCCAGATCGCCAATTCAGGATTTCAAAACTGAGCGGTTCTTTACAATTGACACATTCCTGAATTAACTAACTAGTAAGTTTAACTTTGGTTGTTCGTCTAAACAGCTGATAAGATCGAAGTGTGCAACTGTAGTCCGCAATTCAGGGCGTGTCCGAAAGCTGCAGGCAAAGGACACTGTCTACCGGTCGCCACCGCCTTCCGGGTGCTAGCTTGCGAGTTAATGACACTATGTGCTAGCTTGCTAGTTAGCTAGCACACTGACGCCCCACGCCTACCGGAGAAAACCGTGCCCGACTGGCGGGGGCGAAACACACCGTCTGCCGTTCATCCCTGCCTCCCGCTAGCACAGCAGGTGGGAGGCTGGGGCAACAGTGTGCCGCCCCCACCTCCCGTGTAGCGGAGTCCTCCTTAGGACTAGCTGGCTAAGCTAGAACAGTGTCCGTCACTCCCGCCTGCCCTCACTGTCGTTAACAGAACTGTGGGAAAACAGTGCCCGACGGGCGGGGGCGAAGGTCATGTCTACCAGTGTAAAGCTATTCCCCCACCCCTTCTGTGGGGTTTATCGGCGGCTGGCATGCAACATTCTGCATTACCGCCACCTACTGTACTGGAGCACCCCCGCTTGTCCTAAAAACATTTACCAAGTATAAAGAGGGGTTCCTGCAGATGCAGGAATGCCAATAATGCAGGAATGCCCCGATTTGTGGGCCGCAATTGCACCCTTCTCACGAGTAACCTGATAGCTATCAGTAACGTTAGTGTCCAAAGCACACACTTGGCGTTGCATGCCCAAATGGTCGAATTTAACATTCATATGAAAGTCCGTTTCTAAACATTAACATAATTTGTTTAGTAAATAAACATTATACTCACATTTCATGAAGTCATTTTCTCTTCTAGTTAGAAAGCGTTCTCCTAAGGACACAGACGTGATCTGTCGCCACTCGCGCATCAAGTAACAAAGATTATCCCAATTATTGGAGATAGCCGACTCATATGAAGTAACATTTGTGGATTGTAATACATCGACATGCAGGAAAAAAAATCTAAATTCTGTAAACAGAACACAGATCCACAAGCACTTTTTGAATGCGCAAATGGCAATTCCAGTTGTAAATGTTAGGGATTTCTGAACATTGGCTCACAAATTGTTCTACATTTGTTCAAATTGTAGCTTTATCTGTTAGACATGTTGAATATATTTACAGATCATAGATGTATGGTTTAATTTGTGTCATTTTTACAGATTATGGTTTTTATGAAATATTTTAATACATTCACAGGTCATGGTTTATTTGAGTTATAGAATTAAGAAAAACAAATGTCACTCATACACAAGCAATGGAGCCAGAGCAAGAAAGAGGAAACATGGCCAACCCTTTCAGTGCCAGTACATAGGTGAGTCCAAACATGAGCATCATTGAACACTGTTCCACTGTAATATCACTGTTATGCCACCGAAGTGTCTACAAACGTATCTTGGACTACTGTTTTGTTCTCTTTCATAAACTACACAAACCTACTTCTGGTAGAGTGACCAACCAATAGCCTATATCATACACTTTTACAAGTTATGGCAAACAATATTCCGTTATGTAGTCGTGTTTACCTTTCAATTAAACTTCACGTAGAAACTACTGCTGCTCCGTTGTCGACGTCCCTGCTCGGCTATTTCCATAGATTTGATACAGATCGGATACCGTGCAAAATTCCTCAAACAATTCTAAAAATTCTGATATGACTAATCCATGTTACTTCACGAGTTTCCTTCGAATAGCAGGCTGTTTGCCCTTTTCCACATAATAAAGCGTATGCTTCTGTTCCCATTTCATATTTAATCTGCTGAAAGTTGAAGAATATTTTTTTACACTTGACTGCGCTATGAAGGGAATGCATAAAAGAACGGCCCCGAACCGCAAAGTCCCGGTAGCAGTGTATGCATCTGAGAGCCGACAAGCGCAACCCCCAACCCCTTCCTACCAAAGAAGTCAAAAGTTTTCAGGAAGAAAATCCCTCCTTCTCCAGTCTGCTATAGGAAGTATGCCAATTTTGCTGGCGTTTCGGTTGGCTTTTGGAACCGTCACTCAGGCAAGAAAAAAAATAAAAAAATTACAAAAGCCTTTTGTATGTTAGGAGATCAACTCCTTGGACCTGTCCAAAGCACCTACGACCGAACTTGGTTAAACCTTATCGATATGAAAATTGTTACAACAGTAAAATAATTATCCGTAAATGTATCTAGGCTATATGAGCAGTTTACCGACTTTACAAACGTAGACCTGTTCTGGTAGTATTGTTCTGTCTTTTATGTACTCCTGGGTAGGCCTATATATTCGTATGGCTACAGTTCATGCAAATAGTCTACTGGGAGAGGAAAGTGATTTGCACCATGGAATCCCAGTTTGATTCAAACTGTTTTAATACAGAGTTGACTCCTGGGTCCTGATAAGTGCACTTTGGGAAAAATGCAAACTCCTTTTCAATGCAATACAGCTTTTCAGTCACAATTCAATTATTGGCCCTGATGACTGACTGTATGTTCCTGTCACATCAGACCAAATTAATTGCAGTTACCAACACGCAACTGTAGCCTAGGCTATTAATATGCATAGCCTAAACTACTTAAAATCTCAAGCGTTTTAATAATGTTAATAAAATGTTCAGTCAAGAGTGTATTATCTGGGAAGTGGTATATGATGCATCATCACCTTTGTGTACACTACAGGTGAACCGAGGAACAACGCATGATTAGACAGAAACGTGGAGGAATGTGCACATCCCAGACAAATTAACTGCAAAAACATCACTGACAAGACTCATTACACCATTCAACAAAGGACATAAGACACCTCACTCATCATGTGATAAGTAGGCCAAGGTAGTGTTTTTGTCCCCCATTGAACAATATTCTCCTACCCACAATAGTATGAATGATTTGACAAAAATCCCACTCACTGAATTTAGTCAGGTTTCCCATTCAAGCTCACCAAAGGATGGCAGACCTTTACTATTCCTTGTGTGCTTTCAATATGAATAATAAATAATTAAAACCACAATGTTTTTAAAAAGGGTGTGATATGTCTGAAAAGATAGAATGTAGGCTATAACTTAACTCACCTAACACTGAATCACTGATTTCCAAAAGATCCACGCCAGTTATTGCATTTTCTGTGAGAGAAAAAAAGAAATGTTTACCAAAGTGTCACAAATTGTTTGAGGACAATGCTGAACACAGCACTGTGTGATCTCCTGTAGACTACATTATTGCTAAAATGTAAGCTAGAGAGCAGGGATGATAGGCCCAGTCCTGGCCATTCTGCCGCTCTCAGTCAAACAAAACAAATTTGCTGCCCCCTGCAAAAATGGAATAGTCCAGTAAGCAAAATGACATCTTAAACATTTCAGGAGTTGAAGTTAGGTTAAATTTAGCTTCTGAATGAAAGGTGAAAATACATATTTTCCAGACGGTTAAAATAGGCATTTCCGGATGTTGAAAAAGCATATTTTCCAGACAATGAAAAATAAGCATTTAAAACAGACGTCGAAATCAGGTTTATTTTCTGTTCTCAAAAGAATGCTGAACATACATAAACTCAGCAAAAAAAAGAAACGTCCCTTTTTCAGGACCCTGTCTTTCAAAGATAATTGGATTTTTACAAATTAACTTCACAGATCTTCATTGTAATGGGTTTAAACACCGTTTCCCATGCTTGTTCAATGAACCATAAACAATTAATGAACATGCACCTGTGGAACGGTCATTAAAACACTAACAGCTTACAGACGGTAGGCAATTATCAAAAATTTAGGACACTAAAGAGGCCTTTCTACTGACTCTGAAAAACACCAAAAGAAAGATTCCCAGAGTCCCTGATCAGCCACGTGAACACGCCTTTAGCATGCTGCAAGGAGGCATGAGGACTGCAGATGTGGCCAGGGCAATAAATTGCAATGTCCGTACTGTGAGACGCCTAAGACAGCACTACAGGGAGACAGCTGATCGTCCTCGCAGTGGCAGACCACGTGTAACAACACCTGCACAGGATCGGTACATCCGAACATCACACCTGCAGGAAAGGTACAGGATGGCAACAACAACTGCCCGAGTTACACCAGGAATGCACAATCCCTCCATCAGTGCTCAGACTGTCCGCAATAGGCTGAGAGAGGCTGGACTGAGGGCTTGTAGGCCTGTTGTAAGGCAGGTCCTCACCAGACATGACCGGCAACAACGTCACCTATGGGCACAAACTCACCGTCGCTGGACCAGACAGGACTGGCAAAAAGTGCTCTTCCCTGAAGAGTCGCGGTTTTGTCTCGCCAGGGGTGATGGTCGGATTCGCATTTATCGTCAAAGGAATGAGCGTTACACCGAGGCCTGTACTCTGGAGCGGGATCGATTTGGAGGTGTAGGGTCCGTCATGGTCTGGGGGCGGTGTGTCACAGCATCATCGGACTGAGCTTGTTGTCATTGCAGGAAATCCCAACGCTGTGCGTTACAGGGAAGACATCCTCCTCCCTCATGTGGTACCCCTCCTGCAGGCTCATCCTGACATGACCCTCCCGCATGACAATGCCACACTGCTCATTCTGTGCATGATTTCCTGCAAGACAGGAATGTCAGTGTTCTGTCATGGCCAGCGAAGAGCCCGGATCTCAATCCCATTGAGCACGTCTGGGACCTGTTGGATCGGAGGGTGAGGGCTAGAGCCATTCCCCCAAGAAATGTCCGGGAACTTGCAGGTGCCTTGGTGGAAGAGTGGGGTAACATCTTACAGCAAGAACTGGCAAATCTGGTGCAGTCCGTGAGGAGGAGATGCACTGCAGTACTTAATGCAGCTGGTGGCCACACCAGATACTGACTGTTATTTTTGATCCCCCTTTGTTCAGGGACACATTAATCCATTACTGTTAGTCACTTGTCTGTGGAACTTGTTCAGTTATTGTTTCAGTTGTTGAATCTTGTTATGTTCATACATATATATAAACATGTTAAGTTTGCTGAAAATAAATGCAGTTGACAGTGAGAGGACGTTTCTTTTTTTGCTGAGTTTATTTTCCGAACGTTGAAATCGGTTTCCTTTTCAGTTCTGAATGAAAGTTGAAAATACGTAATTTCTATTCCAATTGGTAGTTACAGTCTTGTCCCATCGCTGCTGTATGGACTCGGGAGTGGTGAAGGTCGAGAGCCGTGCATCCTCCGAAACACAACCCAACCGGACTGCTTCTTGACACAATGCCCACTTAACCCAGAAGCCAGCCGCACCAATGTGTCAGAGGAAACACTGTATACCTGGCAACTGTGTCAGTGTGCACGGCCCGCCACAGGAGTCGCTAGTGCGCGATGAGACAAGGACATCCCTGCCGGCCAAACCCTCCCCTAACCCGGACGACGCTGGACCAATTGTGCGCCGCCCCATGGGTCTCACAGTCTCGGCCTGGCTGGACTCGAACCCAGAATCTCTAGTGGCACAGCGATGCAGTGCCTTAGACCACTGCACCTCTCAGGAGGCGAGCAGCGCCCACTTCGTCAAAAGCAGGGTTGCAACATATTTTTTCTTGTCCATTCTCAGTACGCCTCTCCATGGTGCTGTTGGAGAGGCGCATCGCTGTATCCAACGTTCCGTAAAAAATTCCAACATAAATCCTGTAGCAGATACAGCTCACAGTGAATTCGGAAAGTATTCAGACCACTTGACGTTTTCCACATTGTTATATTGCAGCCTTATTCTAAAATTGATTAAAGAGTTAAATAGTCCCCCCCCCCCCCCTCAGCAATCTACACACAATACCCCAAAATGACAAAGCAAAAACAGATATGACATTTTTGCAAATGTATTGAAAAATTTAAAAAAATAAAAATCACATTTACATAAGTATTCAGACCTTTTACTCAGTACTTTGTTGATGCCCGTTTGGCAGTGATTACAGCATCAAGTATTTTGGGGTATGACACTACAAGCTTGGCATACCTGTATTTTGGGAGATTCTCCCATTCTCTGCAGATCCTTTCAAGCTCCATCAGGTTGGATGGGGAGTGTCGCTGCACAGCTATTTTTCAGGTCTCTCCAGACATGTTCGATTGGGTTCAAGTCCGGGCTCTGGCTGGGCCACCCAAGGACATTCAGAGACTTGTCCCGAAGCCACTCCTGCGTTGTCTTCGCTGTGTGCTTAGGGTCGTTGTCCTGTTGGAAGATGTACCTTCGCCCCAGTCTGAGGTCCTGAGCGCTCGGGAGCAGGTTTTCATCAAGGATCTCTCTGTACTTTGCTCTATTGATCTTTCCCTCAATCCTAACTAGTCTCCCAGTCCCTACAGCTGAAAAAGATCCCCATAGCATGATGCTGTCACCACTATGCTTCTCCGTAAAGATGGTATTGGCCAGGTGATGAGCGGTGACTGGTTTCCTCCAGATGTGACGCTTGACATTCAGGCCAAAGAGTTCAATTTTGATTTCATCAGACAAGAGAATCCTGTTTCTCATTGGCTGAAAGTCCTTTAGGTGGCTTTTGACAAAATCCATGCGGGCTGTCATGTGCCTTTTACTGGCCACTCTACCATAAAGGCTTTTAAAAAATATATATATTTCACCTTTATTTAACCAGGTAGGCTAGTTGAGAACAAGTTCTCATTTACAACTGCGACCTGGCCAAGAAAGCAAAGCAATGCGACACAAACAACAGAGTTACACATGCAACAAACAAACATACAGTCAATAACACATAGAAAAAGTCTATATACAGTGTGTGCAAATGAGGTAAGAAGGCAATAAATAGGCCATAGGGGCGAAATAATTACAATTCAGCAATTAAACACTGGAGTGATAGATGTGCAGAAGATGAGTGTGCAAGTAGAGATACTGGGGTGCAAAGGAAAATACAAAAAACAGTATGGAGAGTGCTGTGAGCCTGATTGGGGGAGTGCTGCAGATGGTTGTCCTTCTGGAAGGTTCTCCCATCTCCACAAAGGAACTCTGTCAGAGTGACCATCAAGTTATTGGTCACCTCCCTGACCAAGACCCTTCTCCACCGATTGCTCAGTTTGGCTAGGCGGCCAGCTCTAGGAAGAGTCTTGGTGGTTCCAAACTTCTTTCAATTAGGAATGATGAAGGCCACAGTGTTCTTTGGGACCTTCAATGCTGCAGAAATGTTGTGGTACCCTTCTCCAGATCTGTGCCTCGACACAATCCTGTCTCGGAGCTCTACGGACAATTCTATCGACCTCATGGCTTGGTTTTTGCTCTGACATGCGCTGTCATGTGTGGGACTTTATATAGACAGGTGTGTGCCTTTCCAAATCATGTCCGAACAATTGAATTTACCACAGGTGGACTCCAATCAAGTTGTACAAACATCTGAAGGATGATCAATGGAAACAGGATGCACCTGAGCTCAATTTCAAGTCTCATAGAAAAGGTTGTGAATAAGGTTTATCTATATATATATTTTTAACTTAATACATTTGCAAAAATTTCTAAAGACCTGTTTTTGCTTTGTCATTGTGGGTTATTGTGTGTAGCTTGATGAGGAAAATTATTTATTTAATCCATTTTAGAATAAGGCTGTAATGTAACCAAATGTGGAAAAAGTCAAGGGGTTTGAATGCACTATATAGTAGAAGTAGTATGTGGCACAGACCGACATCGACATCTTATTTCCTCATCCACAGATGTTGGTCTTTGGTCCGGACCGCACCAAATCTGAACCAAACAGACGTCTATGTTTGGGCCAAACCAAGGCTGGTCCAGACCGGACTAAATTTGGAACCAAACAGACATCTATGATTGGTTCAGATTTGGTCCGGACCAGAATCCAACATCCGTGGAAATAAGAAGTCGGTCTGTGCTTACTGGAGGTGTAGCCTACAGTGTGGAATGAAATGTTATTTTATGAATGCCCCATCTGTGGTTGGCCTACAGTTTGTAAAACACAAAAAAAGACTAACAAAATACTTCTGCATTGGTCTGTGCTTACTGGGGTGTAGCCTACAATATCAGCCACAATGGCATTTTATGAATGCTCATCCATGTGGTAGGTCTACCGTTTGGAAAACAGGCAGTTGCATTGGTTTTATTAGTCCTGATTAGTGAATAATTCATTAGATTATTCTTTGGACGGAACGTTGGTAGAGCGCCACAACGAGTCTCTCCATCAGCACCCTGGAAAGTCGTGCTTGGGAATGGACAAGCGCCCCTGCCATTGACAAAGTGGGCACTGCTTATCACAAGGCGACATCAGCGCTACAAAAACCCATATGCCACTGGTTGATTGAAATTATCATTGTTTTTGGGCAGAATTATGTGAGGTTGGAGGTGTTGGAAAATGCCGCCCTCGTCAATCTTATTGACGAATGAGCGGGCTGGTCCTGGGGATGCTGTTTGGCGTATGATGTGCACCACTGTGTGGTGGAAATATGAACTGTAATGGGGCCTGGAAAGAATGTTGTGCCCTCCTTCAAAGTTTGGAGAGCTATGTAAACCCGGGATTTACCATGTTCAACCATCTATTCATAGTGGTTATGAATGTGGATGCAAGCTGCGTATTATTGAACTCACCGAGAAAGTTCTGTGCGCATTCTGTAAGCCCAATGAGATGGATCCATTCCGCTACCTCCTCCGGACTCCAGTGTTCGACTGAGATCATTGTAAATTGTTTTCTTCAGATCTCACCGCCATTCCTCCCTTCAAAGGAACAAACGAACAAAATGTTACATAACGTCATAGGCCTACGGTCCGGTTCCCTTGTTGAGCAATACCGATAAACTAGGCTACAGATAAGGTTGACAAAAATGTTGCCAGCTCAGATGCAACGTTTTAAATCGCCATTGAAATGGCGTAAGCTGTCACATGTCACTACGGTAGTGCAGTCAATTACCGTGTATCTCCCATTATTCAAAGGTCACGCAAATTACAATGGGGAATGGGCATGTAAGTCAACGATAGAAGCCCTCCCTCCCTAGGCTACTTTTAGTCTTACAAAAGAACGCCCCGGTGTAAAACTATTTGCAACAATTGTATTTCGTGACCACATAAATACGCCTAGTGCGTGCACACCTTTGTAAAATGTACCATCGTTTCTCAACAGTAAAAGCTAACAAATCCACATTTTTCCTAGCATTGTCAAGAGCTGTGATTGCTGCACAATGCACACCTCGCCAGGTAGAGGAGTGGAGCCTGAGAGAACGCTAACAGCTCGGTGCATTGTAGATAGTGTAGTTTTACAGACCTACTGTATTTGCCAACCCTTTCATAGCCCCTGACATTATGAAAATGTATTCATACCATGCATCATGCATGCATCTCAGTACTTTGAAATGTATGATATATGGAACCATTCATATATACACATCAATTCATACAAAAAGGCTACCAGTATGTTGCCTTTCTTGAAGTTCATGACTTAATCTGGAGCCCCTGGCCTCAATGTTAACGTCATGGGAGAAAAACTGTGTAAATCAAACCTCATGTTAATTTCTGTTCATTCTCACTTTAAAGTTATGTAGACATAGTACCTGTAGTATTTTATTTTACTAGGCAAATCAGTTAAGAACAAATTCTTATTTTCAATGACGGCCTGCCTTGTTCAGGGGCAGAACGACAGATTTTGTACCTTGTCAGCTCGAGGATTTGATCTTGCAACCTTTCGGTTACTAGTCCAACTCTCTAACCACTAGGCTAAACTGCCGCAGCAGGTTACTTTCTAAATGTAATCAGTTACTAGTTACCTGTCAAATTGTAATCAGTACCTTTACTTTGTTACTTTTGGATTACTTTCCCTTTAAGAGGCAATAAATAAGAACTTGTTCTTAACTGACTTGCCTAGTTAAATAAAGGTTAAATAAATAAACAAATAAAAAAAAGATCCATCAAAAGCATTTGCTGTGTCATCATGGTGGTCAGACTTACTCATGTTGAACAAACTTAAACTTGCAACTTTTTTCAATGCTGAATCAAATGTAATTGAGAAAACAGTAGTGCTAAGCGATTAACGGAAATGTTGGTTATTTTTGGGGTTTTAAACAACTAATTAACCAAGGTCAGTAAGGACGACTGTGTGATCATGCTCTCCGCAGCCGATGTGAGTAAGACCTTTAAACAGGTCATCATTCACAAGGCCGCAGGGCCCGACGGATTGCCAGGACGTGTACTCCGTGCATGCACTGACCAACTGGCAAGTGTCATGTTTCAAGCAGACCACCATAGTCCCTGTGCCCAAGAACACGAAGGTAACCTGCCTAAATGACTAGAGACCCGTAGTCTGGCTCACATCAACACCATTATCCCAGAAACCCTAGACCCACTCCAATTTGCATACCACCCCAACAGATCCACAGATGATGCAATCTCTGTTGCTCTCCACACCTGGACAAAAATAACACCTATGTGAGAATGCTATTCATTGACTTACAGCTCAGCATTCAACACCATAGTGCCCTCAAAGCTCATCACTAAGCTAAGGACCCTGGGACTAAACACCTCCCTCTGCAACTGGATCATGGACTTCCTGACAGGCCACCCCAGGTGGTAAGGGTAGGTAATAACACATCCATCACGCTGATCCACAACACTGGGGCCCCTCAGGTGTGCGTGCTCAGTCCACTCCTGTACTCCCTGTTCACTCATGACTGCACTGCCAGGCACGACTCCAACACCATCATTAAGTTTGCCGATGACACAACAGTGGTAGGCCTGATCACCGACAAGACAGCATTTAGGGGAGGTCAGGGACCTGGCCGTGTGGTGCAACTTCTCCCTCAACGTGATCAAGACTAAGGAGATGATTGTGGACAGGAAAAGGAGGACTGAGCACGCCACCCATTCTCATCGACAGGGATGTAGTGGAGCAGGTTGAAAGTTAAGTTCCTTGGTGTTCACATCACCAACAAACTAACCTGGTCCAAGCACACCAAGACAGTCGTGAAGAGGGCACGACAAAACCTATTCCCCTTCAGGAGATTTGGCATAGGTCCTCAGATCCTCAAAAGGTACTACAGCTGCACCATCGAGAGCATCCTGACTGGTTGGATTACTGCCTAGTATGGCAACTGCTCGGTCTCTGAACGCAAGGCACTAGAGGGTAGTGCATACGGCCCAGTACATCACCGGGGCCAAGCTTCCTTTCATTCAGGACCTCTATACCAGGGGGTGTCAGAGGAAGGACCTAAAATTTGTCTAAGACTCTAGCCACCCTAGTCATAGACTGTTCTCTCTGCTACCGGAGCGCCAGGTCTAGGCCCAAGAGGATTCTAAACAGCTTTGGTTAAGGACTTGTAAGCATTGTAAGGTCTACACCTGTTGTATTCAGCGTATGGGACAAATAACATTTGATTTGATTACATGTAATCAGTTACTCCCCAACCCTGTGTAGTAATGCCATGGTATTCAGCATAATAGTCACTATTCAGCATAAGCATACAACATGTTTTGGGGCGGCAGGTACCCTATTGTTTAGAGCGTTGGGCCAGTAACCGAAAGGTTGCTAGATCGAATCAACCGGTTGACGAGGTAAAAATCTGTCGTTCTGCCCCTGAACAAGGCAGTTAACCCACTGTTCCCCTGTAGGCCATCATTGTAAATAAGAATGTTCTTTATTTAACTAGGCAAGTCAAATAAAGGTTAAATGTAAAAATAAAATGTAGCAGTGTTCAGCATACACACTTATAATTAGCAGTGAAAATGACACTTACGTACAAATAAATACAGTCAAATATATTATATTTTACACCAAGTGTTTTATTCCGTGAGCATCTGCTCAGGTCACATGACTTACAGTAGCTCGACCCCTCTGAAACCCCCACTGGGGAACGACTATCTTACAAGCCACAGGGTCATAAGAAGGATGACTTAACAGGTGGGAGGACATGGTTGAGACAAGGGGGGCAACTGACAGAGCCAACATTTTTTGTGAAGGCTGAGGACAAATATAAAGGTCTAGATAGAGTTACAACACACAATTTTACGCTAGAAGGGTTGTAATACTCCCAGGGCTGGCTGGCTAAACAAGAGTGATGCACACGCAGGCGCTCTTTAACACATGGCACATTCCCAAATTCCTGTATGGTGATAACGACTGTAGCTGCAGCTGACTGGTCTCTGGCCCTCGTCTCCTAGAGAAACACAGCAGGAAGGAACATAAGTGCATGTGAGGGTGGCTTCAGCTACGGACGCCTCCACTTCCTCAGTGATGTAGATATGGGGCAGGTGCAGGAGTGAGGGAGAGCTCATTCCCATTTGAGCCAGCCGTCTGTACAGTAGTAGACTAGAAAGCAGGTGATTTGACGTCTGGGTCACTGGATGGTGGTAGAGGTGCTAATGCAGGGCGGGAGACAGAGCTTTTTCACTTGGGAGCCCAAACTCTGGCGGTTGAATTTGTCTTCACTCCCCTCTCCTCAGTGATAGGGCTTAGGCGCTGCTGAGGGCATCCACACCGGGCAACACTTTACCTGTGGGCAGAAAGGAACGACATGCAATATGGTCACTGCTTTGGAAAAACTCTTCAGCATTACTTCTTTCTAGCCTGCATCCCCTTAGACACTGATTTTGAACTGGGCATAGGTCAAAGGTCAGCGTGACGCCAGTAAGGATTAGACCGTGATCACTCACCCTCCAGAAGCTCCAGGCTGGCTCCGCCTCCTGTGCTGACGTGGCTGACCTTGTCCTCTGTGCCCCATTTGGCGCAGCATGTAGCGGTGTCGCCTCCACCTGGGAATCACCAAGACAACAGGTGGGTAGCATTCAAATCATAGTGATCCTTCACTACTATAGATGTGAGGAAGAAAAGGTGTTTGGCACCATCTGGCAGTGAGAATGATATCAAGAGTGGATGAACCAAAGCTTCCAATCAAAATGGCAGTGCAAGTATAAACTTGAATAAATTATTTTAACATGATGCGCAAGAGCAGGCGTTGTTTAACGAATGATCTCAATCGTATGTGTATTTATTTGCAAAAGTTGGGATTAGGTGCAGGGTCAAATATATGTTTTTTGGTCATTGTATATAAACACAATGGTCGAGGGTCTTACCGATGATTGTGACGCAGCCTGACTTGGTGACCTCCACCACTTTGTCCATCAGGCTCTTGGTTCCTTTGGCGAAGTTCTCAAACTCAAACACACCCACGGGGCCGTTCCACACGATCTGCTTGGCTCTGCCTACAGCCTCAGCGAAGTGCTTGTTGCTCTCTGGTCCACAGTCCAGACCCTGGAGAGAACAGAGAGTGACACAGGGACACAGAGCTCAACCACAGTTTTGTGTGTTGTTGTTGAGGGTATTCATCTCCAATATTTACGTTTAAAAAATCCTAGAATTAATTTGGCTCTCAAAGTGATACAGTATATCAAATTTCTAGCTAGCACAAGAACTATCAGAAAAATTCCCATAAAAACCCTTCAAGAAGACTATAAAACCCGAGCAGTGTTATGTTAATTAGGCATCAAACGGAGGGGAAAAAAAACTAATCAGGTTAGGATCACACTGGATTTTTTCAATAGGAAGCACTTATTTTTGTATTCTGTAACAAAATGTTAAAACGTTTTACGTTGCGTGCCCCAATGAACATGACCTAGGTTGCTCTCCTCACCATCCAGCCTGCAGGGATGCCAGCAGCCACGGTTGCGGTGCCAGTCTGGGCATGCTCGTCAAACTTCTCGGCGGTGATGAAGTCGACGGGGAGGTTGATCTTGACCTTGTTCTTCTCAGCCTTGGCCATCAGCTCCTTGACGATCTTGGCACCCTCATCATCGTACAGGGAGGTGCCGATCTGGCAGAGAGGAGAGGATCACTCATTGTAAGATGTAAACTATAACCGTGATATACACCATAGTCGAACATTAAACAAATGTAACTACGTTGTGCAGAGGCACAAGTGAGTTCTGAGTTATATTCATTTAAATAAATTAGGTTAAAATCCTGATTTAAATATAATTTGCAGAAAAAGGGTGTAACATCTCTCCATTTCTCCCACCCTCCCTACCGCCTTCTCCCCATCTTCCTCCCTCTCTCTGTCCTCACCTCCATGTTGTTGAGGACCTTGAGGAAGGTGAAGGCCATGCCACCACCAATGATCATCTCATTGACCTGGTCCAACATGTTGTTGATCAGCTGAATCTTGTCCTTGACCTTGGCTCTGCACACAACAGACAAACTCTATAAAAACTGTTAAACATAGTAAAACATTGATAGCCCAATAATATGAAGCCCATTTATCTAGAATCCATTATAAAACACTTAATAGGAGTTATAATGCATACGTGGTAAAACATTATGGAAATATTTCTAGTTGAGGAAGATAGTCATATTGGGACAGAAATGTTTGTTGTAGTTGACACTTGTTTCTTTTGTCTAATGAATTTAGTGCTAAATCCTACCATTTGTCATCCATTGTTGAGGGGTTTATCATTAGCCAATTCCTATCAATGTCCTTTGTCACTGGCAGAGGTCCAAAAAGCTGAACTGGGTAAAAATCTTTGAAAATACAGAACTGTGGCAGTGAAAGAACCCGACTGGCTGCACTCAGAGACACTGATTGGACATGGCGGTTGCACAATGCCCAGCTGAAATGGGCTCCAACACTGAGCCAATTTCAACATGTGAGCAATGGTAGTTAGCTGTGTGTGCGCACGCGCACTCTTTAGTTTTCCCACTGTGCTTGGCTATAAAGTGCTCAGTCACAGGAGGTTGGTGGCACCTTAATTGGGGAGGGTGGGCTCGTGGTACTGGCTGGAGCAGAATGAGTAGGATAGTATCAAGTACATCAACCAGTTTGATACCATTCACTTCGTTCCAGCCATTATTAAGAGCGGTCCTCCCCTCAGCAGCCACCACTGTGCTCAGTAGTGGGAAAAGACAGTACTGTCACACAGATTGAGGTATTACACAACACGCTTAAGGTCTTAATTCCTGGACTGCCTTCTGTGAATTTAAAAAATATATATAATAATCCTGCACTTGAGAATGATACTACAACAGCACAAGGCTGATGTATCAACAGAGAAAGAGAGAGAGTGAGTGAATGAGTGGTAGAGAGAATAGAAAGAGAGCAACAGTGAGAAATATTTAAGTGAGGTTGCATGGCTTTCATTGTGCATATAATATTACCAGACCAGTCTATTTTAGCTGGATCAACCAGTTGAAGAGCCAGTCCCCAGTAGTGATACCATAGAAGCAGATGCAGGTCTCTGGGTACTTTATTCTTAACTCATCACAGAGCTATCCCTGCCCCGTTGACAATCAGTGACATGGTAAACTAAAGCATCAAACGGTCCTTTGACCAGTTACTTACCCTCCGAGGATGGCCAGGAAGGGCCTGGCTGGTTTCTCCAGAGCCATGGCAAAGTAGTCAAGCTCCTTCTTCATCAGGAAGCCTGCGGCCTTCTGGGACAGGTTCACTCCAACCATAGAGCTGGGGGAAGAGAAAGAAATAACTTTATATTATTTAATTTTAAAAAATATATATTTCTAGGAGATGACAGGAAGAGACAAAGTATTTTTTAAATGAAAGTATAGGAGAAAGGGATTGGCAATAAGTGATGGCTTCTATTTTTCATTAAAACAGCAGATACCAAAAGATCAGAGTTTATGCTTGACTCCTCCACAGAATGTGTGGTGACCCCTACCTGTGGGCTCTGTGTGCTGTGCCGAAAGCATCGTTGACGTAGACGTCTCCCAGTTTGGACAGAGAGGCTCTGAAGGAATCAATTTGCTCCTGGGTGGCTTTGGTCTAGAAGATAAAGGACAGAATAGACAGGTTACTACCAGCAGGAGCGGTTTACACACCTAGCAGACAGAACTGTATGGCCTATTGTGCAGCAAACAGAGGCCTAATTTATTCATATTGATGACATCAATTAATAAATACTACATGGGAAGATATAAAACAAGCCATTTTCCACATTCATCAATATAGCCCATATCATCTATCCATGTTCATCAACTGTATTAAGGGTTTATAATACATGTCAGAACACATGGTGTGGCACCTAGGAGCGTAGTGATATGAGACAATTCAGAGGCTCAACACACAAGGCACAATTCAAAACCAGGCAGAAGCTGGTGTATTTCTTAAATCAAAAGGTGAGTTATAGAAATGGTCCAAACGTGGTCCAATCATTTGAGCGGTCTTTGTTGTGGCGAATTGGGTGCTGGCAGCTGCAACCTTTTGGGAGGCGAGACTACCTTCCACGGTTGTTAGTCATACATCCTTCTTCCTCTCTGGTTCTGAATCTTTCCCATAATCGTCCCCATATGAAAATGGATTCACTCACCGAGTTTGTGGGTTCCTGGTAGTTGAGCGCATAGCACTCATCCATCTCCCGCTCAGAATCCCACCACCACTCTTCTTCTGCAGTGCACTGGGCCTTCTGCAGTGCACTGGGGTCATACTCAGAGGCATCATGGTTAACACCAACATGTGATGGGCAGGTTTGAGATACTTTATTCTTGTGAGATTTACCAAGAACGTCTGTCTGATTAATCACAGAGATCAAATATGCTTGGGTGTCCGTCTGGCTGTGACCATCTATTGATGTGCTGGTTTGGCAGCTTACATCTTGAGAAACAGCTGAAGACTCCCCAGTCTGGGTTTGTTCTTCTTGACTCTCAGTTACCTGCACCAGTTCTACCACTTTGGCTTGTAGCTCACCCTTCTCCCGCTTCAGGTTCTCAATGCGCTCTCTCTGGACTGTGCATTCTTCATTGAGGTCTTCAATCTCTTCTCTAAGACACCTTTTCTCCTCTTCAGTTTTGCAGAGGAGATCTTGAAAAATCTTTAGCCTCCTCTTCAACTCTTCAGCTTCATCATGTGGAGCACATTTTCTTATAGTTACCCATTTCAAAGTTTGCAGCTCCTGCAAAGTCTCGCTCCAATATTTCTTCAACTTGGCGGCTCGCTGTTGCTCTTTCTGTAGAGCGACTCCTTGTTTCAGCAGGCTTTCTTCAGCCTTCTTCCTTTTCTCAGCTTCGGCAGTTAGCTGAGCCTTCAGCTCATTTGCCCCATTATCTGGCTTGCTGACAGAAACTTGGTCTTCTTGCCCAAACCCAGCCCCTTCTTCCTCAGGGGATTGGATGATTAACTGTCCATTCTCCATGCTGACGATACACTGTAGAGTACCACTATTGGCCAATGCATCCGGTTCTGCTTGCCAGGCCTTTTGGTGCACATCTAGCGCCACATCCATCATGTTATTTAGAGCTTTCCATAGCTCCTTTGACCCTTTATCCATCTCACATCTCTGGACACCTGGTGGTTTCTTCAGGATGTTTAGGAGGAGCTCCCTTTGAGCTTCTGGCAGTACTTCTATGCCTTCTCCCTGCAGCCATGGAACAGTGAGGGGATCTGTCATCCATCCATGAATGTCTGCGATTATTTTGGTGCAAATGTGTGAGCGCTCCGAATTCTCTCATGCACTACACCTCTAGGCCACCAGATAAAGCTGTGCCTGCATTACCTCCACCAGTGTGGCAGAACACTGGGTGTGACATAGGGTTGCAAAGGGTCGGAAACTTTCCGGTAAATGTCCGCAAATTTTCCATGGGAAGTTCAGCTTAAATTCATCATAAGAGTTAGCGTAAAAGAGGGAACCTTTTTTTGTAGGATGCACATAAGGTAATTCTAGGTATTGTGGCATATTTTGGTTAAACTATCCCCAATTCAATGGAATTGCAACCCTCTGCATGCACAGTGCATTCTTCCATCACATGTACAGCTGATTCTCAAGATCTTGCACACTAATAAGATGCTGAGCCCACACTACTACACTGTCTGAGCCAAGGACTACATGCTTTCTGGTAAGTTTTGATTACAATACTGTGTGGGGTGAATATATTTTATGACATACATCATTTTTTGTTAACTAGTAAATAGTAGCCTACAGCAAAATGTGTTTAAATCATTCCTAACTTGTTAGTTTTTGCTACCATGTGGGTTTTAGCTTGCTTGAGCCTGCTAACTGAGGAGGGTTAATTCCCCTGTTTCCATACATGTTTTATTTTAAAATATTTATCTTACAAAGGAGTTGTTTAATCTAACTGCTTAATCATTTATCTGTACATGGAATTGTATTTTTTTATTATCTAATATTTACAGGAAAATGCCACAGGCACTATCTGATTGATGTGTGGAGACATTTCACTGCAGCTAATGTAACAAGCAACCTCTGACAAAAGTCCGTCTACTTCTATTCAAGGTGAAATTGATTAATCAGACACCTTATCGATAGCAACAGCTCATGGTCCTCCTGGAATAAGTTTTTGACTCGATGGGGGAACGTAGTCAGAGAATTGCTGATGAATGTCTTGCTCGAGTTGTGAATGGAACTGGTTCACCTCTGATGCTCACTGGCAATGTGTATTGGAAGAGATTTCTGAATGTTCTTCGCCCAGCATACACCCCTCCAACCAGACATGCTTTATCTACTCATTTGCTGGATCCAGAGTTCAATTGCAGGTCAAGCAAATCATGGAGAAAGCAGACTATTGCAATCATCTCTGATGGGTGGTCAAATGTTCGTGGGCAAGGAATAATTAACTACATCTCCCCTCCTCAACCAGTATTCTACAAGAGCACAGACAAGGGACAACAGACACACCGGTCTCTACATTGCAGATAAGCTGAAGGCAGTCATGAATGACCTTGGACCACAGAAGGTATTTGCACTGGTGACAGACAATGCTGCGAACATGAAGGCTGCTTGGTCTGAAGTGGAGACATCCTGCCCTCACATCACACCCATTGGCTGTGCTGTTCATACATTGAATCTGCTCCTCAAGGACATCATGGCACTGAAAACAATGGATACACTCTACAAGAGAGTCAAGGAAATGATTAGGTATGCGAAGGGTCATCATGTTAAAGCAGCAATCTACCTCACCAAACAAAGTGAGAAGAATAAGAGCACCGCCTTGAAGCTGCCCAGCAACACCCGTTGGGGTGGTATTGTCATCATGTTTGACAGTCTCCTGGAGGGGAAGGAGTCTCTCCAAGAAATGGCCATATCAGTCTGCCGATATGGCCAGCCCCATCAAGAGGATCCTCCTGGATGATGTATTTTGGGAGAGAGTGGTAAGCAGCCTGAAATCTATAGCAGTAGCCATTGCATGGATTGAGGGAGACAATGCCATCCTGTCTGCTTGCAGATGTAAGAGAAGAAATCCATACTGCCCTGCCCACTTCACTGTTGCTCCAAGCAGAGGAAACTGCAGTTCTGAAATACATCAAAAAGTGTGAAGACTTCTGCCTGAAGCCCATACACGCCGCAGCGTACATGTTGGACCCCAAGTATGCTAGCAAGAGCATCCTGTCTGGTGCAGAGATCAACAAGGCCCATGGTGTCATCACTACAGTATCTCGCCACCTTTGCCTGGATGAGGGCAAGATTCTTGGCAGTCTGGCGAAGTACACTTCCAAGCACAGGCTTTGGGATGGATGCAATAAGGAGATGCAATAAGGCAGTCGTGCCAACATATCTCATCAACCACCTGGTGGAAGGGACTTTGTGGATCTGAGGCTCTTTCCCCTGTTGCCGCCATCATCCTCCAAATCCCACCAACATCAGCCGCCTCAGAGCGCAACTGGTCCTTGTTTGGAAACACAACAGGCTGACCAATACAAGATTTGAAAAATTGGTGGCCATCCGGGCAAATTTGAGGCTTTTTGAGCCTGACAACGAGCCATCCTCAACAAGGTTGGAAAGTGACAGTGAAGATGAGGCCTCAGTCTGATGTTCAAGAGGTGGACATTGAGGTCCGGGGAGAAGACATGGACGCCTGAGAGGAAGACAACCAAAGCTTTAGTTTCTAGGCTTTCAATTTACAGATGTATGTTGAAAACATTTTTGGGAGATGCGATGGATCACTGGGGATTATTCAATATTCCCTTTCTTTTGTTGTTCAGTGAAATCATCCCATGTGAAGAGTCAACTCATTTGATTAAAGTTCAATTCATAACTAAATTGTTTTTTTATTTATATTGGAAGGATTTAATCATTTGCAATTATGTCTACTTATGATAAGGTAAAAGGTTTATGTTTCGGTCTCCATATGATATGGTAAATATATCCAATGTAAAAAACATCTACATTGAAATGGTATTAATATTAATTTGCATATATTCCCGTTAACTCCCACAGAAAGTTTCCACCTCTGAATATTCCCCAAAATGTGCAACCCTAGTGTGACATAGAAAAGTAGTGATGCAAGACAATTCAGAAGCTCACACACGCCACAGAATAAAAGGTACCAAATAAAAGGTGGTTTACACAAATGGTCAAACGCTGGGCTCCACTTAGAGCATTAGTGAACATTAGCGCTGAGCGATTAACCGAAATGTGTTATTTTCTGTAGCGATAAATCAGATCAAGCCTGAACTGTGCATGTAGTAGGATGTTGTACTTTCCAACAGGCCAATATTCTACAGTTTAGCACAACAAAAAAAGTGGTAATTATTTACAATGACCATAATCCATTTCACACGCGCCTACTTGTGGATCACTGAGCTATAATACCAACGGTGTGGAGCAGGCACAGAGATTGAGAGAATGTGTGATCGAGAGGGATAGAAAGCAGTTGCTTCGCGAGGCATCTCCCTGAAAATATATTATCTTCAGTGATTGATAGTTGGTATTCAGCAGTACTTTGAATTACTACTAAAATTGTTATTTTGTTAGACAACATAGGTAGCAGCTGTATAGATATGAGATGACTTGGAATGAATAAAATATTAGTTTTATTTGACTTAAGTAAATTACGGTTATTAAGTGATAAGCGGTTATGGGACGTCACTACCGTTCATTAAATGTTTTAAAACGTATATTAATTGTTTTATTCTGTGACAGCATTCAGCCCAAATAATGCATAGTGCATTTAATGTCAAAAATAATAATTGAACACCGTAATTTGGTAATAATCGAACCAACCTCAAAAAAAGCTCTAATCACTCAGCACAACTGAACATTAACTCAAAGGGGAAGTTCTGTATTTTACAACCTAATATTAATGTTAGAGGGTCCCTCCCTCTGAAAGTAGTCTATGGGCCAGAAGACTGTAAACCCATGGTTCGGTTTTCTTTGAACAGCCAATTCTAAATAGTGTATCTATAAGAGCATGTGGTGAATATACTGCAGTGATGCCAGGGGAGTGGACTGCATGACAAGGGTACTGTAAGTACTTTATAATCAGGTTCCTACTGACCTTTAACAGCAAAGTTCTTGACTCTTTCACAGAAAGGTCACAGAAAGGTCATGGCTGATCTATGGTGTCCCATCCAAATGCCAGGCGGTGGCACTAGTACAGTTCAACCAGGTCATCATAGAACTTGCCCTTAACCACAGACCTGGGATCGGATTACACCATCCCCCAATCCTATCCTCAAGCATTAGATGAATGAAAAAGATCTGACCCCGAATCAGCGGTTAGGGGTAACATCTAGACTTACCTACTCTGTCGCCTGCCACCCCCTAGCCATCGAGGGATCTTGTGAAAGGTCGACAGCTACCCCCCTTCCCAATCTCCTCCCTCCTCTAAGGGTTGCATACCAGCCAGGGCTCACAAGACAAGAAAAGCAAAACGCTAGACCCGAGACAACCCACTACCCTTCACTCAAATGTCAGCAGGTCAGGGCTGCATCTCGGGTAAAGGAGAGGAGATGGAGTAGAGGGAGAAGTAGAAGTAGAATCCTGGCCATTGATACAGGCAGGCACAGATACTACAGGAAACTCATCCTATAAACCTATGCATTTACATAATACTCTCAGTGGTGCAACCTTAAGAGCTGCTAACAGTTTTAGTATGGATGTACTCAGTGACGCAGTAATTTGTGGCTGTACTCCTCAAACAGATGAGACGCCATTTTCTGTACCCTGGACTCCAAATGACAAAATCCCTGCTTTTCAGGTCAGATGGCTGACTGGTGTCTCATTATTTTGCAGCTTGGCTTTATTTTCTTCTCTGCGATGCCTTTAGCAGCTCTGCTGACACCAACACCACAGGAGTGACAGTTGCAGATTGGGCCTCTGCAGGGTAGGAGCCCTCATTTTATGTAAATAGAAAGGGCCTCTGGGAATGGCTACTGCAGTCGTTGACTAACCTTGTTTCCGGAGGCGTCCTTGCCCTTGCCCTCCTCTGCAACGTGGAACCGCAGGTTCTCCAGGAGGATGACTGAACCGGCGGCAGGGTCGGCACAGGCCTTCTCTACGTCGGGACCTACGCAGTCCTTCATGAAGTGCACGTCCCTGAGAATGGGTGCAACACATGCACGATTGAGTACTTTATTCAGATACCTCACTGAAACAGTCAGTTGAGAGAACCAAAGTGTGTCAATAGAGATCATACCAATTCATTCATTGGTACAACTCAGTCAATGGCACAGTAACACACATACAAGAGTTATATTTGACTCGCAGCATGGTAATAGCCATCTATGCCACGAGGTCTCACTCACTTGCCCAGCAGGCTCTTGAGCTCGGCAGCCACAGGCTTCAGGGAGAATTTGTCAGGCATGGGGTTCCCATCAGGACGACCCAAGTGGCTCATCAGCACCACAGCCTTGGCCCCATGGTCAAGACAGTGCTTGATGGTGGGGACAGCAGCCTTGATCCTGGAATACACAGGCACACAGTATGAGCAAAGGCTGGAATCGGGCTCCTATAGAATGAATTAGTAGCACTTGGTCTAATCATGTGCATTACTTACTGAAGATGATAAAATGAAAACAAGCTCATTATTACCTCTGGTTGTTCGTTATGTTATGGTCCTTCATTGGCACATTGAAATCAACCCTGCAAAAGACATTTATAACATTCAGCTTTGGGCACAGTAATAATAAATGTTTTGAGCATTATAAAATGTATGGTTGAAAAGGAAGGGTATATTACTGGAAACTTTAAGTTTACCAGTAAACTACTAGAATTTTGGTATCTTTTAAGGATTTTATGTAACCTATCACAAGATAGGTGGCCCTTTTGGGTGTCTAATCAGCTCTGGCCCTCTGTGTGGCCTTATCACATGTAAAATATGAAATAATTGAATACATTAAAATGAAAAAAATAGACCGACTAAGCTGTAAAACATTATCCTAAATATAAATAAGCTTAGTAAATACCATGGGCGTTAAATGAGGGTTTCAGAATGAAATATCCCTTATATATTTTTTACTAACATTTATTTAACCGTGTCAATATGTATTTGTCGCCAATGTTTGTGTCAAACTGGTGGCAGTTGTCAAAAAAAGTAAATAGCTGAAAGAGTTGGAGATAATTGAAAATAATGCCATTGTTGATTAGATGTTCCCTCAAACCATATTGTCTATCTACTAGAAACTCATGAACAGACACATACTTTATAATAGAACACTATATAAAAAATAAAAAAAGTTATTCAAGTATAAATGACCAAACTTACGATAGATTTTCTTATAAGAACCAAAATTACTGAAAATTCTGGTAAATTACCGGTGGCTTTGCAACCGTTATAAAACGTGTCCATGACACTGGGCTTAGTATTGAAAGGAAATTATTCAACAGCCAAACACTTTCCTGTATGACACACAGTGACATGAGCACATGCTGCATCCCTCATTCTCCTGCCCATTACCTAACTCCATCCCCCTCTCGGTTTCTCCTCCGGCCCACTTGATGCAGTGAAGTGCAGGATCAGGCAATGTGTGCCACAACCGTACTCTATTGTACTAGAACCCTACGGTCAGCATAGGGGAAGAATGACACTGCTATGGAATGCCTTTGTTAGCAATGACCCCTTCAATGGGTAAATGGGAACACAATTCACAGCCACACTAGTGATGCCCTTGTAATAGGCTACCATTTGTTTAACCCGCACCTTACACTACAGGGCCGTAAAGGAAGGTGTTTTATACGAGGGATAAAAGACTGGAGGTGGAGCAAGGATATGCAGAATAAGGCCAGCACACTGGCTGCTTGACAGGCTTGGCACAGGCCTGCCAGACTGTTCGCTCTACCACAGCAAAGTCTCCATAACAGCCCAAGGTCCTGACAGTCAGTCACAGTTTGTCCTATTCTGCACAAGTAAGTAATGCCGCTTCATAGAAGTAGGCTGTACATAGACAAATATGCATGTTATGGCAAGCCCAGGATGGAATGTGATGAGATATTTTCATACTAGTTTGTCTACCCCAGGGTTTCCCAAACTCAGTCCTGGGGCCACTGCTGGGTCCACATTTTGGTTTTTACTCTAGCACTACACAGTTTGATTAAGGGTTGGTTATTTGAATCAGCTGTGTAGTGCACTCAAGGGGGAGTCTTAGGACAGAGTTTGGGAAACCCTGGTCTACCCTCGCTTTTAGTCATCTGTGCTGATAGGTGTGTGGATTTGACCTTGAATGCATCTCCTGCAGTCATCATGGGTACATGGAGCTGGGGACTCCAGGATGCCCTATGACATTTAAAAGTGGGTGTCGTTTTTCAGTGTACTGAAGCACCCCTTGGAGTCACACAGGACAACAATATCTGAGCAAATGCCATCAGCTAAAATGGATAGGATGGTGTTTATAAGATTAACTAGCTAATTGAATATAAATACAGTAGTGTATCCTCAGCTTAGAGATTTGTACTTACTCGGATATCATCTTAATGAATAATAAAAACAGTTAAAAATGGTTGCAATTAACATTTTAGGGATGCTTGCATCCATTCTGCATCACTCCTATGGCACGTAATTGGTTTGAATAGGGAAAACGTGAGACGACAACTGCCTGTGTTCTGTCACGAGTGGTGGCATGCATCACCTGCTGAAGTACCCAAAATATACCTATTAAAAATGTCAACTAGTAAGACCATTATTACTGTTCCAGCTGGCTGATATGCGTTATTAGGTAGGTAATGTTAAGTGTGACACAGAAATTTTAGACCAAGCTTTACTTGGCGATACGTCCTCAATTCCCAACTTGGAAGATAACACGTCTTCTAAACTCCCATGTCTAGTTGCAGGGGGTTCGTTTGAATTTTTTAATTAAATACATTTGCGCCAAGACGTAATCCAACGATGTGTACGCACTTTCGACTTTGGGGTGGAAACCAATAATGAATATAAACCCTGGATTGCTGATGCTATATATTGGCCTTTCAGAGGCTTTGAAGACACGGTCGGACATATTCACAGTCCTCCATAGGAATGAATGGAATTCCGTATTTCAATTAAATGTTTAAAGGACATTATAAAAACAATTTTATTTAAGTGTGTTTTGTTGTTGTTCAGACAGTAACATAAGTAATCAAAATTCATTACTTATTTTTTTATTTGTATTTTATGTTCACATAATATAAATTTAAAAAGTACGCATTAATGTGTCTATAATAGACCAAACGTGTCATTTTTTTTTATGTAGACAAATAATTTCTATAGCTTCCAAAATATATATTTTTTCCCACAGTGGGGGAGGTCAAGATGGAGGTGTCTTCAACACAGCACCATTTGAACACCGCAATCTCTATTGCACGCCACACTTCCCTTTCCCACCTAGACAAAAGAAAAACCTATGTGAGAATGCTGTTCATTGACTACAGCTCAGCATTCAACACCATAGTTCCCTCCAAGCTCATCACTAAAGTAAAGGCCCTTGGATTAAACACCTGCCTCTACAACTGGACTTCCTGATGGGCCGCCACAAGGCGGTGAGGGTAGGCAACAACACATCCGCCACGCTAACCCTCAACACAGGGGCGCATGCTTAGTCCCCTCCTGTACTCCCTGTTCACCCACGATTGGGTGGACGTGCACGACTCCAACACAATCATTCAATTTGCCAACGACATAACGGTGGTAGGCCTGATCACCGACGACGATGAGACTGCAGGGGAGGTGCGAGCACGCCCCCATTCACATCAACAGGGATGTAGTGGACCAGGCAGAGAGCTTCAAGTTCCTCAGCATCCACATTACTGAAGACCTATAAGATCCACACTATAGGTCTTTACCCATCCAAAAAGTTGGACCCGTTCCGAAATGGCCCTGGGGCTTCCCCACCCGGACATGCATAAAAAAAAATAATAATAATATAGAGACACGTTCCAAACAGACCCGAGGACAACTAGACCCGTTCCGTATGAGCCTGGTTGGATCCAGAACCAGTCCGAGTGAGGGAAGCAGCATAATTTTTTTTTGTCACTTTATTAACCGGAGCTGATGAAGCAGGAGGGAGAGGGGTGCCGCTCTAGCAAGTAGGGGAGGGGCTGTACTGTGAGCGAGTGACATGGGAGCAGGGAAGAGGGAGGGAGGGAGAGACAGAAACCAACCAAGCCGACTCACACTCTAGTTGACTTTTTTAACCTTTATTTAAGGTAGCCTAGTGTCATAGCTGCCATAGCTAGGTTATTTATCATCATCAACTATGATTACGTAATACCCGTCTTGGACTGCTATGAACCAGGAGAAGCAAGTTAAACTAGCTAATGTTAGCTAGCCAGGCTAACTGAGGCTGCAGTATAGCCTACAGTTACAAATAACTTCATTAAAATATTTAGTAGCAGCCTGCCTAATGTTGGCTCTTGGTCGTTGTACCCCATCCTTCTCCTTTTTGTACTGACTCTCTTGCACTGGCTCTATGCACACTCACTGGACTCAACCCACACATACTACACTGACACTCTAACAAAGACATACATATTGGCGCCACACACACACTGCTGCTACTCCGTTTATTATCTATCCTGATTGCCTAGTCACTTTTATCCCTACCTACATGTTACCTCAATCACCTCGTACCCCCAGTAGGTACCAGTAGTCCTTTTATATAGCCTTGTTAATGTTATTTTATTGTGTTACCCTTTCCTTGTGCTAATTTTCACTTTGCATTGTTGGGAAAGGGCTCGTAAGTAAGCGTTTCAGCGAAAAGTGTATTGTGTAATTGGCACATGTGACAAATAAAATGCGATTCGATTTTGTCCCTACCGATGTGAAGCTAGCCATGATAACAAATTAGCCACAATAGTGGAATTTGCAGTTCACCTTCAAAAAAGGCCCTTATTGAAAGTGATACAAATAATGGAATCATGCCATATTTGGACTAGATAACGCTGATTGGAATGCTGCTACATAATTTAAAATTAAACACAATAGTTTGATAAACAGAAGAAACAAAATCCCACTGGATGTATTAGACTGCATAATTGCATTGGGGGAATACTTGTATGCACTGTATAGCCTTACCTATGATTTCCCACATTCAAAGTCCTGCAATAAGAGCTAAGAAGCTAATATGTGTGTTAACTCTTGAGAATTGTGTTCTGTTGGTGTCACCGATTAGGCCGATTCCCCGTTTCATGGGTGCACAATCTATAGGTTGCCCCCAATTCAATTCGTTTTTTTAAAACAAATTATGTAACATTCCAACATTGTTTAGCATTATCTAATCCAAATATGTAATGATTTCACTATTTGTATCCGTTTGCATCACTTTCAATTAGGGACTTATTTTGAAGGCGAACCACAAATTCCACACATGGAGGATGACAGCTGCCAGTGACCATAGCAACAGAGTAAAAAAATATATAATTAACGTGTGAAAAGTGAACTATAACCACAAAAAGTACAGTAGGAAGACAGGCTAAAACGGCTTATTCAATAGAAATCGGAGATCACACCTTTAGGCGATGTCATGGCATTGTTGGCTAGCTAAGCGCATGCACGTCATCAGGTCTAACAGTCGTCTCGCGCCGAACTGCCCATGTGCGGGCCATCAAATCAAAGGCACTCCTTCGATATGGAGTAGTTTGACGAAAATGTGTCCGTTTGTCACTTTCACGAGGTTGGAGTAATAACATGTCCAACTATTTAAGACTTTGGCTCGAATCTAGGTTGTGCCTTTAGATTTCTAGATAATGTACAACTAAGGAAGATTTTTTCACTTCTCTCATTGTCTTCTCAAACCCCGGCCTGGTCTGTTTCGCAAGCGTTTGCGGAAGTCTTGCAATGTTGCGCCTCTGGGTTTCGAAACTCTGTACAATAACACCATAAGCATGTATAAAACGTATTTACAATCAATAGAAATGATTAACCCAAAAATAGTTCAGAAATAAATAATTAGCATTGTTAGACATGACTGTAAATCTATAATGTTAGCCAGCTAACTACCTAGCTAGAGTGGCAAGCTTGGAATTGGTCACATGTAATTAGTTTATAAATAATACATAAACAAAAAACTTGAAATCCCAATGGATGTATTAGACTGCATAATTTAATTGGGGGTATACTTATATGCACTGTACAGCCTTATATGGATTGTGCACCCATGAAATGGGGTATCAGCATATTCAGTGACACACACGGGGGATGAAGAGTTTACACACATATTGTCTTAGTTCTTATTGCAGGACTTTGACTGTGGGAAATCACCTTCCCAGTCAGCCTATTGTGCATATTGAATATTCAAATTGCACTGTACAGCCTAACCTATGGACAATGCACCCCATGAAATAGACTAACAGCTTACTCAGTGACACCCACAGAACACAATTCAAGAGTTTAAACAAATATTACCCCGGAAATAGAAAACAATGATTTGTATTGTTAGACGTGACTCTGTAAACCTATAATGTTAGCCAGCTAACTATACTAAACAAAAATATTAAATGCAACATATAAAGTGTTGCATCTTTCATGAGCTAAAATAAAAGATCCCAGAAATGTTCCATAGTCACAAAAAGCTTGTTTCGCTCCAATTTTGTACACAAATGTTTACATCCCTGTTAGTGAGCATTTCTACTTTTCCCAGATAATCCAGCCACCTGAAAGGTGTGGCATATCAAGAAGCTGATTAAACAGCATGATCATTACACAAGTGCATCTTGTGCTGGGGACAATAAAAGGCCACTAAAATGTGCTGTTTTGTCACAACACAATGCCACAGAGGTCTCCAGTTGAGGAAGTGTGCAATTGGCATGCTGACTAAAGGAATGTCCACCCCACCAGAGCTGTTGTCAGATAATGTAATATTAATTTCTCTACCATAAGCCGTCATGTGGGCAAGCGGTTTGCTGATGTCAACGTTGTGAACAGAGTGCCCAATGGTGGCGGTATGGTTTTGGTATGGGCAGGCATAAGCTATGGAGCATGAACACAATTGATTTTATTGATGGAAATTTGAATGCACAGAGGTACTGTGACAAGATCCTGAGGTTCATTGTCGTGCCATTCATCTGCCGCCATCACCTCATGTTTCGGCATGATAATGCACGGTCCCATGTCACAGGGCTCTGTACACAATTCTTGGAAGCTGAAAATGTCCCTGTTTTTTTTCAATGCATGTTTGGGATGCTCTGGAACAACATGTAACACAGCGTGTTCCAGTTCCCACCAATATCCAGCAACTTTGCACGGCCATTGAAAAGGAGTGGGACAACATTCCACAGGGCATATTCAACAGTCTGATCAACTCTATGCAAAAGGATATGTGTCGCACTGCATGAGGCAAATGGTGGTCACATCAGATACTAACTGGTTCTGATCCATGTCCCTGACCAACAGATGCATATCTGTATTCCCAGTAAAGTGAAATCCATAGATTAGGGCCTAATTAATTTATTTAAATTGACCGATTTCCTTATAAAACGGTAACTCAGTAAAATCTTTGAAATTGTTGCGTTTATATTTTTGTTCAGTATAGCTAGCTAGAGTGGCAAGCTAGGTGATGTCACATTGTGGCCTACATGCTGACTGCACATGCATCGCCGGTTTTCAGTAGTTACAACAGCCACAAGGTCAAAATTGGCTATATGATAAGAATTCATTTAAACAAAAATGTCCTTTGTTCTATATTTAAGGTTAGGGTTTGGCAGAAGGTTAGCAGTGTGGTTAAGGTTAGGTCTAAAATAAGATTTGAAATAAACGGAATTTATGACTTTGTGGCTATGGTAACTAGTGAGCACCCTTATCACCACGAAGAAACACTAATAACGGTCTGACTAGGCGACATTTTTAAAAGCCAACCAAATATATATTTTAACTGCAATGAAGTTCAATGTAGCTTTTCGATAACAATGTATCGTGAATGTTTCCGAAGCTAAAGTATCAAGCGTCTCTCAGTTCCTGTCTTGTTACGAATCACAGTGCGATGTCCAATGCTGCGTTCATGACAACTGCGAACTTGGGAAAAACGATTTCCTTAGTCGGAATTCGTTAACAGTCATCCACCTCAGAATTACAAGTCGGAAACTCGGGCATATTTCTAGAACTCAGACCTGAAGATCACTGATTTGACCTCGTTTTGTCCCCCAGTTGTCTTGAAAGCACCAATAACCCCCTTTCCGATGGCTCAATTCGAACTCACCTCATGATCACGCGCTTCCCCTTCACGTCCACCTTGTCCAGGGTGAGTTTATTTGACAGCGACATTTTGGATATTTTAGTTGCACCTGCTTTTCTGCCTTTACCTCACTCTGCTGATGGGTAGTTCCCGAATGAAATCACATTTGCGCAGCGAGGAAGCACTTCGGGTGGGCGGGACGTTACACGCCTATCCACGGTGTATTGGTCCAAAGCTAGTACGGAACTGCTGCATCAGCACTGCCATTGGGTTATGCCAGTGCCAGTCATATGAGCCATGTCCTCCATTTAAAGCTCAATTTAACGGGAAACGGCGTGTGACGAAAGTCACGTAACGTTTTCCTCGAAGACTATTTTTATTATTTAAAAATAAAATACAATACAAATAATTGTAAAACAATTAAAAATATACAATATAGAAAAACAAAGAGTATGCAAACATTGCAAACAGCCAGGGGAATACAAACAATACATTATATGAAGACCTTGTAAAAAGTACAAACATTTACATTTTGTATTGCTTTTTTTTATGAGAATATTTTTTTAAATATATTGTTGAATTTCATTCTCACAAATAATAAAGAGGTTTATTACTAAAATGTAACTTATGAATATGGAATTTAGCAAAAATAACAATGAAGTTTAATAAGAAGAAAGGCTTTGCATAGTCTTTGCTATATTTTGTAAAACCAAATATCACATTTTCAAGTAGAAGGGCAAATTAGCATGTATATGATCAACAGATATCTTGTCACAGCTTCTTGTTACTTTGTTAGTACTTACTCGTAGCTCAAAGTAGCCTATGGCTTTTTTACTTATAATAGCTAATAAAGTCAGACACTACTTCTATGATAAGAGAAATACCAAAATAAATGTAAAACAGCCTCCGGTTGTTCATTACAGAATGTACGAGAAACAATATATTTTTCAAACGTTTTGAGATAATGTTCAGTAGGATACCCTATATCTTAAAACGTTTGAAAAAGATCCACTTGTGGATTAATTTATATGAAAGTTATTTAATCGTATTAGTTCAAAGAAACTTCTGAGAAAGAGACCAGACATTTTTCAAATTAATATTTATTAAAATGTCATTCCAGAAAGATATGACATATGGCACTTTAAACAACATCGCATTGAAATAAGGCATTCTGCTCGAAGTGGCGCTTTCCAGACAACTGAGGTTCTGGAACAGACTTTGAGGTACGTTTGCTCCAGTTTGGTTGGTGTGGCTTGACGCAACGAGTGACGTGTTTAAAGGGTAGCGCCCATGCTAACAGCGTTAGCTGTTCAGTGGGTTGATGTAAGATGTTGTGGGTTGATGTAAGATGTTTTGCGATTGCAAAGACTTGGCTCTAGTTTTTCGATTGACAGCCGTCTTGAACAAATATGCATCTCCAAACAGAACATGGGTACATCTGCTGAAGGAAACTACTACTAGTAAGTGCTAGGTAAGTGCTAACTTTCTAAGTCACAAGTCATCACAAGCTGGCGTTAGTTTCATCTTACTGTTAAGGGGTCTGCTTCTTGTTATTTTGTTAGTACTTACTCTTAGCTTAAAGTAGCCCCATGGCTTTTTAAAACTTATAATAACTAATAAAGTCAGACACTACTTCTATGATATAATGGCTGTCCGCAAACCAACGTTAAAGCTGCATGCCGCCACCTACTGTGCTGGAGTGTGTGGTCAATCACTATTTACAACATTTCTAAACCCTCCTACCCTAACTCAGTCCTTCTGAGAAAATAAAAAAACAGCCCTACTAACTTCTAATACACCCTTCCCCAAATCCCTTCCAAACCCGTCCAATCTCAATGACCCTACACTTCAATCTTTCCCTCTATTCAACAATAAAACAGTACATGCTCCACCGTTTCATCGACCATACACAAACCAGTCACATGCTTGCCAACCAGATGTAATGACGAGTTCAATGTCCTAAGCGCAATCGGGCAAACATCACCTCTTCCTTCCTAATCTGACCTTTGAATCTTGGTCCACCGATATTTCTTTGGAGGGCATATAAACTCAGCAAAAAAAATAAACGTCCCTTTTTCAGGACCCTGACTTTCAAAGATAATTTGTAAAAATCAAAATAACTTCACAGATCTTCATTGTAAAGGGTTTGAACAGTCATTAAGACACTAAAAGCTTACAGATGGTAGGCAATTAAGATCACAGTTATGAAGACTTAGGACACTAAAGAGGTCTTTATACTGACTCTGAAAAACACCAAAAGAAAGATGCCCAGGGTCCCTGCTCATCTGCGTGAACGTGCCTTAGGCATGCTGCAAGGAGGCATGAGGACTGCAGATGTGGCCAGGGCAATAAATTGCAATGTCCGTACTGTGAGACGCCTAAGACAGCGCTACAGGGAGACAGGACGGATAGCTGATTGTCTTCGCAGTGGCAGACCACGTGTAACAACACCTGCACAGGATCGGTACATCCGAACATCACACCTGCAGGAAAGGTACAGGATGGCAACAACAACTGTCCGAGTTACACCAGGAATGCACAATCCCTCCATCAGTGCTCAGACTGTCCGCAATAGGCTGAGAGAGGCTGGACTGAGGGCTTGTAGGCCGATTGTAAGGCAGCTCCTCACCAGACATCACCGGCAACAACGTCGCGTATGGGCACAAACTCACCGTCGCTGGACCAGACAGGACTGGTAAAAAGTACTCTTCACTGACGAGTCGCGGTTTTGTCTCACCAGGGTTGATGGTCGGATTCGCACCTATCGTCGAAGGAATAAGCGTTACACCGAGAACTGTACTCTGGAGCTGGATCGATTTGGAGGTGGAGGGTCACAGCATCATCGGACTGACCTTGTTGTCATTACAGGCAATCTCAACGCTGTGCGTTATAGGGAAGACATCCTCCTCCCTCATGTGGTACCTTTCCTGCAGGCTCATCCTGACATGACCCTCCAGCATGTCAATGCCACCAGCCATATGGCTCGTTCTGTGCGGGATTTCCCGCAAGACAGGAATGTCAGTGTTCTGCCATGGCCAGCAAAGATCCCGGATCTCAATCCCATTGAGCACGTCTGGGACCTGTTGAATCAGAGGGTGAGGGCTAGGACCATTCCCCCCAGAAATGTCTGGGAACTCGCAGGTGCCTTGGTGGAAGAGTGGGGTAACATCTCACAGCAAGAACTGGCAAATCTGGTGCAGTCCATGAGGAGGAGATGCACTGCAGTACTTAATGCAGCTGGTGGCCACACCAGATACTGACTGTTACTTGTGATTTTGACCCCCCTTTGTTCAGGGACACATTATTCCTATTCTGTTAGTCACATGTCTGTGGAACTTGTTCAGTTTGTCTGTTGTTGAATCTTGTTATGTTCATACAAATACTTACACATTTTAAGTTTGCTGAAAATAAATGCAGTTGACAGTGAGAGGATGTTTCTTTTTTTGCTGAGTTTACATGCCAGCCCTTGTGCTCAAAGTCCCATTTCTTCTGCCACACATCTATCAAAATGGCTTTGATCTTACCTCTAACCAGTGGAACACTGATATCAATTACATCTAGTTTCAAAGCTCTTTTGGCTAATTGGTCTACAATTTCATTCCCTTCCACACCCGAATGATCTGGGATCCAGCAGAATCTCACTAATACACCCATTCTCTCAATTCCTGATAACATTAATACCTCCAATAGTAGGTCACTCCTATTAGATTTACCAGATGATAACTATTCCACACAGACTGATAATCTGAGCATACTATAATTCTAACAGGTTGTACATCCTCACCTACTGGAGGGCAACTATTATCGCCAACAGTTCAAATGAGTATACTGACAGTTCATCTGTTGGTCTTCAACATATCTGCACATCAAATTCAGGAACGTAAACACCTGCTCCTGTGCGCCCACCATCTGGGTCCTTGGATCCATCTGTGAAAAGCTGTTTATAGAAGCATAACTTCTACCAATGGAATTGTCAACCAGTTTCCCTATATCATGGACTTCTGACCAATCTTTCCTTTTCTTTACCAAGGTTAGATCAACAACAGGATCTGGGAGTAACCATGGAGGAACATTGGCTTTTGGGGTGACCAGTGAAATATACCTGCTGGAGCGTGTGCTACGGGTGGGTGCTGCTATGGTGACCAGTGAGCTGAGATAAGGTGGGGCTTTACCTAGCAAAGACGTATAGATGACCTGGAGCCAGTGGGTTTGGCGACGAATACGAAGCGAGGGCCAGCCAACGAGAGCATACAGGTCGCAGTGGTTGGTTGTATATGGAGCTTTGGTGACAAAAACGAATGGCACTGTGATAGACTGCATCCAATTTGCTGAGTAGAGTATCGGAGGCTATTTTTTAAATGACATAGCCGAAGTCAAGGATCGGTAGGATAGTCAGTTTTACGAGGGTATTTTTGGCAGCATGAGTGACGGATGCTTTGATGCGAAATAGGAAGCCGATTCTAGATTTAATTTTGGATTGGAGATGCTTAATGTGAGTCTGGAAGGAGAGTTCAGTCTAACCAGACACCTAGGTATTTGTAGTTGTCCACATATTCTAAGTCAGAACCATTGAGTAGTGATGCGGGCAGCGATCGGTTGAAGAGCATGCATTTAGTTTTACTTGCATTTAAGAGCAGTTGGCCACGGAAGGAAAATTGTATGGCATTGAAGCTCGTCTGGAGGTTAGTTAACACAGTGTCCAAAGAAGGGCCAGAAGTATACAGAATGGTGTCATCTGCGTAGAGGTGGATCAGAGAATCACCAGCAGCAAGAGCGACATCATTGATGTATACAGAGAAAAAAGTCGGCCAGAGAATTGAACCCTGTGGCACCCCCATAGAGACTGCCAGAGGTCCAGACAACAGGCCCTCTGATTTGACACACTGAACTCTGTCTCAGAAGTAGTTGGTGAACCAGGCGAGGTAGTCATTTGAGAAACCAAGGCTGTTGAGTCTGCCGATAAGAATGTGGTGATTGACAGAGTAGAAAGCCTTGGCCAGGTTGATGAATATGGCTGCACAGTATTGTCTTTTATCGATGGCGGTTATGATATCGTTTAGGACCTTGAGCGTGGCTGAGGAGCACCCATGACCAGCTTGGAAACCAGATTGCATAGCAGAGAAGGTACAGAGAAAGCAAAGCTCCACAGCGGAGATTGGAGTATCTGTCCATAGGACCACTTTAAGCCGTACACTTCACAGAGCTGGGCTTTACGGAAGAGTGTTAAGAAAAAAGCCAATACTTAAAGAAAAAAATAATCAAGCACGTTTGGTGTTCGCCAAAAGGCATGTGGGAGACTCCCCAAACATATGTAAGAAGGTACTCTGGTCAGATGAGACTAAAATGTAGCTTTTTGGCCATCAAGGATAACGCCATGTCTGGCAAAAACCCAACACCTCTCATCACCCCGAGAACACCATCCAGCATGGTGGTGGCAGCATCATGCTGTGGGGATGTTTTTCCATCGGCAGGGACTGGGAAACTGGTCAGAATTGAAGGATGGCGCTAAATACAGGGAAATTATTGAAGGAAACCTGTTTGTCTTCCAGAGATTTGAGGAAAAATGTATTGGAATGGCCTAGTCAAAGCCCAGACCTCAATCTAATTGGGGGGGGGGTAGTTATGCACGCTCAAGTTCTGGTTTTTTGTGTGTCTTATTTCTTGTTTGTTTCACAAAAAAAAAAACATTTTGCATCGACAAAGTGGTAGGCATGTTGTGTAAATCAAATGATACAAATCTCCCCAAAAATATATTTTAATTCCTGGTTGTAAGGCAACTAAATAGGAAAAATGCCAAGGGGAGGTGAATTATTTTGCAAGCCACTGTATAGGGAAGCCCCCAATAGCCCTACCTACATTCGAAAACACATTGTTAATCATAATATAGAACAAAATACAACTGATAGTGTCTTTTTTTCTCTTTTTTTTTCACTATCGTGATTCTTTCTCCCCTTTTTCAGGGGTGTAACAATAGCACTGCCTTGGGGAATACCATTGTCAACTCCATTGGCATCAGATAAAATGAATTCTATTTTAACTTGAAGAGCATTTTAAATAAGGCCAAAACCCAGTTATCTCCCACCAATACAACATGGCAGCAACACATGGCAACAGCACATGGTAGCAGACCAAAACCGGGTACAAACATTATTGGGGAGAGACAACAGCACAAAGGGCATGAAGGTAGAGACAACAATACATCACACAAAGCAGCCACAACTGTCAGTAAGAGGGTCCATGATTGAGTCTTTGAATGAAGAGATGGAGATAAAACTGTCCAGTTTGAGTGTTTGTTACAGCTCGTTCCAGTCGCTAGCTGCAGCGAACTGAAAAGATGAGCGACCCAGGGATGTGTGTGCTTTCGGGACATTTAACAGGTACAGTGGGGAGAACAAGTATTTGATACACTGCTGATTTTGCAGATTTTCCTACTTACAAAGCATATAGAGGTCTGTAATTTTTATCATAGGTACACTTCAACTGTGAGAGACGGAATCTAAAACAAAAATCCAGAAAATCACATTGTATGATTTTTAAGTAATTAATTTGCATTTTATTGCATGACATAAGTATTTGATACATCAGAAAAGCAGAACTTAATATTTGGTACAGAATCCTTTGTTTGCAATTACAGAGATCATACATTTCCTGTAGTTCTTGACCAGGTTTGCACACACTGCAGCAGGGATTTTGGCCCACTCCTCCATACAGACCTTCTCCAGATCCTTCAGGTTTCGGGGCTGTCGCTGGGCAATACGGACTTTCAGCTCCCTCCAAAGATTTTCTATTGGGTTCAGGTCTGGAGACTGGCTAGGCCACTCCAGGACCTTGAGATACTTCTTACGGAGCCACTCCTTAGTTGCCCTGGCTGTGTGTTTCGGGTCGTTGTCATGCTGGAAGACTCAGCCACGACCCATCATCAATGCTCTTACTGAGGGAAGGAGGTTGTTGGCTAAGATCTCGCAATACATGGCCCCATCCATCCTCCCCTCAATACGGTGCAGTCGTCCTGTCCCCTTTGCAGAAAAGCATCCCCAAAGAATGATGTTTCCACCTCCATGCTTCACGGTTGGGATGGTGTTCTTGGGGTTGTACTCATCCTTCTTCTTCCTCCAAACACGGCGAGTGGAGTTTAGACCAAAAAGCTCTATTTTTGAATCATCAGACCACATGACCTTCTCCCATTCCTCCTCTGGATCATCCAGATGGTCATTGGCAAACTTCAGACGGGCCTGGACATGCGCCTGCTTGAGCAGGGGGACCTTGTGTGCGCTGCAGGATTTTAATCCATGACGGCGTAGTGTGTTACTAATGGTTTTCTTTGAGACTGTGGTCCCAGCTCTCTTCAGGTCATTGACCAGGTCCTGCCGTGTAGTTCTGGGCTGATCCCTCACCTTCCTCATGATCATTGATGCCCCACGAGGTGAGATCTTGCATGGAGCCCCAGACCGAGGGTGATTGACCATCATCTTGAACTTCTTCTATTTTCTTCTATTTTCTAATAATTGCGCCAACAGTTGTTGCCTTCTCACCAAGCTGCTTGCCTATTGTCCTGTAGCCCATCCCAGCCTTGTGCAGGTCTACAATTTTATCCTTGATGTCCTTACACAGTTCTCTGGTCTTGGCCATTGTGGAGAGGTTGGAGTCTGTTTGATTGAGTGTGTGGACAGGTGTCTTTTATACAGGTAATGAGTTCAAACAGGTGCAGTTAATACAGGTAATGAGTGGAGAACAGGAGGGCTTCTTAAAGAAAAACGAACAGGTCTGTGAGAGCTGGAATTCTTACTGGTTGGTAGGTGATCAAATACTTATGTCATGCAATAAAATGCAAATGAATTACTTAAAAATCATACAATGTGATTTTCTGGATTTTTGTTTTAGATTCCGTCTCTCACAGTTGAAGTGTACCTATGATAAAAATTACAGACCTCTACATGCTTTGTAAGTAGGAAAACCTGCAGAATCGGCAGTGTATCAAATACTTGTTCTCCCCACTGTATGTGACTGGCAGAACAGGTGTTGTATGTGGAGGATGAGGGCTGCAGAAGATATCTCAGGGGGGAGTGAGGCCTAAGAGGGTTTTATAAATAAGCATCAAGCAGTGGGTCTTGCGGCAGGTATAGAGATGACCAGTTTACAGAGTAGTATAGAGTGCAGTGATGTGTCCTATACAGAGCATTGGTGGCAAATTTGATGGCTGAATGGAAAAGAACATCTAGCTGCTGGAGAGTACCCTTACCTGCCGACCTATAAATTACATTGTCGTAATCTAGCATGGGTAGGCTGGTCATCTGAATCAGGGTTTGGAAGCTAGCGTGAAAGAAGAGTGATTACGATAGAGGAAACCAAGTCTAGATTTAACCTTAAAGCCTGCAGCTTTGATATGTGCTGAGAGAAAGACAGTGTACCGTCTAGCCATACTCCCAAGTACTTGTATGAGGTGACTACCTCAAGCTCTAAACCCCTCAGGAGGTAGTAATCACACCTGTGGGGAGAGGCATTCTTCTTACCAAACCACATGACCTGTGGGACAGTTGGAGATTGAATTTGAATATTAAAACAATGTTGCAGATGTCAGAGAGACAGACGGTAAGGTTTATACAAATCTCCGCTGTTAAAACGAAATGTTAGTCTACAAGCAATGTGAGAATGTCTAGATGCTTTTTATAGTGGAGATCAAGGTAACTTCCCTGCCTGGGTTGAGACAGTGGATTGCGCAATCGGATAGAACAGAGTAAATAGGCATTTTACCGTCAGATTTAGCGGGTGGTAATTTGTGGAGTAGACACCGGCTGGAATGCGGTTTAACCAATCAGCATTCAGGATTAGACCCACCCGTTGTATAAACAAAGTTTACATACTGTACATTTTATACAGTTAGGTAGTGAGCATAGAGCTATACTGGACTGAGCAATGGCTATACAGTTGATATAGCCTACAGTGGATGTAGAAATTTACAGTATCAGAATAAATAAATCTAAATGCAGAAAGATGAACAGAGTGCAAGTGCAGTTATTTTGTGTACAGTTCAGAGATGGCTTGATGTGCAAAAGAATGCATAGTCCTAGTCTGTGCCACATTGCTGTTTGAGGGCCACAGCACGGAGACTGTTCAGGTGGCGGATGGTTTTGGTCATGATTGACCTGAACCGCCTGCCAGAGGAGTTTTTGGAAGAGGGTTCAGCAAAAATCTTTCCTGCATGCTTCCATGCCCCGGAGTCGTCAGTACCGCGATGGAGGGAAGGTGGCAGCCGATGTATTGGCAGCAGATGCACTCTGGCCACCAATGCATGCCCACAATTTTCACCATACAGTTTTTGCTATATGATAATTAACTGTACAATGGAACATTTAAAACGAACAGGGTCGTGTCCATAGATACAGAACAAATAGACTGAACGACTGGCCACCGAACCAATAGAATGAGCGACCAGCCGCGTTGGGTAGCAACCCTAGATTTGTTTTGGAACCATCTTGTGGAAGGATTAAATAATGAATAAATTCATCAAAGCGTTAACGACAACATGTCAAACATTATTTAAATATGTTGCTAACCCGTTGTATATACCCTCGAAGCCAGTGTTTGTGCCAATATCCTCCAAACACCCAAGCAACAGCACCCTCTCAGTTACATATAGGTCAGGCAATTACGGCATGTCAGAAGTGTTTCCTCCGACACATTGGTGCGGCTGGCTTCCGGGTTAAGTTGTGTCAAGAAGCAGTGTGGCCGGGTTGTGTTTCGGAGGACGCACGGCTCTCGACCTTCGCCTCTCCCGAGTCCTTACTGGAGTTGCAGCGATGGGACAAGACTGTAACTACCAATTGGAGAAAAAGGGGTGAAAAAAAGTCAGTAGTGAAAGGACATGCATCTAAGCCTGAACCTCCGTAGAATCACATAGAATGACATCCTTAAATACACTGAACATTGACAAATAACATGTGAAAGTATTTTCAGATACACGTCTAAACATTGAGCAGGTATTGTCCATAAAGTTCTTGACTCTTACTTTCCTGATTCCATTTGACAAGTGTAGACCCTTCCATTTGAAAAGGTACATGAAAAGGTGACAGTGTGCTTAAGTAAAATAATCAGTCAACGTTTTTAGTTTAAATTTAATGTATATATAGGTAATGCCAGCACAGTAACAAGCTGAAAATGTGTGTATCCATCTGTACAACCAGAATGTTTATATGGATATCTGGGCTAAGTGTTGTGTGGTTGACTGTGGTCTATCTCCACAGGGGAAAAGGGAGCAGCCTCAGTCCATTATTCTTCTACCTCCCTCCATGGTTTAGGCTGGACCTTGCCGACTGGAGACAGATTCCATGTGATGCCGGTTTGTGTCAGTACCTGAAAACGAGGAGACTGAGCATCACAAAACACAACTGATGTGTGTACATAGCAAGTGAATGAATACTCAAGTGAGGATTTCTGTATAAGCACTTTGTGACAACTGCTGATGTAAAAAGGGCTTTATAAATACATTTGATGTTGATGCATAGCTTTTGGGGAAGGAATAATACACACAAGACTATACAAATGTATACATTGTTCTTTACCACAAGGTGTTATACAAGAGATGTGCACAAAGAGATTAAAACGTACAAATCCCCAGACAGACACACAGAACGCGAATCCTCCGATCATCAGGCCGGTGCCATACTTGGCATGGAATTCGGGGGAGTGCGTCGAACTGAGCCTCACTTGGCGGGCACCTTGTCCTGCTTTGAATACATAAAACAAAATATAGCTGCATTGTTTGCGCAGGGCACAACATCCACACAGTGAGTGATTATCATTGATTCGGAGGTTATGAGCCCTTGGTTATACTGTTTAACACAGGCGTAAAACAATTAACAGGGTTATGGAACGCAAACTTGTTAGCACCCAGCACTTCTCATCTTCTCCAAAGAGTCGTGGGATGGAATGTCAATGTGCCTTCTCCACTGACTATCACATTGTCATGTTGGATCTTTAGTATCTGACTTTCACTTATGCATTTGTTAGATTTGTATGCTAAACTGGTGCAATACCCAACCTAACGCCTGGCTTTGGGGATGAGGTGACGTGAGTCTAGCTAACTAGCTAGGAGGGAAGTTGACATTGGAAATGACCGTCTGATTGTTCCACTCACTGCCTGCAAGTTAAGCTAACAATGACAAAGTTACAGAATAAAAACAGACATGACAGATCAAGGTAAAGTTAAAAAATTTAAAAAAGTAAGCAGCTAGCCAACTAGTAGCGCTAGCTTGGCTGCTACATTCACTCAGTCAAAATTACAAGCGTTAAAGACTTGGTAACGTTAGGTAGGCTAGCGAGCTAGTTTGACAGCTACTGGTAGCCATGTTGCTAAGCACAGTCACACAATAATTGCTCGTTTACAGAAATGTTCAAACAAACACAAGATGAAGGATCAGATTTCTATAACTTGAAACGATGTCTTACCGGAGACGTTCAGCGCTGCTTTAACAAACCGAAACATGTTGGCTCGACTGGAGGTTCGTGGATACCCTTGAAGAACAAAATGGAAGAACGTTTGCGACAAAATACCGGAAACTATTTAAAAAGCACTCCTACGCTCATGCGCATAACTAACGCTAACTGTGATGAGCGTTTTTTTGTTTTACTGTCGATTGTGGTGCGTAATGCACTATGTTGTAAATAAACAACAATTTATGTAGTTAATAATGCACAAAATAATAATTAACTCAAATTATTGCTGGCTCTAATTTTGAAATACCATTATTTTCCCACGTTTAATATCAGTGTCAGGATGGCCGAGTGGTCTAAGGCGCCAGACTCAAGGATCATCTCCTTCCGTATGAACGGGAATTCTGGTCTCCGAATGGAGGCGTGGGTTCAAATCCCACTTCTGACATATGTTTTGTCACGTGATAAAATGTTTTACACACTGTAGAAAACTCGGACATGTGATGAGTAAAGAGGTTTAAAATACTTAAGTAAAAATACTTTAAAGTACTACTTTAAGCAGCTTTTTGGGGAATCTGTACTTTACTATTTATATTTTTGACAACTTTTACTTTTACTTCACTATATTCCTAAAGAAAGTAATGTACCTTTTACTCAAAACATTTTTCTTAACACCCAAAATGTATCTTTACATTTGGAATGTTATAGCAGGACAGGAAAATGGTCCAATCCAGGCACATGTCAAGAGAACATCCCTGGTCATCCCTACTGCCTCTGATCTGGCGGACTCACTAAACACACATGCTTCACTTGTAAATGATGTCTGAGTGTTGGAGTGTGCCCCTTGCTATCTGTAAATAAATAAAAAATTATGTTTGGTTTGCTTAATATAAGTAATTTGAAATGACTTTTACTTTGAATACTTAGGTATATTTTATCAATTGCATTTACTTTTGATACTTATAGTGCATTCGGAAAGTATTCAGACCCCATAACTTTTTCCACATTTTGTTACTTTTCAGCCTTATTCTAAAATGGATTAAATAAATGAATAATCATCAATTTACACACAATACCCCATAATGACAAAGTGAACGTTTTTTTTTTTTGCAAATGTATTAAAAATAAAAAAACAGAAGTATTCAGACCTTTTACTATGAGACTTGAAATTGAGCTCAGGTGCATCCTGTTTCCATTGATCATCCTTGAGATGACAACTTGATTTGAGTCCACCTGTGGTAAATTCAATTGATTGGACATGATTTGGAAAGGCACACACCTGCCTATATAAGGTCCCACAGTTGACAGTGCATGTCAGAGGGCAGACGTTTGGAGAAACGATGGCTGAGAAGCTGTCCACATTTGGTAAATTAGGATAGATAAACGACGATTATTCAATATAGCAAAGTTAATAGATTTGAACAAAGATAAATGAAACGGAGAGGAAATCTGGGCTGTGACTGGAGCAGAGATGGAAGGAAAGGTAGGGAGGTTAGGAGTTGAGGAGGATGGAGTGTAGTGGTGGAGTGGAAAAAGGTGGAGGTACAGTAAGAGTAAAGGTTAAGAAGAGGAAGCCTGAGGAGCCTTTTCAGGTCTTGTCAGAGGAGAGCAGTGATGAGGGAGGTTCGGGTTGCAGTGTTTTACTGAGAGAAGTGGAGTTCAAGGTGTTGGTGAAATTTAAGAATCATGGTGGAGTCACGGCGGTGAGTCTGATCGCGTTGGCTAGGGATTTGGAGAGCAAAGTTGGAGAGGTTGATTGCTAAAGTTCTTCATGATGGAAGTTTAGTGGTGGTGGTGTGTATCAATGCTAAATAGTATAAGGCACTCAAACTCAAGCGGGTATGAAATGTATGGTTGATAATAGCATGCCGGATCAATCTGGACAGAAGTAGGTGAAGGCAGTTATTACTGGAGTTCCAGAAATTGTTAACATGCAAGAAATAAAGGACCATTTAAAGGGAGGCTCTCTTGAGGCAAAGCGCCTCCAGATGACACGAGATGGGAAGAAAGTGGATAGCTTGTCAGTGCTGCTAAACTTTGAGGATCTGTTATTGCCAAGAAAAGTTAGGATTGGGTATATGAGTTACCAAACTCAGCAAAAAAAGAAACGTCCTCTCACTGTCAACTGCGTTTATTTTCAGCAAACTTAACATGTGTAAAAATTTGTATGAACATAAGATTAAACAACTGAGACATAAACTGGACAAGTTCCACAGACATGTGACTAACAGAAATGGAATAATGTGTCCCTGAACAAAGGGGTAGTCAAAATCAAAAGTAACAGTCAGTATCTGGTGTGGCCACCAGCTGCATTAAGTACTGCATCTCCTCATCACGGACTGCACCAGATTTGCCAGTTGTCACACCCAGACCATAGATTGCTTTGTATGTTTCTATTTTTTGTTTGGTCAGGGTGTGATGTGGGTGGGCATTCTATGTTTGTATGTCTATGTTTTCTATTTCTATTGTGTTTGGCCTGGTATGGTTCCCAATCAGAGGCAGCTGTCAATCGTTGTCTCTGATTGAGAACCATACTTAGGTAGCCTGTTTTCCCACTTTGAGTTGTGGGTGGTTGTTTTCTGTTTTGTGTGTTCACACCTGACAGGACTGTTTCGTTTCATTCATTCTCTTTATTATTTTGTTTAGTGTTCTGTTGTATTTAATAAACATGGACACTTACCACACTGCACCTTGGTCCTCTTCTCCTTCTCCAGACGACAGCTGTTACACCAGTTCTTGCTGTGAGATGTTACCCCACTCTTCCACCTGAGAGTTCCCGGACATTTCTTGTGGGAATGGCCCTAGCCCTCACCCTCCGATTCAACAAGTCCCAGACGTGCTCTATGGGATTGAGACCCGGGCTCTTCGCTGGCCATAGCAGAACACTGACATTCCTGTCTTGCAGGAAATCACGCACAGAACGAGCAGTATGGCTGGTGGTATTGTCATGCTGGAGGGTCATGTCAGGATGAGCCTGCAGGAAGGGTACCACATGAGGGAGGAGGATGTCTTCCCTGTAACGCACAGCGTTGAGATTGCCTGCAATGACAACAAGCTCAGGCCGATGATGCTGTGACACACCGCCCCAGACCATGACGGACCCTCCACCTCCAAATCGATCCCGGTCCAGAGTACAGGCCTCGGTGTAACGCTCATTCCTTCGACGATAAATGCGAATCCGACCATCACCCCCGGTGAGACAAAACCGCAACTCGTCAGTGAAGAGCACTTTTTGCCAGTCCTGTCTGGTCCAGCGATGGTGGGTTTGTGCCCATAGGCGACGTTGTTGCCGGTGATGTCTGGTGAGGACCTGCCTTACAACAGGCCTACAAGACCTCAGTCCAGCCTCTCTCAGCCTATTGCGGACAGTCTGAGCACTGATGGAGGGATTGAGCGTTCCTGGTGCGTTGAGCGTTCCTTCACGCAGATGAGCAGGGATCCTAGGCATCTTTCTTTTGGGTATTTTCAGAGTCAGTAGAAAGGCCTCTTTAGTGTCCGAAGTATTAATAACTGTGACCTTAATTGCCTAGTGTCTGTAAGCTTTTAGTGTCTTAATGACTATTTAAACCCTTTACAATGAAGATCTGTCTAATTATTTGAATTTTTACAAATTATCTTTTAAAGACAGGGTCCTGAAAAGGGATTTTTTTTTTGTTGCTGAGTCTGTGCGAGCATATGTTCCGAAACCAATGAATTGCTATAAATGTTTGCCCAAAGATTTGGGCATGTGAAGACAAAAGGAGATGTACGAACTGTGGGGGAGAACATGTATGTGGAGATGGGGTTCAGTTTAAGTACTGTAACGGCACCCACAGTGTAGTGTATGGGGGTTGTTCAGTGATGAAAAGACAGGTTGAAGTGCAGCAGGTGAGGAGTGAGCGTAACATCTCATATGCAGAAGCAGTGAAGGTAGTTCACTCAGAAACAATCGAGGAACCTAGAAGAGCAGGTATTCCAGGGCAGATTGAGATGCAGGTTGGGCGTGATGGAGGGAGCAGAATGGGGGAGAACACAAGACTGGTAGGAGACATGAGGAAGGTTGTTACATTTGTGACATCAGCAATCAATTGCACAGAAATTACAATCGAGGACTAAGATGATAAAGATATCTTGGGATTACAGGACTGACATGAGAAAATGTACAGGATGACCTCAATAAGATTGAGAATCAGTCCAACCTATGACGTGGTGAGGTTGGACGCAGGTGCAGAGAAGAGACCAGATGAGGAATCAGTGGTTAAGGATTAACATAATACTTTACTGAGAAACGGTAGCCGCAGGATCACAGTGCACTGGAAAAACAACAAACACTAAGTATTGCCACCATACTCAGGAACTGACCACACATGGTAAACAATTCAAGCTTCTGCAAAGAGCAACAGAAAACACACCACTTTTAACAGGGAAATCATAATGAGTAAATAGGACACACCTGAGTGTCGTTAATGTCTCTAGGACGGTCTCTGACGCCCTCTGGTGACAGGTGGAACTATGACACAGCCAGGAAACATGTATTGGTTAATTTGCATTATGGTGTTAATCCTCTAATGGAATGCCAGGCGTTTGATGGCTAATGGGCAAGAGTTCAAGCAGTTTCTTGAGGAGTTACCAGCCAAACCTGATGTGATATGTCTCCAGGAGACATGGCTAAAACCTACTCTAGATTTTGTATTACAAGGTTATGTTGAAGTCCGTAGAGATAGGGTGGCAGCGTGAGGAGGAGGGTGTGCTACCTTTATAAAGCGGGCGATCCCATATAGGTGTGTGGGAGAGGGAGTGGAGCAGGAGTATGTAGTGGTAGAGGTGTGGTTGGCAGGAGGGAATATGATAATAGTGAAGCTTTACAACTCGTGTAAGAGACTAGAGTTGCTGGCCCTTGGGAATGTAGAAGGTCAGGATAGGAGACGGGTAATGTGGTGTGGGGATTTTAATGCTCATAGTACACTATGGGGAGGGTCACGGACTGATGTAAACGGACAAGTGTTGGAGGAACTACTGGATGAGAAAGGGCTTGTGAGTCTTAATGATGGCCGGGGAACCAGGATTGACCCAATAACATGAAATGAATCTGCTCTGGATCTTACTCTGATCTCAAGTTCAATGGCAGTGTCACGCTCTGACCATAGTTTGCGTTGTATGTTTCTATGTTTTGTTTGGTCAGGGTGTAATATGAGTGGGCATTCTATGTTGTATGTCTAGTTTGTCTGTTTCTATGTGTTTGGCCTGATATGGTTCTCAATCAGAGGCAGGTGTTAGTCGTTGTCTCTGATTGGGAACCATATTTAGGTAGCCTGTTTTGTATTGTGGGTTGTGGGTGATTGTTCCTGTTACTGTGTTCTTGTGTTTACGTTACGGGACTGTTTCGTCTTCGTTCATTTTGTCGGTTTATTGTTTTTGTTCGTTGTTTAAGGATTCTATTGAAAATGGATAATCATCACGCTGCATTTTGGTCCTCCTCTCTTTCGCCCGACGAAGACCGTTACAGGCAGGCAGATGTAGATTCCTCCAATACCTCCCAACTACAGTGGGTAGTGATCACTATCCTATCATGTGTACTGTAGGAATGAGGGTGGAAGTTTCAGTAGGAAATGGATTGTGGAGATGGATATTTGGGAAAGCGGAGTGGCGTCAGTTTCAGTAGTTGAGTGAACAGGAGCTGTCTCAGGTCAATGATGGAATAAGAGGAGCAATAGTAGGGGCCTCAAGGCAGGTGATTCCTATGGGTACAGGGGAGAAAGAGTAACGCAGTCCCATGGTGAAGAGTGTAGGAACAGCGCTTTCAGAATGTTGAAAAGGTCCCATAATTACCAGCACCTGATTCAGTATAAACAAGCACAATCAGTAGTAAGGAGGATCATTAGGACAGCTAAGAGGGAGTATTGGCACCGGTTCTGTGGAAACATAGGCAGGATCCTGTGGGAGAAGTATGGGGGATTATTAAGAGGATGAGTGGGGTCAGACGAGATTGGGATTTCTCTGTGCTGAAAAGTGGGGAAATTGTTGCAGTGAGAGATACTGAGAAGGCAGACATGTTAGCCCAGGCATTTGTGAAGGTGCACAGCTCAAATAACCTGACAGAAGAGGGGCAACGTGGGAGAGAGAGGGTCAGAGGAGAAGAGCCGGGGGTCGTGGATCAGAGAAAGATGGTCGGGGATACATTGAATGGCCCTTTTACGTTGGCTGAGATGAAGAGAGCATTAGCTAAAGCTGGGGTAACATCTCCTGAGAAGGATGAGATGTGTTACATCATGATGGCTCATCTCAGTGTCAATGCAATGGGGAAAGTATTGGGCCTTTTCAATAAGGGGTGGCAGGAAGGGAAACTGCCTGGAAGTTGGAAGCAGGCGGTAGAGATGCCAATACATAAACCTGGGAAAAACCCTAATAGTCCTTCAAGCTATAGGCCGATAGCGTTAACATCTCACGTATGTAAACTTATGGAAAGGATGATAACGGAAAGGCTGACGTACTTTCTGGAGAGTAGAGGACTAATGTCACCAGATCAAAGTGGGTTCAGGAAAGGCAGGGGAATGATGGATCCTGTACTGTGACTTGAGTCAGTCATACGGAAGGCACAGGCAAATAAGGTGGTGGTAGACGTTTTCTTTCATGTAGAGAAGGCTTATGATATGATGTGGAAGGAAGGCCTCCTTATCAAGCTGGATAACATCGGGGTTAGAGGAAGGGTTTTTAACTGGATAAAGGATTTTCTTTTTAGTCGATCAATACAAGAGAGGGTGGGGAGCTCTATGTTAGAAAGCTATGAGGTAGATAATGGTACCCCCCAAGGAAGTGTCATTAGTCCTTTGTTGTTCTCCATTATGAGTGACAATGTATTCATTGTTTGCGGATGATGGAGCACTGTGGAAGAGAGGGAGAAATATTACCCATACAGCCATAAGAGTTCAAGAAGCGATTAGTGAAGTTGAGCAGTGGTCCCTCAGGTGGGGCTTCAAGTTTTCAGTTGAGAAAACACAGACTGTGTTTTTTTCTAGAAGGAATGTTGGGGAGGAAATATACTTGAAGTTGTATGGAAGGAATCAGGAGAGGGTGGGAGTGTTTAGGTTCCTGGAGGTCAGGTTTGACACTTGAATGACATGGGAGGAGCATATTAACAGAGTAGTTGTCAATGGAAATAAAATATTGAATGTGATGCGTTGCTTGTCAAGAATGGAGTGGGGGGCAGATAGAATGGCATTGAAAAGGATATATATATATATATATATATATATATATATATATATATATACACTGCTCAAAAAACTAAAGGGAACACTTAAGCAACACAATGTAACTCCAAGTCAATCACACTTCTGTGAAATCAAACTGTCCACTTAGGAAGCAACACTGATTGACAATAAATTTCACATGCTGGTGTGCAAATGGAATAGACAAAAGGTGGAAATTATAGGAAATTAGCAAGACACCCCCAGTAAAGGAGTGGTTCTGCAGGTGGTGACCACAGACCACTTCTCAGTTCCTATGCTTCCTGGCTGATGTTTTGGTCACTTTTGAATGCTGGCGGTGCTTTCACTCTAGTGGTAGCATGAGACGGAGTCTACAACCCACACAAGTGGCTCAGGTAGTGCAGCTCATCCAGGATGGCACATCAATGCGAGCTGTGGCAAGAAGGTTTGCTGTGTCTGTCAGCGTAGTGTCCAGAGCATGGAGGCGCTACCAGGAGACAGGCCAGTACATCAGGAGACGTGGAGGAGGCCGTAGGAGGGCAACAACCCAGCAGCAGGACCGCTACCTCCGCCTTTATGCAAGGAGGAGCAGGTGGAGCACTGCCAGAGCCCTGCAAAATGCCCTCCAGCAGGCCACAAATGTGCATGTGTCTGCTCAAACGGTCAGAAACAGACTCCATGAGGGTGGTATGAGGGCCCGACGTCCACAGGTGGGGGTTGTGCTTACAGCCCAACACCGTGCAGGACGTTTGGCATTTGCCAGAGAACACCAAGATTGGCAAATTCGCCACTGGCGCCCTGTGCTCTTCACAGATGAAAGCAGGTTCACACTGAGCACATGAGCACATGTGACAGACGTGACAGAGTCTGGAGACGCCGTGGAGAACGTTCTGCTGCCTGCAACATCCTCCAGCATGACCGGTTTGGCGGTGGGTCAGTCATGGTGTGGGGTGGCATTTCTTTGGGGGGCCGCACAGCCCTCCATGTGCTCGCCAGAGGTAGCCTGACTGCCATTAGGTACCGAGATGAGATCCTCAGACCCCTTGTGAGACCATATCCTGGTGCGGTTGGCCCTGGGTTCCTCCTAATGCAAGACAATGCTAGACCTCATGTGGCTGGAGTGTGTCAGCAGTTCCTGCAAGAGGAAGGCATTGATGCTATGGACTGGCCCGCCCGTTCCCCAGACCTGAATCCAATTGAGCACATCTGGGACATCATGTCTCGCTCCATCCACCAACGCCACGTTGCACCACAGACTGTCCAGGAGTTGGCGGATGCTTTAGTCCAGGTCTGGGAGGAGATCCCTCAGGAGACCATCCGCCACCTCATCAGGAGCATGCCCAGGCGTTGTAGGGAGGTCATACAGGCACGTGGAGGCCACACACACTACTGAGCCTCATTTTGACTTGTTTTAAGGACATTACATCAAAGTTGGATCAGCCTGTAGTGTGGTTTTCCACTTTAATTTTGAGTGTGACTCCAAATCCAGACCTCCATGGGTTGATAAATTTGATTTACATTGATCATTTTTGTGTGATTTTGTTGTCAGCACATTCAACTATGTAAAGAAAAAAGTATTTAATAAGAATATTTAATTCATTCAGATCTAGGATGTGTTATTTTAGTGTTCCCTTTATTTTTTTGAGCAGTGTATATATATATATATTAGCGCTGTTAAGGTCATCAATGGATTCTGGAAGTATAGCAGATGGATCAGCCGCTCAGACATCTTTAAAAAGCTCGATGTTATCCAGTCCCAAGCCCTAAGAATATGTTTTGGAGCACTCATGGCCTCCCCGGTGGCAGTGATGCAGGTAGACATAAGGTTACACATACTACAAAAAAGGTACTCCTAGAGTGCTGGGAACATGAACAAAATCTGAGTACAAGCTTTGGGTGGACAGGCATTTGCGTGGCGAGAGAGATGGGGTTGTTTGGGAGGCAGTTTAGTCCCTCTATGGTTCTTCCTGCTATCCCACCTTGGTTTCTCCCTCAGCCAGTGATAGATCTAGGGTTGCTTGAGAGGGTAAGAACTGTTTTGGAAGGAGTAGATTCAGTTGTAAGTGAACATTTAAGAACACAATACTATGCTTTCTTAAATATATTCACAGATGGAACTAAGGACCCTAAAACTGGGAGGACAGGAGCAGCTTTTAGTGTTCCTGAGTTTAAGGTGGCAGTGACGAAAAGAGCTACGGACCATTTATCTGTTGACAGAATGAAGTTGTTGGACATAATATTGGCTGCAGAGTGGGTGGAGGAGGTGAGGGCAGACAGGGTATCATCTGTTCTGACTCCTGTGCAGCGCTAATGAGCTTAAATTCATGTGTGTCTCAGAGCAGACAGGATGTATTGTATGAGGTTTTGCAGTGCTTGTATAGGATGAAAAAGATGGGGGTATTTGTGATGTCCCTCTGTGCACCAGCTCATGTGGGAGTAGAGGGGAATGAGGAGGTGGATGTTATTGCCAAGCAGGCTCTTAAACATCCTAATGTTGAGATGGAATTGTCAATCAGTAAACCAGAGGCCAAGGGATTAATAAGAACAGTGGTTCAAAATAAGTGGCAAGAGTTGTGGAACAGGGAGAGAAAGGGAAGATACCTGTATAAGATTCAGGAAAAGGTGGGGGCAGGGAGGTCCTCAGGCCGAGAGAGAAGGGAGGAAAGGGTATTCACAAGGCTGAGACTGGGACACACAAGGCTAAATAGTACATTGAAAGTGGTGGGGAAACCTCATGTGAGGTGTGATCTGTGATCATTGTCAGGAGTCTGACAGTGGAGGATGTTCTACTTCAGTGCCAGAACTATGTGAGAGAAAGGGAGCGATTGTTATTAGATTTGAGGAGTAATTGGGTTGAAGAGCCAGGATTACGTGAACTGCTGGAGAAATCTTCAGTCGATGTAGTATTTAATTATGGAGACCTTCACTGTCTCTGGTCCACACTCCAGTCCAGTTGGTGGCGGTAATGCACCTTAACGTTGGTTGCCAACCGCTGTATAAAATCCACAGAAGAACAAGAAGTGCATGTTAGAGCAAAAACCAAGCCATGAGGTTGAAGGAATTGTGTCGAAGCACAGATCTGGGGAAGGGTACCCAAAAATTTCTGCAGCTTTGAAGGTCCCCAAGAACACAGTGTCCTCTATCGTTCTTAAATGGACAAAGTTTGGAACCACCAAGACTCTTCCTAGAGCTGGCCGCCCGGCCAAACTGAGCAATTGGGGGAGAAGGGCCTTAGTCGGGGAGGTGACCAAGAACCCAATGGTCACTCTGACAGAGCTCCAGAGTTCCTCTGTGGAGATGGGATAAACTTCCAGGACAACTATCTCTGCAGCACTCCATCAATCAGGCCTTTATGGTAGTGGCCAGACGGAAGCCTCTCCTAATTAAAAGGCACATGACAGCCCCCTTGGAGTTTGCCAAAGGGCACCTAAAGACTCTCAGAACATTAGAAATAAGATTGTCTGGTCTGATGAAACCAAGATGGAACTCCTTACGGTGAAGCATGGTGGTGGCAGCGTCATGCTGTGTGGATGTTTTTCAGCCGCAGGGACTGGGAGATTAGTTAGGATCGAGGGAAAGATGAACGCAGCAAAGTACAGAGAGATCCGTGATGAAAACCTGCTCCAGAGCACTCAGGACCTCAGACTGGGCGCGAACATGATCGAACATCTCTGGAAACCTGAAAATAGTTGTGCATTTGCAGGATTTGCAGAGAATAATGGGAGAAGCTCCCCAAATACAGGTGTGTCAGGCTTGTAGCGTCATACCCAAGAAGACTTGAGGCTGTAATCGCTGCAAAAGGTGCTTCAACAAAGTACTTAGTCAAGATATTTTTTTATACATTTGCTTAAATGTCAAAATGTGTTTTTTCTTTGTCATTATGGGATATTGTGTGCATATTGAGGGGGAAAAAACAAATCAACTTTAGAACAAGGCTGTAATGTAACAAAATGTGGAAAAAGTCAAGGGGTCTGAATAGTTTCCGAATGCACTGTAAATATATTTAAAACCAAACACTTTTAGACTTTTACTCAAGTAGTATTTTACTGGGTGATGTTCACTTTTACTTTAGTAATTTTCTATTAAAGGTATCTTCACTTTTACTCAAGTATGACAATTAGAAAATACTTTTTCCACCACTGAGTAAATACTGTTCAGAATTATAGACAAAAAAAACAGCTATTATTTCAGATGAGCTCCATGCACACAATCATGCCCATCATCAATCCAGAGCTTTGTCACTAGTGTGTGCTGAATATATCATGCTCAGGCCCAACATTCATAAACACACAACAACGAAAAACACTGACAAACACCATACACAGGTTGATTAAACATTAGGGTAGATTTATTTATCATATCAAAATATCAGTGTCATGATCACACAAACTAGGACATTCCTTTGTAATGCATTTTGTAGAGTTCCCTTCCTGTGTTTACCAGTATTTGAGTCCAGATTCTGGCCAATTCCAGGGAGTATTTGCCATGGCATACATAATTGGTACAGGAAGCACCTTAGTTCACTTGACATTTTTTATATTTTGTGCTACAGTATGAACATCCTAAAACCTACTTCATCCAGTGCAAGCCCTACACTAGTAGTGTGTGGAATTAACAGACCAATTGTGTTATTATTACAAAGTTATGCTGATAGTGAATGCTAGAGTGAGTATATCAAGCATGATCTTCTCTAACGCATATGAGAAATTAACTGCAGTTCAGTCAGACCGAGTATGTGATTTTTAGCTATGCTTAGTGATGGATAACTCAGAATGGCCAAGTCAGAAATTTTTATAGATACTCTAACACCAGAGCCAAAAAACAAACAAAAATATTTCTGATGGAATGTTATCTGCTTCTGTGTTGAAAATCTGTGGTCATCTCATGATTACAAAAATGAAATACATTAATCTCAAGCTACAGTAATAGATCTTCCATCAGCATCTACATGATAATGACTAATACTACCTATATAACTTTACAAAGACACCACAGAATTCAATAATTATTCAAACCTTAACCAAAAATCCACTAGATTTTTGTAAATTAAGGTCTGTGGCATTTGAAATTAGCATAAGAGGTGATGGTCCATGAAAATGTGATAATACAAAAACCATACAGGAGAAAGCATTTTGTTCAAATGCAGCAACACAAGGCAATATCCATCACATTATCCAGAAAAAAATAAGGCATCTGAATTTCCCTTGTGTACTTGAGTTCTAGTCCTTCTTTTTGTCCTTGACCTCCTCGTCATCTGTGTACTCAGTAGGTTCTTCTCCAGCTTTCAGAAGTTTGCCGACGTAGTCATACTTTTCTGTGAAAGGCAGGAAGAAGAAGAAAATTACATCGAGTCCCTCAGAGACCTTCGCCAGACACAACATCAGAGCCATTATCAAGGACATGGTAATCACTGGGTGGAGAACAGCCTTGGCCCAGAAAGACTCCCATGTGTGGGTTTAAATTCACAGCACTACTCAATGGAATGTAGATGAAAATGTATCAAAAAGATTCATTTTGATGCAAAGTACTATTACATTATGCCCTGGCATGGCACTATGCTATTGCTTGTGATATAGCAAACTCTTCTATTGTTGCCAAGCCATACAACTGAAGAACACAGAGGAGTTGACTAAAGCACAAAAAGACTGGATCACATCAACACTAGCTATGCCCTGAGGCGCAATACAGAAATGGATTTTAAACACCAATCATTCTAAGCCATCAAAACTGTTCGGGGGCATGAAAAACTTGCACTGGGCCATCAATGTAAATAAGAATTTGTTCTTAACTGACTTGCCTAGTTAAATAAAAACATTTTGTTTTCAAAGACTGTTGAGTGGTGTATGTGATGTTCACTGCAAGAGGTTCATTCCGCTTGAGGTAGAAGTAGAAAATACAGTATCAGAATTTAAACCAGTGTTTTGTAGCAACTTCTATCAACTCCTGCATCAACTCACGAGTGAACTGGGTCTCCCATTCGTTGAGGCTCTCTTGCTGCATGGCGTTGAGGTCCGAGAGGTCGTCGTGGGTGTCTTTCAGGGCCTCCTTCTCCAGACAAAACGTGGCCAGGCCCCTGGAGGCATCTTTACCAGCAAACACTCCATAGGGACCCTCTGGAAACCATCACACAGACATAAAGTTTGATTTGAAATTCAGCCAAGTATTTTATGAACTAAAATGTGATTGTGAATAGACAGGTTCTAATAAACTATCAGCGTGTATACATTGGCTGATGACTACCATTTTCTGAAAGTATGCAGTTTTTATTGTGTAAATTAAATTCCACAAGCTCTCCAACAGACATAGCTGTATTCTATGACAGCTTCAGCGATAGCCCCAACAGCAACCCCTTTTTTTTAATAGATGTTGAGGCTGACAGAAGGGTCAGCCTGAATCTGTGAATTGAGAACTAGCATTGCGCTCCAATAGGCCTCAACAAGCCTAACTTTGTGCAACCATCTGGTCTGGCTGAATTTAATTTTAAACCTTTGTGCAAGGCATTCACCTGTGTCAAACTATTTATTTTAAAATGGAATGAAGGCAACTGAAACACAACATCATAAACGAGGAGCAGCAATAAGGGACAGACTATAATAGACTGAAAATATTGCAATTTATATATATTTTCAGGGAGGGCGTTCCTCAGGAGGGGTTGCGTGACAGTGCAGGATCAATCAACTCGGTGAGAGGTTACATGCCAACTAGGCTGACAACGTCACTAGCAGTTCGCGTGTTGTGAAATTCAAACCTGGGCAAATGATTAATGAATAAGAGAGAGGGGGAGTGGCGTTTTAGAATGGTCGCAGTTACAATGTAACAACTTAGTAATATACACACATACATATAATTAACAAATTTAGAAATAAAGTCGAAAGACCAGCAAGCCACTTGGCTACAGTTGCGCCAACCATTCTTTTAGGCGGAAATAGCCAAGTCCTTGCTCGACGGACAGCACATGAAAACAAACGTATTTACCTGGCCCGTAGAATTTCTTTCCTCTGGTTACATCGAACACCTTAAAATTGACAGCCATGAGAATTCTTGGATTTTGCAGCCCATCGTACGGTTGCAGCTCCGTTAACGTGAAATCTCTTTTCTTGAGTTTAGGCAGAGGTTCCTCGACCTCGCCCATATCTGCAGGTTTGTCTCCGCGGAAGATTTTGTACAAAAGAAATATACAGAGGCCAAGCAGACTCAAATTCAACGGGGAAGTAAAAATTTCTTGCAAAATTCCTGGATAAATTTCCTCGGCTCCCTCTGTATCAGCCATGTTTGTTTCTCAATGCTTGGTTGGGACTGTACTGGGACATGAGGCTTTTCGAGGGTGGGATCAATGCACCAATCACAGAGACCAAAAAGACACTGTTATGCAGTTTTAACCAATGGGCTTCGTGTTGGAACTGTAGTTTTGAGAAATGTATTACTTAAGAAATAATACCTGAGAATTATCGTGTGACAACTCACGAGTCCCAACATAAACCATGATCTCATTAACTATGTACTATATGGACAAATAAGCAGAATGTTTTTTATGTAGGCCTACTAATAGCAGAAACTCATTGCACATCGAACGTTGCGACAATGGATGTTCTGATTCCTGGCAGGACACAGCCCTTGGGAGGAGTTGTCACACGATAGATAATACCTATGTTCGGGGGCATTCTTGCATTTATACACCGTTTTTGCCATTACAAAAAAAAGATTGCAGGTTTGAAACTGCAGTAAAAGTGCAGTATCTGCAGTCGACTGTGATATTTTGGACTAATTGGACTAATCCTAATTATTCTGCAATTACTGCGTCCAAATACTTCACTGTAACTGCCGTTATACTGAAAAATTACTGTAGTAAAAAAACGGTGTAATTTTGGACGCAGTATTTGCAACATAATGCAGTTAGACTGCACTTTAACTGCAGTTATACTGCATTGTACTGCAGTTATACTGCTCTCTGACTGCAGTCTTTTTTCGTAAGGATGGTAGTAAACTCAGCCTGCACTATTTTAAGAGTGCTGGTCGTTAGTTATTTTCTCATGTTTTGAGCCAGTCCTCAATTCTAATCATTATATTCATTCGACGTCGCTATTCTAAACAAATAATTGACATGTAGCTAGCTAGCAGAGGTTCAATGATGATGAGAGACAAGAACTACAATAAAGAATGATCAATGGGCTTTGTGTTGGAACTGTAGTTTTGAGAAATGTACTACATCAATTTGATGCATATTTCACATATTCATCTATTTTATATAAAATGTTCAAAGCATAAATACATTAAAATCTGAATTTTGGGAGCAACTCATATGACCGTAATTCATTGAAGAATGATCATCTTGCCTGGTGAGTAGGGCATCTTTAAAAAAAAAAAATCAAACAACATTTAACTGTAATTAAAATTATTTGAACCATTTTGTGTTAAAAAGGGGAACTTTGAATACGACGTCATCGTAATGGTGATTAATGACATCACATCCTGTATATTTATTTAACCTTTATTTCTTCTGTACAATGTCTCTCCTCTAAGTAGTTCCCCATAACAAAGCCTCTTGCAAGCTAACGAATGAGGCTGTGCCTGCCAGAAATGCATGTCGAGTAAGATTTGCCATACGATATAACAATGGCATAGACAATATACAGTACATGTTAGGGATCTTTCTGTAGCTTGTAATTTTAGTTTGTAGTACAATTGACGTTGCGTAAGCTGACAACAACAAGAGCAACCTCGAGTGGCTCAAACACTGGCTAGCCAGCTAGTTAGATAGCTAACTTTAACTGTAACGAAATGTTCACATAAGATTTAGCTTAAATTTAGTTTAGTATAATCCGACTCGGTTCTCATTCTTCAATTTGAACACATTTAGCTGTTTGCCAAGCAGGTAAGTGTTTTGGTTTTAGAAAACGTTACCTAGCAAGTCATCATTAGCTAATGTAACGTTTGATGGCAAACGTTGGCTAGCTAGCAAATACTATTGCCACTGTCAACCTAGCTAGCGAACAGTTAACTCGCATTTTGTGTAATCTTTCAGGTCTGCTAATTGTGTGTACCATTTTGTTGATTGTTGAGCTCTCTAACGTTATCGTATTGGTAACATTACGTGTATTTTAACTACCTAGTTACACACCCATGCCCATTTGAACTTCTTGGAAATTGTTGACAGGAGCCACAAATGTAATGACATGAAATGTATGCTGCTCTCTTGGAACAAATTCTGCTGTCGCAATTTATGATACAGTTGCCGTGTTCACATACTAGTCTGAACTAAGAAACTCGGAAATGTCCGACTTGCTAACTGGTTCAATGCAGCACGTGTATAACTACGACCTGTTAGTAAATCGGAAATGTCAGTTTCCTAGTTCCCGACTACCAGATTAACCCGTCATTCTGTTGGTGCTGTGGGTGGCTGCCACCCATTAAATTGAGTGTCACTTCAAATTAAAAAAATATATTTTTTCAATTGGAGATTACATTAGGGACCAAGCTTGAACAGACAGTTTGATACCACATCTTACAACAGTTTTGTTTCTTCACGCAGCATGGGTTTACAGGCCCATTTTACTAGCTACTTGCTGCTGAATAAAATACGAATCGTATTGTCTCTCTTTCTGTTGCACAGCTCTTCAGCATCCTGGTCTACCCCTCTCCTGCTCCTGCTCCTGCTCCTCCTCTCCTATCTCATCTTGGTCCTGTGCAGTATGACAATGCGTGTGGATGCCAAAGTAGTTATGCTTGGGAAGGAGAGTGTAGGCAAGACCAGCCTTGTAGAGAGATATGTCCACCATCGCTTTCTCGTTGGCCCCTACCAGAACGTGAGTATCAGTTAATTTCCTAGGGCAGTGTGTGATTCCAACTGGATGTGTGGGATGCTCTCTCTGCTTGTGTGTGAAGATTCTTTCTCAATATTTGACTTGCTACATTTTTTTTATTCGATAGACTATTGGGGCTGCATTCGTTGCCAAACCAATCCAGGTGGGAGACAAGGTGGTTACCCTGGGAATATGGGTGAGTGACGATGACTGATGTCATCCTACATAAAATACAATGGCAAATACATTTGTATGAGTCTCTATATGCTTTATGGCACTGTCTGGTGAATTATAATCCCTGGAAAATAAATTAATGAATCCATCGTAGCCTGATATGGGGTAGCTACTGGCTATGTGTGGATACACTATAAGTGATTCCTTCTCTGAAACCCAGGACACGGCTGGATCAGAGCGCTACGAGGCTATGAGTAGAATCTACTACAGAGGAGCCAGGGCTGCCATTGTCTGCTATGGTAAATCCTAATCCCCATGGAATGACACTGTCAGTAGCACTCTGTCTAGGTTTATTATTGTTTACATTTTTGTCATTGTCTACGTTTTATTTTTTATATATCCGAAATGTTTCATTGAGGAAATTCTTGTTGAGAGCAATTAACGTTTCTGCATGTTGTGAATTGTGCTCACGTGTCATGCACTCATATTTCCCTCATTGGGGGAATTTTCATGGTTTGGAAAATATCTGATGAGGCATTTACCACAGTTGATGACTCAATTTGTTCTGTTTCTTTTTTAGTTGTAGCTGGTTCTGTTTTTAGTGTGGTTTTTATGGGCTGATTTACATTGCAATAATACTATCTAGTAATAGAGAATATTCTAGGTTGAATATACTTTTATAACTATGAAAACATATCATGTTTTAGTCAAGTTTTGTGTTGTCATTGATCTTTATTTGTGTGACTTTCACTCCTGTAGATTTGACAGACACCAGCAGTTTCCAGCGAGCTAAATTCTGGGTGAAGGAGGTGCAAAACTGTGAAGAGGTTAGAGACCCTTTTAATAAAACACAACTCACTTTCCATGATGGGTATTGCCCTGTATATTATCCTATGTAACTGCTCACAATTTCTTCTATGACCTCCATTGAAGCACTGCAAGATATACCTGTGTGGCACAAAGGTTGACCTGATTGAGAGTGACCGGGGCCTGCGGCAAGTAGACTACCATGATGTTCAGGACTTTGCTGATGGTAAATTGCTATGATAATCATCATGACTAACTCCCACTTAATCACGGAGTCTGAGTGTCTTACCAGACATCAATCAATCAATCAATCAAATCTACTTATAAGGCCCTTTTTACACCGGCAGATTAGTATAAGGACTGGCTGTTTTAGAGTAGTTTATGTTTATTCTTTCAACATTCTCATCTACAGAAATTGGGGCTCAGCATTTTGAAACATCCAGTAAAACAGGCAACTACGTGGGTAAGTGACACCTCATATGGTCAGTTCATTTCAAATCTAGTGTATAGTCTCATAAAACTACATTTCCCAAAAATGCATCAGTGCAGCAGTAGACTCATCTTCTCTTTTAACCACATTCCAGATGAGCTGTTCCAAAAAGTTGCAGAGGACTTTAATAGCATCTCCTTCCAATTCATGACCGGTGAGACTTTGGCTCTCTTCTTAGATATTGCATCTATCGTTTAGCTGTCTGTGTACATTTAGTCTGCAATGGTAGTATTACTGTCATGAATTGTCATTCTCAATCTCTACTGTGGTGAATTATTGCTCTCCTGAATAGGTCTGGTTGACACTTCTCTGCTCTCTCTTTACAGAAGAGACCGGTATTGACTTGGGTCAGAAGAAGGACTCTTATTTCTATTCCTGCTGCCACAATTAAGCCTTTACTGGTAGACAGCGGTCACTTGCCCTAAAACCAACCTGGAAATGTTGGATGGATGCTAGACAGTCCACCTGGAGCCTGTTCATTTAAAATCAGAGAAAGAAAGAGAGGAGTCCAAGCAGTACTGTGTTTTTTTTGGTTGCTTTTTTCAGTTGTGCCATAGAAGGCTAAATGCTCACTGCATTTAAAGGAGTGCTCATAATGATTGGACTTCCCCTCTCTCAGGACAAAATACCTGCCAAGGGGGATATCGGAATGAAGCAGACAGGGAAATGGCACTTCAACCCCACTTTTAAAAAAGCCTTGTTTTCCTTAGTGTCTATCAACTCACCTTAATGCCACTACACACTTCATGCAAACAGAGCAACGGAGCATCGCATACGATCCATTCCCCAATTTTTGCCAAACAAAAATATGTAGAACTATGTGTGACAACTACTCTGTCGCTGCGTTTATGTAGTTGGATAGAAGTGTATAGGGCCATTTAGGGACAGTTCAAAGTTTACTGGGGTGGGGTTAGTTTGTCCAACTCGAGGTGTCAGAAAAAAAAATGTATGACCACAAATAACTGTGTTTAAAAATGTGGATATTGACTTTGCCACTTCAGCATGGTTTAGTGGCACAGTCGATGCACTACGATCAGAGCCGGCTGCAGACAATGCTCAGCTAGCTAGAAATCTAATTTCAAACAGTTTGACACTATAATTATATACAATATATGCAACACATTTTCCACCAATAGGTTTCTGTGCCAATGCACCACACAACCCATAAGCGAAGCATACCCATTTCAGATGCTTCAAGTTCATGGTTTGTGTTTTCAACACCACAATGAAATATACTGTCAATCTCGACAAACAGAACATAGGCCTAGATCCTGCCCTACCTTGCAGGCCTACCCAGTATCGAAGGCTTGGCTTGACAGTCTCCAAATGTCATTACACTTTTTGGTGTTAAACAGATGTCTCTTTCCATTCATCAAATGGCTGCTGCACAGTTTGGATGCTGGAATTACATTTAGGATGAACGTGCGCAGGTAGCCTACAGGATACTTTTGATTAAAACATTGTGACTGGTTGTGTTTATGCCACACATAAAATTCAATACATTTTTAAAAGTTAAATGACAAATATTTAGGCTACATTGAAGCGTTAGGTTCTAGGTGCGTGAGGAATCTCTTGAGGCAGAGCACGTGTTAAGCTTTCCTGAATAACTGGGCCTGCTGGGAGCATATGTGGCCACATTTTTACGACTTGGGAGGATGATGATCTGCGACAGACAATGCATGTCAGTATCAGAACTTAAAATACAGCCAGACTGGCCTGCTACTCTGCCTTTCTATACCTAATAAACAGGCGAGTAGACCCACAAGTGATCCAAATGGAATGAAACATTCAAATCACAGGGCTTTTGCACCATTATTTAAATAACATTTTCACTGCAGTTTATAGCCTAGAGTAGAATTTTGTACTTGAAAACAATAATGCAATATCTCATTGCATTGTGGTGTTATAGGCTAGTCTATGTAGGATAATTGAAACATAATTGTCCCTGAACCAGATGACTAGGGGAGCTTTTTGAGTTGCGTGTCTCATTTCTTCACAGTTCTTTCATGCACAATGACCCACCTGGCCTCTTTGCTGATAGTGAAAATTGGTGCAACTTTGAATGATTTTATCTGTGGTATGATGCTAGTTAGCCTATTGTAGATCTGGACAAATGATCCACCTAGTGCTATTGTCACTATGAATGGTGGATAGAAGGCAGGATAGACTGGTATACTATACTGACCTGTGGTATAGTAAAAGTTGGCTCACGGAAAAGCATAGTGCATAAGAGAAGTACCAAAGCAACTTGATATAAGGGAGGCGCATGCAAGCAGATGAGGACATTTGTCTAGGATGGAAGAAATTATATAGTAAAACCTGCAAAGGGACGAATGTAAACCCGGGAAAAAACGCACTTCCCTGTGCCCAATAAAAACAACCCTCCCAAAAGCAAAAATAAATAAAAAACGTTAGACGACACTCCCCTATTTTGGACCTCCCCACCCCAGTAAATCTCAAACTTTCCCTTATATAAATGAATTATGCCAATGACATGTATAGCTTTTATCCCATAATCAAATGCCTTGAGTGATTGTGCTTCTTTTTAAGTACTTGATTTCAATGATCATTCTGTGGGTTTTGGGGCTTTAAACTATAGACTATTTTCATTGTCTACTCTAGGTTGCAATGGACTGGCCATTCTATGTACCTGCACATTTATTGTCATGTAACATATATTTTTCTTTTGTCATAAGCTCTGATACAGTTGAACGTATATAGAATGCACCAACACAGGAACAAGTTTATGGGTAAATGTTATAAGAGAGTTACGTCGCCATGGCTAAAAGTACTAGATAATGCCATTGCAATAAGAAACCCAATATACAGACAGCTATGTGTAGCTAATGTACAATTTAATATCCAGCAAGTCACTAACTTAATGTTTTACGGACACCTTATCAAACCGTGGCTGACCATTGTCGTTACTTCACACACAATGGGAAGTTTAAACTGTCTGTGAATGTATTGTTAATGTTTACACTTTGAGACACCTTTGACCTTTTGAGACAGTCTAGCTAATGGCTGATTTTTACTTGATTTTACCAATGTGTGTTCAAATTAGCTTAGTTAGACCTACTATTGAATTTGAGTGCAAAGATAAATGAGAGGAAATACTGAAACCTCACTGAGGTTTTTTCTCAGTCCCACTGAAGTTGTGCATGTAAGAGACTAGTAGTAAGCAGCAGCAATGGGCCCACAGGCTGGTTTTCCCTTGAGTAATGAATCACATATCCATCATTAGCGGTGCATAGCAGGCTCCATTATAGTTTACACACGCAGCATCTTCTATGTTGTCACTCCCCAAGGATGCAGACCTGGTGCCTGAGAAAGAGGGATAGTTCACATTTCATTTTCTGAATGGTTTACAGCACTCTTGTTATTAGAAGGTGCAATGTGTACAAGCACGAAGCCAGAGTTTGTTTGCAGTCCCACATCTGTCTGAGGCCTTGTAGATAACATGCATATATTTCCAACACTACAGGTCCACAGAGTCTGCTGATATGATCATTCATTGTGTGGACTCCAGTGACTGTGTTTTCTAGCATGTTGTAAATTGGAAAAATAAAGATTCCATTTCTGCAAGTCTCTTTGTTAGTGTGTCTGTGTGACACTTACAGTACATTAGCCTCGTCAACCAGACTGACCGCTGGACACAATATTGTTTAACTTCAGTATATCATATACAGTTGAAGTCGGAAGTTTACATACTCTTAGGTTGGAGTCATTAAAACTCGTTTTTTAACCACTCCAGAAATGTCTTGTTAACAAACTATAGTTTTGGCAAGTCGGTTAGGACATCTACTTTGTGCATGACACAAGTAATTTTTCCAACAATTGTTTACAGACAGATTATTCCACTTATAATTCACTGTATCACAATTCCAGTGGGTCAGAAGTTTACATACACTAAGTTGACTGTGCCTTTAAACAGCTTGGAAAATTCCCTAAAATTATGTTATGGCTTTATAAGCTTCTGATAGGCTAATTTACATAATTTGAGTCAATTGGAGGTGTACCTGTGGATGTATTTCAAGGCCTACCTTCAAATTCAGTGCCTCTGCTTGACATCATGGGAAAATCAAAAGAAATCAGCCAAGATCTCAAAAAAATAATTGTAGACCTCCACAAGTCTGGTTCATCCTTGGGAGCAATTTTAAAATGCCTGAAGGTACCACGTTCATCTGTACAAACAATAGTACACAAGTATAAACACCATGGGACCACGCAGCCGTCATACCGCTCAGGAAGGAGACGCGTTCTGTCTCCTACAGATGAACGTACTTTGGTGCAAAAAGTGCGAATCAATCCCAGAACAACAGCAAAGGACCTTGTGAAGATGCTGGAGGGAACAGGTATAAAAGTATCTATATCCACAGTAAAACAAGTCTTATATCGACATAACCTGAAAGGCCGCTCAGCAAGGAAGAAGCCACTGCTACAAAACTGCTATAATAAAGCCAGACTACGGTTTGCAACTGCACATGGGGACGAAGATTGTACTTTTTGGAGAAATGTCCTCTGGTCTGATGAAACAAAAATAGAACTGTTTGGCCATAATGACCATCGTTATGTTTGGAGGAAAATGGGGAGGCTTGCAAGCCGAAGAAAACCATCCAAACCATGAAGCACAGGGGTGGTAGCATCATGTTGTGGGGGTGCTTTGCTGCAGGAGGGACTGGTGCACTTCACAAAATAGATGGCATCATGAGGCAGGAAAATTATGTGGATATATTGAAGCAACATCTCAAGACATCAGTCAGGAAGTTAAAGCTTGGTCGCAAATGGGTCTTCCAAATGGACATTGACCCCAAGCATACTTCCAAAGTTGTGGCAAAATGGCTTAAGGACAAAAGTCAAGGTATTGGAGTGGCCATTCACAAAGCCCTGACCTCAATCCTATAGAAAAAAGGCCTACAAACCTGACTCAGTTACACCAGCTCTGTCAGGAGGAATGGACCAAAATGTACCTAACTTATTGTGGGAAGCTTGTGGAAGGCTACCTGAAACGTTTGACCCAAGTTAAACAATTTAAAGGCAATGCTACCAAATACTAATTGAGTGTATGTAAACTTCTGACCCACTGGGAATGTGATGAAAGAAATAAAATCTGAAATAAATAATTCTCTCTATTATTCAGACATTTCACATTCTTAAAATAAAGTGGTGATCCTAACTGACCTAAAACAGGGAATTTTTACTAGGATTAAATGTCAGGAATTGTGAAAAACTGAGTTTAAATGTATTTGGCTGAGGTCTATGTAAACTTCCGACTTTAACTGTATGTGAGGTGAAACAGGTGTGAGCACAGCGGTCAGTTTTATTAACAAGGCTAACAGTACACTGAGCAACTGCTAAAGCCAGTTGCTATAACATAAGCACCTCTAATGTGGATTATTATCTACCCCAGCCCAATGCAATCATTTGTTAATTGTTATTACAGTAAGATTGCGTTTAACTTAAATGTACCTTCTGAAAAATAACAATACAAACTCGGGCCAAAATCATAATGCCAAAAACAGTTGGAGAAAAACGTTCAGATCATGTAATTGCAACTTAGCTTTTTCTTTATTATGTACAAAGAAATACAACACCTTTCAATCTCCTCACAAGGCAGAAGGATATTATTGAACTCTCAACAGTTACATTTTGAACAGATGAATTACACATGTCTGAATAAGGCAGAGAGGGAAGGGAGTCCGAAGCTAAGAAGCAAGAAAGCAAAAAAAAAAAAAACCTTTGTTACATGTGTATGAATGTATATAAACAGTGATACAGCCTCCCAACTCTTTGTGCATTATCAGACAACCCTTCAAAGAGGACGGAGGGGTAACTGACAATGTAGAAAAAGATATACAGCTCATTATCGTATCACAAGTTCCAAAGTACTGTGGTGATAGTTGGGAGTTTCATCTCCCTACTCTTCCGATTTCTGACTCATGTGATGTGACCAGAAATGACCCTCGACCTCCTCATACTGTGCTATCATAGCCTACTATTATCTGCTTGATGACTGTGATATTGTTACAGCAATATAAAGTGTTATTTAACACATCTGTTGACAGCAGCTCAACCAACAACCAATATGTATTAAAGTTGAAGTGATCTTGTTTGTTGGACAGGTTGATGACAGAGCTGAGACCAGAGAACGCATATCTTCTGGCTCTAGACTTATTTGAAGGTCATGTTTTTTTCATGAATCATATTTAGCTTTTATATACAAATGTTATGTATATACATATTACATACGATTTTGGAAGGACAGACACAAATATTCTTCCAACAGATGTATTAATCAGTTAGGATCTTATATCTGTGTTGTTAAAAATCGTATTTGTTTTAGTGCTATTAAAATACAATTATGAGTTACTGTATAACCTCTGGGTGAAGATGTTCAAGTCAGGCCATGACGATGGTGCCTGTATCTCTATATTGGAGCAACAGCAGTGGGCACCATGGCGACCTTCACAGTACAGTATATGGATAAGAAGGGACCGAACTGTTTCCTACATTTTTCAAATCATTAAAAAAACTGGTTGGATTTCTATTCAAATGTAAGAAATTGCACATCTTTGCACGATGAATTAAAACTAAGCCAGTTAAGTTTTAATACATAAAGGCTGCTAGAGATACTTCGACATGACTAAAGTTACAAAATTGGGCGATATTAAGCACTACAAATATTGCTTATTGTAAAGGCATGATATACAAGCTTCAGAAATGGAAACACAACATTCCCATAACAGGGAAATGGCAAATCCACTTCATTCTGTTCTATGGCCCTCCAGAATCAACTTCACCTCCCTTCTTTCACAGAAACCCCAAAACTGATTGACTCAATTGAAAAGGCATAAGTAAAGATGAAAAACGGACACAACAAAGACAGCGAGACAGGGACAAAACACATAGCAGAGACAAACATACTGTAGTGAAAGCATTTTAGCAGGGGAACACACCAGATCTGTCATTTTTAGTGCTAAACCAAAGGCAGGAGTATAGCCTTTCAAATAGGAAGTATGGATGATATAAAGAGACACAGCAATGCCACTACTATAAATCAGTCCCGTCTTAATTTGTGCGTTATAAAGTTCTACATAAATACGTCATAGAGAGTATAATTCACACACAAGAGCTAGCTATCTTAGTGATAAGGTTACGTCAAGCAGCTTACTCAACAGCTGAGTACAATGGCACTTTCACATTGAAGGTTCAGTTCAGTTTCTAGACAAAGCTCCACCATGTGAGGAAGCTTGTGTTCAAAGACCTACAGTACAGCCAACTGCACTCAAACAGATATCAGTACAGAAGAGCTAATGGCGATGCAATGCCAGGGTTAGGGGGGAACGCAAAGTGCTGTCATGGATTAGGATCTGGGCATGTTCAATATCAAGCCATCTCCTTGATGTACTACCCACATGTACTAACTAAGCAATTTGACTGTATGTGTATTGTCTAGGTGTCTGTATCATTTGGTGTGGTAAGGCAGAGGGCAGCAGAGACAGTAGATTAATGATCATCAACAGATACGGATATAGACTGTGCACTGCACAACAATGACAAGGATGAAAGGACTGGTTGATAGTGTGACTAATCATTTCCATGGCTGACGTACTCATTTCACAGCATTACTCATTTGTGCCATGCAGGAGAGTTGCTTCAGAGAGAAACAGAGACAGGCTCATCTAACACACTATAGGCTACTTGCTCATGAGGGGATATCCGTGCCTTTGACAGCACTGTACCGCTTCTCTTCAGTCTCCCCTTTGAAAAAGATGACCCTGCAGATAAGTTAGTTGCTGTGTCCTCCAAGAGTAGGTGCAGAAGTGTAAACATGTTCTAAAACAAAAACCAGCAGCTTCGACAACGAACCATGAAGAGATCCAAATGGGCCTAGCTATATGAATACAGTTCCCATCATACCTCATTGTGCCCTTAAGCACAGATCCAGGATTAGTGTACCCACCCCAAACCGTAACCTTGACTATTAGGGGGAAAACGCTAGACGTGACCACAAATCAGTGTCCAGGGGCAACTCCATCCTACTCCGTTTCGACACACCAGCTCCAGACCCCATTGTAACATCCTGCTATTTCTCGGGGGTCTGACTGAACAAGGCGGTGTGTGAATACACAGATCTATAAATCCTCTGGACAAGAACATATCCTTATATACAAAGATGAGTGAATCTACATGATGCTGAGCTCAGGCCCACCCTCAAGAACAAGCAGGTAGCCCTTCTCCCACATGGTAGACCTTCAGGACAATCACATGCTCACTGGACAATAAGAACAGTGATTGACAGGGCTATTCTGTAGTTTGGCTGATCAGTGTACATGTCCCCTCCCCCTGTATGGACTGTGTGGAATGATAAGCCACCATGCAGAGTTGTTGAAAAATGATGTCTTTACTCCTCTTCTTCTTCTTCTTCCTCCTCCTCCTCTTGTTCTTCTACTTCTTCTTCCTCCTCCTCATCCTCTTCATCTTTCAACTCAAGACCCTCCATCTCACCATCCTCCAACTCTCCCTCCATCCCCTCTCCATCCCCCTCTTCACCCAAAGGATCCTCAATTTCTTCTTTCTCATCTTCATAGGAAGAGATGGGTGAGTACTGGGGAAGGAATAGGTGAGCGCTATCGGGGGCCTCAGAGCTGGGTAGAGGGGTGCTGATGGGGCCAGAGAAGGGACCAGATATGGGGCCAGATATTGGGACAGAAAAGGAGCCAGAGATTGGGCCAGAAAAGTGACCAGAGATGGGGCCAAAGGAGGGGCCAGAGATTGGGCTAGAGATGGGGCTAGAGCTAGGGAGAGGGGGGAAAGACTCAGACTCAGGACCAGGGCATGGCTGGGGGTCCCCTGTCCCTGTGGTAGTGACTGTAGCAGCAGCACCAGCCACAGCAGCACCAGGGATAACTACGCCAGCCCCCAGGCCCGGTGAGAGAGCACAGATGTCGGGTAGGTGCTCCCTGATCTCCCCTGGCTCCAGGGGGTCTGGTCCACAGGGGTCGTGTTCGCTGCAGGACAGCCGTCCGTCCAATTTGGAGATGAAGAGCATGCCGTCGCGGTGCAGTGTGCAGTAAGAGCTGGGACACATCTCACAAAAGGAGGCTGCCTCCTTACCACACAGGTCACACTGGTGCCACGGGCACTCCCACCGACCTGCAGCACAGAGCAGGGAGATTGATACAGTATATCAGACAAGGGCAGCCAGACACAACTGCATCAACAGTAACACAGAGAAGTAATCAGCACACTGAGACTGCTAAACAGGAATCTGACAGACTTCAAACAGTGAAAATGCATGAAATATGTCATGCATATCATTCTCAATCACACAAACCTACAGTAACAGAGGGGAAATAGAACAAACCACTACAAGCTATAATACTACGATATCATCTCCTCTGACAGGAATCTAACTGTGCCACTGACCTGCAGGCCTCTTGGCGAGGTTGAGACAGTCTGCGTGGTAGACCTTGGGACAGCCTGGTCTCTTACAGGACACAATCTGTCCCCCATCCCCACAACTGAAGCACTCATCCTCCCTCTCCTTGGTCACCTCCATCTTGTTCTTCCGTTTAGCCAGGACCTTCTTCTTCAGTTTGCGGCCCTTGTCATCTGCTGGAGGGTTGTTCTGGGGAAGGACGACGCGTCAGGATGTTGAGAGAGACACAGAAACCCAAACTGAAGATGGCCCATTCAAATATCTCATTCCCGTTGACATGACTACTATTTTGACTACTGTATCACAAGGGCCTCTTGGATTTGTGGAAAGAGAATTTAAAATAGCTATCATGATTGTTTCTACTATTGATGTATCTTATTCATCCTGTGGATGAATGTCATCAATAACAACATCTGGTTCCAGTGTCTCCTCTCACCTTTGGCCGAACTCCTAGGAAGCCGCTGCAGTTTGGAGCTTCACATTTACACACAGTCTTCCCATTCCCAAGGCACTCCAAGTTGTAGTTGAAAGTCAGCTCTGTGTCTGGAGACAGACAAAACGACCCATAGAGGACCGATATAAACCAGTATCCACAACAAGTGATGGAGAGATGGACATGAACTGCTGATGGAATAACCTTTGTAATTACAGTGTAAAAAAATTGTTTTGTAAATACACTAATTATGGCCTACTTTGCCCTCACAGTGGTAAATATTATGCAACTTCCTTTTCTTATATACCTGGTGCAATGCTACCCTTATACACTATATATACAAAAGTATGTGGACACCCCTTCAAATGAGGGAATTCGGCTATTTCAACCACACCCGTTGCTGACAGGTGTATAAAATTGAGCACACCGCCATGCAATCTCCATAGACAAATATTGGCAGTAGAATGGCTTTACTGAAGAGCTCAGTGACTTTCAACATGGCACCGTCATAGGATGCCACCTTTCCAACAAGTCAGTTCATCAAATTTCTGACTTGCTAGAGCTGCCCCGGTCAACTCTAAGTGCTGTTATTGTGAAGTGGAAACGTCTAGGAGCAACAACGGCTCAGCCGCGAAGTGGTAGGCCACACAAGCTCACAGAACGGGACTGCCGAGTGCTGAAGCGCGAATCGCTTAAAACTCGTCTGTAACACTCACTGTTTCAAACTACCTCTGTAAGCGACGTCTGCAAAATAACTGTTCGTCAGGAGCTTCATGAAATGGGTTTCCATGACCGAGCAGCCGCACACAAGCCTAAGATCACCATGCGCATTGCCAAGCATCAACTGAAGTGGTGTAAAGCTCGCCGTGGAATCACGCTTCACCATCTGGCAGTCTGACTGGTGAATCTGGGTTTGGCGGATGCCAGGGGAACGCTACCTGCCAGAATGCATAGTGCCAACTGTAAAAATTGGTGGAGGAAGAATAAAGGTCTGGGGCTGTTTTTCCATGGTTCAGGCTAGGCCTCTTAGTTCCATTGAAGGGAAATCTTAATGCTATAGCATACAATGACATTCTAGATGATTCTGTGCTTCCAACTTTGTGGCAACAGTTTGGGGAAGGCCCTGTCCTGAATGCCTCCATGCACAAAGCGAGGTCCATACAGAAATGGTTTGTCGAGATTGGTGTGGAGGAAATGGCCTGCACAGAGCCCTGACCTCAACTCCATCGAACACCTTTGGGATGAATTGGAACCCCGACTGCGAGCCAGGCCTAATCGCCCAACATCAGTGCCCTTACTAATGCTCTTGTGGTTGAATGGAAGCAAGTCCCTGCAGCAATATTCCAACATCTTGTGGAAAGACTTCACAGAAGAGTGGAGGCTGTTATAGCATCAAAGGGGGGACCAACTCCATATTAAAGCCAGTGATTTTGGAACGAGAATGTTCGACAAGCAAGTGTCTACATAATTTTTGTCATGTAGTGTAGTTCTCCTGCCAATGCCTATATAATGAAAAGTGTTGCCAAAAACCAAAGCTGTAATATAGCACAAACTCCTTAAGCCAAAGCTCCGCTCACCTGCAGGGACATCTATGAGAGTGAAAAGCCCCACACGTGTGTCTCCATTCACCGTCCACTTCTGTGTCTCACAGTTGGGCCGGCAGCTGTGGTTCATGAAGCGGGCCTGGTTCCCCTTTGGCCCAGCATCAATGATCCGATCCTAATCAACACACCGACATGGACAACACTGTTCAATCATCATTACTTTTGGGTGTCTTTATGATACCATGCAAAGCAGATGCAATTTTCTGAGATGAAATACAGAAAACCAAAAGAATCCCCTCTCTTGAATGATAGGGCAAAATGTAGCTTTCTGCCTAAATAGACATACCCAAAAGTAATAATTTTTCATAAGATGGCCATAAACATAAATGGTAATGCTGCATAATTTTAGAAAGGTGTAGAACTCACCTCTCTGGTACTTTTTTAAACAATAAATAGCTGAGGTGTACTCACTTTTGAGGACCTAAGCTCAAGTACTTGCTTCTACACTTCTAAGCTCAAGTACGTGCTTCTACACCTGCATTACTAGCTGTTTGGGGTTTTAGGCTGGGTGTCTGTACAGCACTTCGAGATATTAGCTGATGTACGAAGGGCTATATAAAATAAAATTGATTGATTGATTGAAGTACATAGTACAAATAGTAGAAAGAGGAGGAAGGGAAGCGCTACTAAGGTATATTTTGGTAGACAGTTGTATTTTTATGATAACATAGCTACAGTATTTCACTTTTTAATGTGTATAGTATTGCTTACTAGGTGTGTCCAATCAATTTTGTAACCACTCCCTCTTCTAATTAGGGCTAATTGGAAAAGCTGTTCAAAAGAGGACATTGTATAATTTTTTTGTACTCCCTGACGAAGGCCATGCAGCCGAAACGCGTCGGATTTTTTAAACTTTGTTTCTATTGAACATGCCATAACTAATAAAGGCATTTTAATTAATTATACGAAGAGTGCCTTGGTCCTCCTTTCTTTTTGATGACATAGTACAAATATTATGAAATATAAAAAATTATAAATATGACAGGACTGCCAACTTTTGAAGAAAGCTTGGGAGTGAGATTTGCTATGTGAATTTCATTACCCCTGGCACAACCCCCAGATGAAGACTGGGTGTCCTCCCCCAGGAAAATGTTCCTAATTTTATGCTAACTTCCTGCAATTCTATGTATTTTGACATGGCATAGGCCTATGACCAGGGTGGAAAAGTTTAAAATAAAAACCACAGGTCAGGTATATTCAGGATGCTTTCAACATTAAATGAACACTAAAAATTTGATGACTTTGTTTCTTTGAGATTTTTTGGGGTGGGGGGAATAAAATGTAAAGTATGCTGATATTTTTTTGTTAACATATTTGTAGGTGGTTTGACGCAGACAGTAATGAAATGAGATAGGGAGACCGGCAAATTCTACAAATAGTGGGAAGGTTGGAAAAAGAGATTGATCCCTGTTCTCATGTGACAAATTACATTTGATTTCTGGAGCATTTAATATCCAATAATATGACTTATTCAAAACTGTCCATGAATGGCTGCATTAATACATAGCCTCATACAATTCATTTTCAAAAGACACAAGTAATCATATCAGATTTCAAATATGTGATTACAGTGTCAAAATTGGGAAGAAGTGTAATAATAAAATAAGTGGGGAATAACAGTAGTTTTCTTGCTGACAAGCCACACTAATTACCCTATATTTTAGCCCACTGTTAAGAATGAGAATTGTTCCACTGATCAGACTAGATCAAGTAAATACTGTAGATAATAAAATCTCCTGAAGACAAAATTACATAAATCTGCCCCTACACACTAACCAAATTATTGGTATAGTTATAGTCTAGAATCAAATTTACACTTTTCGGTTCACAGTCTGTTTGACAAAATGATTTTCATAGTTACAAATCAAGTCACCCTACCAAACTTCCCTGATAAAACATACTGTAGGTCTGTCTGCTGCCTTTTCGTTGTAATAGCCTAAAAGGCAATGCATTGTCAATCTGACGTCTGCATTGGCAGTGCAGCATTTATGGCGATACGGCCTCTGCAGAAGTCAGGGCATTCATACTTCTTGCGCTTCGCGAAACAGCACAGAGCTGTTGAGCAGAGCTGTTGTGAAGGAAGTTGTCAAGGAAATGAGTTTGTGTTTCAACAGGACCTCCCGCACCCACCTACCGTCAACCAATCATGCCAATGCGGAGCTCTACAGAGCTATAAGAAACCCTCCGCATTGTTACCAAATTTGGGAGTTGTACGGCGATGCGGTATGGAGCTAAATGTGGCCTCTGCATGTCTCCAGAGTATCCGCGATTGCGTCACACCATCCATACGGAGCCTCCGACCTCATTTTGGATCAAGCATAAATTAGCTTTTATCCTAAATGCCAATCACCAAACGAGGGGACTAATGCAAGTGTGGATTAAATCGACTTCAGTACATGCTGTCAAAAGGCTGCATTCTGCAATACGGACGGGAGTAACAGCCACCTAATTTTGTTGACAACATTGTACATAAAACAGCGCTACAGTGCAGCTCTTTTTACTCTAATCTTGAGGGGTGTATCTTTAAAACATGCAACCAACCCCCTTGATCCCTTACATAACTAGACCAATCATATGCTTCAATGTGCCGCGGTTCACAGTGCTGTGGCAAGACAGGACAATGATGGAGGTTCCGCTCTGATGATGTGAATTGAATGTGCAGATGCTCCGATTTCAAAACGATTTGGAGCACAGATGAAAGGTTAACGCGCTGACTATGCAATGGACTACATAAAAGCAGTACTTTTCAATGGACTACATAAAAGCAGTACTTTTCAATGCGTGAAATATAAGAGGTGTGCCGTGAGAACGTGAGAAGAGGGTCAATTGCGTGTCTCACGGCCACTGCGTTAGAGTTGGCAGCTCTGTATTATGATTTTTCCCCCTATTCAAAAACAATGGGGCAATAGGGCTTGAAAGGACTGAAATGCTTTCTAAATACAGTAAAACATCAAATTATAAATGACTTACTATAAGATTTCACCTTTCTTATAACTGTAAAATAAATATGATCATATTTAGTGACAGTACAATATTGGCACTGTTTCATATTGCTGACGACAGAGACTTTCTGCCAAACGTCCTCTGAGCGGCGTTGAGATACCATTCAAATGTGTGCAGACTCGTTACAACTTCAGAGCTATAAATCCACCTGAGAATATCACAGCGAGATGAAACCACTGTTGTTGCATCCGCTTGACTTTTTACATGAGCTATTGCAAGCACTGCTGTGAGATCCACAGGCAAAGAAAATGTGACGCGTCGCTCCCTATGCAAATACCAGATTTCCTGTGTCCGTGAAACTCACAGCTGCGCTTGCAATAGCGCATATGAATCAGGACAACCAGCGCTTTCATGGAGCGTACGTAACGCCGTTCACAGAGCGGGCTGTTCACAGAAATATCGTTCGGAATCGGGGACTTAACATCTAGGTGAACAAGGAACCAACAATTGTCAATAGTAGTGATAAAAACCAATAACATAGCCAATAGCATTAATAACCCATGACAACTTCCTGTAGCTAGTTACAGAAATCGTGGTTTAAGGTCATAAGATTACAGAGGTAACGTCAGGCCAAGAGATAGTCCCACAAGAGCTCTGAAATCCTGACTCCTGAGCCCCACCTTGTCCAGAGTCAGCATGTAGAAGTTACAGATGTCGTTATCCTGGGCATGTTTGATCCTGACCCGACACTCATCCTCATCGATCACTTCTCCTATGTACTCATTCACAAACTCCCCCTGAGGACACAACCATGACCGTCAGCATGAGAGATACAGTGGAACACTCATTCTACTACCAATCATTCTACTCAAAGAATTACTCTTGGATTGAACTCTTGGATTCATCTGAGAGCTCGCTTGGTTTTAACTGACTCTTGAAAGGGTCATTTACATGTAAAGATCATAGCAGATAGACTTGTGCAAATCAATGTTTCAAAGCCATGATGGCCATTGATGACAGGGCTTCGTCGACTTTATGGTTTGATGATTAGATTAACATATCACTGATTACCATTTCAAAAGTCATTATACTTCATCTTAACATGGAGATGATTCCTTTAATTTAACATCCAAAATATTGCTTACACTTTCTAGAAAAAAGTCTGCTGGAATTGAAATCTGTCTGGATTGAAGAAGAATCCAAGCCCGTTTCAAATCCATAGCTTTTTGAAAATATAGTTTAAGCCCCAGGGGATACAGTTTCATGGTGGCACATTGATCTCTACTTTACATGATTAATGGTAAAACCTCCACCATTACCTTCTTGATGTCATGGGCACAGCGGAGGCCCCAGCCTCGTGCCAGCGTCCTGAAGATCTCTACCTGGCTGTACTGGCGTTTGGTGAAGGCCTGGTTCAGGCAGCCATTGCCCGCCGGGCACACCTGGGGGTGGCACTCGTACATCAGCATGCGGTTAATACACTCAGAGTCAATGCCACATGGGTTCTCGTCTGACGCCTTGCAGTTACAGCGTGGGATCTCTGATAGGTCGGCCATGATGAACTGCACCTTCCCGATTGGCCGATTCACCTGAGGGGTTAGGCGAGTGACTTCAGAGGAATGAAGTTGCAAAGGGGGTGTAGTAATACTTCTACAACTCGAAACTAAAACTTAAAGGTCCAACGCAGACTTTTAAAAATCTCAATATCAAATCATTTCTGGGTAACAATTAAGTACCTAAACTTACTGTTTTCAATAAAAATGGTCAAAAATGTACAAAAATAGCTTGTTAGCAAATAGCAATTTCTCAAGCAAGACTTCTGTTAGGACTGTCTGGGAGTTGTCTGAGTGGGGAAGGGAAAACTGAAAACTAGCTGTTATTGGCAGAAAGGTTTGTAACTCTCCTTCTTATTGTTCTATTAACTAATTTACCGCCTGGTGATGTCACCAGACAGGCCAAAACTTCATCCCACCAAAACAGGCTGAAATTTCAGGCAGTCTTATCAAACAGCTCTTACACTAAAAAGCCATTATTATAATTTTCACAATTTTAGAGTATTATTGCAACTTCATAGTGGAAAAACACACTGAGTGTACAAAACATTAGGAACATCTGCTGTTTCCATGATATAGACAGACCAAGTGAATCCAGGTGAATCAAATGATACTTTATGGATGTCACCTGTTAAATCCATTTCAATCAGTGTAGATGAAGGGGAGGAGACAGGTTAAAGAAGGATTTGAGACATGGATTGTGTATGTGTGTCATTCAGAGGGTGAATGGGCAAGACAAAATATTTATGTGCCTTTGAACGGGGTATGGTAGTAGGTGCCAGGCGCACTGGTTTGTGTCAAGAACTGCAACGCTGCTGGGTTTTTCACACTCAACAGTTTCCTGTGTGTATCAAGAATGTTCTACCACCCAAAGGATATCCAGCCAACTTGACACAACTGTGGGAAGCATTGGAGTCAACATGGGCCAGCATCCCTGTGGAACACTTTCGACACCTTGTAGAGTCCATGCCCCGATGAATTGAGGCTGTTCTGAGGGCAAAAGCGGGTACAACTCAATATTAGGAAGGTGTTCCTAATATTTTGTACACTCAGTGTATATAAAACACAGAAAAGTCATGTTTTTGACTGCAATGGGCCTTTAATGTATACATTTTGTGCGGCAAGAGGTGTGGCAGTTATGGTACCTTGATGTGTCTGTATGGAGGGGGTTTCTTGTCATTCCTCCTGTCCTCCTGAAGCTGTCTCAGTTCTTTCTCCGCCTGCAGTTTCAGAAACCTGCGAGCAGCTTCCTCCAAAGCTGGGGAAAGATTAACATTAAGTCAACGACAACCTTGTCACAATTCACTTCGACAAAACACTCTTACTCTATGCACACACCCATGCTACACACACTTACACAGCTCCCCTTCAAATGTCCTCTACTGCCAATCAAAATTGGTGTGAATACCTTTCTTGTAGATGACGTCTACACCCTTCCCCATCTTCTCCTTGTTGTTGGTGTCTACGTCCATGTAGGGGAAGACTCTGGCTTGGTAGGTCCACAGGTAGTCGTTGGAGCCAAAGAAGTGCACAGGGAACTCTCCTACGTCGTGCCTCATACGTAGGATGTTCTCCGGAATGTTCTTGGGATGGTTGACCTCCGCAGGCCACCACCTAGACAGAAGATAGGAAGGGAAAAGACGATATGAATGAGAAAAGGAAATGTGCCATGGCAGAAAAACCACTACCATTTGCAACCTCTGCCATATTGTGAAGAGAATACAGGTGCATTTCAGTTCTCAGTACCTTGGTGGTTTTGTAATGTCAGAACACCTAAAGGATACTTTATCATGAGGAATGTGGTTCAGGCAGGGGAGGACTTTTACTAATATCCTGGATGCCATCTGTTTCTTCTTTAGGCAACTTGTTGTTGTTTTGCCAAACCAATGGTTAGCCAGTGAGGTTGGTACCCAGGCGGCTATACTGACCTGTACCGGCCCACTTTGACCCACAGGATGTCCTTATAGTGGGGCTTCTTCCCGGCCTGGCAGTCGTTACAGAACCAGCTGCCCTCGGGCATGTCGATGTTCAGACACTCCCGGTGGAAGGCAGCAGGACACGACTCACAGCACAACAGACTGCCCCCTGGAGCATGGGAGAGGAATAACAGTTTGTCTACTGGACTGGTCTATGAGATTGAAAACTCAGATGAGCAAACAGAGATGTAACTGGTCTGTAGTACATATGAACTCTGATCATGTGTTCTGCAAAAATTGTACCCTGATCATGTAATACACATTACATATGTAGGTAAGTATTTACTGAGTGTATCTATGCATATCGGACTCTAACAACCCAACATATGTGGAGGCCGGCGTACCTTCAGAGCAGACAAAGCACCAGCTGACGTTGACGTGTTCATGGTTGCGGATTCCCCTGCGGGGGGTGAAGTGGTTGGGACACAGGAAGCTGTTGTTGGCCAGAACCACACTGCCCGCTGCCATGCAGTAATTGTTGGCATGGTACGCCACAGGGCAACGCACACAGCGTGTCAGACGACCTACAGGACACACAACACAGGGGAGACAGAGGCAGAATGAGCTGTTAGTTAGAATATCTAGTACACATACAGTACCCGTCGAAAGTTTGGACACACCTACTCATTCAAGAGTTTTTATTTATTTTTTACTATTTTCTACATTGTAGAATAATAGTGAAGACATCAAAACTTTGAAATAACAAATATGGAATCATGTAGTAACCAAAAAAGTGTAGCTTGGATGAATAAGGTGCCCAGAGTAAACTGCCTGCTACTCAGGCCCAGAAGCTAAGATATGCATATTATTAGTAGATTTGGATAGAAAACACTGACGTTTCTAAAACTGTTTGAATGATGTCTGTGAGTATAACAGAACTCATATGGCAGGCAAAAACCTGAGAAAAATCCAACCAGGAAGGGAAAAATCTGAGGTTTGTTGGTTTGCCTATCCAATATACAGTGTCTATGGGGTTATATTGCACTTCCTAAGGCTTCCACTAGATGTCAACAGTCTTTATAACCTTGTTTGATGCTTCTACTGTGAAGGAGGGGGGAATGAGAGCTGATTGAGTCAGGGGTCTGGCAGAGTGCCACGAGCTCACTCAGGCGCGCCCCCGTGAGAGTTAGCTGCGTTCTATTGCATTTCTACAGACAAAGGAATTCTCCGGTTGAAACATTATTGAAGATTTATATTAAAAACATCCTAAAGATTGATTCTACACATCGTTTGACATGTTTCTACGAACTGTAATGGAATTTTTGGACTTTTCATCTGGCCTGCGCGTCATCAATTTGGATTTTGGAACTAAACGCGCGAACAAAAAGGAGGTATTTGGACATAAATTATGGACGTTATCGAACATTCCTGGGAGTACATTCTGGTGAAGATCATCAAAGGTAAGTGAATATTTATAATGCTATTTCTGACTTCTGTTGACTTCACAACATGGCGGGTACCTGTATGGCTTTTTTTTGTGTCTGAGCGCCGTACTCAGATTATTGCATGGTGTGCTTTTTCCGTAAGGTTTTTTTGAAATCTGACACAGCGGTTGCAATAAGGAGAAGTTTATCTAAAGTTCCATGTAAAACACTTGTATCTTTTATCAATGTTTATTATGAGTATTTCTGTAAATTGATGTGGCTCTCTGCAAAATTACCGGATGTTTTGGAGGCAAAACATTACTGAACATAACGCCCCAATGTAAACTACGATTTTTGGAGATAAATATGAACTTTATCGAACAAACATCCATGTATTGTGTAACATGAAGTCCTATGAGTGTCATCTGATGAAGATCATCAAAGGTTAGTGATTAATTCTATCTCTATTTCTGCTTTTTGTGACTCCTCTCTTTGGCTGGAAAAATGGCTGTGTTTTTCTGTGACTAGGTACTGACCTAACATAATCAGATGGTGTGCTTTCGTCGTAAAGCCATTTTGAAATCGGACACTGTGGTGGGATTAACAACAAGTTTATCTTTAAAATGGTGTAAAATACTTGTATGTTTGAGGAATTTTAATTATGAGATTTCTGTTGTTTGAATTTGGCGCCCTGCACTTTCACTGGCTGTTGTCAAGTCGATCCCGTGAACGGAATCTCAGCCATAAGACGTTAATCAAATCAAAATCTATTTTATATTTCAGATTCTTCAAAGTTGCCACCCTTTGCCTTGACGACAGATTTGCACACTCTTGGCATTCTCTCAACCAGCTTCATGAGGTAATTACCTGGAATGCATTTCAATTAACAGGTGTGCCTTGTTAAAAGTTAATTTGTGGAATTTGTTTCCTTCTTTATGCATTTGAGCCAATCAGTTGTGTTGGGACAAGGTAGGATTGGTATACAGAAGATAGCCCTATTTGGTAAAAGACCAAGTCCATATTATGGCAAGAACAGCTCAAATAAGCAAACAGAAACGACAGTCCATCATTACTTTAACTTCTTATGGGCAGGTAGCGTCACACCTGGCCAACATCCGGTGAAATTGCAGAGCGCGAAATTCAAAAATACCAAATTCAAATATTTAACATTCTTGAAAATATGTGTTATACATCAAAATAAAGCGTAACTTCTTGTTAATCCAGCCGCTGTGTCAGATTTCAAAGAGGCTTTACGGCGAAAGCAAACCATGCGATTATCTGAGGACAGCGCCCCGCATACAAACACCTGAAAATCATATTTCAACCAGGCAGGTGCGACACAAAAGTCAGAAATAGCAATATAATTGATGCCTTATCTTTGAAGATTTTCTTCTGTTGGCACTCCAAAATGTCCCAGAAACATCACAAATGGTCCTTTTGTTCGATAATGTCCTTCTTTATGTCACAAAAATGTCAATTTATTTGGCGCATTTGATTCAGAAATACACCGGTTTCAACTCGCCCAACATGCCTACAAAGTATCTAATAAGTTACCTGTAAACTTGGTCCAAACATTTCAAACAATGTTCCTAATCCAACCTCAGGTACCCTAAAACGTAAATAATCGATAAAATTTAAGACGGAATATACTGTTTCCAATACCGGATAAAAACAACGTGAAGCGCGCTCCAGTTCACGCGCACCAAAACAGTAGAGTCCACCTGGAGTGACACTTACAATACTGCCCCCTACCCAAGAGAGGTTAAGACATGCAGGTCAGTCAATACGGAAAATATCAAGAACTTTGAAAGTTTCTTCAAGTGCAGTCGCAAAACCCATCAATGATGAAACTGGCTCTCATGAGGACTGCCACAGAAAAGGAAGACCCAGAGTTACCTCTGCTGCTGAGGATAAATTCATTAGAGTTACCGGCTTCAGATTGCAGCCCAAATAAATGCTTCACATAGTTCAACTAACAGACACATCTCAACATCAACTGTTCAGAGGAGAATGTGTGAATCAGGCTTTCATGGTCAAATTGCTGCAAAGAAACCACTACTAAAGGACACCAATAATAAGAAGAGACTTGCTTGGGCCAAGAAACACGAGCAATGGACATTAGACTGGTGGAAATCTGTCCTTTGGTCTGATGAGTCCAAATTTGCGATTTTTTTTCTATCCGCCGTGTCTTTCTGAGACACAGAGTAGGTGAACGGATGATCTCTGCATGTGTGGTTCCCACAGTGTAGCATGTCGGAGGAGGTGTGATGGTGCTTTGCTGGTGACACTGTCAGTGATCTATTTAGAATTCAAGGTACACTTAACCAGCATGGCTACCACAGCATTCTGCAGCGATACTCCATCCCATCTGGTACTATCATTTGTTTTTCAACAGGACAATGACCCAAAACACAGCTCCAGGCTGTGTAAGGGCTATTTGACCAAAGAGAGTGATGGAGTGCTGCATCAGATGACCTGGAATCCACAATCACCCGACCTCAACCCAATTGAGATGGTTTGGGATGAGTTGGACCATAGAGTGAAGGAAAAGCAGCCAACAAGTGCTCAGCAGATGTGGGAACTGTTGGAAAAGCATTCCTCGTGAAGCTGGTTGAGAGAATGCCAAGAGTCTGCAAAGCTGTCATCAAGGCAAAGGGTAGCTACTTTGAAGAATCTCAGATATAAAATATATTTGGATTTGTTTACCACTTTTTTGGTTCCTACATGACTCCATATGTGTTATTTCTTAGTTTTGATATCTTCACTTTATTCTACAATGTAGAAAATAGTAATAATAAATAAAAACCCATGAATGAGTAGTTGTGTCCAAACTTTTGACTGGTATTGTATATTTACTTCCCACAGCTCATTTCAAATAGTGGGTCTTTTTATCATGGTGTTGAAATGAAGTAACTGAATTTCTTGTGCAAAATGAAAAGCAAAAATAGCAAAATATTTTAGCAAAAATATTCAGTTTTCCAACTCTAACCTCACCCCTTTCTCCTGTATAGTTACCAGTGTAAGGTGATTTCAATTGAGAAGATTTGCATAAAATCTAATTAAACTGAACTGTGCTGGGTGGAGCAGAGCAGCACACACCTTTGGGGACGGAGGGGTTGACAGGGTTAGTGATGAAGCAGGAAAGACAGACGTGGAGGGAGCAGCGGAAGCCCCCGTGCAGGGGGGCAACGGGAGCGTGATTGGCGATACACTCTCCATGGTAGAACTTCCCACACACTGGGATCATACAGCGCCTCACGTTCTCCCCGGGCTTCTTACACACAAAACAGGTATGGACACCTAGCAACAAACACATCAAGTTTAATAAACTGATTTGCTTTTACAAGCCAGAGAGAATGTTAGGATGAGAGGATGACTGAGGGGAGAGAATCAGCAAAATTATATGTGAAACGATCAGATAGCACACTGATAACTCTATATGCAACTAATAATAGTCTTTCCACAATTTTGTCTGAGTAGGAATGAGGCATAAAAAACATGTTAATGAGGATACAGTGGTTGTGTTTTTACAGAATATATGCTTGACCCACCAGACTTGCACTCCTGGCAGACGAACTTCCCTTTAGGAGGCTCTGTGAGGCCGCTACACTGGAGGTGGAAGGCCCCACAACACTGGCCCTCACACAGTAGAAGCTCCCCAGTCTTCTCACATACCTACCGTACAGTCCATAAAGGTTTACACAACATTAGAACAATGTACACAGCTATCTGAAACTTTCTAATGGGCAAAGAGCAAATAGAATCCACAATCACTTATAGCACTTTAACCTTTTCACGTGTGAGTTCCAAATATCTCTAACGGTCACCCCAGCGTGAGTTGTTTTATGCACATTCCAAAATGTGATTGTTTCGCAACGCGATAGTTATCACTCACTGCCTGATAATTATCTGTAGGTTATGTTTCAACTTGTCAATTTCAAATTATTTTCTATCAAGTTTTATTCTCTTTCAACAGTTTGAATTGAGGTGTGTTCCTCCTCATTAATTCACATAGAAGTAGCCCGTTTCACTGTTGCAGACAATTTATGTTTGAGGCTTTACTGAGCTGGATTTCTTCAAGGAGAGCCCAAGCACTTCCCCAGTGTTTACGCAGATCAAGTACGCAGACATTTGCCCAGTCTTGCACAAACTTTTTCCCTCTGACACATTTTTTGTCTGGCGCTCGCAATGCCACTATTCTTGTTTTCCCAAAAAATTATAACTTTGGACATGTGTGTGTTCCTATCAAAGTAAGTGCCTTATTTTCTGTATAACGTGTTGTCGTTTCACAGTACAGTACCAGCCAAAAGTTTGGACACACCTACTCATTCAAGGGTTTTTCTTAATAAAAAAAAAAAATCGACATTGTAGAATAATAGTGAAGACATCAAAACTATGAAATAGCACGTATGGAATCATGTAGTAACCAAATAAGTAATAAACAAATCAAAATCTATGTTATATTTGAGATTCTTCTAAGTTGCCACCCTTTGCCTTGATGACAACTTTGCACACTCTTGGCATTCTCGGAACCAGTTTCACCTGGAATGCTTTTCCAACAGTCTTGAAGGAGTTCCCACATATGCTGAACACTTGTTGGCTGCTTTTCCTTCACTCTGCGCTCCAACTCATTCCAAACCATCTCAATTTGGTTGAGGTCGGGTGATTGTGGAGGCCAGGTCATCTGATGCAGGTCATCAGACCAAAGGACAGATTTCCACCCGTCTAATGTCCATTGCTCGTGTTTCTTGGCCCATACAAGTCTCTTCTTCTTATTAGTGGTGGTTTCTTTGCAGCAATTTGATCAGGGAGACCTGATTCACACAGTCTCCTCTGAACAGTTGATGTTGAGATGTGTCTGTTACTTGAACTCTGTGAAGCATTTATTTGGGCTGCAATTTCTAAGGCTGGTAACTGAATTTATCCTCTGCAGCAGAGGTAAATCTGGGTCTTCCTTTCCTGTGGTGGTCCTCATGAGAGCCAGTTTCATCATAGTGCTTGATGGTTTCTGCGACTGCACTTGAAGAAACTTTCGAAGTTCTTGAAATTTTCCGTATTGACTGAGCTGCATGTCTTAAAGTAATGATGGATTGGAGTTTCTCTTTGCTTATTTGAGCTGTTCTTGCCATAATATGGACTTGGTCTTTTACCAAATAGGGCTATCTTCTGTATACCAACCCTACCTTGTCACAACACAACTGATTGGCTCAAATGCATTAAGAAGGAAATAAATTCCACAAATTAACTTTTAACAAGGCACACATGTTAATTCAAATGCATTCGAGGTGACCTCATGAAGCTGGTTGAGAGAATGCCAAGAGTGTGCAAAGCTGTCATCAAGGCAAAGGGTGGCAACTTCGAAGAATCTAAAACATTAAATATATTTTGATTTGTTTAACACTTTTTTGGTTACTACATGATTCCATGTGTTATTTCATAGTTTCTACAATGTAGAAAATAGTAAAAAATAAAGAAAAACCCTTGAATGAGTAGGTGTGTCCACTTTTTTGACTGGTACTGTATGTACAGTATATGTGGAGCATAATGTATTTAGAGTTTTATTCACATTGTCATGTACTTGTGACAAATAATGCATTCCGATTATTGCATAGATTGTAATAGACACCTGTGATTTGTGTAAAATACTCTTTTAAGGTTGTAATAATTATGATGAACTAATGCTGAGCTATTTGCTAGCTATGTGTGGCACCATGTTTGTTGACATTATACAATGCATTCTGGGTGTCACGTAAACATCTGTCAGACCAAAGATGTTATAATGAGATGAAGGAATGGTTCACTTATCTTTCGAGTAAACTTCCGTAATTGAAAGGAAGTGATTGATCGTAGACGACACACCACTTCAACATGCATACTGCAAACAGACCAAACTCATCTTGTCTCCTCTTCATATCTTTGGTTGGAGGGAAAAAACAAACATGGTGGCGCGCACAGACTACATATCGTCGGATTACTGAAGATTTTTATAAAGTGTTATACTCAATTATTTCGATTAATGGTGAGCTCACCCCATGATGTGATGAATTATAAATAGTAATTGCTATTAGCTAATTCATATTGTGGTTTCTGTCAGCCGAGAGTTAGCGCTAGGACTAATGTAGCCTACATTTTCCGTCTGGATGATTCTGTTATGACGTCGCTACTTCTGTGAATGTCTGAACATTGCATCCAAAAATTAACTGCTCACATTCAGGACATAACTTTGTAAGGACTGTGTTTGTGCAAAATGTTTCTGTGAAAAAACAGTGTGGCCAGCTCAAACGCTAACTGTTGCGTCAATCGAAACTGGACGTTCTAAATAAGCGTTCTAATCACACCGGTTTGAACGTATGCTGCAGGGACCACTGTAGAATGATCACACCCGTTTGTTGGTACATGTCAAAGGGTTAAAAAACATAAGGTAACCACTCTTTTTATAGATTCTTTTCCCAATTTCGTGGAATCCAATTGGTAGTTATAGTCCTGTCCCATCGCTGCAACTCCCGTACGGACTCGGGAGAGACAAAGGTCACGAGCCATACGTCCTCCAAAACACAACCCAGCCAAGCCGCACTGCTTCTTGACACAACGCCCGCTTAACCCGGAAGCCAGCTGCACCAATGTGTCGGAGGAAACACTATACACCTGACTAACGTGTCAGCGTGCATTGCGCCCGGCCCGCCACAGGAGTCGCTAGTGCACGATGGGACAGGAATATCCCTGCCGGCCAAGCCCTCCCTTAACCCGGACAACGCTAGGCCAATTGTGCGCCACCCCATGGTCTCCCGGTCGCGGCCGGCTGCGACAGAGCTTGGACTCAAACCAGGATCTCTAGTGGCACAGCTAGCACTGCGATGCAGTGCCTTAGACCCCTTACCACTCTTATATTGGTGATGTTAGACCTACTCACCTGACACACATTCTCCTTCAATGAGGCCGCGCCCCCTCTGTCCACTATGATCTTCTTATTGGGGAAGAGTGTGTCATCGCACTGTGAAGACTCCTCCCTCATGGATGAAAAGCTGTCATCGAAACTGGATGTAAAACCCTGAGGAGCAAAGAAGACGAAAATCAGCAGGACAGTTCAAGCACCGAAAGCCACATTACAAGCAATCATGCCGTAACACTATTCGATGCAGAAAAAAAAAATTCAGGTATGTATTGATGCATGTTTTAGTGTTATTTTTTTCTTTTTTGGATCATTATTGTGTAATTACAATTTTACCATGTAATTTCTATGTTATTATCGGGTAAAACATATGGACCATCAAATTAAGCTGCAGATTTAACCTCTTGTCTGACCTCTGGGTCTATGGTGTCCCTCCCATCGTCATGGAGATTAGTGTCCTTAGTGGGGTGCGTGGTGAGGTCGATGTCTGACCCCCTCTCCATGCAACTCTGGGTCTGGGGGCAGGGTGCAGGGGTGCAGGGCAACATTGTGGAGGATGCAGTGGTGGATGTCATTGGTTGCTTGATCTTTGATTTAAAGGAGTGTTGTCCAGAGCCTGGGGAAAAAAACAGTCAAGTCAACTTTGACCCCAAGACCAATCAACCCTCTGAATTGACAATCATGAGTTAAATGAAAGCAGTATCACAAAGCATTGTGATAAACAGTGTATAGCCTTACATTTCTTAATGCTTTTCCCGTACTCATCTTACACAACAGTGGGAAAGACGCTTAAGAACTGTGTAATGCGGACAGTTTGAGGGAGGTCCTTCCTGTGTAGACTGACCTGAATGAACAGCATGGCTTGATGAGCTGGACTTCAGGGACTTGACCTGTAATACACAATTAACCAGTCAACCCCTGCTGTAAGGCCTTCACTACTGTGAAAATCAATGGACCCATAAGATACAAAAATCCTTAAAGGGGCAATCTGTAATTGTAACATTTTTTTTTTTACTTTAAAATTAATTATATATTGCAATTGTTTCTTGAAGAATGTACCATATAAATGCCTCATGAGCTTAATTTAACTGCCTAACCCCATCAGACCCAAAATATATATATTTTTCCTCCACTGTTTGTAAACAATGCCATTGTAAACAAACACTGTATAGCTTAAAAACATGGTTAAAACTATAATTTTGATCTCATAGATGATCAGTCATTGCATCCATTGCCCCATCTATGAATTTGGTGGTTACATTTCTCCAGCTCCATTCCTAAGCTCTTTACCCAAAAAGGTGGTGGGGTGTATGCTTTGTTATTGATTGAACTGCACATTGTCCCTTTAACCTTTCTGGCGCAGGCGTTCCGCTAGCGACCCACCTCGACAACATCCGGTGAAATTGCAGAGCGCCAAATTCAAAATACAAAAATATTCATAATAAACATTTATAAAAAATACAAGTGTTATACATCGGCTTAAAGATTAACTTCTTGTAAATCCAGCCACTTTGTCAGGTTTCAAAAAGGCTTTACGGCGAAAGCATACCATGCGATTATCTGAGGACAGCGCCCCGCTTACAAAAGCATACAAACATTTTACAGCCAAGTAAAGGAATTACAAAAGTCAGAAATAGCGCTAAAATTAATCACTTACCTTTGACGTTCTTCATATGGTTGCAGTCACAACAGTCCCAGCTACACAATAAATGTTTGTTTTGTTCGATAAAGTCCCTCTTTATATCCCAAAAACTCAGTTTTGTTGGCGCGTTTCGTTCAGTAATCCACTGGCTCAAAGGCGGTCAAAACATGCAGACGAATACATCCTAATAGTACCGGTAAAGTTCGTCGAAACATGCCAAACGATGTTTATAATTAATCCTCAGGTTGTTAATTGTCTAAATAATCGATAATATTTCAACCGGACAAAAGCGTATTCAATAGAAAGGAAAAACAACGAAGGGCGTGCACTCGGTCACGCGCGCAAACCAGCACTGCATGATTCTACAGTCCACTGACAGAAAGGTCTCATTCTTCTTAATTTTTTCAGAAAACAAGCCTCAAACAATGTCTAAAGACGGTTGACATCTAGTGGAAGCCATAGGAACTGCAATCTGGGTCCTAACACATTAGATACTCTATAGGCATTCAATTGAAAACTACCCACATAAAAAAAATCCCATTTCCTGGATGGATTTTCCTCAGGGTTTCACCTACCATATCAGTTATGTTATACTCACAGACATTATCTTAACAGTTTTGGAAACTTTAGAGTGTTTTCTATCCACATCTACCAATTATATGCATATCCTAGCTTCTGGGCCTGAGTAACAGGCAGTTTACTTTGGGCACGCTTCTCATCCAGATGTCGAAATACTGCCCCCAAGCCATAAGAAGTTTTAATGAACAAAGCACAACCATTCCCTAACCCCTCCATACCTTTTTCTTTGGGATTGTGGCAGCCTCTGAGTATTCCAGAATCTTCAGAGTGGGTTTTCTCTGTCTCTTACGGATGGTTTCCAAGTAAGGAACGTCACCTGCCACAGGACAGTGTTATTATGGACCTTTACACAAATCTGGGATAATGAGGTGTTTAGGATCTAAGACCACTACTACAGAGGAGTAATGTAATAAAAACAGTAATTCCTTGGTTTCAGGGCATATTGCTTACGAAAACATTTTGTAATTTTTTGCAATTAAACCAAAGCATACATTTGATATGTAAATGGTTTCTCACCAACATTCTTTGTAAGACTGTCACACAACAGCGAAGGGTCTGCTTCAGGAGGCAGGGTTAGAGTATCTATGGACAGGATAGGCGCATCCTGAGGGGGAGTGTTCTCTATTCGGAGAGGGGCTTGTCCATTTGGGGTCTTGGATGGTTCCCCTGGGGGCAGGGATTGTATTTCAGGAAGTGGGTTCAGAGGGGCGTGGTCATGTGTGGTTTTCTCTGATGGTAGGGGATCTGGTTTGTTGCTGTTGGATTGTGCCACCTGGAAAAACATGAAGAGGGTATAGAACTGGTATCATGATACAAAACCCTGAAAATCCAAGAGATGTAATACTGTATGTTTAAGTGAGCTACCTTTCTCAAAGACTGGAGGGCCTTTTTCTGTTTCTTCCTTGTGGAGAATATCTGATCATACTCTTCTGTCCATTCTATGAGTCTTTTACTTGGTTTTCTAATTCGTTTATGTGCTGATGAAGGACAAGTGTGCAAAAAGTATGAATATGCCACACATGTAAAAACCATAACATTTTATGATCTACAGAATTTGGCATCATGGCCCTGAATTGGACGCTATATATTTTAGCTTTTGATATTTTCATTATGGTATAATTCCCGGAGCAAAGTCAATGCATTGATCAGTCATAATCTCCTTTGGGATACCCTTCTGTCAAACCAAGAAGAAAAAAAACGATTTCTTACCTGTGGAAGCCTCCTGGCCTTCCCCAGTACTTTGTGTAGTGTTTGCAGAATTGATGGCAGGGATAATCTGCTGGTCCAACCTTGTCTTTGTCTGAAAGGACACCGATGGGTCTGCACCACCCTGCTCCAAAGGCACCATGTTCTGTAGTCTCTCATTCATTAGCCCACTGCAGCCCTCCCCCAACCCCCCTAATGTCCCTGAATCCTGGTCAAACTTCTGCCAGGCATTGATCGAAAGATGGTGTGAGGCCTCCATCCCAAGGTAGCCAGGTCCAGAAGACCTCTTACCACAAGGCTCTTTTCCATTAGGCTTATTTTTTGTCCCAGACAAGCCTCTCTTTTTGGATGACCTTTTCAAGTCCTGGTTTATGCTGCCTTCAAGTTGTGGGATTTCTACTTTCAGAGAAGACTTGAGCTTGGGTTTGGCCTTTGTTTTGCCCTTGCACTGTTGACTTTTACTGAGAATAGGGCCTTGACTGAGTGACTCTTCTCCCAGTATGGGTGGAACCACTGAAGGCTCCTCTTTTACATGGGCACTGGGTGGTCCGATTTCCAGCTCCAAGGGTGTACCATGTTTCTCCCTGGTATCGTGCTCGTCCTTCAGCAGCATGAGGAAAGTACTGAACTTGTAGTTAGTGTCTGGTTTAAAAGACACATGTGTTCCATCACCATCACTTGATTCCAGGGACTTGAAGGATAACTCTTTGATGTCTTTGAAGACATCCATGGGAGAGAAGCATGGCGAGGGAGAGGAACAGGAGGAGATGTGAGACACACAGTTCTCTTTCTTTTCCTTCCCAGAAGTTAGAGGTATGAAGTCTGCAGGCATCTGGCATACAAAGAAGCTCTCATTTTCTGTCTTAACCTCTGCCACAAAGTCCTTCGACCTAGTGAACTTTGATGAAGAGCAATTTGGCAAAGCTATGATCTGATTATCGTTGTCAACCTTTGAAGGTTTGTCCTCTGTATAACAGTTTGTTTTGGTCTCTGGTTTATCAGAGGACGTGTTTGTGGAAGATGATACCTTCCGCTCAGCTTCCTCCATAGCTTTAAGGGCTCTGGTCATGAGGCGGTTGCTAGCGGGCAGATGCGCAGGCTGCTTGCCCAGGTCCTTCGACTGATCCGAGAGCTTGGGTAAACTTAAGACTGGAGTCTTAAACTGATCAGCAGTCATTTCTTTGACTGTTGCATTGGACACTGGAGTCTTCGACTGATCAGCAGGGCGTTCTTTGACTATTACACTGGACACTGGAGTCTTCAACTGATGACTAGAGCATTCCTTGATTGCCACACTGGACACTTGTGTCTTTCTGTTGACAGCAGCTGCAATTTGAGTATTTTTCTTGCAGGGGCCCTTGCTAAAGGAACTGTGTTTAGATATGGAGGTGGCAGTGATGAGTCGCCTGTCTTTTCCTGGTTTGCTGAACCACAGGCCAGTTTGGACTTCCGGCTGCTTCTTCACTTTTTCTACTACTGGAACTGAGGAATGAGTCTGAGAGGGCTTGGAATGACGCTCAAGTGCTTTAGGACACAAAATATTGGGGATAGAGTCAAGGTCCAAATACGGACATTCTTCTGGCTTGTCAGTGCTTCCAAATGTTTCGGTGTTGAAGAACTCATTTTTAGCTTTTGATGCTTTAGTTGGATTCTTCTTCCTCTGAGGCTTCTTGAAAATGCTTCCTTTCATTGGGGAAGGTTTACTTTGTGGCGACACAGTTCCGTTTGTTATGTGACTTGGTGCAGGGGATATAGAGGCAGATGGAATGGAGGAAGGGGGAATTGGAAGGTCCTCATTCTCTGATGTGGACCCATCATGGAGGGTTGTATCTATGGAGTCAGGTATAGAGGCCACCATTTTGGGCCGCTCTGGGAGGACAGCTTCTGCCTCAGTCACACTGTTTTTCCACGATGCTTTAAAACGCTTGGGTATCTATGGAGGAAAATAAAGTGTTTTTGTAATCACAAATATTTGTATTTTAGATACATTCAGGTAAAACATGATTGATTATTGTCCAACATACAAAAAAGCTGTGCCACATGTTTGATTCACATTAATAATTACAGTGTATTTGTAGTCTTTGTCTCTTTGCCTTCCTCTCCTGCGTATCAAGGGGAGCTGTTCAAACTCAAAGCCTCCATGAAAAGTATGTGTAGCTTTTCCTGCGACCCAGGCCAGTTCCACCGGCTCTCCAAAGGTCCTGATGTGGTACTGCCGACAAGGCCTATCACTGGGCTCTGAAACATCACCACACAGGAGCAAAGGATCCGGGCCACTAGGTATTAGTGTTTGTAGGTTTCATATTCATTTAACCTTTATCACAGGTATAAAATACATTTTGCAAGAGAGATGTGTCCATTTCAATGTAAAGTGGATTGTGAAATATAACACTTCCAAGCTAGTACAAATCTGTTCTACAAGATTAGTTCAAACAAAACAATGAGTTGTTAAAATAATACCCAGGACCAGAGCCTACCTTTCATTTTGTGGTAGGTTCCCTGTACTGGGTCAACTGTCATCTCACAAGGCCACCACGGTCTTCGGTTGAACTTTGCCCATATAACTTCTCCCTCTAAAAACTTTACAGGTGGAAGGGACTTCTTCTTTGGGCTGTCCATCTGTTGATAGACACCAAATAAATCAATATTTAAATTACTTCAAGACATGTTTAAATAGGTTTAAATTCATGTTATATGCAGTACCAGTCAAATGTTTGGACACACCTACTCATTCAAGGGTTTTTCTTTATTTTACTATTTTCTAGAATAGTGAAGACATCAAAACTATGAAATAACACATATGGAATCGTGTAGCAACCAAAAAAGTGTTAAACAAATGAAAATGTATTTTATATTTAAGATTCTTCAAAGTAGCCACCCTTTGACTTGATGACAGCTTTGCACACTCTTGGCATTCTCTCAACCAGCTTCATGAGATAGTCACCTTGAATGCATTTCAATTAACAGGTGTGCCTTGTTAAACGTTAATTTGTGCAATTTCTTTCCATCTTAATGCTTTAGAGCCAATCAGTTGTGATGTGACAAGGTAGGGGGTATACAGAAGATAGCCATATTTGGTAAAAGACCAAGTCCATATTATGGCAAGAACAGCTCAAATAAGCAAAGAGAAACAACAGTCCAACATTACTTTAAGACATGAAGGTCAGTCAATACGGAACATTTCAAGAACTTTGAAAGTTCCTTCAAGTGCAGTCGCAAAAACCATCAAGCGCTATGATGAAACTGGCTCTCATGAACACCGCCACAGGAAAGGAAGACCCAGAGTTACCTCTGCTGCAGAGGATAAGTTAATTATAGTTACCAGCCTCAGAAATAGCAGCCCAAATAAATGCTTTACAGAGTTCAAGTAACAGACACATCTCAACATCAACTGTTCAGAGGAGACTACGTGAATCAGGCCTTCGTGGTTGAATTGCTGCAAAGAAACCACTACTAAAGGACACCAATTAGAAGAAGAGACTTGCTTGGGCCAAGAAACACGAGCAATGGACATTAGACCTTTGGATATCTGTCCAACGTCTAAATTTCAGATTTTTGTTTCCAACCGCTCTGTCTTTGTGAGATGCAGAGTAGGTGAACGGATGATCTCTGCATGTGTGGTTCCAACCGTGAAGCATGGTGTGGGGGTGCATTTCTGGTGACACTGTCAGTGATATATTTAGAATTCAAGGCACACTTAACCAGCATGGCTACCACAGCATTCTGCAGCGATATGCCATCCCATCTGGTTTGAGCTTAGTGGGACTATCATTTGTTTTTCAACAGGACAATGACCCAACACACCTCCAGGCTGTGTAAGGGCTATTTGACCAAGAAGGAGATTGATGGAGTGCTGCATCAGATGACCTGGCCTCCACAATCACCCGACTTCAACCCAATTGAGATGGTTTGGGATGAGTTGGACTACAGAGTGAAGGAAAAGCAAGTGCTCAGCATATGTGGGAACTCCTTCAAGACTGTTGGAAAAGTATTCCAGGTGACTACCTCATGAAGCTGGTTGAGAAAATGCCAAGAGCATGCAAGGCTGTCATCAAGGCAAAAGATGGCTACTTTGAGGAATCTAAAATATAAAGTATATTTTGATTTGTTTAACACTTTTTTTGTTACTACATTATTCCATTTGTGTTATTTCATATTTTTGATGTCTTCACTATTATTCTACAATGTAGAAAATAGTAAAAAATACAGAAAAACCCTTGAATGAGTAGGCGTGTCTAAACTTTTGACTGGTAATGGAACTAAAAAAAAGTATTATATCAGAATTTACATGCCAATTTAAATACGCAAATGTAAACATATACAAGCATTCCAATATTTTCCAAGACTATACGGTTGCTGAGTTGCCAGGACCAAGGTCCTGGTAAATTAGGTTAGGTAAAGTTAAATCCCTGCAACACTATCCTAATTTTCACCAGATGCAAGATAGTGCAAATCCACATTATATTACCAACTATCTTTTAAACACTACAATTAATATATCAGCTCTGTGCACACTCTCTGGCCTAGATGTCAGTCAACCTTACTAAACTTGTATCAACGGATCATGCATAACATCCCAGCCACTAAACAAAGCTCTGGATATGGCCTGACTAATGACTTTTCTCTGTGCAGGTGTTTTATTAATTTCAAACGGTACAACTATTGATTGTAATTCACCATATGATATGCTGAAATTACATGGATCATCTCCAGCTAAGAGGATCTTATCTATTATAGAGGAAGTGACCTCCCTTGACCTTTCTTGCTAATTAGTTAGGATTTAGGCCTCTCACTACTTTTCATTGACATTTCACATATAATCAAAACCAATAAGCTTGACAATTTATGTTGCACAGTAAAACAGGTGATCTGGACTGAAAAGGAAGTACCCAGGCCAGAACTGTGACATGTTACAGGATTAAATATGAGGGCTGTTGGGTACTGCATGATGTTGCTGTCAATAGCCATGTTATGTAAAAGGTTCATAACAGTAGTAGGACTTGCCATTGAAGGCCCAGAGGGGCTATTCCCAAGAGAGAGCGGCTCACAGTTACTCCCCCAGTCCTTGTCTGAACCTTCATGTGCCGTTAATGGGGGGACACTAGGGGACTGCAAGCCTTTACCCACAGATAGCCCTGGCTTCAGTAATTGCTTTACCTTCAAGTTTAAAAATTCAGGAAGTGGTTCAGGTGACTTTCCAACTTTTCTCTGTCTGTCTGTCAGAGGTAAAGCTGTATCCTCATCATCCTCTTCATCATCATCATCAAACAAAGTGGACTCAAAGTGCAGGCAGCCATTCGCAAAAGGGCTATTGCTATCCAGTGAAAAGTCTGGACTAGGTGGGTCAGAGATGCAACAGTCACTCTTCTTCTCCACACTAGGATTAGTCTTACTGGTGTCTGTGTCTCTCCTGCCTGGCTGGGGAGCTGTGAGGGCCAAGGAATTCCCAAAGTCAGTTTTCCCAACAGCATTCCGGGTGTGCGAGACCTCCCTCTCCCCCTCTCCAAGCTGTACCAGGTCCGGGTGGCTGACCATGGTGGTCAGGTGCTGTAGCCTTCTCAGAGGACTGTAGGAAGAGGATAGGTCCTTGGGCATGAACCCATAGGTGGATGGAGGTTTGAGGGCAGGGGCGGTGGACATCTGCATGGCACGTGGAGGGTCTAGTCTAGAATTGGGGTTATTGTGCTTTGAGGAGGGAGAGAAGGGGTCATTGGGGGCAGAGGTCAATGTTGGGTCAGTGTGACAGGCCTGAGCATTGCTGATAGGCAGTTCATAGGGCCGACTCATCCTGGCAAGGCTCCATCCTAAACATAAATAACAGAAATTGGCAAAAAAAAAAAAAAAAAAAAAAGTGATAACTTTAATTGCATGGATTTGCAATTATTGATCACATACAATTTGTTTTACTGTTCGTTGTTAGCTATTATAGAAAGTGGCAAAAATGGGGATGGTAATGGTATATTATTGAAAAGTTATAAAAAAAGTTATAAAAAAAACAATAGTGTTGTAAAATTAGGAAAGTTTTAAATTACTGAGTTTCGTTATATATAAAAGTGTGAGATGGTTATCTTGCTCCACCTAAAAAAAATAGAAAATAAAGTATTAAGCAACAGTGTCATCATCATTCCACTCCTCGCTACACCGCCAAGAACGTGAATTGTGGCAACCTATTGCGCGTTTGGCAGGCCGCTGGTCATGTTAAAATTAGACCAGAGTACCTGTAATGACACGCTGTCCTGCCCAGCGACAACGAAGGGTTAAGTTGATTTCAAAAGGCTGATGAAGAAATCGCGAAACCAAGAATAAAATGGACAGCTCTTGACAGCGCCTGTGCATCAACTCTGTGTGCCATGGCTCACGAGGCACCACAGAGATATAGGTTCAGTGCATAGCTGGCACGCGAACATACAGTATCGACACACAAGTTCACACTGCCACACATACGTACAGACTTCCACCGACAGATGTATACTGTACACAATGACGGAATGTTTAAACAAATAAAAACGCGTATGACAATGATATGCCGCAAGAATCTTACCATTTAAATGTCGGTCACCGCAAAAACAACTGTCAACCCTTTCATTTCTATCATTAAATATGCTATTTTCGAATTTTGTGAAAGCGGATGAGGAGAATCCCAGCAGCAGCAATACTAGGCCAGGATCCTGTGGACATATAGTCTACTTGCGATAGCTCTTACACCACCAGCGGCCCCTTCAAACGATAAATATATGCATGCATTTCACTTACTGAGAGAACCACCCATTTACAGCGACATATGCTATAAGTTTCTAATTCCTTGTTACCTCATATTCAATGCATTATTAAATTATGACTAATTCCTAGCTGTCGACCTGCCCCTTGCAGCCCCTGCCTGCCCGTGTCTGTGTGAGAGCGGACCAATCGGCACTGCCTCCCAACCCCCAGTTTGGAGTATTGCTGAGGCTTTGAGTTCCACCAAAAATCAAAAAATATGTAGGGTTGAAAAAATACGGGCATATTCCGCTCTACTGGTTTTTAATTATTACATACATTTTCAATGACTGTCATTCACATTAATCACTATGACATGTCTGTCATTTGCTCAATCTGTACCAACAATGGCATCATATCATACCCCATATGGACATCCCATGCGCTTTTAAATTATGGGATTAGAATGTTTTCATGACTGTTTTCATGTTTTCATTCTAATATAGGCTACCCAGAAAACAGATGGCTTCCTTGTCTTTGGACGAGTTGCAAAACCTTTTCTCTGCTCACCCGGTCCTTCAAAATGGAGTCGGTTCACAAAAAACAGGCCACAAAGTGTTAATATGCTCGCTATGAAGTTCACATCAAAGCGAAAAAGATTGAACCGCAATTACGCACACATTTCCAATCCATCCAAAACATTCCAAAGCCCCAATGCAAAGCTGCATTCATTCATTAAACACCATTGAATAAACCACTTTCACAATAATATTTAGTGTATATCATATGTCAGGTTACAGAAGAAAGGTTCACGACGGGAAAATGTAACTGGTGTGTGTAGTAGGGGGACAGTGTGGCATAATTCGCAGGCATTTCCATAGACTCCATCATGCCCTGAACGTCAAAAGAGAGTTTGAATCTCATATTGTCTTATTTGTGTGGATTGTTGCAAAGGAAATTATATTGGTAGAGACCGTGGATAGGGGGTGGAGTGGAGTCGTCCTAGATAAATGCACAACCATTAAATATGCATAGATGTTAATCAAATAACAGTTCTGTATTTCGAGAAGGCAAGCTATGTCTTCACACTCTCCATAAAATTTATATGCGGTATTTTTGATCGAGGGGAAAATCTAAAGCCTACGGAAGAACTGCGCTGTCTGCTCAGCCTCGCTCGCATGAGCCTGGTGGGAGAGAGGGCCTGCAGTGTACGGCGATGGGCACACACACAGTCAAAATAGCGCCCCGACAGATCAAACACGTTCATGCGTCTACAAGCCCTACTAAACGCGTCTTTCTTTCCTTTTTAGACTGCACTGTAACGAGAGAAAAATATATAACATGATGTAAAGCCTATCTATTTACATATCCGTCAAGAAATCGACTTAAAGTAAACTCTTACATCATCATCTCGTTGTGAGCCGTGTGTTCCTCTGTGCCGTGCTGTCTCTGTCTCTGTGTCTGTGCAGTTCGTAATGTCGGCAAAGTCAGTCATAGCAGAAGACAATGGTGGTTTGAGACAGGAGCACATGAGTTTCTGATGAAGTTAGTCAGGTTTAAGTAAGCCTTTTTATGTACCACTCTATTCTTATCTTATTTTACACCACATGCTGCCATAACTGATTTATACACCTGTGCTCCTCCACCTCTACCCAAGCTGTTTTCACTCTTCACCTGTACAATGTGGACTCTTACAAGTATCTTATCTGTAAACGAGTCCATCATGCCTTTTTGTGGGAGAGTGATTGACAGGCCTATTCTAAAGTCTGTCACTGCCCATTAGCCTACTTACTCACAGTTCGAAGTTGTCACTTATGTTAATGAACTGTCCTCTTTGAGTCCATGACACGACTATAATGTAATTCAGTCATATGTCAGTCTTCATACTCATGCTTTATTTGGTAACCCTTTACTAAAACTCTCTGTCATAAGGGCTACATAACACTGTTAAGCCTATAAAACTTTTAACACTGCCGTATGTTATTAACAGTAAGCTTTTGAAGTCAGTTTATAACCACCCTTAGCAGTGTTGTAAGAAAGCGGAAGTTACCGGTTTTCAGGGATACAGTATTACAAACCTAACCAGCGTTTCCCCTGAAAAAGGGAAGTGGGGACTCCGCTCCGGCGTATTTCTACGCCTGCTACATTAGTTTAGCTTGTATGACTTATGATGACATATGCCACAATGAAGTAATTGGCTAGGTTTAAAATAGCAGCCAGACACAGCCAGAAAAGGACTGGCCACCCCTCATAGCCTGGTTCCTCTCTAGGTTTCTTCCTAGGTTCTGGCCTTTCTAGGGAGTTTTTCCTAGCCACCGTGCTTCTACACCTACATTGCTTTTTGATTGGGGTTTTAGGCTGGGTTTCTGTACAGCACTTTGTGACATCAGCTGATGTAAGAAGGGCTTTATAAATACATTTGATTGAATTAACAGTGTCATGATGACAGTGCAAAGTCTGCTGTCACAAGCGCACACCAACAGTCATGACTGTTAATGACATATGTAATGTCATTTTTATAACAGTGTTATATGTAGTATAAAGTGTAACTCTTTGTTCAATACACTACTAAACGTATTGAAAACTGTAATTGGCCCATTGATAATTCGAGGTCAGTGGGTCAATCAGATCTAACCCTACATGTCATCTAATCCCACAGCTATTGGTGGTGGTGAATACAAAACCCTGAAAAGTAAACAACTAAGTCATGATGCATTGATTATACATAATACGACCTCATGATTGCGTGAGTGTAATAGTGTAACTGCAAATTAGAGCTTTTTACAGCAGTTACTGGTTAATTTAGGTTTTGTGCTCTGAGGATGGTGACAGTCACCTCTTAAAATCCGCTGTGACACTGTCACCTTAATGATGATGCCACACTCCTCCCTGCTCTCCATCACCTTCCCAACCTGCTTATGAGTTATGACTCATCTGGCAAAGAAACAGAAACTGTTCTTATTACAAGTAAATGACATACCTCAGAGGAGTAACAGTTTCTATTTCTGTCATCTGTCACATTGCTACCAGTGTCTTTGAACAAAACAATCTCTCCTTCTCCTCCATAAGAATCAGTGCTTCATCTGAGCCATTGGAGAGTAACACAATAAAATGTTCTTTAAGCAGACTTTTATTCAGGTGGGGAAGGAAGAGGGCAGAACCACCTGTACCGTAACATGTTGTTGTGTGTAAACAACTGTGCATGCATTGCGTTATTATTGTTGTCTATTTGTGCGGTGGATGCAGCAGTTTGTTACAGCCCTGATTGGTTTACTCACAGGCTCGTGCCAGGCTCCGTTGTTCCTGTGGAAGCCAGAGAGAAAGGGAAGAAGGGAGGACGTATGGAGGTTGTTTCCTGCGGCCTTGGGTACAGGAACTAGGCCGCCGCTTAGTTAGTGGCGCGCCATTTCTTCCCCCTTCCACCTGCAGCATTATGTATGAGACATGAGCCCGTTGGCTCAGAGGACATGCAGCTGTACTTATGAACTTCAGTACTTATAAACATTAGAATCACGAAGGCCCTATAACTCCTAGTCTTAATTATTTAAACATCCAGCGCAATAGAATACATTTTAGATAAGATCCTTTAAATAAGTTTTTGCACTTTAATCATAAGTTGTTTGGTTACATAGAAAGCACTATACCTTTTCTGTATAACATATATCTATTAAATGACACTATTATAGTGAGATTTCTACTATATTGACAAAATACAACCTCTCTCATGCACCTCAAAGAAGAAGTAGACACTAGAAGTAGAAGAAGTAGAAGAGCGGACATACTGCACTTGTATGGCGTTTGTATGGCCTATCAGGTCACTAAAAATGTATTTAATTCAAGTTTGGAGGCCAAATGTCCAAGACATTCAGATCTGATCTAATGAGGCCTACTGGGCCTGCGGCCAACAGGCTCCACTGCACTACTCCCTCCTTACTCCACCTAGTGGTCAAATATAAGCTTGACCTCTGCCACCCAAAGCTCAAAAGCGACCGTTATTGTTTCAGTAGGCCCTATTATGCCCTATAAGGGATGAATAGATATGGCTTTGTTCTCTAAAAACAAAAACATTCAATATGATATTATCACATAAGTATATGGAATGTAAAGATAATTAGAGGTAATAGTAAATGTTTACACATTTAAAAATGTTATTTCCAACATCGTCGATCTACAGCAGAAGTATTTTGAATATTGGGTCCTCGCTGAACAATGTTAATAAAAAAGGAATACAATACATACATATGCCTACTGTACAAATAAAACTTTTAATTCAACCTGTAGTGGCATAATTCTACCACCAAGGGGCAGCACAACACATGGTAAAGGTGGAGGACAATGTCCCATCTGCTGCGTTTTGCTCATACCAGTCCAGTGATATGAAGGACAAGACATTATGATGAAACATGAATGAAATAAACACAAGTTATTTCAAACCTCAACTATCTACACTTGGAATTGATCTCATTGGCAAATATACATAATATATACTTGAACCTTTAGACCCTTTTGCTATAAAAACATCTGTATACAGCATATGCATGTATATTTACATTTACATTTAAGTCATTTAGCAGACGCTCTTATCCAGAGCGACTTGTATATATTCATCATGGCAGCCTCCCTCCCTCTGCATCTATAGGGAAAGTGAAAGGGGGATACCTAGTCAGTTGTAAAACTGAAAGCATTCAACTGAAATGTGTCTTCCACATTTAACCCAACCCCTCTGAATCAGAGAGGTGCGGGGGGCTGCCTTAATCTTGTCAGCTCGGGGATTCAATCTCAACGCTCCTACCCGCCAGGTTAGATATCCCCTCTGTAAATTCTATATCCTTGCTGTAAATCACATTATACTCCAGAGTTTTATGTTTACTGTATTCATATTGTATTCTGTATGTTGACTATGTTGACTTTATGCCTGTATTCTGTCTGTACATTGTCTATTTCTGGCATCACCAATTCACTGAGTCAAATTCCAGGTATGTGTAAATGTACTTGGCAAATAAAGTGATTCTGATTCTGATTCTGAAAAACAATAAATCCATATGTTTACTCATGTAACAACACAGAAGTTGGTTTAACAAATATATGTCAGGTCAATATTGTAAAACAGAATGTGTTCTCAATGACTGACCTGGTTAAATAAATACATATTTTAAATTCCTTTCATTTGAAGGCCCCATATTGAAATCAGATATGTGTAATACCTGTGTCGTGTATTATGTTTTATTTTTTATTTTATTTCACCTTTATTTAACCAGGTAGGCTAGTTGAGAACAAGTTCTCATTTGCAACTGCGACCTGGCCAAGATAAAGCATAGCAATTCGACACATACAACAACACAGAGTTACACATGGAATAAACAAAACATACACACAGTAGAGAAATAAGTCTATATACAATGTGAGCAAATGAGGTGAGATAAGGGAGGTAAAGGCAAAAAAAAGGCCATGGTGGCGAGTTAAATACAATATAGCAAGTAAAACACTGGAATGGTAGATTTGCAGTGGAAGAATGTGCAAAGTAGAAATATAAATAATGGGGTGCTAAGGAGCAAAGGAGCTAAATAAATAAATAAATACAGTAGGGGAAGCGGTAGTTGTTTGGGCTAAATTATAGACAGGCTATGTACAGGTGCAGTAATCTGTGAGCTGCTCTGACAGCTGGTGCTTAAAGCTAGTGAGGGAGATAAGTGTTTCCAGCTTCAGAGATTTTTGCAGTTCGTTCCAGTAATTGGCAGCAGAGAACTGGAAGGAAAGACGGCCAAAGGAGGAATTGGCTTTGGGGGTGACCAGTGAGATATACCTGCTGGAGAGCGTGCTACGAGTGGGTGCTGCTATGGTGACCAGTGAGCTGAGATAAGGCGGGGCTTTACCTAGCAGAGACTTGTAGATAACCTGTAGCCAGTGGGTTTGGCAACGAGTATGAAGTGAGGGCCAACCAACGAGAGTGTACAGGTCGCAATGGTGGGTAGTGTATGGAGCTTTGGTGACAAAACGGATGGCACTGTGATAGACTGCATCCAGTTTGTTGAGTAGAGTGTTGGACGCTATTTTATAGATGACATTTAATTTTGGATTGGAGATGCTTAATGTGAGTCTGGAAGGAGAGTTTACAGTCTAACCAGACACCTAGGTATTTGTAGTTGTCCACGTATTCTAAGTCAGAGCCGTCCAGAGTAGTGATGCTGGACGGGCGAGCAGGTGCGGGCAGTGATCGGTTGAATAGCATGCATTTAGTTTTACTTGCGTTTAAGAGCAGTTGGAGGCCACGGAAGGAGAGTTGTATGGCATTGAAGCTCGTCTGGAGGTTAGTTAACACAGTGTCCATAGAGGTGCCAGAAGTATACAGAATGGTGTCGTCTGCGTAGAGGTGTATCAGAGAATCACCAGCAGCAAGAGCAACATCATTGATGTATACAGAGAAGAGAGTCGGCCCGAGGATTGAACCCTGTGGCACCCCCATAGAGACTACCAGAGGTCCGGACAACAGGACCTCCGATTTGACACTCTATCAGAGAAGTAGTTGGTGTACTAATGTGTACTAATGCAATATATACCATTGTAAAAAATAATAACGCTTGTGTATTTGCCATGTAGATTGATTAGAAAAATAAATGATTGATCTCATACCAGGAATGATTTGAATAGGGCCCCAATGACTACATCAGTTCACAAACAACAGAAACATTATTTCCAACACGACAACATCTGAGTTTAAACTTTCATTAAGCACTGAATAGCAACTATAGCATTAAGCTTAGCATTGAATCACTAATGGGATGATGATTGGGTGTGTAGGCGTGCATATGTGTGTGCAAGCATCCATGCATGTGTGCATGTGAGTGAGTGTGTGTGGGGGGTGAGGTCGCTCGTGAATGAAGTTTTAGGCGTCTCTCTGTCACTATATCACAAAGGAACGTTTCTGGAGGCCAACGCTGTCCTCCTCTCCCTCCCGGAACCCACTGTGTGGAAGACTCTTCCTGTTGTTTTAAATTCCGCTCCACTCCCCCACTGCTTCCAACCCCGATGATTCACATCCCCAATCCCAGCTGTCAGCTGTCCGTGCTTTTGACAGCTCTCTTCTCCTCTTTCTACCCAACTATCTCTCTCTCTCTCTCTCTCTCTCTCTCTCTTCCTCCCTCTCTCACCCTTCACATCTCTCCACATAGAGAACCTTGATTTACAAAGGTAGTTTCATGTAAACTGGGATTGGATTTGATTACAGTTTTTCTCAATTGCTAAAACAATTTCTGAAACCTTGCTCCATTTCCTGAAAACATTAAACACAAAACCTCATCTTCAAGCACTATTTACATAACCTCTGACTCCTCTCGCAAAATGAAACATTCGCCTCAAAACAGTTTTACCTGTCTTCAAATTCAAACACTGCTCTCAAATCATAAACAAAGTGATCAAAATGATATACACTCTCAAGCAGTCAGTAAACAATACACCGAAAAATAGAAAACACATTGTTCAAAACATACAGTTCTCAGGGAGAAGTACATTTTTAAATCTAAAAAAATATTCATATTTTTCCGTCATTGTCTTTTGATGAACGAAAACATGTTCTATCATAGTAGCTCAAAATTGATCAGAAATTACTACTCTGCTTTGCTCTTTGCAATTTTGTTTTTTGTTCTTCCTCCTCCTTGTACCCCTATTTTTACAGTACTGTACCCTGCATCTCACAAACTTGTCCTCTGTGATATTGTAATTCTTGTTCTTAGTTGATATGAACTTGCAACCAGTCAAAATCTATTGAGCAGTCAGTACTGTTAATAAATGGAAAGCACAATGTTCAGGGCCATACAATTTGTCCATTGTACAGTATACAGCCTACAATGCACTGTACTACAGTATACAACACTAAAAGGGACAAAAATCAAAGGAGTAAACATGTGATCAATGTGCTTCTTCTTGTCTTTGGGCTGGGTCAAACCAGAGCACTTCGTCGACATCACAAGCAATATTGTCCCTCCTGAGGCAACGGGGGAAGAAGCCTCTTGTGTGCCGTATCCAGCCCTGACATGATTCCTCACCTATATCACCACAGGCTAAATCCATGGCTTGCAGCAGATTTACTCTGGTGTAGGGTTGTCTATCATACACTTTCCATCTCCAAGAGGAGAAAAACTCCTCAATCGGATTCAGGAAAGGTGAGTATGGAGGGAGGTACAAGTTCATAAACTGCCCATTGATGTTAAACCATTCCCTTACCTGAGCAGCTCGGTGGAAACTGACATTGTCCCACACCATCATATAGGTGGGAATGGGATTCTCATTTAGCTCTTGACCCTGCTGCTCTTGAACCTGCTGCTCAAATAAAATATCTCTTAGATTGGCAATAAATCTTAGAAGGTGCTCGGTGTTATATGGCCCGAGTGTAACATGGTGATGTAGAACACCATGGTTGCTGATAGCAGCACAGATTGTGACATTGTCACCTCGTTGACCAGGGACTTCAACAATGGCCCGCTGTCCAATCATGTTTCGGCCTCTCCTTCTCCTCTTTGTTAGATTGAAGCCTGCTTCATCGACAAAGATGAACTCATGGGGTCTGTCCAAGGATTCCAAGTCAAATATTGTCTGTGTAGAAATACAATATACTGTATGTAGGATTTTGTAAGTCGTACAGAGACGGTGCTATACTGTAGAGTACAATTAGGCTTCTGATTCACATACATTGTATGTACTGAAGAGTAATGTCATTCACATAGTATGTGTTAGTACTGTAGACAATCTGGATTACAGTAAATGTTTCTGAATGTACACTTACTTGCACATACTGAGCTCGCAGTTCTTTCACCCTTGGTGAGTTGCGCTCAAAAGGTACTCTGTATACTTGTTTCATTCGCATCCTGTTACGATGGAGGACACGGTCAATTGTGGAAATGCTCACACTGTCGATTCCCTGGAAGTGTGTGTTGTGTTGTATCACTCGTTCCTGGATTTCTCTGAGTCGTATTGCATTATCTTGAAGGACCATGCCAACTTTAACGGCCTCTTGCTCCCGAGTGAATATAGCTGTCCTTCCACCTGCATGTGGCAGCCTTGCAATTCTACAAAAAGTAGTTGTGCAGTTACAAAACATATTCATGCAGTACAATACATACAGTGGTTAACTTTACAAATGTCTATTGAAACAGCTGCATATAGTGTAGTACAGTAAATTTGCAATTACAAAAATACAGTAGTATACTGTACCTGTTCTCTTCTCTGAATGTCCTTACTATGGTGGACACAGAAAATCGGCTCAAATTGGGTTGCACTCTAAGTCCTGCTTCCCTCATTGTCAGTCCATGGACAAGAACATGGTCTTTAACTGTTGCTCGAATTTCATCAGATATTTCCACTCTTTGTCTTCCTCTTCGTCCTCCTCTTCCTCTCCCTCCTCCTCGTCGCCCACCTCGCATAATCACTCGTCCTCGTCCTCTCACATTGTTTCTTCTATCCATTCTCAGACTTTCTCCTTCCCACCTTCAACAACCTGTTTGCTCTCTGAACTGGCTTATATTGGTTGTGTCGCATCATTTGAAACTTGTTAAATACATTTTGAGTGGTTGTGTTCAATCAATGACATGTGTTCTCTATTTTTATTTGATTGTTGCCACTTGTGTTTACCAGTATGGATGACATGTGCATTAGAGTGCAGAATGTGTTTTGAGAATGAGAATGTGTTTAGAGTTTTGCTGAAAAGTCTAAGTGAGATCTGCATATTGTGTTTTACCATGTGAAATGGTTTAAGGTATTGACATTAGACTGCATAATTAGCTAAATGAGTCCAGGCAACTGAGAACTTTGTTCAGCCAATGGGTTTTAGTGTTTTAGCAATTGAGAAAAACTGTAATTAGGATCCCCGTTACCCGACGCCAATGGCGACAGCTAGTCTTCCTGGGGTTCGACACATAACGAAATATACATTACAGACAAAATACTTTACAATTTACATTCATTTAAAAACATTAACATGTAGTGTGTGTGGGTGTGTGTGTGTGTGTGTGCATCTATCAGTTACACAGACATGTCAGTACATACACACAACAAGTAGGTCACATGGGGAGAGGCATTGTGCTGTGAGGTGTTGATTTATTAGTTTTTTGAAAGCAGGTTTGCTGTTCACTTGTGCTATGTAAGATTGAAGGGAGTTCCATGCACTCATGGCTCTGTATAAAACGATACATTTCCTTGCATTTGTTCTGGACCTGGGGACTGTTTTGAGTGCATCATGTTGAACTCATAGAGAACATGGTGAATGAAAGGAACCCTGGACCCTCTCCCATCAAATCTGTTGACAGGACTCAAGTAATGAACCTCCGCTCCGTTCATTCCAACATATCCCAATAGGCAGAGTAGTACGCACGCACAGCTGATAAATAAACTGTCATGTGTGGAACGACAGCTTGTTGTGCCAATCTCTTCTCTACAATAGGCCAACTTTGTGAGCCAATTAGGGTAAGCTCTGTCTGTATTTGTAATAGACATGCGGATAAGCCATGTTGGAATTCTTGAAGAGTTATGCTGATCAATCAATTAATGTTATCAAGATTGCTTTTAGCTTTCTCCTGTAGGTACGTGAATTCACCATGAAGGGGAGGTAAGGGCATCTCTCATACAGTAGCTGTGTTTACAAAATGACAAGCACTATTTATGGGGATGACAGAGGGGAATCTGAGCACTCCATCAAATTCCATTAGTACTGTATATTCAAAATGCAGATGCATAAAGCATAGCGTCTTTTTTGTATGTGCATTTTAAACATTGGCAACAGACTGGGATGGGCAGGGCACATCAACCCACTTATGTAATGAAGCATTAGAACAAGAAGGGTGTTGATATTCCATTGTTATTTTCTCAGAATCGTTAAATGAAATATATAAATCAGCGTCTTTTGGATTTTGCATTCTTATGTTTAAATATCAGCAAAAAGTTAGAAGCAGTAACAACACCCTCGGCTGAATAACTAGCCAGAAATGATTTTAAAGTCTGCCATCCTCTCTGCCCTTCTCAGAGCTCTTCACTCTCTTCCATACACATGCATTGAGCCTATCGCTAACTTGAGTCAAGGCGCCAAAAAACACATTGTTTGATGTGAGTGTCCGGATGAATCCGCCCTCGCTGCTTCCACACCAAATATCTCAGGAGACCATTAAAAAATGTCACTTCAATTAGTCTTTTCTCTCTAACCCAAAGCTTGGGCCCTTCCACACACCCATACACATACACTCACACATGAAAATAAAGTGAAAAGAAGAGGAAGTCTTGAGGGGCTTTGAAAAGCACGATTGGGAGAAGCCTCTTGTGCCGGGAGAAAGGGAAGATGTGAATAACAAGCATTGGGAAACAGCAGCTAACACAAAGTGGACTGGAGTAGCCATTCTCTCTGCCCGGGTTGAGTCTCCTCAAGGGGGGGCCGGGGTCTTCAGGAGCCCGAGACCTGCGCTTAATGAGAAATTCCTGGGGATTTAGAGGGGAGCAGAGGTCTTCATTTTCTCACTGCGCCCACGGCTCCCCAATACCGGGAGGTGCGGGCTCCTTTTGAACAGCTCATTCAGAGAGCTGGGGGCCTGCTGGATTATGCATATGAGCTGTGTCTCATAGGGCCACAGCCTGCCACCTCGCTGAAGGAGCCTACATAGGGCAGGGGTGCGGGGGGATGGGGGGGCTGGCGGGGGGATGGGGGGGCTGGCGGGAGGGGAGCTAATTCTCTGAGTGTCTAATTAAAAGAATAAGCAGGCTGAGATGAGAGTGCTTGATACTGCAGCTGCCTGCGTTGTGATGGTGAGTGCCCAGTGCTGGCCCTGGGGGCCCCTAACTGAGAGGCCCCTATAGCTGGCCCCCCGAACCAGCAGGCTGGACATTGTGCCGGAGCTTTGCTGTCGGCCGACTCGTACCGATCACAAACAAACCCCACTGGGCAGCTGACGGCTGCATGGTCGGGCCTGTATCTGGAGACGTTGTTCCCCCAGGACCCTGCTTCTCAGGATCCCAGAGAGAGTGCCGGTGCTGGCCCGCATGGTGCTAGTCCAGTCAAAACAACCAGAACCAGAGCACAAAGCACGACGAGGAGCTACGCCAGAAAAATTTGCTCCAGTTCTGCACCGTGGACAGTGATGCCTCTGAATGAACAGTAGAGAGTTTAGCTTTGGGTGTTTTCACATCGATCAGGCACAAAAAGAGAGTTGATAAGATGTTGAAAATCAAACCTCTATGTTAAAAATGTTAGAATACAATATTTTCTGCTTATATAGTTGTCCCAATGACATTTATGTTAACATTTGTACTTAGTCTAGAATAAGATAGGCCAAATCTTCTCTCACTGTGACCCCTAAATGTCCTTTATATGGCCTCACACATAAACTCAGTCACCTGATCCTTTATTCATATCATCCTTTATAAACTTTTTAACATTTTTTAAAGTATAATAATATACGATTTTTTTACCTGTAGCCATGGAATGTACAATTTAGGGATTTTCCTGAATTGTCTGGAATTGAATTGGAATTGACCCCAACTCTGATAAGCATCATAATCTCTCTGAAGTAAACTGTCTGTCTGGCGTGGGTGAAGGTGGACATCTTTAGCAGACACTCTTTTCCCCTTCTGTCTCCTCAGTGACCAGAACAAAAGCGTATGGTGGGTCGTTTAACCAGCGTGTCTCTGAGACCAAGGTGTCAGCCTTCAACGAGTCTATTACCACCCTCACCAAAACAAAAGAACCAAATCGCAATCTGGACTGGAGCCAGACAAAGTCACAGATACAGACCGAGCACTATTCTCTCTCTCTGTTAAAACGATAAACATCCTATTTCTTTACAGGGTACGTTTTACCATTGGGTACAAATAAAAAGATTTGCACTAAGAGGTCGTTCTTCTAGAAACACGTAGTCCAATTAATTAGTTTATTAAGGAGAGAGAAAAAAGTTTTTCGCCTCCTTTCGCTTGTTTCCAGACAGGTTTAATGTGCATTTAGTCCTGGACAATGGCCGGCCCATTCATATGCAAAGGCAAGGTATATGGAGCGAGCCAATTTTGCGGCCAATGACTCAGACTCTGATTGAGGGGCACTGGGGCATGACAGTGTCCCAAACCAACCCCACCCGCATCCTCCTTCAGCCCGTTGTGGTCATCCCCCACCCCCTGACCACCCCAAAAAACCAGAAGCTCTGCACAGAGGGGTGCGGGGGGACAAAGCCTGCAGCCGTGAAAAGGTCCTAGTAAAAGACTGGCGCTGGCCTTTCATTGAGATGTCATTCTGCATCGTAGCACCCTGAGATGAGCTCTGTCATAGCCAGAGATGCACTTATAGTAGGCAGTCTTGATTGGGGGCTGGTATATAAGGGAGGGGGGGGGGGGGTGATGACCTAATGCTAACCAAACCCCTCTCTATTCTTCCCTCTGGCTCTGCTAAAGAGGCCTGACTGACACTCCCACCGCCTCTAAATACGATCCCTGGAGTGCCATGGTTACAGAGACACCAGGTCCAAGTGTGGGGAGAGGAGGAGAAGAAGAGACAGATCTTATAGGCTAGCTACCATACAGAGCCTTTCTCTTTCTCTTTATTCATGTGTGTTTCCAATAACATACTGTATACAGACTCAGCACATGGGAACATACTTGGGAGAGAAGCAAAACAATATTGCAAGATCTTATCTATTGATACTCTTATTTTAGAGGTCTAGTCTATCTCCTGAACATACAGAAATGCCAAGACAAAAGTAACGTTAAGTCATCAGGATGTATATTCTTTGGCTCAGGAGTAATAAGGACTGGTCTGAGAGAATTCTGAAATATTCAAACCATATTTAAGGTTTCAGAAGATGGATTAGAGTGCAAAAGTTCAGGGTTTAGGGTTAATCCAGGACCATAGTCTGGCTGTGCAGCCTGGTCTCATAAATTATACGTAACATAGAAAACAAAACATCCGGGAAACTAAATGTATTATGACATGTTACATTTGGTATGGTTACATAAGACAGAAGATCTTATGGTAAAAATTACTTATAATGCGAACATCTAGCAACCCAAAGGTTGCGTGTTCAAATCTCATCATGGACAACTTTAGCATTTTAGCTAATTAGCAACTTTGCAACTACTTACAACTTTTTAACAACTTTGCACCTACTTAGCATGTTAGCTAACCCTTCCCCTAACCCTAACCTTAACCATTCAACCTAACTCCTCACCCTAACCTTAACCCTAACCTTAACTTTAACTTGAACCCCTAACCCTAACCCCTAGCCTGACTAACGTTAGCCACCAGGCTAACGTTAGCAGTAGCCACCTAGCCACCTAGCTAACATTAGCCACAAGAAATTGCAATTTGTAACATATCATACAAATTTTAATTCGTAACATATAATTCGAAATGGATGATTGACATCCACAAACTAATACATACCATACCAAACGTAACATATCATACTAATTTGAGTATCCCGGATTTTTGTTGACTATGTTATGTCTACCACTGAGTCCAGGTTGGGCTGCTGCAGGGTTAAATCTTCATCATGGTTGTCAAAATTGATTGACATGTAACGCTTGAAAGAACGTCTGTCAGACCCCAGACAATTGAACTTGCTGGACTGTGACGGGAGGGCAGCAGTGTGTGTGTGTGTGTGTGTGTGTATGTGTATGTGTATGTGTATGTGTGTGTGTGTGTGTGTGTGTGTGTGTGTGTGTGTGTGTGTGTGTGTGTGTGTGTGTGTGTGTGTGTGTGTGTGTGTGACCGAGAGAGAGGGCATGAGAGAGAAAGATACATGTCAAAATCCCACATCTATCAGGACAATAAGGCTGGCTGGGAATAGAATGTGGGAGAGACAGAGACGGAGACAGACAAAGAGATAGTGTGGGAGATGGAGACAGAGAGAAAGAGAGAGATAATTAAAGAAAAACAGGGACACAGGATTGGATGAAAATCCTAGTGACAGAGAAAGTATCAGAGGTAGAGAAAGACATTGAGTTTACAGAACATTAAGAACATCTTCCAAATATTGAGTTGCACCTCCCCTCCCCTTTTCCCGTCCGAACAGCCTCAATTCATCAGTGACATGGACTCTACAAGGTGTAGAAAGCATTCCACAGGGATGCTGGCCATGTTGACTCCAATGCTTACCACAATTGTGTCAAGTTGTCTGGATGTCCTTTGGGTGGTGGACCACAATCCATATCTCAATTGTCTTAAGGCTTAAAAATATTTTTTTAACCTGTCTCCTCCTCTTCATGTACACTGATTGAAGTGGATTTAACAAGGGACATGAATAAGCGATCATAGCTTTTACCTGGATTCACTTGGTCAGTCTACGTCATGGAAGGAGCAGGTGTTCTTAATGTTTTCTACACTCAGTGTATAGAGAGAGACAAAGAGAAAGAGGATGTATTGCATTGGTTTCATGGAAATATCTGTATTTGTTTAATGTAAAGTGCAGCCTATGCATGCAAACGTGAGACTTTGAATAGCTTTGAAGTGAGCTGGTGCAGGATGGAAAGTCAGAGTAAGAGATTGACATGGCAGCATGTATTTGCATGGGGCCTCTGAGTTAGAGAGTAACAGGAGGAATGTGAAAGGAGAACAAATGTATCCAACATTGGATCAATGAATGTGGGATGCTGTGCTGACAACTTTTGCATGGGACTCATGTCAAGAGATCTCAGAGAGAGGAATGAAAGAAAAGATAGAAAATAGCAGAAATAGAGGACTGACAAGGTTAAATGACAGTGGACAGCTCACGTCCCTGGGCAGTATCGTGTTAAGGTTAGACACACACACACACACACACACACACACACACACACACACACACACACACACACACACACACACACACACACACACACACACACACACACACACACACACACACACACACACACACACACACACACACACACACAAACAAACCCATTGACACCTGAGATGAGGCTAAAATGAGCAGGGCTGAGCTGACCCCTAAACTCTGACCTTGGCCACAGCCGGTGGGAGGACTCTCCCTTCCTGTCCCTATATCCCACTGACAGTCCTGACCTACTGGAGCACCGTCCTTTTCTCCCTACGGGTTCACTATTACCTCCTATAAACACGTGCACACATACACACTAGCCTATCTCATCCCATCCTCCAGTCATAACCCATAAATCAATCATTCAAATGATATCAGTGGAGGATACACAGAGGAGGGAATGTAGGACCATCCTCAGTGAATTTCATAAAAATAAAAATAGTGAAACATTTAAAAAGTTATCCATTTAAGATAAAACAATACAACATATTGTATATTCACATCACCAAATAATTGATTAAAACACTGTTTTGCAAAGAAGGCCAACAGTAGCCTCAGCAGCACTCTGTAGGGTAGCACCATGGGGTAGCTGTAGGACAGCTAGCTTCCGTCTTCCTCTGGGTACAATGACTTCAATACAAAACCTAGGAGGCTCATGGTTCTCACCCCTTCCATAGACTTACACAGTAATTATGACAACTTCCCGAGGACATACTCCAACCTATCAGAGCTCTGACATGTTGTCCACCCAATCAAAAGATTATAGAATGGATCTAGTACTGAAAGCAAAAGATACAGCTAGCTAGAACTGCAACCCATAAAATGTAGTCAGTAGTTGACTCAAAGAGAGAGAAAGAAAATAGTTTTTAACAAATTAATTTCTTCAAAAATTAAGAGAGAGAAAGAGATAGCTATATTTAGGATTTTTTTTTCAATTTCACTTTCACTTACTTAGGTAGTAAATGCAGCTAACTAGTTTAGCCTACTCAAACACCTGGCTCAAACAGAGGGATGCTATGTTAGCTAGCTGGCTATGACTATCCAAGACTGGAACTCATTCAATACAAGGTAAGCTTTTGGTTTGGATATGTATTGCCACTGGGGCCAGCCGGTGTAACTGCTAAACCGCTTACTGATTATACACTGTACTGCATGATTGTAGCGGGTTTACTAATGCATTCGTTTTATTAGCTATGTTGACTATGACGTTACTTTAGATAATATGGTGACAATGATGTAGGCTGTGTGTAGCGGTTATGATATGAAGGTTTGGCTTGGAAAGGTTTTTCCGCCTGGTCACAGACAGCTGATGTGTTGTGCATTGAAGTCCACACGCGAAGGGAAAAGGTGAGAGCAGGAGAGCGCATAGATCCGAGAAGGAATACAACAAGCTGTTTGTATGTGGCTATGAAAGTGAACTGTTTGTGTGTGATCAGCGGTGTATGCATTCCGCCAATTCTGTTGAAAAACGTTTCTTAAACGGAAGCAAACGGAATGATTCGGGGATAAACATACCTGAATTTATCCAATAGAAACCCATGTTTGCAGCTGTTGAACTAATGATTACACCTTAGATCAGCTAGATGCAGGCAAGAGTGTGCAAGGCTGTATTAAATGTGTCACTGTCCATGTCACCTCAAATCTTTCTTTCAACCTGTGTGCACCTACATTGTAAACTTTCATTCACAGGCTAGGTTGTAGCAACCTCATGATGGGTATAGGGAAAATTTGAGTATCATGTAGTAGCCTAAACCTATCGCTGTTACATTGAACTAGGTGAATGGAATATGAATGACAGTTATCCAATAGGCTGTAATATAAATAAGGCCATGCTCATCACATTTCTTTGTATCCTCCCTCATCTTAAACGGCACCGACCGCCACTGAATTCTACTCATACTGGAATCAATAACCTATCCCTCCTACTCCTTATGAACCACTACTCATAAGCATTGGGGCGGTAGGGTAGCCTAGTGGTTAGAGCGTTGGACTAGTACCTGAAAGGTTGCAAGTTCAAATCCCTGAGCTGACAAGGCACAAATCTGTCATTCTGCCACTGACCAGGCAGTTAACCTGCTGTTCCTAGGCTGTCATTGAAAATAAGAATTTGTTCTTAACTGACTTGCCTAGTTAAACCAACACCTACTGAAATCCCCTGATCCAATCCCCATAGCAATCAACCCCTACTCCCTCTTACCCCTTCTTCTCCTCTACTCCTCTGACATCATTGATTAGAGCTCACGTGTTCATGCAAGGCTCAATGTCTCCATCAGTGACCAGGGGACGGTTGACTGAGCCCCAGCCTTTGTCTTCTGTTTGGGGTTTCCGTGGGGACAATCACTGGGCGTTTAACTACCCTCTTAGTCTGCTCTTTGTGCCGAGCCACCACACCGTTTCAAGACATCATTTGGAAACTGGAACAGCTCCTGGTACGAGACTCGGACTTGGGACCTGGCAGTTGCTGCTGATGGAGTTGTCTTACTCTTTTTGTTGTTGTAAGGAGACAAAAAGGGTTTTGGACAGAGAGCTGCAGAGAAAACAAAGTCTAGTGTCCTTCAAAGACAATGGAGTGCCGAAGTGTCAATGTGGCTGGGATTTTGTTTGTTAAATAAATGAACCAGACTGCCATTTGAGGAGTCAGGAGTACAAGATAAGCTCTCTTTAGTGTTGTTAACAAGGCCCATTTTTATTCCAGATGGTGGATGAGGGAGAACAAACATTCTTTAAGTGGTGAAAGTGTTTTTCATTGCCACACTGGTTTTTGAATCTTGGCACAATCAAACTTGTGGGAGGAAATTTCAAGAATATTTGAGAAAAAATTGGTCTCGTAAAGTTTTATAGTATATAAAAATTCTGCAGGCCCAGTTTTTACAGGCATAGTCTGCCTCTGTGAGCCTCCTTTGTGACACACATCTCTCTGTCTCACTCTCTCTCTCACATGCACGCATGCACGCACACACGTTCACACACACACTGGCAGAGAGAGAGAGTGGCTTGTGAGATATCCCAAAGCAATGTAATGAAAGCTAAACATCCCAAGCAACAAAACCTTGAAACGTGACATGTGGAACAACTTTGGTCTCGGGCGGTGTGACAGAAAAATGCCAAACTGTTCCCAGAATCCCGCGTTTAAAAATGGACAATGTATATTTGTGTCCTGTTGGTGGCTAGGCTTCTGGGATTGGCTTGTTTGTTTAAACTGGAGGCAGTAGTAATGTGGTGAACAGCAACCCAGGAGACTGGCCAGGAATGTGTCCCATAGCGCTCCTCAGGCCACATCAAAGCCTCCGTGCACATCTCCCTCCCGGCCCAGGACACTACCATTCGTCTCAGGAGTGTCACGCAACTCCTCTCTCCCTGTCCCCCTGTCTCCGTTTTCTCACTCCCTCCATCCCTCCACCCACGGAAAAGAAAGGGGGGCTTTTCTAGGCCCTCACCTCCCTCTCTCCTCCTCCTCAGGCCGTGACGCCTGCATGGGCCTGAACTAGAACAATGAGGGACAGTGTGGAGGGATCCAAGGAGCTTGCCTCTGGCTACCAACATCCTGGACTTCCTCCCCTCTCACCTTTTAATTGGTCAAACTGCCTGGTGCTGTGTGACGCCTGTGTTTTCCACCCAGTGGCGTTGGTTGCGCTAGGCTGGGGCCACTGAGCCTCCAGACAGTGGGGCTCCTGTACTGGCCTTATTGGGCTTTCCATGATGGAGCCTTGCTAGTTATTTACCTGTCTGTCTATGTATTATTGCTATTGTCAGTTATGGGTTCATATAAAAGTGTTAAGGGGGAAAAATATGAATTAGTCGTGTCGTTGTAAATGCTTGAGCAAGGTAATGGCTTGTCCAGCTTTCATCGGAAGACTTCACCTCCCAGCTCAGTCTGGAGTGGACACCTTATCTTCTCTCTCCATCTCTCTGCTCTCTCAGTCTTGAATGACTGGGTTTGTCAGGACGAGACAGACTTGAAGTCTCTCTGCTCACTCTCTCTTCCTCTCTCCTTCCATTTCTCTTTCAGTGTTTATGCATCTCCATGCTCCTCTCTTTCATTCTCTCTCGCCTTTCTCTTTCTATTTGTCATCTCTCTCTCTCTCTCTTACCCCCATGCTCTTCCAACCCTCTCCCTGCCCGTCCCCTCCTCCCTCTCTTGTGGAGTTGACCCATGGGGCTGTGTGGTCAGGCCGCTGAGCTCAGCTTGTCCCTGACAGCTTGACTCCCCCAGTCACGAGGCCTCTGGTCCAGGCTGTCTCTCCCCACAGCATCATCCTCAACCCTGGGAGATTGGCTGGGGGAGGTGGTTGGGTGACCTGTGTGTGTGTGTTTGAGTGTGTGTGTGTGTGTGTGACCTGGCTTGGTGTGTGAGGAGGGTTACTCTGCCGCCCCACGGACGGTCACGACAGCTGGGCCTTGTCTTAAGACAGGGAGGTTGAACAAACATGTGTCCCTGAGAGGAGGGACACGGACAGGGCTTTCTCTTTCTCAGAGAACTCAAACAAACATGTCTCCCTGAGAGGAGGTACACGGACAGGGCTTTCTCTTTCCCAGAGAACTCAAACAAACAAAGAAACAACCTGATCACACACACAATTGCTTGTGAACACACGCACACGCACACACACACACACACACACACACACACACACACACACACACACACACACACACACACACACACACACACACACACACACACACACACACACACACAGCTTACCTGTCCTTGTTTGACGTCTGTCTATTTTGTATTTGTATTTATTAGGATCACCTTCCTGAGGTCCGAATACATTAACCCTCCTGTTGTTTTCGTTTCATGTTAATTAATTCTGTGTTCCCGGAACTCCCTATTATAGTTCATTATGAATCCATAATAACACATATATTATCACCTAATGTTGTGTTAGATCTTTGTATCAACTTTTGTTCTTGTAAACATTACAAGTGAACAACAAGTTTTGAACTTCTATTTGCTATTTATGGCCTGTAGGCCTCATTGACCTGAGCTCATACAACTAGTTTTTGAGTAAAAAAAGCATAATGTATGGATTATTTTGACTGTAACAAATACTCAGATGAAACATATTGTGCTATTTATCACAGACTACTTTGTGTCAAAGTTTAACAGTTGTCTTTAACAGTTGTCTTTGCAAACGCGTCTCCCTCCAAGCTGGTTATGTTTATCACTATAGTTTCGATTGACTCTGTCAGGAACAGTTCGAAGCAGGATTTTATGTCATCAACCCAGGATATGGCGTATCTCGTTGGCCCTTGGGTCATCATGATAACATTTTCAGCCAACAGCCGACCTCTCCTATCAGGTGGGGATGAAGACCAGAACAAATTCCCATTCTTTGACCGGAATGTAACAACAACCTCAGCAGGGCCCTCTTCCTCATCACTGGGTTGTTCCACATCGGTTGTCTCTTGGTCTGAATCATATTCTGTGTTGTCTTCAACTTCTAACACTTTTTCCTCTAATGCATCTTCACTGTCAGTTTTCTGGCCTCTCTCCTCCTCACCAGGGTCATGATCAAAGATATGATCAAGAGCCTCACATACAGTATATCGTTTGGTCATCTCCCGGGTGGCGCCGTGGTCTAGGGCACTGCATCGCAGTGCTAGCTGCGCCACCAGAGTCTCTGGGTTCACGCCCAGGCTGGGCTGGGTTTGCGCCCAGGCAGCCGGCCGCAACCGGGAGATCCGTGGGGCGACGCACAATTGGCATAGCGTCGTCCGGGTTAGGGAGGGTTTGGCCGGTAGGGATATCCTTGTCTCAGTATGTGTCTCAGTATGTAAAAAAAAAAATAATAATAATTTTAACGATAAAAATATTAACAAAATAAATGTAATAAAATGTAGGCACTCTGCTGTAAGTCGCTCTGGATAAGAGCGTCTGCTCTTGGCCGGTAGGGATATCCTTGTCTCAGTATGTAAAAATGTAATAAAATGTATGCACTCTACTGTAAGTCGCTCTGGATAAGAGCGTCTGCTAAATGACTAAAATGTAAATGTAAATTGTGCTGCCACAGAATGAACTGTGAGCAAGGCCTCAAAAAAGCTTCATATACCAGAGCTGCGAGAAAAGTTCTATATATTATTGAAACAATGTTGCGATTGTTTGTTAGAATGCCAACAGGTGTGGTTCCCGTGGGGGAAAGATTCTATTGGGGAAAGGTTCCCGTGGGGTTTGCCATGGAAGCCAAGAAGGGGAGTGAGGTGTGTGTGTGTGTGTGTGTGCTCAAACACACATGCATGTGGGGGTCTGGGAGAGGAAGTGTGTCCATCTGATGAATGGGCATGTGCCTGAACTCAATTTTATACACTAATTGTAGTCTCACCCATTAATTTCTAATGACCGGTCATTTTTGCCCGGGAACACCACAGGTGTACAAAAGTTAAATGATAACCAATGAAAATCATCATAATGTATTGTGTGTGTTCAGATGCCCTGTGTGGACAAAGTCATGGAACCTTATGACAATCAGATTAAATGAATAACATTGTTGAGAGAGAAAACCTGTAAATCGGTCCAATTCGACCGGAACACAACAGGAGGGTGAAGGCACTTACATTACACATAAAACAAAAGATAAAACAGTACATCATATAACATTATTACACCACTACATATCTACAATACCAAATGTATAATATCACCATACACCAAAATTACAATGTACGTGTGTGTAGAGTGCGTGTGCTAGCTTTTGTGTGCGTATGCTTGTGTCTGTACCTGTGTGTGTGTGTGTCTCTTCACACTACCCACTGGGATTGTGAAGAGACCTCTAGTGGCATGTCTTGTGGGTATGCATCAGAGGTGGGACCAAGTCATTGTTTTACAAGTCACAAGTAAGTCTCAAGTCTTAGCACTCAAGTCCCAAGTCAAGTCCCAAGTCAAGACAGGCAAGTCTGAGTCAAGTCTCAAGTCAAGACCGTCAAGTATCAAGTCAAGTCTCAAGTCCTAAACTTTGAGTTTCGAGTCCTAAACAAGTCATAATGTGTTCTTCACCAAATGTAATACCATTTCATATTTTTAACGAGAGTAATAGTATATTACATTTACGCATATCATGAATGCTTAGGGCCTCCCGGGTGGCGCTAGCTGTGCCACCAGAGACTCTGGGTTCGAGCCCAGGCTCTGTCGCAGCCGGCCGCGCCCGGGAGGTCCATGGGGCGACGCACAATTGGCCTACCATCGTCCGGGTTAGGGAGGGTTTGGCCGGTAGGGATATCCTTGTCTCATCGCTCACTAGCGACTCCTGTGGCGGGCCGGGAGCAGTGCACGCTGACCAGGTCACTAGGTGTACAGTTTTTCCTCCGACACATTGGTGCGGCTGGCTTCCGGGTTGGATGTGCGCTGTGTTAAGAAGCAGTGCAACCCTTGGTTGGGTTGTGTTTCGGAGGATGCATGGCTCTCGATCTTCGTCTCTCCCGTGCCCGTACGGGAGTTGTAGCGATGAGACAAGACACTAACTAGTAACAATTGGATACCGCGAAATTGGGGAGAAAACGTGGATAAAAAAAATTATTCATGAATGCTTTTAAAAATATCTATATATTTATTACTTTCCAAATAAACGTTATATTTCCATGGAAATACATGGGTAGCCATGAGAAAGATATCTTTGTCTCATCGTGCCCAAAGCACGACTATTGAGGATCGCTATGGTGCGCAATCAGGATATGTAGGCTTGTACACAATCGCCCAATCTATCCTGATTGCGCACCATAGCGATCCTCGATAGTCAATCACTATTGGGGGGGTGTGTCTTTCTCATGGCTACCCATGTATTTCCATGGAAATATACACACACACACTCTCTCTGTGTGGTTACAGTAGGTCAATGGTTTTAGGAACAGCAGTAACATCAAGCAGGATTTAGGCTACCAACTGCTCGGCCAGCTGTAGCTCAATCTTGGGTGCAATGATCACGTTCCCGCACTGACTGACTGTGTGGAGGCTCATTGATTTAACGTTACATTGATACACCAGTAAAGTAATAAAATATATAGCTGTCGGCTATATTAGCCACGACTTACCGTTCTTTGTGCAGCTTCAAATGTCGAACAAAGTTGGAAATTGTTGCACCTCCGTCTGTTATTTTCTTTCCGCATCTTTTGCAAGTTGCAATCCGTTTTTTGTTGATACAGCCTTGTCTTTATATGCGAAAATAATAATTTTAGGTATCATCCTGATTGCGCACCATAGCGATCCTCGATAGTCAATCACTATTGGGGGGGTGTGTCTTTCTCATGGCTACCCATGTATTTCCATGGAAATATACACACACACACTCTCTCTGTGTGGTTACAGTAGGTCAATGGTTTTAGGAACAGCAGTAACATCAAGCAGGATTTAGGCTACCAACTGCTCGGCCAGCTGTAGCTCAATCTTGGGTGCAATGATCACGTTCCCGCACTGACTGACTGTGTGGAGGCTCATTGATTTAACGTTACATTGATACACCAGTAAAGTAATAAAATATATAGCTGTCGGCTATATTAGCCACGACTTACCGTTCTTTGTGCAGCTTCAAATGTCGAACAAAGTTGGAAATTGTTGCACCTCCGTCTGTTATTTTCTTTCCGCATCTTTTGCAAGTTGCAATCCGTTTTTTGTTGATACAGCCTTGTCTTTATATGCGAAAATAATAATTTTAGGTATCATCTTTCCATCTGAATTCACCCGCCGACGTTCCTCTGCAATGCCACGCACAACTTGATTGGCTGCTGTCAGATTCAAACTGTAATCCGTTAAATGAAGAGTTGATGCGCGGCACACTTTTTTTAATAGCATCATTTTTTATATTTGGGCTTGGGGAGGGTATCAAGTCAGGTCGAGTCATAAGACTCAAGTCCAAGTCAAATCACGAGTCATTGGTGTTTGCAAGTCATCATATTTGTGACTCGAGTCTGACTCGAGTCCAAGTCATGTGACTCGAGTCCACACCTCTGTTATGCATGTCTTGTGTGGTATGCATGGGTGTCAGCTCGGTGCATTCAGCTTGCCAACACTTTTTACAAGAACAAGTAGTGATGAAGTCAATCTCTCCTCTACTTTGAGCCATGAGAGATTGACATGCATATTATTAATGTTAGCTCTCCCATGTACATTTAAGGGCCAGCCGTGCTGCCCTGTTTTGAGCCAATTGTCATTTTTGGAAGTCCCTCTTTGTGGCACTTGACCACACGACTAAACAGTAGGACCTGCCTTGTTGATAACGTTGTTAAGAAGGCAGAGCAACGCTTTATTATGAACAGACTTCTCCCCATCTTACAGTTGAAGTCGGACGTTTACATACACTTAGGTTGGTTAAAACTCGTTTTTCAACCACTCCACAAGTTTCTTGTTAACAAACTATAGTTTTGGCAAGTCGGTTAGGACATCTATTTTGTGCATGGCACAAGTAATTTTTCCAACAATTGTTTACAGACAGATTATTTCACTTATAATTCACTGTATCACAATTCCAGTGGGTCGGAAGTTTACATACACTAAGTTGACTGTGCCTTTAAACAACGTGGAAAATTCCAGAAAATGATGTCATGGCTTTAGAAGCTTATGATAGGCTAATTGACATCATTTGAGTCAATTGGAGGTGTACCTGTGAATGTATTTCAAGGCCTTCAAACTCAGCGCCTCTTTGCTTGACATCATGGGAAAATCAAAAGAAATCAGTCAAGACCTCAGAAAAAAATTGTAGACCTCCACAAGTCTGGTTCATCCTTGGGAGCAATTTTCAAATGCCTGAAGGTACCACGTTCATCAGTACAAACAATAGTATGCAAGTATAAACACCATGGGACCACACAGCCGTCATACCGCTGAGGAAGGAGACGCATTCTGTCTCCTAGAGATTAACATACTTTGGTGCGAAAAGTGCAAATCAATCCCAGAACAACAGCAAAGGACCTTGTGAAGATGCTGGAGGAAACAGGTACAAAAGTATCTATATCCACAGTAAAACGAGTCCTATATCAACATAACCTGAAAGGCCGCTCAGCAAGGAAGAAGCCACTGCTCCAAAACCACCATAAAAAAGCCTGACTATGGTTTGCAACAGCACATGGGGACAAAGATTGTACTTATTGGAGAAATGTCCTCTGGTCTGATGAAACAAAAATAGAACTGTTTGGCCATAATGACCATCATTATGTTTGGAGGAAAAAGGGGGACGCTTGCAAGCTGAAGAACACCATCCCAACCGTGAAGCACGGGGGTGGCAGCATCATGTTGTGGGGGTACTTTTCTGCAGGAGGGACTGGTGCACTTCACAAAATAGATGGCATCATGAGGGAGGAAAATTATTTGGATATATTGAAGCAACATCTCAAGACATCAGTCAGGAAGTTAAAGCTTGGTCGCAAATGGGTCTTCCAAATGGACAATGACCCCAAGCATACTTCCAAAGTTGTGGCAAAATGGCTTAAGGACAACAAAGTCAAGGTATTGGAGTCGCCATCACAAAGCCCTGACCTCAATCCTATAGAAAATTTGTGGGCAGAACTGAAAAAGCATGTGCGAGCAAGGAGACGTACAAACCTGATTTAGTTACACCAGCTCTGTCAGGAAGAATGGGCCAAAATTCACCCAACTTATTGTGGGAAGCTTGTGGAAGGCTACCCGAAACGTTTGACCCAAGTTAATAAACAATTTAAAGGCAATGCTACCAAATACTAATTGAGTGTATGTAAACTTCTGAACCACTGGGAATGTGATGAAAGAAATAAAAGCTGAAATAAATAATTCTCTCTACTATTATTCTGACATTTCACATTCTTAAAATAAAGTGGTGCTCCTAACTGACCTAAGACAGGGAATTTTTTCTAGGATTAAGTGTCAGGAATTGTGAAAAACTGAGTTTAAATGTATTTGGCTAAGGTGTATGTAAACTTCCGACTTCATCTGTAGCTGAGACGCGGAGCGGCACAGGAGAACCCAAGAGCGGACTTAGACGAGGAATGAACCAAGGTATTTATTGTAACACAGGGAGATATGGAGTGCAGATCCGGGGAAGCTTAGATGAGTTGTAGGAAACCAGATGTGGAGGCTGAGGTTGGATTGTGCTGGGTTGGGACAGGGTAAACACGTCCAGAGGGGAATCCAAGGGAGTGGTGGTGTGGTGAGTCCAGAACAGGGTAGCAGGGTGGTGAGATGTGGAACAGGAGACAGGAGCCAGAGTCAGAGCGGCAAAACAGCAGTGAGAGGATAAACAGCGTCAAGCAGGGAAACAGGTACAGCAGGGTAACCGGATCTTGAATAATAATATTGGCTAGAAGCATAAACTGACTGAACAGAGATTACGATCTGGCAGAGTGGAAGTGGCAGAACTGAGTATTTGTAGAGGTCTTGATAATGGAACGAGTTGCAGCTGGTAAGGATCTGCTCTGACTCCAGCACACCTGTCTCCAACCACGCACAAACAGAAAGGGAGGGGGAGATAGAGAGAGTGAGTGTACTGGGAGAATGGCTGCAGGTCAAGCAGACACCGGATGACCACTAGGGGGTGTGGCAGGAGCAGATGTGACAGTAGCTACTGTTGTATCAACATGTTTTGACCATGACAGTTTACAATCCAGGGTGACTCCATGCAGTTTAGTCACCTCAACTTGCTCAATTTCCACATTATTCATTACAAGTTGAGGTTAAGGGTTTAGTGAATGATTAGTCCCAAATACAATGCTTTTATATTTTTTTATATTTAGGACAAAGTTTTTCATTGCCATCCATTATGAAACTATATGCAGCTCTTTGTTAAATGTTGCAGTCATTTCAGTCGCTGTAGTAGCTGATGTTTATAGTGACGAGTCAGTGGCATGTCGTTAGTAAATACTGAAAAAAGTAAGGGGCCTAGACAGCTGCCCTGGGGAATTCCTGATTCTATCTGGATTACTGTATGTTGGAGAGGGTCCCATTAAATAACAACCTCTGTGTTGTGATAGACAGGTAACTCTTTATCCACAATATAGCAGGGAGAGTAAAGCCATAACACGTACATTTTTCCAGCAGCAGACTATGATCGATAAAGTCAAAAGCCACACTGAAGTTAAACAAACAGCCCCCACTATCTTTTATCATACATTTCTCTCAGCCAATCATCAGTCATTTGTGTAAGTGCTGTGCTTGTTGAATGTCCTTCCCTGGAAGCGTGCTGAAAGTCTGTTGTCAATTTGTTTACTGTAAAGTAGCATTGTATCTGGTCAAACACCATTTTTTACCCAAAAGTTTACTGAGGGTTGGTAATAGGCTGATTGGTCGGGTATTTGAGCCAGTAAAGGGGGCTTTACTATTCTTGGGTAGAGAAATTACTTTTGCTTCCCTCCAGGCTCGAGGGCACACACTTTCTAGTAGGCTTAGATTGAAGATATGGCAAATAGGAGTGGCACTATTGTCCGCTATTATCCTCAGCAATTTTACATCCAAGTTGTCAGACCCCGTTTGCTTGTAATTTTTGATAGACCCAGGTGGCGACACGCATCTCTGCGTGCCTGTCAGATATCTCAACTTGGATGTCGGCCCACCACCTCAAGCTCAACCTCGACAAGACAGAACTGCTCTTCCTCCCGGGGAAGGCCTGCCCCGCTCAAAGACCTCTCCATCATGGTTGACAACTCCACAGTGTTGCCCTCCCAGAGTGCAAAGAACCTTGGCGTGATCCTGGACAACGCCTTGTCGTTCTCTGGAAACAGGTTCATGCTCTACAACATCCATAGAGTACGACCCTCCCTCACACAGGAAGCGGTGCAGGTCCTAATCCAGGCACCTCTCCCGTCTGGACTACTGCAACTTCCTGTTGGCTGGGCTCCTCGCTTGCGCCATCAAACTCCTGCAACTTATCCAGAAAGCTGCAGACGGCCTGGTTTCAACCTTCCCAAGTTCTCTCATGTCACCCCACTTCTCAGCACACTCCACTGGCTTCCAGTCGAAGCTCGCACCCACTACAAGACCATGGTGCTTACCTATGGAACAGCAAGAGGAACTGCCCCTCCCTACCTTCAGGCTATGCTCAAACCCTACACCCAAACCTGAGCACTCTGTTCTGCCACCTCTGGTCTCTTGGCCCTCCCACCCCTACGGGAGGGCAGCTCCCGCTCAGCACTGTCCAAGCTCTTCTCTGTCCTGACACCCCAATAGTGGAACCGGCTAGGACAGTAGAGTCCCTGCCGTCTTCCGAAAACATCTGAAACCCTACATTTTCAAACAGTATCTTAAATAATTCTCCTCTTCCCCTTGACTCCCGCTGACAGCTACGTTATTGAGGAAAAATGCACTTTCTATTCCTGTGATATGTGGTTGTCCCACCTAGTTATCTCAAGATGAATGACTAACTGTAATTCGCTCTAGATAAGAGCGTCTCCTAAAAGACTAAAAGGTAAATGTAAAATGTAACAATCATTTTTTCACCTCTTCCACACTCATTTTACGGAATTCAAAATTACAATGCTTGTCTTTCATAATTTGGTCAGTTATACTTGGATGTGTTGAGTCTGCGTTTGTCGCTGGCATGTCATGCCTAAGTTTGCTAATCTTGCCAATGAGAAATCATTAAAGTAGTTGGCAATATCAGTGGGTTTTGTGATGAATGAGCCATCTGATTCAATGAATGATGGAGCTGAGGTGCTCTAAAGCTTTTTACTATCATTCTTTATATAATTTATCTTTGTTTCATAGTATAGTTTCTTCTTCTTTTTATTCAGTTTAGTCACATGATTTCTCAATTTACAGTACGTTTGCCAATCGGTTGTGCTGCCAGACTTATTCGCCATACCATTTGTCTCATCCCTGTCTGTCTATCTAGGCAGAAGGAGAGAATGTCCCCTGCAGGGGCTCATTTGGTCCCAACTGTCGCCTCTCGACCTTGACTGCACCGTCGACAGACCCTCACTCAACCCCCACTTCGGCTGCCTCTTCCTGGGCAGAGGCTGAGCTGGGCCCTGCTGGAGAGACGAAGACTGGGCTCCTGTTTGTTTTCCCAGATCTGAGAGAGAGAGAGAGAGAGCAAGAGAGAGAGAGAGAAAGAGAGAGAGAGAGCGAGAGAGAGAGAGCGAGAGAGAGAGAGAGCGAGAGAGAGCGAGAGAGAGAGAGAGAGAGAGAGAGAGAGAGAGAGAGAGAGAGAGAGAGAGAGAGAGAGAGAGAGAGAGAGAGAGAGAGAGAGAGAGAGCCAGAGAGCTGCCAGTTTGTTTTAATTACCCTCCCACTGGGCCCCTCTCTGGTTCCGTATGTGAAAGCTGGCTCCTGCCCATCTCCATGGCTCCTGCAGCCCAGCAGCGGTGGGGCCGGATTTGGCAGGCAGGTGGGGCACACAGGCCTGGGTTTCTCCTGGAGCTAGGCTCTCTCCGGGTGGGGTTGATCCTGGACCTCATGGTGTTGGTGCGAGTTTCCACGTAGGAGATGAAATGAATAGGGAGACACCCCCTGAGTCTTATCTCTCCAAACCAGATTGTAGGAGGTGGGGGGGCTCATATTACACTCCTACTGTATTCGGTATTTGGAGATTAAAAAAGGCAACAAACAAGATTCCTGGTTTTATTCAAACCAGCTCAACAGCCTAAGCTGTGCATTCATTGATATTGAAAATACTGAAGGAATGAGGGAGTTATGTGCATTATACACATAGGGTGCAAAACACGAAAGTTTTAACAGTAGCTTGCAGCTGCGAGTCAGCCAGCCAGCCAGTCATTCAGTCCACCCATATGGTCAGCACGGCAGCTGTGGGCCTACGTGAGCAGGTTGACATTTATTGGGATGAGTCTTGTCCTGGAGGAAGAGCCAAATCTGTCTATATTGTAAACCCCCCCCCCCCAAAAAAATTGCTCTTTGGTTTTAATGTAAAAAAATTGCTCTTTGGTTTTAATGTACATCACTAGTAATGTAGTTAAGGTTAGGGTTAAGGTTGGGGTTAGGTTTAAAATCAGATTTTATAAATTTGTGGCTGTGCCAGCTAGTGACCACTCGGCAGAGCTGCCTCCAGAACAAGATTCATGACGTTAACCTGCCCTACGTGACCAACCTCAGTGGCTCAGTCTTAGGAACTATAATACCCTGTCATCTGACCGGCTCTAAAGCAGCTCTACCCGGCAGGACCCAGTCCACCACGGCACCACAGCCACTTTAATTAGTCTGAAACTCTAAAACTCTCACATTCCTGCCCAGACCTAATTACTAGCTGTTCCTGTTCCCTCACACCACAGTGGTGAGCTTTCCTAGGGACAAGAGTTTGGCCTGACCATGTGACCTGACCAGGAAAAACACTTGGCCCTAGTCATTCCCTTAAACCTAAACCTGTGCTGTCAGTCAGTCCGTCCTCCAGTGAGTCTGTCTGTCAGTCAGGCTCTTAATCCTGTGTGTCCGGGGCTCTGGGCTCTGGAAGAGAGAAGCTGTCCGGCTGCTTCCTAGCGTATCCGATGTGCCAGACACATGTGAACGGAGGAGAGGAGGGGAGGAGAGGGAGGAAAGGCGAACTGGGGGTAATAGAGGGGAGAGGAGAGGGGGAGCTGGGGAAAGAAAGGAGAGAGGGAGAGAGGGAGGGAGGAGGGAAGAAGAACGTGGACATTGGTGGTTTACTGTAACAGAGCTCATTAAGGCCACAGAAAGCACAGGAGGCAGAGGAAGTACGGCACTCAGTGGCCTGCTCTGTGTGTCTGCCCTGCCGCTGCTGCTGCTGCTGCTGCCATGCTCTTTACTGTACTATCACTATTACTACAGCTTGCTCTAGTCTGGGGTCTCTCAGACTAGGCTAGGGGAGAGGAGGGAGAGAGATAGAGTTAGGGATAGAAAGAGAGAGAGAGAGAGAGAGAGGAGCTGAAACAGAAATAAACAGAGGGAGAATAGAAAGAAATGGCGATAGAGAGAGAGAGAAAGAGAGCGAGAGAGAGAAAGAGAGAGAGGGGGGAGAGAGAGAAAGAGAGAAAGAGAGAGAGAGGGGAGAGTGAGAAAGAGAGAAAAAGAAAGAGAGAGAGAGAGAGAGAGAGAGAGAGAGAGAAAGAGAGAGGGGGGGAGAGAGAGAAAGAGAGAGAGGAGAGAGAGAAAGAGAAAGAGAGCGAGAGAAAGAGGGAGAGAGAGAAAGAGAGAGAGGGGGGGAAGAGAGGGCAGCGTAAAAAAAGAGCAGCAGTTTCCTAGTCTGAAGCGTATGTGACTATTACGGAGGTATTAATGTCTGCAGATTGCATGCTTGTTCCTGCCCTGCATCCGCCCGCAGTCCTCTGTCCACAGCCGTGAAATTGGGACCATGTGTTGTTGCCGCACTCAGTCTCTATCTCTCTATCTCTCTCAATTTAATTCAAACTACTTTATGGTCTCTCTCTCTCTCTCTCTCTCTCTCTCTCTCTCTCTCTCTCTCTCTCTCTCTCTCTCTCTCTCTCTCTCTCTCTCTCTCTCTCTCTCTCTCTCTCTCTCTCGTTACAAGCCCTTCTTCCCTTTTGCCTCCTTTATTCCTCCTTCCCTCCGCTCTCATGCACACTTTCTCTTGTTCCTCAAGGGATCCAGGACTGGGACAGGGATAGGCCAATTTCCTACTTTCCCCAATGACTGCCTGTGTGTGACACCCTACTCGCAAGTTCACACAGCCTGTAATACTGTGACTGTGATACACTCTGGAGTTTGTGGGTTATTCTAACATGAACACTTGTTGTTATAATAATATATACTAACTAGCTGACATTTGTCTATTTCTGGTTAGTATGCTACTTGATTAGAACACCATTAGTGTTTCCTGGTCTGTTCTGGTGTTGATATTATGATATTGGGTTGTTTTGGCCAAGTGTTAATCAGTCACAGGGCATCGCAGTGGTATGATTAACCATATAGGCAATCAAGTGTTGATAGCACAGCTGACCAGGATCAGGCTCCGGCTGCATGGACCACTGACACCCTCCTGTTCGATGGCCCTGGGGCAGACTCATCTCTGGAGTGTGGGAACACGGGCGACTCCCACCCCTGTCTCGCCCCTCTCCCTTCCTCCCCCCTCTCTCCCACCTGGCTCTGACACTGAAGCAGATACAGATGGGATTGATGGATCCTCTCAGCTCTCCACCACCTCGGCCCTTTCACCCCTCCTCGGAAGGTCACCCTTTCATTCATTCCACACTCCCCTCCCTTCCTTGCTCCCTACCTACTTCCCTCCCTTTCCCTCTCACTTTCATTCTCAGCACCCCCCTCCCTCTCTCTTCTTCCGTGAACTTTCGCTCCTTCTCTAACCTGCTGTAATGATAACATTGGGGAGCTGGCTCGAGTTTAAAATAACTGGCTACCCTGCGTGCACAAACCTTGCACAGTAAGACAGGGATATGGAAAGTTATAAAAAATATTGTGTTCAGCTTAAGCCCCTCTGGCTTGCTACAGTTATTAGATTGGATATTATTCAACAGAGGCCTCCAGACAGGAATAGTGGGAGAAAAGAGCCCTGCCTTTATTAGGTTAGCGTTGGCCATAGTCGCTAACACACAGACAGACCTGGCCCTTTTGATGAATGGATGGATTGAGACGTATGTGTGTTTTTTACATCACTGCCACAGCTAAGGGCGTTATTATCGTGTTATACTCTATATCCGCAAGCCAAGTCATTGATTACACTATGCTATTCATTCAAAATCCATTGATTAGTAAGGTATATCTTATCGGTGCTAGTGTGAGCATTTTGTGTTTAAAAAAACTAATCGACAGTGTGATAAAAAGGAGCCCTATCCACTGTGTCATCCAATCCTCTTGCAGTGTGGGCTAGATGAGGGAAGGTATGGGCCACCTGGGTAAACAGGTTCTCCTGGGGGGGCTGTGGAATGTGGCACAGAGGAGAGTAGTGGACACTGTGAGGATAAGGATGGAGGGGTGGGGAAAAGGAGGGGTGGAGGGATGGAGGAGAGGGGGTTACCGAGGTGGTGGGGGTCACGGCTCGCCAGGATACGCGGGTCAAGTTTATTTTTCCTGTCAGGGGGCACTGAGAGAGAGGGATGCATGTGTACGTGTGAGATTGAGTGTGTGTGTGAGCATGAGTTTAAATGTGTGTGGTATGAGAAGGTGGTTGATGGGCTGGCGGGTAGGGGGGTGGTTGGTGGGCTGCACTCTGACCCTCCTCAAAGTGGAGCCATCTTGGAGCCTCACAAAGGGAGCGTTATCCTGGGTGAGTTACTAACAGGCCGTCTCTGTGGTCAAGCAGCACTCTGGAAAGACTCAGTAGTACTCTTCAGTAACTTCTAAAGTGCACTTCTTACACAACGTCCGGCTGAGTCGCTGACCAAGCTACGTTATCTGGCCAACTCACTCCACACTTCACAGGTTCATCTTCAGAGGTCACCACAAACATCCTGTAGGAAGATCCTATTGGACACTTCCTTCCTTCCTCCTCTTCCTTGGTGGTCCACTCCTGTGTCATCACAGTTGAAACTGATGAAGGCCTGCCACTGAAATGTGACTGTGCATGTTAATGATAAATAAATGGCATCTAGCTTTTGGAGAGCGCTGTCCTACTCCTAAATGAACAGGGATTCAGTACGCCACACATTAGAATAAGAGGGAGAACTTTAAAGGGAGCATGTTATTATGCTAATTACCAGAGGCGGTGTGTTGATAAAGAGAGCTGATTCCCTAATTGGGAAATCATGGCTTCTGATCAATTATGTAGCTGATGTGGATACACACGTCCATGGAAGTGGCGGAGACACCCCACACCACAGACAGTAATGATATGAGAAGAATGAGAGGGAGTTTGTTCTCTGTCTGAGTCTGAGAGGTAAAGATCAATAGTAATGACACAGCTGGTCTAGTCTGGTCTGAGGTATGGCAAGCAGGCGGGGTCAGGTTGAAGGAGAACAGAGTTCATGTATGCTTGTCAGCCTGATCCGGCCCCACTCACACATAAGCTCAGTATTTGTTTGTTAAACATTGCAGAGGAGATTTTCCCCTCCTTGACAGGTCACAAAAACATCTTCTTGAGAAAAAGGGAAAGAATACGGTCAGTTGCGATGGAGAAGTAGGTTGATTTGAATCCTGGAATGTTCTTATCTCATGAATGTATTATAAGGCTTGCTAATTCATACATCCGTGAACTGCAGTAACATGCACAGCTGCCTGCACTGTATCCATTGTTAAATATACATTTCAGTGCACTCTGGACATTATAAAATGTTTACAACGATTACACAACCCAAGTACAGCAATCTAAATAAATGTATAATAAACAGCCTCAGCTGTGATGAAACAGCATCGACTAGACGAGAGAATTACATTCTTGTTTTATTCACTTGACCTATCACAAGTTCTCGTTTCTTTAATTGCATAACAGTTGTAATTTCATTCATCTAGACCTCAGTAGCTCACTCACATGAAGCACCCTTTGTGTTTAAGGCTGTCCTAATATGGACACCGTATAACATGACTGACCTTACAGTTCTGCTGAATGTGGCCTTGGGTCAGCCTCAACCAGAAGGCCAGTGGTGTTGTTTTGGTATATAGTGTTACAGTGCCCTTGAGGTCGATCTGCCCTGGTTATTCAGTAACCCGGCACATGACCATCTCCCATGATCCAACAGACCAGGAAACAATAGCCCATGGAGCAGGTCAGTGTGGCAAACCAAACCTTCTGCCACACCATGGTGTGAAAAAAACAACTGACAACCACAGTCAATAACCCATCCACATATCCAGGGGACATTGAAACACGTGTATTTACAATGTGTAATTCAACAAAGTCTTGTGTCATATGAAACAATGAGAAACTAGGGTGAGGTGGATAAAAGTTCACAGTAGGATGAGTAGTTGTAGGCCAAAAGTGAAACCTGCTCCAAAACAAACTGTCATAGTTTGGTATCAATGTCATGTACACTAAACAGACATATGAAAACAATCTAACCTGGTAAATGTCCACTTCAATCAAACAAACATACTCAGATGATGATTCATATAATCATATCATAGATTCTAGTTGCTCATTGAAATAATATTCAATTCAGTGTTTGTGCTAAATTTCTTTAGCGGTGTCCCTGAAGCTGAACCTTACAAATATTGTCCTTCCCTTTCTGATTTAAAGGGGTTGGGTTAAATGTGGGAGACATATTTCGGTTCCCTTTCCCTTTCCTGAAATCCTTGACTGTTTACTGTGTACCACATAATGACCTACCTTCTTACTAGCTAGCCAGTTGCTTAACCTCTAAACAACTTTATTATTTATTTCCGCCATTGTTATCCTCCCTTCCCCTCCTATCTGTTGGCTGAGGAACCGATCCTTGATGCTGCCGCTCCTCACTATGGAAATGGAAATGGGCAAATGCATTGAATGGTATGGAAGCATTGTGTAACGGAAGTGCCAGGTCACAGATAGCCTGTTCAGGGCACCGTGAACTTCAGTGTAAAGGTTGTCCTGGACTCCTAGTCAGTGGCCTGGTTGAGATACGGTTGAGATATGGTCACAGTGCGGCGGTGCCGTGGTGTTGTTTGTGGTTTACATCCCCAGTGTGTATGTATGTGTAACCGCTGTGAAATGCCTAGCTAGTTAGCGGTGCGCACTAGTAGCATTTCAATCAGTGACGTCACTCGCTCTGAGACCTTGAAGTAGTTGTTTTCCTTGCTCTGCAAGGACCGGGGCTTTTATGGAGCGATAGGTAACAATGCTTCGTGGGAGGCAGTTGTTGATCTGTCCCTGGTTCAAGCCCAGGTTGGGGCAAGGAGAGGGATGGAAGCAAAACTGTTGTGCAAGTGGCTGCTCTGGCTGCTGTGACGTTGTATGTCTCTGTTCTGTCGTATCTGAAGTCCATTTGTGTTTCCAATTTAAGCCGGGGGAGAGATGGAGACAGACAGGCTGCTGGTCGCTCTCTCCCTCCACCGAGTTACAACATTGTAGGGCGGCCCTTCCTTTTCCCTCTCTTCCTCCTAGCTCCCCGCCCTCCACAATCTTTCATCCCCCCATTCAACATCCCTCCCCTGGGATGTGGAAAATTGTTTTTGGAGTGGCTGAGAAGCAGCTAACGCATAAGGAGAATGCTATGCTAAAGAGGAGAGCATGACAGAGGAATTCAGAGCCATGTGGCATGTTTTCCGTGAATGTGTGTGTGTGAGCGTGTTTCTCTCTCCTCTGTGTGATGTGCCCTGATCCCTCCGTTTTGGGGCTCTGTGATACACTATCCAACTCCCCAAGCCGTTCCTCTAAATCACTTTTCTCTCCCTCTCTCAATCACTCTCAATCCCTTCTTCCTCTCTCTCCTCCTCAGATCCTGCTCCATCCGGGGCCATGGATCAAAGCATTTGGAGTTATCAGGCCTGGAGGGTGTGCTCTGCCCTGGTGCCCTGGCCTGGAGAGGAAGGTGAGAGGACATACCTCAGCTCTTATCTTCCTGCCAGGGTAGCTCTCAGCAATAAACAGCCCTTCTCCCCCTCATCTGCTCTATCTCTCACTGGGCCACATTGTGGCACATATTCATGGAACAGGGTATGATCCTGAACAATTCTAAATGGTTGTTCAGTCTCTTTTGATTGAAGGTCATTTTTTATTATAATTACTTTTTTATCCCTTTTTCTCCCCACCGCTGCAACTCCCGTACGGCAAAGGTCGAGAGCCGTGCGTGCTCCGAAACACGACCCCGCCAAGCCGCACTGCTTCTTGACACAATGCTCGCTTAACCCGGAAGCCAGCCGCACAAATGTGTGGGAGGAAACACTGCACACCTGGCGACCGTGTCAGCGTGCATTGCGCCCAGCCCGTCACGGGAGTCTCTAGAGCGTGATAGGACAAGGACAACCCAGCCGGCCAAACCCTCCCCTAACCCGGACGACGCTGTATGCCACCTCATGGGTCTCCAGGTCGCGGCCGGCTGCGACACAGCATGGGATCGAACCGGGATCTGTATTGACGCAGCTAAAACTGCGATGCAGTGCCTCAGTCCGCTGCGCCACTCGGGAGGCGATTGAAGGTCACATTAAGACCTTTCCTGACTTTATAAGTTTGAGTCATATTTGAGCATATCCAATATATCATTGGACTGATTAGCTGTCTTTTAACCAGTTATAGGGATGAGGAATGTAAACCGTTACACCTGGACAATGTAAAGCTCCAAGAAACCCCCTCGATCCCAAACATCCCACCTCATTCCACTAGAACCACTCTCTCTCCTCTGAAGTGTTTATCAGCAGAGCCAGGGGAGCAGCGGCGGAACATAGACCGTTTCACCCAGGAGCTTGTATTGTAGACCAGGAGACAGGTTGACAAAGTCTGCCTCCCCCTCACCCCCTACTCCCCCTCCCCCTCCCACCTTCCTCCACCATCCACCCTAGCAGCCCCTGATAGGTTTGCCCACCAAAAGGTGCCCTGGCTGTGGGCCTCCAAACGAGCTTCAATGCCATACAACACTCCTTCCGTGGCCTCCAACTGCTTTAATTGTTAATAAAACTAAATGCATGCTCTTCAACCGATCGCTGCCCCCACCCGCCCGCCCGACTAGCATCACTACTCTGGACGGTTCTGACTACGAATATGTGGACAACTACAAATACCTAGATGTCTGGTGAGACTGTAAACTCTCCTTCCAGACTCACATTGAGCATCTCCAATCCAAAATTAAATCTAGAATTGACTTCCTATTTCGCAAACAAAGCATCCTTCACTCATGGTGCCAAACATCCCCTCGTAAAACTGACTGTCCTACCGATCCTTGACTTCGGCGATGTCATTAACAAAATAGCCTCCAACTCTCTACTCAGCAAACTGGATGTAGTCTATCACAGTGCCATCCGTTTTGTCACCAAAGACCCATAAACTACCCACCACTGCGACCTGTATGCTCTCTTTGGCTGGCCCTCGCTTCATATTCGTCGCCAAACCCACTGGCTCCAGGTCATCTATAGGTCTATGCTAGGTATAGCCCCGCCTTATCTCAGCTCACTGGTCACCATAGCAACACCCACCCATAGCACGCGCTCCAGCAGGTATATTTCACTGGTCATCCCCAAAGCCAACACTTTATTTGGTCGCCTTTCCTTCCATTTCTCTGCTGCCAATGACTGGAACTAATTGCAAAAATCACTGAAGCTGGAGACTTATATCTCCCTCTCTATCTTCAAGCATCAGCTGTCAGAGCAGCTTATCGATCACTGTACCTGTACACAGCCAGTCTGTAAATAGCACACCCAACTACCTCATCCCCATACTGTTATTTATCTTCTTGCTCTTTTGCACCCCAGTATCTCTACTTGCACATCATCATCTGCACATCTATCACTCCAGTGTTAATGCTAAATTGTAATTATTTCGCCTCTATGGCCTATTTATTGCCTTACCTCCCTAATCTTCTACATTTGCACACACTGTACATATATTTTTCTATTGTGTTATTGACTGTACGTTTGTTTATGTGTAACTATGTGTTGTTGTTTTTGTTGCACTGCTTTGCTTTATCTTGGCCAGGACGCAGTTGTAAATGAGAACTTGTTCTCAACTGGCCTACCTGGTTAAATAAAGGTGAAATAAATTTTAACATTTTTAAAAATACAAAGAAGACTGTGAGGAGGACTTACAACCATGTGATCTGTAGTTCCCTGTGCTCTGTGTTTTAGGTAATGTTTTAGGGCCTGGTTCCGTTTGCTCTGTGAGGAGAGAAAGATCCCACTCTCCCTCTCAGTCCAGGAGTGTTTCAACAAGCCCTGTTGCACACTACCTGGAGGTCAAGGGTCGCAGATAATCTGGTGAATAGGTCTCTTTCTCTCACAACACCTGGGACCTCAGAGGGTGATGCCTGAAGAGAGAAAGGGAAGTACCCCAATTAAAGATGCACTCTGGGTTTTTAAGCACAAGAAATTGGTTACATGTTGCACAAATGGTTTCGTAACATATCACACGAATTGCAACATTTGCATGATGTCATATGAATTGCAAAATTCGTACCATATCAAATGAAATGGATGATGTTGTACACAATTGGATGACGTACAGTAGTACACAAAATGGTGACCCGTTTTGGCTCGTGAGCACCACTTTCAAAACTACTGTCTGAAATTATACGAAAGTTTTAGAGTGCATCTTTAAGATTATACCAATTAATACAGTAAATAGTTTTGTTGGGTCTGTGATATGACTGGTGAGTGTCTTTTTTCTTCCATTTATAAACGTCCTACAGTTTGTTATTGGAGCAAGTTGAGGGAATCTGTGTGTAAGACTGTATAGCCCAACAGCATGAATTAACACAAGTAAACATACTGCTCTCAACGATACACATCAAATATCTCAATATCATAGCTACAGTAGCAACCTTTATATATTAGGCCTACGGAGTGCACACTGCATAGATGCTTTTTGTGCTTCTGTGTCCCCCACCGTGACTTGAGTATCTGACCGATCTCCCACACAGAAGTAGTATGCCTGAACTATTTATACCAACAGCCATACGATTCAGTAGGCCTTTCACCAACCCTACAGGGATCCAAAAACGTTTTCGGTGGCCTCACACTCAAAGACCCCTCACTGGAGACGCAGAGTGCTTAAAGAGGCCCACAGACATGCAGCTTTGCTGAAAGGAGCCCTTAGTAAGTCAATAGAGCACTCTTAGTTAGAGAGAGAGGCTGGGAGGGAGAGAGAGGAACAGGGGCTAGAGAGGTAAAAAGAGTGACAGAGAGGGTTAAAGATAGAGAGAGGGAGAGGGGGAGTAGATGGAGGTGGCTGAGGCTGGCTGGCGTGATGATGTGGGGATGAGGGCTCTGGGCTGAGGTCCAGCAGCACTCGGTGTGCTTGGCAAAGCTGCTTCCCCCAGTGAGGACCAACCACAAGCGCTCAGATCTCTGTGTGGTGCCCCTGCGTCAAAGCCCCTGCGAGTTCCTGTGCGTCGTGTGCCCTGCCCACAAATACACTGGCCTCAATGCTCTCCCTTTAATCTGCGTGGTATCACACACCCACGGTGGGCGCTCCAACCCCCAGGCTTTAATGATGAAAATAGCCCTGCGCTGCCTGCTTGCCACTGAGTGTAAAGTGGCCTCAGTGTGTGTAGAACTGAGCTTCAGTTAGGTTAATACAGTTGACTCTTCTGACTGAGATGTTTGAGGTAGTGGTTCAACGTCTCCATCATTAAATGGTATTTTGTAGGTATGTCACAACTCAAAGCATCAGGATAGCTGGTTTTCGTACTGAAACTCACACTGTCCATCTATGTGGATAGTTATGCTGTTAACTATCAAGGCAGAACGGTGATTTCTCTACCTCAGAATAATCACCTTTCACCCAACACAAAGAGCTTTATTATCTACAAATGTAAAGTGCGTGGGTAATGGAGAGAAACAAAATCGTGCTGTTTGTGGCCATGTGGCCGAAAGTGATACGGGCGCTGGAGATAGGGGTGAGGGCTTGTGGGTCTGGGCAGGTGTGATGTAGTTGGTGTTTGTATGTTTTGTATTGTTGATCAAATAAAAATGTATAATTGTATTTTTTTTAAAGGAAGTGAATATGCATAAACACAGTGCTAAATGTCGCATCACACACACACACACACACACACACACACACACACACACACACACACACACACACACACACACACACACACACACACACACACACACACACACACACACACACACACACACACACACACACACACACACACACACACACACACACACACACACACACACAGTGCAGTGTGCATTTAAGTACTCCACATTCATCCCCACCAGGGGCTGTGTGTGTGTGTGTGTGTGTGTGTGTGTGTGTGTGTGTGTGTGTGTGTGTGTGTGTGTGTGTGTGTGTGTGTGTGTGTGTGTGTGTGTGTGTGTGTGTGTGTGTGTGTGTGGACAGGCAGGAAGTAGCTAAGCTCTATACAAGCCGTGGCTGTTAGAATCATGTGTCAGTGACATGCACTAAGGTCACAATAATCTGTCAGGGTGAATGATTGCAGTGCTCTCTCTTCCTCTCACACAGTCCCTCCGCTGTGTGTGTATGTCGGTGTGTGTTGTGTGTGTGTGTGAGACGGGCTACTGTTGGAGAAAAACGGTGCCATACTGCACAAAGCATGCTTTCAGACCGGGGGCCTCCGCTTCCTCAGCTCTCTCTCTCCTCTAAAACCTCCCCCCTTCCCTTCTTCCCTCCTTCCTTCTCTCTTAAGAAAGTGGTGAGGTAGGCTATATTATCAGGGACGCCCTGATAAGGAGAGGGGTTTTAGTAGGGGGCGCCAGAGGAGGAAGACGTCTGAGTGTAATTTATAGGCCTATAAATCCCCTGTCCTTACCCTCTAACCCCTATATCTATGAGCCAGCTCCCTAAAAACTTAATCACTTCCCAGCCGGCCCGTTGGCAGCCGCCCTCGCAGCGCCGTGACAGGGGCAGGATGGGAGTGCCGTGGCCATATTACTCCACTGTAAAAGCAAACGGCTTTCTCATTATCACCCACCTGGCCTGCACAGCCAGTCTGCCTTCCTCCCAGGGCCCAGGGCCACCACAAGCCCACCCTGCAGCCCCTAAATCTAAACCTGTGGAACCCCTAGACACGGAAGCCCAGGCAACTCTCCAGAACCGGGTATAGCCCCATAGGCTTTACTCAGGAGTCCCTAAACCCAAAGACCCTGACACGGAGGCCCAGCCACACTCCAAAGCACCAGTCCTAGAGCCCCAAGATAGACCCTAAATCCAGAACCCAAGGCCCACTCCAGACTGAGCTCCCAGCTCCAGCTCCTGCCTTCAAATTGTATTTGTCACATTCGTCGACTACAACAGGCCCTTAACCAACAATGCAGTTTTAAGAAAAATAAGAGTTAAGAAAATATATTTACTAAATAAACTAAAGTAAAAAATAAAAGAGCAACAATAAAATAACAATAACGAGGCTATATACAGGGGGTACCGTTACCGAGTCAATGTGTGGGGGTACAGGTTAGTCGAGGTAATTGAGGTAATATGTACATGTAGGTAGGGGTAAAGTGATTATGCATAGAAAATAGATAATAAACAGCGAGTAGCAGCAGTGTAAAAAAAGGGGAGGGGGGTGGGGGTCAATGCAAATAGTCCGGGTAGTCATTTGATTAGCTGTTCAGCAGTCGTATGGCTTGGAGGCAGAAGCTGTTCAGAAGCCTTTTGGACCTAGACTTGGCGCTCCGGTACCGCTTGCCGTGCGGTAACAGAGAGAACAATCTATGACTAGGGTGGCTGGAGTCTTTTTAGGGCCTTTTTTGTAGCCCTCACCGCAGAGCTCCTAAAACCCCAGCCACGCTCCACGACCACAGCCACAGCCACCATCGCCCTTACCCCAGCCTAGAGTCCTGCACGGGTCAGCTTTTTGGAGCCGCACCCTTCCTGTGAAGGCCATATAAATTCCGAGACCCACCCGACATCGTCATCAAGACAGATTTTTCTCCGCAACTCGACCCAACCCAAATAGAATTGTTTCGAGATTCGACCCATTACCCACCAATAACATAAATGTATTTAGCTAATTGTTTTTATGACTCCAGACAGTATGCTATTCCCCTTCCCTGCATACAATTCATTTGTCTGTATATCAACTTTCTTTTCAAGTAGTAGATATACTTTACCCAAAAGCAGTAGTGTAAATGAATGATTATGAAGAATGTTTTCTTACCTTAATCCGTCTTTTATCAAACTGTCTCTATGTCCCCCAACACACGCTCTCCCCTTCAAAATGTGCTCCTTTTTGCTGCAGTATTATCTGCAGCAAAGATGTAAAAATATGCACAATACAACACTACATAAAGAGAGACCTAAGACAACAACATAGCAATGCAGCAACACATGACAACACAGCATGGTAGCAACACAACATGACAACAACATGGTAGCAACACAACATGGTATCAGCACAAAACATGGTACACACATTATTGGGTACAGAAAACAGCACAAAGGGCAAGAAGGTAGAGACAACAATACATCACACAAAGCAGCCAAAACTGTCAGTAAGAGTGTCCATGATTGAGTCTTTGAATGAAGAGATTGAGATAAAACTGTCCAGTTTCAGTGTTTGTTGCAGCTCGTTCCAGTTGCTAGCTGCAGCAAACTGAAAAGACGAGCGACCCAGGGATGTGTGTGCTTTGGCCGAATGGTAAAGAACATCTATCCGCTCGAGAGCACCCTTACCTGCCGATCTATAAATTATGTCTCCGTAATCTAGCATCTGAATCAGGGTTAGTTTGGCAGCTGGGGTGAAAGAGGAGCGATTACGATAGAGGAAACCAAGTCTAAATTGAACTTTAGCCTGCAGCTTTGATATGTGCTGAGAGAAGGACAGTGTACTGTCTAGCCATACTCTCAAGTACTTGTATGAGGTGACTACCTCAACCTCTAAACCTTCAGAGGTAGTATTCACACCTGTGGGGAGAGGGGCATTCTTCTTACCAAACCACATAACCTTTGTTTTGGAGGTGTTCAGAACAAGGTTAAGGTAGTGTAACGATGTACGCTGAGAGTCGGGAACAAGTTCAGGGAGTGAATACATTTAATTAATAAACGAACACAACAAGAAACATGAACAGCACACCGATACAATGACGTCTGGGAAAGAAACCAAAGGCAGTGACATATAAAGGGCAGGTAATTTTACCTTTATTTAACTAGGCAAGTCAGTTAAGAACAAATTCTTATTTTCAATGATGGTCTAGGAACAATGGCTTAACTGCCTTGTTCAGGGGTAGAACGACACATTTGTACCTTGTCAGCTCGGGGATTTGAACTTGCAACCTTTCGGTTACTAGCCCAACGCTCTAACCACTAGGCTACCCTGCCGCCCCATGAAAGAGGTAGTGGAGTCCAGGTGAGTGTCATTATACGCTGATGCGCATAAAGATGGTGACAGGTGTGCGCCATAACGAGGGTAATGCCATAACGAGTAGAAAGTCAATAAAAATAGCAGCACAACACTGCTTAGAATCAAGGCCAATGGTGACATCATTGAGGACCTTTAAGGTTGCAGTGACACATCCATAACCTGAGCGGAAACCAGATTGCATACCAGAGAGAATACTATAGACATCAAGAAAGCCAGTCAGTTGATTATTGACAAGTTTTTCCAACAGTTTTGGTGAACAGGGCAAAATAGAAATAGGCCTATAACAATTAGATCAGCTTGATCTCAACCTTTTAAATAAAGGACGAACTGTGGCTGCCTTCCAAGCAATGGGAACCTCCCCAGAAAGGAGAGACAGGTTAAAAAGGTTGGAGATAGGCTTGGCGATGATAGGGGCAGCAACCTTAAAGAAGAAAGGGTCTAAACTATCTGACCCAGGTGTTTTTTTGGGGTCAAGTTTCAGGAGCTCTTTTAGCGCCTCAGACTCAGTGACTGCCTGCAGGGAGAAACTTTGTTGCGGGGCAGGGGAAAAAGAGGGAGAAGCATCGGGGATAGTCGCATTAGAAGGGGTGGGAGATGAGGAATGTTGGACGGGCAATGAGGCATGGCTGAGTCAAATAGGAATCCTAACTTAATGAAGTGGTGATTAAAGAGCTCAGCCATGTGCTTCTTGTCAGTAACAACCACATCATCAACTTTTAGGGACATGGGCAGCTGTGAGGAGGAGGGTTTATTCTCCAGGTCTTTAACCGTTTTCCAGAACTTCTTGAGGTTAGACCCACAGAGAGAGAACTGCTCCTTAAAGTAACTAACTTTGTCCTTCCGGATAGCCTGGAAGGAGTGCACTTATTTCTCATTTGTCTGAACGAGAGCCAGTCAGCCTGAGTGTGCGTGTGCCAAGCCTTTCGCCAAATGCAATTCTTGAGATGGAGTAACTCTGCGAGATCACGGTCGAACCAGAGGCTGAACCTGTTTTAAATTCTCATTTTCTTTTTGGGGCGTGTTTGTTAACAATAACACTGAAAATATCAAAAAAGAAGGTCCAAGAGTCTTCGACAGAGGGGATCAAGCTGATTCTTTACCATTTTACAGAGGCCAGTTTATGAATGAGGGCTTGCTCATTAAAGTTGTTTAGCAAGTGTCTATGACAAATCAGGACAGGTCGTTTCACTGAGCAGCCATTATGAAAACAGGCTGTAAAATGATGATGTGATCACTAAGGTCATTACAGAAAACACCAGACTGATACCTATCAGGATTATTTGTGAGGATAACATCAAGAAGAGTAGCCTTTTCTGGGTGTTTGGAGTCATACCTTGTGGGATTGGTAATAATCTGAGAAAGATTTAGGGAGTCCCATTGCTTTAGGACTTGGTCAGGTGGTTTAAGCATGTCCCAGTTTAGGTCACCAAGCAGGACAAATTCAGACTTCGTGTAAGGGGCCAGGAGAGAGCTTAGGGCAGGTAGGGTACAGGCCGGTGCTGATGGAGGACAATAGCACCCAACAAAGAGCTATTTGAAAGTTTCATACTTAAAACCAGCAAATCAAATTGTTTGGGGACAGATTTGGCGGAGACAATCGAGCACTGAAGGTGATCCTTGGTAAAGATTGCCACTTATCCACCTTTGGAAGATCTGTCTTGCCGAAAAAGGTTATAACTAGAAAGGTTAACATCCGTATTAAAAACACTCTTCCTTAACCACATCTTAGTAATGACCAAAACATCTGGATTGGAGCTGTGAACCCACACTTTCAATTGATCCATTTTAGGTAATAAGCTTCTAGTGTTAACGTGCAGAAAACCCAGGATTTTACAAGAGCAGAAATCAGTGAAGCAGATATCAGAGCACAAGTAAGAATTGGGGCTAGCAACTGTAGATGGGCCAGGGTGTACATGCACATTTCCAGATATCATAAACAGTAATACAATCAAGGCACGGCATAGGACAGAGAGAGCTCTGCAGTGCTGATTTATGACTTCTGAATGTGCATCAGATGGCAACAAGATCATATTGTACAGCAATTTCATCAGGTAACATGAATACCAAGCCGGCGAGAGGTGGTTAGAATGGGATGGGAGGCCAAAAGTCTGTGTAACCAATAGAGAGTCAGAGTCCACTGTTGGGTAAAGAAAGTTCGTAGTCAACAAAGCATGCAGGAGTCATGAGGCAAACAGCAAAATAGCAAAATACACAAGAAAAAAATGCTATATATAACGACTTGGGGCTAGCCATTGTAAGTTCAGAGTCATTGGCCCTAACAGTGCCTGTGTGCTGGAGGCGAGCGAAAGCTCGGAAGAGAGGAAGGGGGGGGGGGGGGGAATCGATCAAGGGCAGACGATGAACAGATCATCAGGTGGAATCCAAGCAGCAGTGCAGCAGGCAATGGGAGTAGGTGTTACACCCACTTGGGAGAAGCTTTATTTTCTGGAGGCAGATTTCTTGTAGAAAATGCCAGTCTCTGAACAGCAGGAGGGGGCTTCAAAGCCTCTGGATGTTGGTTGGGTAGCCTGACATTTGTTGGGCTCAAAGGCTTTGACACCTCTCGCTTCACATGTCAGTGCTAATTGAAGTTGTATCTCTTTGTCCTAGCAAGCTTGGTAGCCTTAGCATTCAGTCTGAGTTCAGGTTGGATGGTGTTTTCAGGTTTCTGTTTGTTTCCCAGAGCATTTGCTGTATATCTTGGGAATAATAATCCTTGGGTGTAGGAAGCATTCCAGGTAATTCCATGTAATTCCGTCCAAAATCAGGTTGTAGGTTTGGAGTTGTGATTTGGAGTGAAGGTTATGTTGTTTAGGGTATCATCCTGTATATGTCCCTGCCCAAAAAATCTAAGTCTCTCTCTCTCTCTCTCTCTCTCTCTCTCTCTCTCTCTCTCTCTCTCTCTCTCTCTCTCTCTCTCTCTCTCTCTCTCTCTCTCTCTCTCTCTCTCTCTCTCTCTCTCTCTCTCTCTCTCTCTCTCTCTCTCTCTCTCTCTCTCTCTCTCTCTCTCTCTCTCTCTCTCTCTCTCTCTCTCTCTCTCTCTCTCTCTCTCTCTCTCTCTCTCTCTCTCTCTCTCTCTCTCTCTCTCTCTCTCTCTCTCTCTCTCTCTCTCTCTCTCTCTCTCTCTCTCTCTCTCTCTCTCTCTCTCTCTCTCTCTCTCTCTCTCTCTCTCTCTCTCTCTCTCTCTCTCTCTCTCTCTCTCTCTCTCTCTCTCTCTCTCTCTCTCTCTCTCTCTCTCTCTCTCTCTCTCTCTCTCTCTCTCTCTCTCTCTCTCTCTCTCTCTCTCTCTCTCTCTCTCTCTCTCTCTCTCTCTGTGTTAAGACCCAGATGGATAAGACCAAGATGGATAAGACACAGATGCAGACAGTTGTTTATTAACAAAGCAGGGGGCAGGCAAACGACAAGTCAAGGGCATGCAGAGGTCAGTAATCCAGGGCATTTAGAAAATAGTAAAAATAAAGAAAAACCCTTGAATGAGTAGTTGTGTCCAAACTTCTGACTGGTACTGTATAATTCCCTTTATAAACTGGGTAGGTCAAGCCCTGAATGCTGATTGGCTGACAGATGTGGTATATCAGACCGTATACCACGGGTATGACAAAACATGTATCCGCGTTGCTTCGTGCCTAAGAACAGCCCTTAGCCATGGTATATTGGCCATATATCACAAAACCCTGAGGTGCCCTTATTGCTATTATAAACAGGTTACCAACGTAATTAGAGCAGTACAAATAAATGTTTTGTCATTCCCTTTATAAACTGGGTAGTTCGAGTCTTGAATGCTGATTGGCTGTCAGACGTCGTATATCAGACCGTATACCACGGGTATGACAAAACATAAATTTTTACTCTGCGTTGCGTCGTGCATAAAAACAGCCCTTATCCATGGTATATTGGACATATAACATACCTCCTCGGGCTTTATTGCTTAAATAACGCACAGTACCCAGCTAGCAATGAGGAATCGGCCCAGAAGCGCCGGAACTGATTGAATCAGCCCAGAATTGCGTGTTGGACTCGGCCCGGAATCAAAATGAATGACTGCCCAGAATCGGCCCAAGTACATGGGGCCATTTCCATCTACCAGAATTCAGGCAACTTTGCCGGCATCTTACCAGAATCCCTTCAGATGCGGCCCAACGCAAATTTTAATAAACGTATACAAAATTACCCGATTTAGTAATTTTAAATATTACTATTATACATTTTATACATACATTTGTATGTACCCATCCACAAACATTTTTTATAATATATATATTTTTTAACCCCCTTTTTGTCATATCCAATTGTTTTGTCACATTGCTGCAACTCCCATACGGCCTCGGGAGAGGTAAAGGTCGATGTGTCGGAGGATTAAATTACTACTTAAACAGGACTCTTAAATAATTTTATTTAAATTTTATTTGTATTTTTTGATCACAGAAACAATGAGAAAATATGGAAAATAAATAAATAATTAAATGTTAATTATATAATGCAGCCCTTGTAATCATCTGCCAGAGAGTAGCCACAATCGTCCCGAGCCCCAAGTAATACATTTGGGACAGATAACTCACACCGGAATCTGCCCGAGCCCCAAGTAATACATTTGGGACAGATAACTAACACCGGAATTAGCCCGAGCCCCAAGTAATGCATTTTGTCCAGAAAACTCACACAGGAATCGCCCAGAGCACTAAGCAATACATTTGGGCCAGATAACTCACACCGGGAATCCCCGCATCCTAGCCATAAGTAACACTGCCGAAGGCGGCCCAGACTCGGCCACATAACGTCAGCTGAGTCTGACTCTCAGCCGAGTGCCCCAACTCTCAGCCTGGAATCAGCCCAGATCCACTGTGCTAGCTGGGTATATTTGCAAAGTAGAATTCATTGGCTATAGTTCATTATTACATGTTCTATGTTTGTGCTGCTTTGGAAAGCAAACGTCGAATTGAAAACATTATTGGCATTGTTGAATTCGATTTTCATAATGGCAAGCTAGGACTGATGGTTTGGTTAGCTAAACTAGCAAGTCTGTTTGTGTGGTTAACACGGCAACTACTGCAGCTAGTAAACTTGCTACCTACTTCAGTGGATGTTGAACACATTTCTAGCGGCAAATTAAGACATTTCTAGCAGGAAATGTGTTCAATTATAGCCATGGTATAAAAGGGATAATCAACTTGGGGCTCTATGAGTTCGAACACACCTTCCACGTCGTTCATTGTTTTACATAGAACGCAGCCCCTCGTTGATTATCCCTTACTTATTTCATCTGTAGCCTAATAAACTGCATGCTTTCCCGAATAATAGTGGGAGGACCACACAATTGTAAACTTGTTAACATAATAATTGTAAAATGTTAACATATCAACGTGGGACTCCAAGTTTACTCTGATATGATGGTTGTTATATCAATGTTTGCCGATAAAGGCGTTTCCACCGCCATTTCTCGCATAATTAATTATACAGACACAAAAATATCCCACCTTGTCTAGTATATTTAGTTTTGTCGACATTTGGCATGAATACTGCATGGTTGTTCACTCCGGTTGCTAGGCAACCCAATGCATAGGTGAGTGGCTGCCTACTGCTGCAGCAGCACAGAGGAGGGGAAAAAAGCATGCCTTCATTTTGCAATTATCTTGATTTATAACATTTCCGACCTGCAATATAATTGTTTTGAACCACAAACCAACCCATCGGTTGAAGGAATGTTTTCATTCCACCCACCAGCAGATTTTTTTGCAGGTGACCCACAGGGTGACCCCGTGGGACTCTAGGGCGCCTCTCCTCAGGTAGCCGCTCTGCGCCACCCCTGTTCCCCCTCACTTCCCCCCTATTCCACCCTCTTTCCACCTCCCTGGTTCTTTATCTGAGAGCTGTTAAGTGGAGAGGAAAGGTTTAAATTATGATCTGAGCCATTGTAGCTCCAGAGGGAAGTCATAAAGGAAACGCTTGTTTAGGAGGGCTGTGGAGTGCTGCACATCTCTACTGACTCTGATGAAACTCAGGGACGGGAGTCATCCTGACCGCCAGAGAAGATTTATACCTCTCCCCCTATGGAAAAATAAATGGGGAATGGAAGGAATGGGGAAAATCTCAACATTTCTCTCACTCTTGCTCTCTTTCTTTCTCTTTCTCTCTCGGTTTGTCCTAGGGTTAGGGGTTAGGGTTTATATGTTAGGGTTAGAGGTTAGGGGTTAGGGTTAAATGTACACTAGATTTTATTTTAGAAGCCTCTAAACAGAAGATGCACCAGGTGGTTGTACAAGAATAAGATGCATCACTTTGTGTCACATTTGAAGCTTGCGGGTCACTAGGTCTGTGTCCTGAACAATAAAGGACAAAACCCACAAGACGAAGGCCAGTAATGGAGAATGGAGCAGGCCATGGCAGTTACAGTGTGGTTGGTTACTAGGAGACAGTCAGTCACGGGGAAAATCTAACTCCAGCTGCAAAGACAAAAGATGAACCAGGGGACATAAATCACTAGAAGACCAACATTCACACCCCTATTCACAACAACACTTCAAGACAACCACAACTTTCCAAACAAGCCAGAGAGTGCAATTTAAAATGTGGGCGCAAAAAAAGTGATTACTTTAACTTGACATTCTGATTTTCATCTAACATGTACATTTAGAATCTCTATGTGGCCTGTAATGCCTGTAAGTATTTTTGGAAGGAGGGCCCAGGGAATTTACTCTAGTTAGACGCCATTAAGTCTAAAGTGTGTCAAAGGGCCGTATAGAGAGTGTTAAAGGAGCACTTGTTCGTTCCAACCCTACACTTTCCTTCAGTCTTTCCTTAATGACCCTAGTCCAGGGTGCAGTTGGAACCTCTGATGTTTAAGTGTTTCCTACTGTAACCTATGAGCTCTATAAGCCCCACTCTTATTCAAACTCCCAGCCTTCCCGCACCACTACTAACTCAAACTACTTAGCCCCCCACACATTCAAATCTAGGCCCACAGTCTACATGCGTATCTGTGTCTCACGGCAGCACATCATCCAGTCACGTTAGCGCTGATAGGGGAACGCTGGGGAGCTCTCTGACGGGGCCTTGTTCCCCCCATATCCTATCTTCTCCCATGGCTGTCCTAACATGCTATACTATCAGTCTGATGCCACCATTCAACTGATTTACACTTCTACCCACTACTACTACTGCTATTACATAAGTAGGACTACTGCTAGACACTGGGGCTCGGCCTTCTCCCAGTAAAAAAGGGATTTGTTTCTCCTTTTTTCGAGTGTGTGGTCATGCCTGTGGATTTGACCATTCTAAGAGACCTACATGTTTAAGCAAGAGTTTGGCACGCATACCATTGACTGAATTTACAGTAAAACATGTTCACAGAGCACGATTGACCATCCAAGTCCTGGAGATGGTTTAGAAAAGTCCTATGATTTACGGAAAATGTATCTTTATCCTCTCCATTGCAATTACAGAGCGCATGGATTGGCATCTAGGAGGTTTACCAAAGAGGTACTGTAGTCTTACAGGACTTGGTGGTTTGGATGAACTTTACACTTCTCTAATCATCCTCTCATTTCTGAGATGCGGTCACAACATAATGTTCTGCAGAACCTATACTTTACAGAGAGAATGTAAGGAAAAGGGAAAGACAAACAGAGATGGGGAGAGACAGAGAGAGTGAGAGAGAGTGAGCGAGAGAGAGGAAGAGTAGGACAGAGAGGGAAAGAGAGAGTAAGGGAGAGGATGAGAGGGGCATTTTTGGACTATGCATCTTCCCTCACCTGTAATTTTTGCATTCACAATGTCTACATAGATATCATATAGGAGCTGTCTTCAAGCCCTGTGGATGTGTGCAGCTAAGGCCTATGGACATCTGTAGGTCTACATCTGTGTGTGTGAATTTGTGAGACTGTGTGCCTCTGCTCTGCATCTGGAGACCGCATGAGGCCCCATGGGGGTTGATGTTAGGCCGGGAGAGGGCTGTATTAGGGCCTGTGGTCGGGGTGTTCTCTCGGGGAGACAGCCTGACTGCGACCCTTCACATGAGGCTTTTCCAAGTCAGATACCTCCCCACCATGAAACTGACTCCACCACCGTAGCCGCCAGAAGATCAGCCGAATAACAACCCTCTCGCTAATTCATGCTCCCTCTCTTTCTCTTTTCTCGCTCCTTCCCTCTCACTCTCTCTCTCTTTCATGCTCTCTCTCATTCCCTTGTTCTAATACTCTCTCGGTCTCCTTCCTCCCGATTCTCTCTCTCTGTTTCCCCCTCCCTTCTCTCTGTGTCCTAGTTTTACTGGCGAGGAGAGGATGAATGAATGAAATGATCCCTAACCCACAAACTGATTGAAGATTAGGTCAGGAAGAAGAGAGAATATTCAGAGCCTACTCACTGGGCACCTCGTCATTTCAACGTGGATAATTGGGTAATATTTGGTTGAGACGTTGATCAATGAGATTACAACCTATATTCACCCACTCAAAAAGACAGCCAAGAGTTAGTAGAATTTCCAATGTGTTTTTCGCTATGCGTTCAACCATTTTAAAGCACAACCAAATTCCAATGGAGAAACAATATCTGATTTTTGGTTTGGTTGTCACCTAAATGTCTACCACTGCGCTTTCAACCATTTACAAGAACAGCAAAGTTTATTACAACAGATTAATGTGTTATCACTGTGCTTCATCTAATAGCGGAACCAAATGACATGGATTTCTGTTAAGATTACATTAAAAGTACATGGTGGAAGTGATCAATTCCGGCCGAGATTCTGTACAGATTATTACAGCATAATGCGACGACATATGCCTGCTATCGTTAAACATGCACACTTTATATGATTACATCAGAAGAAATGTATAGTTACAGTAACCTCAGAATGTGGGCATGGATGTGTTACTCATTTTAAGGTTGAATGTTACATTAACTTGTAAGAACGCCTAAACTTTAGGTTATTTACTTTATTACAATATTGTGTTTGGTTGACAATGCAACCAAAAATCAACATTTAAAGGAGGTGTATCTACTGCTTGGATAGTTCCATATGAGCTCTGGCTTAATCCCATTCTTTACCTTTTATTTTTGGTTGAGTTGGAGACGTGAATTCAACATACACTGTCTTGCAAAAGTATTCCGACCCCTAGGATTTCTTCAAATTTGATTGCGTTACAAAGTGGGATTAAAATGTATTTAATTGCAATTTTTAATTGTAATCTACACAAAATACTCTGTAATGTTAAAGTTGAAGAAAAATGTGTAATAAAAAAAGATTAATATAAATTAAAAAACTAAAACATAGTTATTGCATAAGTATTCAACTCCCTGAGTCAATACAGAAACACCTTTGGCATAGATTACAGCTGTAAGTCTTCTTGGGTAAGTCTATAAGAGCTTTGCACACCTGGATTGTGCAATATTTGCCCATTATTCATTTCAAAATTCTTCAAGCGTTGTCAAGATGTTGACTATGACTAGACAGCAATTTCCAAGTCTTAGATTTATTTTTAATCCCACTTTGTAATGACTTCAATTGCAACAGTGAATCTATCTTGTTTTTAAGTGGAGATCACTCAGCAATCATTCTCACGATAGCACATTGGTAGTCATTGTCAAATATCATAGCTAAGCAAGGCTGGACTTGGTTAAAATCCTGGATGGGAGACCAGATTGTACAAATTCTTATTTACAATGACGGCCTACCCCAGCCAAACCCGGACGACGCTGGGCCAATTGTGCGCCGCCACCTGGGACTCCCAATCACGGCCGGATGTGATAAAGCCTGGATTTTTAAAATATATATATATTTCATCTTTATTTAACCAGGTAGGCTAGTTGAGAACAAGTTCTCATTTACAACTGCGACCTGGCCAAGATAAAGCAAACCAGTGCGACACAAACAACAACACAGAGTTACACATGGAATAAACAAACACAGAGTCAATAATACAAAAGAAAAAGTCTATATACAATGTGTGCAAATGAGGTAGGATAAGGGAGGTAAGGCTATAAATAGGCCATAGTGGCGAAATAATTACAATATAGCAATTAAACACTGGAGTGATAGATGTGCAGAAAATGAATGTGCAAGTAGAGATACTGGGGTGCAAAGAAGCAAAATAAATCAAATAAATAACAGTATGGGGATGAGGTAGTTGGATGGGCTATTTACAGAGGGGCTATGTACAGGTGCAGTGATCTGTGAGCTGCTCTGACAGCTGGTGCTTCAAGCTAATGAGGGAGATATGAGTCTCCAGCTTCAGTGATTTTTGCAGTTCGTTCCAGTCATTGGCAGCAGAGAACTGTAAGGAAAGGCGGCCGAAGGAGGAATTGGCTTTGGGGGTGACCAGTGAAATATACTTGCTGGAGCGCGTGCTATGGGTGGGTCATGCTATGGTGACCAGTGAGCTGAAATAAGGCAGGGCTTTACCTAGCAAAGACTTATAGATGACCTGGAGCCAGTGGGTTTGGCGACGAATATTAAGCGAGGGCCATTAAACGAGAACATACAGGTCGCAGTGGTTGGTAGTTTATGGGGCTTTGGTGACAAAACAGATGGCACTGTGATAGACTGCATCCAATTTGCTGAATAGAGTTTTGGAGGTTATTTTGTTAATGACATCGCCGAAGTCAATGATCGGTAGGATAGTCAGTTTTACGAGGGTATGTTTGGCAGCATGAGTGAAGGATGCTTTGTTGCAAAATAGGAAGCCAATTCTAGATTTAATTTTGGATTGGAGATGCATAATGTGAGTCTGGAAGGAGAGTTTACAGTCTAACAGTCAGACACCTAGGTACCATATTCTAATTCAGAACCGTCCAGAGTAGTGATGCTGGACGGGCTGGCAGGTGTAGGCAGCGATCGGTTGAAGAGCAAGCATTTAGTTTTACTTGCATTGAAGAGCAGTTGGAGGCCACCTAAGGAGAGTTGTATGGCATTGAAGCTCGTCTGGAGGTTAGTTAACACAGTGTCCAAAGATGGGCCAGAAGTATACAGAATGGTGTCATCTGCGTAGAGGTGGATCAGAGAATCACCAGCAGCAAGAGCGACATTATTGATGTATACAGAGAAAAGAGTCGGCCCGAGGATGGAACCCTGTGGCACCCCTATAGAGACTGCCAGAGGATTTGACACACTAAACTCTGTCTGGGAAGTAGTTGGTGAACCAGGCGAGGCAGTCATTTGAGAAACCAAGGCTGTTGAGTCTGCCGATAAGAATGTGGTGATTGACAGAGTCGAAAACCTTGGCCAGGTCAATGAATACAGCTGCACAGTAATGTCTCTTATCGATGGTAGTTATGAAATCGTTTAGGACCTTGAGCGTGGCAGAGGTGCACCCATGACCAGCTCGGAAACCAGATTGCATAGCGGAGAAGGTACGGTGGGATTCGAAATGGTCGGTGATCTGTTTGTTAACTTGACTTTAGAAGACCTTAGAAAGGCAGGGTAGGATAGATTTAGGTCTGTAGCAGTTTGGGTCTAGAGTGTCTCCCCTTTTGAAGAGGGGGATGACCGAGGCAGTTTTCAAATCTTTGGGGATCTCAGACGATACGAAAGAGAGTTTGAACAGGCTAGTAATAGGGGTTGCAATAATTTAATCTGATAATTTTAGAAAGAGAGGGACCAGATTGTCTAGCCCGGCTGATTTGTAGGGGTCCAGATTTTGCAGCTCTTTCAGAACATCAGCTATCTGGATTTGGGTGAAGCAGAAATGGGGGAGGCTTGGGCAAGTTGCTGTGGGGGGCGCAGGGTTGTTGACCGGGGTAGCCAAGTGGAAAGCATGGCCAGACGTAGAAAAATGCTTATTGAAAATCTCAATTATCGCGGATTTATCGTTGGTGACGGTGTTTCCTAGCCTCAGTGCAGTGGGCAGCTGGGAGGAGGTGCTCTTATTCTCCATGGACTTTACAGTGTCCCATAACCTTTTGGAGTTTGTGCTACAGGATGCAAATGTCTGTATGAAAAAGCTAGCATTTGCATTCCTAACTGCCTGTGTATATTGGTTCCTAACTTCCCTGAAAAGTTGCATATCGCGGGGGCTATTCGATGCTAATGCAGTACGCCACAGGATGTTTTTGCGCTGGTCAAAGGAAGTCAGGTCTGGAGTGAACCAAGGGCTATATCTGTTCCTGGTTCTACATTTTTTGAATGGGGCATGCTTATTTAAGATGGTGAGGAAAGCACTTTTAAAGAATAACCAGGCATCCTCTACTGACGGAATGAGGTCAATATCCTTCCAGGATACCCGGGCCAGGTCGATTAGAAAGGCCTGTTCGCTGAAGTGTTTTAGGGAGCGTTTGACAGTGATGAGTGGTGGTCGTTTGACCGCAGACCCATTACGGACGCCGGCAATGAGGCATTGATCGCTGAGATCCTGGTTGAAGACAGCAGAGGTGTATTTGGAGGGCAGGTTGGTTAGGATGATATCTATGAGGGTGCCCGTTTTTACGGATTTGGGGTTGTACCTGGTAGGTTCATTGATCATTTGTGTGAGATTGAGGGCATCTAGCTTAGATTGTAGGATGGCCGGGGTGTTAAGCATGCCCCAGTTTAGGTCACCTAACAGCACGAGCTCTGAAAATGGATGGGGGGTAATCAATTCACATATGGTGTCAAGGGCACAGCTGGGGGCAGAAGGTGGTCTATAGCAAGCGGCAATGGTGAGAGACTTGTTTCTGGAAAGGTCGATTTTTAAAAGTAGAAGCTCAAATTGTTTGGGCACAGACCTGGATAGTAAGACAGAACTCTGCAGGCTATCTCTGCAGTAGATTGCAACTCCGCCCCCTTTGCCAGTTCTATCTTGTCGGAAAATTTTATAGTTAGGGATGGACATTTCAGGGTTTTTGGTGGTCTTTTACGGTTACAGAAGTCAACAAATGAGAGCGCCTGGGGAATGGGAGTGGAGCTAGGCACTGCAGGGCCTGGGTTAACCTCTATATCACCAGAGGAACAGAGGAGGAGTAGGATAAGGGTACGACTAAAGGCTATAAGAACTGGTCGTCTAGTACATTCGGAACAGAGAGTAAAAGGAGCAGGTTTCTGGGCACGGTAGAATAGATTCAATGCATAATGTACAGACAAAGGAATAGTAGGATGTGAATACAGTTGAGGTAAACCTATGCATTGAGTGACGATGAGAGAGATATTCTCTCTAGAAACATAATTTAAACCAGGTGAGGTCACCGCATGAGTGGGAGGTGGAACTAAAGGGTTAGCTAAGGCGTATTGAGCAGGGCTAGAGGCTCAAAAGTGAAATAAGGCAATAATTACTAACCAAAACAGCAATGGACAAGGCATATTGACATTAGGGAGAGGCATGCGAGAGTGATCATAGGGGCCCAGTGAGTGGCTCGGCGGGCCGGAGACACGGCAATTCAGGCAGCCAGCGGGCTGGGGCTAGCAAGCTAGCAGAAGGGCCTTAGAGGGACGTCGCGACGGAAGAAGTCAGTTGTAGCCACCTCGTGCTGTTGCGTCGGCAGACCAGTCGTCGTGGATCAGCAGCGCTCCGTGTGGTAAAAGGGTCCATGCCAATTGGCAAAATAGGTATAGTGGCCAAAGAATTTGTCTGATGGGCCTCTTAAGCTAACAGTCCGATATTCTCTAGACAGCTAGCGGGCCGCGGCTAACAGGCTAGCAAATGGGCATTCAGGGGACGATGCGACGGAAGAGCCAGTTGAAAAACCACTTCGGGCGAATTACATCGGTAGTCCAGTCGTGATGGGTCGGTGGGGTCTAGGCCAATTGGCAAAATAGATATTGTAGCCCAAGGAGTGGGCTACAATACTAGCTGGGAGATGGGCCTAGCAAAGGCTAGTTCCAGGCTAATTTGTTCTTGCTTTGGGACAGAGACATTAGCCAGGAGTGGCCACTCGGATAGCAGCTAGCTAGCTGCGATGATCCAGGTGAAAAGGTTCAGACCTTCCGGTAGGAATCCGGAGATATGGAGAAAAATAAGTCAGATTTGCTCTGGTTTTAGTCGCGCTGTGCAGACTGGCGAGAGTTGTACGGGCTAAAGGTAGCTGATGACCGCTAGCAGTGGCTAGCTGACTACTAGCTTGTAGCTAGTTACCTGGCTAGCTTCTGTTGGGGGTTCTGGTTCAAAAGAAGAAAAAAAATAGCAGATCCATACCACATTGGGTGAGTCGGATTGCAGGAGAGTATGTTGAAGTTGAAGTTAAGAAAAATATAAAAAAATATATGCGAAGAAAAAGATATAAAATGATATATACACAATATATACACGGGACACGACGAGGACAAAAGACATCTGACTGCTACGCCATCTTGGATCTAATATAAATTAACAGCTATGTGTATTTTCCAGGTCTGTTTCAGTAGCAGGGCCTACATTAACAGCTATGTTTCTTTGTGTGTCCTCCAGGTCTGTTTCAGTGGCAGGGCCTTAAATTAACAGCTATGTTTCTCTGTGTATCCTCCAGGTCTGTTTCAGTGCCAGGGCCTACATTAACAGCTATGTTCCTCTGTGTATCCTCCAGGTCTGTTTCAGTGCCAGGGCCTACATTAACAGCTATGTTTCTTTGTGTGTCCTCCAGGTCTGTTTCAGTGGGAGGGTCTACATTAACAGCTATGTTCCTCTGTGTATCCTCCAGGTCTGTTTCAGTGGCAGGGCCTTAAATTAACAGCTATGTTTCTCTGTGTATCCTCCAGGTCTGTTTCAGTGCCAGGGCCTACATTAACAGCTATGTTTCTCTGTGTGTCCTCCAGGTCTGTTTCAGTGGCAGGGCCTACATTAACAGCTATGTTTCTATGTGTATCCTCCGGGTCTGTTTCAGTGCCAGGGCCTACAAACTTCTTAGGGATAGGGGGCAGTATTCGGAAGTTCGGATGACTGACATGCCCAAAGTAAACTGCCTGTTACTCAGGCCCAGAAGCTAGGATATGCATATAATATTAGTAGTATTACTAGTATTAGTAGTATTGGATAGACAACACTCTGAAGTTTCTGAAACTGTTAAAATAATGTCTGTGAGTATAACAGAACTGATATAGCAGGCAAAAACCCGAGGAGAAGCCGTCCAGAATTTTTGTTGTTGTTGAGGTGACCACCCATTGAAATGCCTGTCTATGGGAAAATCGAAGGAAATCCTCCCAGATTGAAGTTCCTATGACTTACCCTAGATGTCTTTAGAAATGGTTTCAGGCTTGTTTTTTGAAAAATTTGCTAGAATTTGTAGTTTTTCAAGGTGGCTATCATTTTAACTGTAGTGTTGTGGCCGGCGTGGATTAAACCCTCTCCGTCTTAAATTTGATCGTTTATTTACATATTAGGGTACCTGAGGATTGATTAGAAACGTTGTTTGACTTGTTTGGACGAAGTTTATTGGTAACTTTTGGGATTCCTTTGTATGCATTTTGAACGAATGGAACAGGTGGATTACTGAATCAAGCGCACCAACTAAACTGACTTTTTTGGGATATAAAGAAGGACTTTATCGAACAAAACAACCATTTTTTATGTAGCTGGGTGTAACGGCTTTCTTCCTGGGATGAAGGAGAGGACCAAAATGCAGCGCAGTTAGTGTTCAACATGTTTAATTTAACGAACTGTGAACACTTACAACAATACAAAAACAACAAACGTGAAAACCGAGACAGTCCTATCAGGTGCAGAACACAAACACAGAGACAGGAAACAACCACCCACAATCCCCAACACAAAACAAGCCACCTATATACAGTGGGGAGAACAAGTATTTGATACACTGCCGATTTTGCAGGTTTTCCTACTTACAAAGCATGTAGAGGTCTGTAATTTTTATCATAGGTACACTTCAACTGTGAGAGACGGAATCTAAAACAAAAATCCAGAAAATCACATTGTATGATTTTTAAATAATTAATTTGCATTTTATTGCATGACATAAGTATTTGATCACCTACCAACCAGTAAGAATTCCGGCTCTCACAGACCTGTTAGTTTTTCTTTAAGAAGCCCTCCTGTTCTCCACTCATTACCTGTATTAACTGCACCTGTTTGAACTCGTTACCTGTATAAAAGACACCTGTCCACACACTCAATCAAACAGATTCCAACCTCTCCACAATGGCCAAGACCAGAGAGCTGTGTAAGGACATCAGGGATAAAATTGTAGACCTGCACAAGGCTGGGATGGGCTACAGGACAATAGGCAAGCAGCTTGGTGAGAAGGAAACAACTGTTGGCGCAATTATTAGAAAATGGAAGAAGTTCAAGATGACGGTCAATCACCCTCGGTCTGGGGCTCCATGCAAGATTTCACCTCGTGGGGCATCAATGATCATGAGGAAGGTGAGGGATCAGCCCAGAACTACACGGCAGGACCTGGTCAATGACCTGAAGAGAGCTGGGACCACAGTCTCAAAGAAAACCATTAGTAACACACTACGCCGTCATGGATTAAAATCCTGCAGCGCACGCAAGGTCCCCCTGCTTAAGCCAGTGCATGTCCAGGCCTGTCTGAAGTTTGCCAATGACCATCTGGATGATCCAGAGGAGGAATGGGAGAAGGTCATGTGGTCTGATGAGACAAAAATAGAGCTTTTTGGTCTAACTCCACTCGCCGTGTTTGGAGGAAGAAGAAGTATGAGTACAACCCCAAGAACACCATCCCAACCGTGAAGCATGGAGGTGGAAACATCATTCTTTGGGGATGCTTTTCTGCAAAGGGGACAGGACGACTGCACCGTATTGAGGGGAGGATGGATGGGGCCATGTATCGCGAGATCTTGGCCAACAACCTCCTTCCCTCAGTAAGAGCATTGAAGATGGGTCGTGGCTGGGTCTTCCAGCATGACAACGACACGAAGCACACAGCCATGGCAACTAAGGAGTGGCTCCGTAAGAAGCATCTCAAGGTCCTGGAGTGGCCTAGCCAGTCTCCAGACCTGAACCCAATAGAAAATCTTTGGAGGGAGCTGAAAGTCCGTATTGCCCAGCGACAGCCCCGAAACCTGAAGGATCTGGAGAAGATCTGTAGGGAGGAGTGGGCCAAAATCCCTGCTGCAGTGTGTGCAAACCTAGTCAAGAACTACAGGAAACGTATGATCTCTGTAATTGCAAACAAAGGTTTCTGTACCAAATATTAAGTTCTGCTTTTCTGATGTATCAAATACTTATGTCATGCAATAAAATGCAAATTAATTACTTAAAAATCATACAATGTGATTTTCTGGATTTTTGTTTTAGATTCCGTCTCTCATAGTTGAAGTGTACCTATGATAAAAATGACAGACCTCTACATGCTTTGTAAGTAGGAAAACCTGCAAAATCGGCAGTGTATCAAATACTTGTTCTCCCCACTGTATGATTCTCAATCAGGGACAACGATTGACAGCTGCCTCTGTTTGAGAACCATATTAGGCTGAACACAGAAACACAGAAACAGACAAACTAGACACACAACATAGAATGCCCACCCCAACTCACGCCCTGACCATACTAAACAAATACAAAAACAAGGGAAAACAGGTCAGGAACGTGACACTGGGACCCTTAGGATTGCAAACAGAGGAAGATCTTCAAAGGTAAATTATTTATTTTATCGCTATTTCTGACTTTTGTGATGCCTCTGCTGGTTTGGAAAATGTTTTTAATGCTTTTGTAGACGGGGCGCTGTCCTCAGATAATCACATGGTGTGCTTTCGCCGTAAAGCCTTTTTGAAATCTGACAAAGAAGCTGGATTAACAAGAAGTTAAGCTTTTCAATGATGTATGACACTTGTATTTTCATGAATGTTTAATATTACGATTTTTGTATTTTGAATTTCGCGCTCTGCTATTTCACCGGATGTTGTCGAGGTGGGTCGCTAGCGGCACGTCTAGCCCAAAGAGGTACATTAACAGCTATGTTTCTCAAACCAGGGACTGTACTGACGCCTCTTGCATTGAGATGCAGTGCATTAGACCACCGCGCCACTCGGGAGCCCAAAAAAAGTTACAAACTCAACATATTTTATACATGATTTGATTATGCTGACATGTGGTTACCATGACAACATAATCCTGTGGTTGAAATTTCACCTTCAAAACAACAGTTGATTACTTTTTTCAAATCCAATGTATTTTCCACGTAGATTCCATGTAACAAAACCTTGACAAATTACGTTGAAACAACTTTGATTCAACCAGTTTGTGCCCAGTGGGTAGTATTCAGAGCCAGGTAACCAACCAGCACATCACCCTGGCCCAGCTTTGAACACTGAATAGAGTGGTATTCAGTATGTCACAAGAGTCTGAGGAAAAGGAGTCTGGACATTTTATCTCCTTTAACTAACCAACAGTCCCCTGGCTCACCCTGGCTCACCTTCCCTCACCCGCCTCCCTATACTTCTCTACCCCTTCAGTCTCCACTCAGATTCTTGTGCCAGATGCCATCGTTCACCACAGTCAGCTAGCATTTATGTGAAAACCTATCTGCTTATTACTGTCAAACATGGATGGCTGTAATGCACCCCCCCGTTCTCTCTCTCTCTCTCCCTCTCTCTCACTCTCATCTGTCCTCCAGATCTTGGCACAGTGGAGATTAATTAGATACCCAGAGTTGGATCCTACTCCGACTGCACTGACCACAGGTTATTCCAGACAACCAGCCCTGAATGCTGTAACATTTGCATGATGAGAGGCAAAACATGGCTTCTGTCTGTCTTGCACAGTCAGTTCTGTAAAAGTCTTCTTCATATGATAGTAAGACACAATAGTACTAAGTTACTCTATATAATGTAAAGACCTGTAATACCATGAGACCTAATGAAAGCACTATGGTGTATTAATGCAATCAATTATGATGGTTTCTATGCGTTTGTCCCTTGGGATTATAACTTCACATCCTGCATCCTACAGATAAACAAACACAAGTCCTAATATCTAAATGAGTGCATGTGTACGTGTGTGTTTGCCGAAGGCACAAGGGCCTCTGTGTACAGTAGTGTCTCACGATTTTTGTCATGTAACTGGTGTGACTAAGATACTTTGTGTGCCACTTGTCTAAAAATACACCAAGTTTAACAACAATTGTGGCATAGAACTGAAAGAGTAAAATGACAGACTAATTTGAATTCCCCTCCAACATACTGTGAGAGCTTACGGGAAAGCAAAACTAATTGAGATTCTTCTAAACTTAGAAAAGTGCTTTTCAATTGACTGTACTGCACATTTTGAGAGCTTGGGGATTGTGTGAGGGTTGTGGTTTAGAGCGAGGCCCATCTCTGTGTTTTCGTTCCATTGAAGTACAGAATAATAACATGTTCAAAGAGAGAACTGTTTCAGGCTTTTATGACATTGTGTAAATAAATGAGAGTATTTTTATGGGTTCACTTTACAACATGAATACAAGCATTAAAAAGAGAGAGCGAGAAGACAAGGAGGGTGTTGCCACAGACTGGTCTCCGCTGAGCACATGGAAAGAAAGAACAATATGATCACCCCTTCCTTCATCCCGCCATCCATCCCTCCATCCATCCTCCCACCCTCCGTCCATCCCTCCATCCATCCCACCCTCCATCCATCCCTCCATCCCACCCTCCATCCATCCCACCCTCTATCCCACCCTCCATCCATCCCACCCTCCATCACATCCCTCCATCCAACCCTCCATCCATCCATCCATCCCACCCTCCATCCCACCCTCCATCCCACCCTCCATCCAACCCTAAATCCCACCATCCATCCCACCCTCCATCCCATCCCTTCATCCCACCCTCCATCCATCCCTCCATCCCGGCCCTCCATCAATCCATCCCACACTCCATCCCACCCTCCATCCCACCCTCCATCCCACCCTCCATCCCACACTACATCCCATCCCTCCATCCCACCCTCCATCCCACACTACATCCATACCTCCATCCCATCCCTGCATCCCACCGTCCATCAATCCATCCCTCCATCAATCCATCCCACCCCCCATCCCTCCATCCCGGCCCTCCATCCATCCATCCATCCCACCCTCCATCCCATTCCTCCATCCATCCCTCCCTCCATCCATCCCACCCTCCATCCATCCCTCCATCCCGGCCCTCCATCCCTCCATCCCGGCCCTCCATCCCTCCATCCCACCCTCCATCCCATTCCTCCATCCATCCCTCCATCCATCCCACCCTCCATCCATCCCTCCATCCCGGCCCTCCATCCCTCCATCCCGGCCCTCCATCCATCCATCCCACCCTCCATCCCATCCTCCCATCCTCCCTCCCTCCCTCCCTCCCTCCCTCCCTCCCTCCCTCCCTCCATCTATCCCTCCATACATCCTTGGAATATGGAATAATGAGTATCTGGTGTCCCTCTTTCCTGTTTATAATTCTCCTCTTTCCCTTCTGTGGTTGTGTTTGTTTTCTCAGGCGCCCAAAAATGTGTTCTAGCCCTCTTTTCCCCACACATCCAGACAACTCTAATCCCTGAGCCTTACCTCACTCGACTCCGATGGTGAAATGACTCTGGAGAAACACATCACCACCACAAGATTCACACCCACAAAGAGAGACAACCCATTGCAAAACACAATAGGCCACCAATGGGATGAAGAGTACAGATAGTTTCAAATTGTGTTTTTGGCACCCATACCTCATGGAAAGCAAACCCAACACTGGGATGCATTGAAAACCCAATGCTGGGACAACAAAATAGCCTGCCTATGGGTTGAACACTGCAATTAACTGTAATTGACTCAACTGTACCTCACCTCAGAAAGAGTGGCTGCTGCTAACAGCTAATGGGGATCCTAATAAAATAACTAAAATAACCCAGGTCACTTCCAAGCATTGTACTAAATAAATTCCAGAGTAATAACACTAATGCACTTGATTGTCTTTGCACTTGCTTTAACAGAACATGGACAGGACTACCATTGCATGGTGTGCTGTTATAGTGCTGTTATATAAGCAGGACATGTGGTGCAGGGATGGATGAGGGACTGAGGCCTGTGTGTTTGGAAGAGAAGCAGCCAGTCACTCTATCAAGGTCATACCTCTCTGTCAGCCACTTAGCTGGAGGTTATTTCCTCTCGTGCCAGCTGCTGCGTCTGGGTATCCGCTCCCCATAGGTTGCCACCCTCTCTCTGGGGGGCACCTACAGGATGGAGAGTTGGATGGAGAGTTGGGTTGCCTCGGCTCATGTGTTATGCCTGGAAAACAAGTGTCATTATTAAATAGCTTCATGCCTCTCTCTAATGAACGGTGAGAGGTCAAAGTGTTTCAGGCCATGATTCTCTCTTTTCTCTCCCCTTTCTCCTTTCCTATGCTTTTTATTTTACTTTCCTGTCTGTTCTTCCCTCTCTTCTCTTCTCCTCTCTCCTCTCTGATCAGAGGGGCAGCATGGGGATCCATCACCAAAGGTCAGGGGAACGAGTGTTTCCACTCACAGACACCATCACTATTCTACCCCTCGTACCCCTATTGCTCTATACTCTGTCTCTATCTACCCAACACTCACTCTTCTGTCCCCCTCTAAACCCCATTGGCCCATACCCTTTCTCTACACCCTCACCCCTATAATTGTTCCCCTCTCCAGCCCTCGCTCAACTACTCCCCTCTCTCTACACTGCCCTACACTCTAGCCCCCCACACATACCCCCCACCCTAACTCCATTACCCTAAATATATAGCCAGCCTTTCCCCTTGGCTCCCTCCCTCAGAGACTGTTAGGAGAAGCACCTCTGGCTCGTACGGCACTAATGGACACACCGACCATCAGACCGACCGATCGGTCCCGAGACCAGCCAGCCAGATCAGCCAGACTAGCCAGCCAGCAAGGCAGCCAGCCAGCGAGCCTAAAGAGACTCCCAGTGACCCCAGAGTCTGTGGCTTTAAGTATGCCTTGTAAATCTAAGTGGACAATGTGGTGCCTCTCAGTCTGTGCTATCCACTACCCAACCATGGCGGCCAAGACCACTTTCCTCTACTGCTCTCTCTCTCTGGAGCAGACCATAACCATGTTATTGGGAATTGGACTGGGCTGGGAGGGAAGATAAAAACAAACAGACCCAGAATGCTACTGCTCTTCCTTGGTCTGTCTGTCACACAACAACAGGAAGTGAATGTCTGTGGGGAAAGAGGTAAAGAGCATCTAGGTCTAAGGCGACCTCTATGCTTTCCCAACCATGACTTATTGTTGACATTTGTAAGTACTGATAATGCACAATCTACTTAGAATGTGATTCAGCAGAGATCCAAAAATGACATAGCATGGGTATCTACAATTATGCTGTATCATAACTCTTCTTCAATATCCCAGTCAGCCGATACGGCCTCAATTCAGACAGATAAATGTATGTAACACTAACAATCACAAATTAAAATGTAAAAAAAACATTCACCCTATACAGGAAAATAGGGCTTCATTAACAGATATGAAGTAACATTATATGCATACTACTGTGCATTTTTAGAGGGCATTCTCTTGAGTATGTTCTTAATAGGACGAGAGTGTGGAGAACGCATACATTTTACATTTGAGGAGCCCTGCTCACTGTGCACTTCTGTGCTACTGCATTACCTTTGACCTTTTACACTAAATTGCGTCACCAACATGCTGGCTTTTCATTTATGCTGGACTTTCCAGGATCACGACTATCCTCTGTAACTAATGTTAGCTATATGTCAAACATTTGTAGATCTGAGCATCTGATTTAGTTCAATATTGCATTTGTCAGTAAAGCAATTGAGACTGATAATCCGTTTATGTTTAGTATTATTTAGCTACATAGAAATTTGGTTAACGAAAGTAGCTAACGTTAGCTAGCTAAGCTGGCACACCTGTATTTGGGGAATTTCTCTCATTCTTCTCTGCAGATCCTTTCAAGCTCTGTCAGGCTGGATGGGAGTGTTGCTGCACAGCTATTTGCAGGTCTCTCCAGAGATGTTAGATCGGGTTCAAGTCTGGGCTCTGACTGGGCCACTCGAGGACATTCAGAGACTTGTCCCGAAGCCACTCCTGCGTTGTCTTGGCTGTGTGCTTAGGGTCGTTGTCCTGTTGGAAGGTGAAACTTCACCCCAGTCTGAGGTCCTGAGCGCTCTGGAGCAGGTTTTCATCAAGGATCTTGCTGTACTTTGCTCCGTTCATCTTTGCCTCGATCCTGACTAGTCTCCCAGTCCCTGCCACTGAAAAACAGCCACACAGCATGATGCTGCCACCACCATGCTTCACCGTAGGGATGGTGCCAGTTTTCCTCCAGACATAACGCTTGGCATACCGGCCAGAGAATCTTGTTTCTCATGGCCTGAGAGACTTTTGGAAAACTCCAAGTGGGCTGTCATGTGCCTTTTACTGAGGAGTTGCTTCCGTCTGGCCACTCTACCATAAAGGCCTAATTGGTGGAGTGCCTCAGAGATAGTTATCCTTCTGGAAGGTTCTCCCATCTCCACAAGGGAACTCTGGAGCTTTTTGACCATCGGGTTCTTGGTCACCTCCCTGACCAAGGCCCTTCTCCCCTGACTGCTCAATTTGGCCAGGCGGCCAGCTCTAGTGAAGAGTCTTGGTGTTTCCAAACTTCTCCCAGTTAAGAATGATGTGTTCTTAGGGACATTCAATGCTGCTGAAATGTTTTGGTACCCTTCCCCAGATCTGTGCCTTGACACAATCCTGTCTCGGAGCTCTACGGACAATTCCTTTGACCTCATGGCTTGGTTTTTGCTCTGACATGCACTGTCAACTGTGAGACCTTATATAGACAGGTGTGTGCCTTTCCAAATCATGTCCAATCAATTGAATTTACCACAGGTGGACCCAATCAAGCTGTAAAAGTATCTCAAGGATGATCAATGAAAACAGGATGCACCTGAGCTCAATTTTGAGTATCATAGAAAAGGGTCTGAATACTTATGTAAATAAGTATATTTAAGTATATATAAGTATATATAATATTTCTGTTTTTTCTTTTTAATACATTTGCAAAAAATCCTAAAACCCTGTTTTCACTTTGTCATTATGGGGTATTGTGTGTAGATTGCTGAGCAAATGTTTTTTTTTTAAATACATTTTAGAATACGGCTAAAACGTAACAAAATGTGGAAAAGGTCAAGGGGTCTGAATACTTTCCGAAGGCACTGTATGTTCCGCCTGAGTGAGTCTGATGCTGGGTAGATGTAGAACATAGAATATAGAAACTGCAGTTAGTATGATATGTTATGTTTCGTATGGTATGTATTAATTTGTGGATGTCCATTATCCATTTTGTATGATATGTTATGAATTACAATTCGTAAGATATGTTAAGAATTGCAATTCGTACAATATGTAATGAATTGCAATTCGTACAATATGTTATGAATTTTCAAAATGTATGACATTTTACGAATTCCCGTTTGTTTTAGTTAGCGTTAGCTATGCGGTTAGGTGGCTAAAGTTAGCATTAGCTAAGTGGCTAACGTTAGCTAGGCTAGGGGTTAGGGTTAGTAGGTTAAGGTTAGTGTTAGAGTTTGTGTTAGGGTTAAGGTTAGGGGAAGGTTTAGCTAACATGTAGTCGCAAAGTAGCTAAAAAGTAGTAAGTAGTTGCAAAATTGCTAATTAGCAAAAATGATCCATTATGAGATTTTTGATGAGATTCGAAAACGCAACCTTTAGGTTGCTAGACGTACCCGTTATACCTCCACCCATCCACCACGACCAATCACCCTACTTTAGTTTTTGCCTTAAGTAACCTTCTGTTTTATGTAAGCATACCAAATGTAACATATCATCCTAGTTTGATTGTCCCAGATTTATGTTTAATATGTTATGGATAGTCGATGAGACCAGGCGACCACAAGTCAGAGACCACTATGATGATACCAAATAAATTTGATGGATCGCAGGAAAAGAGCAGGAATAGGCTTTTGTAGGCTACAGTCCAAGCTATGTCTTCCAATGGTGTGACTGCTGTCGGCATCCAAAGATTATCCAACTTGAATAAACGCTTTGAGGTAAGAACGACAGCAGTGGCATAGTCTACAGGCAATAGCGCATTGATGTGAATCACACTCTGTTTGTGTATATATGAATTGCAAATCAGCCTTTAACTAGTTAAATCATGTTTCTAGTCTATTGCATAGTTACATTGGGTAATCATTGATATCCCAGGACCAGGATTGGTAAACACTGTTGAAGTGAATGATTGTAATACATACATGTAGACACAGCATCATTCAAAGACTGGAGTTTGATACTCCTGGTATTGGATATGACTGAAAAAGAATGTCTCACAGACATTCATACCTGAACCGCACCTTTATTTGCCAAGGTAGCGTACATGATCAGTGAATATATTCAATGTACAGGCTACAATGTGGGGATCTTATGCTTGGTAATAACTTCATGTATATACGACTTGCAGCCTTGGCACAAAGTTATATTATATTCTACTCAATCCATAGGCTTCATTGATAGCTGAGGTTCATAGCTAGGTTCTGAACTAATATTTATACAAAACCGTTTAGGGTCCATACACAGATCGGCTACATCGCTAGCTACACCTCCACAGGCATACAGTTATTTTTATCCTCCCCTGCATAATAAGCAAGAAAATAGTTAGCTACGTTACTTCAGCTGCCTTGTATGGCAAATATCAGCTAGGCAAGCGTACAAAATTGTACATTCAATTTGCAGTAAATGCTTTAGCTAGCTAGATTCTTTACATCCACTCTTTCACAAGACAACAGCCTAGTTTGCTGGTTGTTTCCCTAAAACATTAAACAACCAGAATTATAATTTCATACTCATGTCACAACGCCCATAAAGCTAGCCTAACATATTCCTCTCAACTGTACATTTTTTGCATGATTTGTTATGATGTTATAATTACATTCACTTCCATCCTAGTATTTTTGTCAGCCATCTTTGCTGAAGAAAGTCTCAGTCTTGGGTCGCATAGCATCAAATTCATCATGGGAACCACTTGATAAGTTGCCAAACGGTCCCCCACCATCTCCACTTCTCACTGCTTTCCTTCCATTGAAAATGAATGGGAAGCAGTGTTTTGCCGCACGCTACTGTGTGCTAGTGTACATGGGACATAAGCGCCTTTAAACAGCTGCAAATTATCGAGAATGTGTCCAAATCATCAAAGTGTCACCAACACAAATTTAAACAATAGGCCTATAGCAAATGCAGCCTATGTCATTACTTTTTCACATGTAAATAGCACTTTTTGGTAGTGCTCAAAGCATGCCATTCAGAGAGCAGCATTTATTTTTCAACTCAAAGCAATGAGCTCAATGAGTCCTCCATGACAACAAAATCATAAACAACAACCAAAGTTTTTGGATTATGTTCAGGTAAAACTATTTGGCTAATCTATCCATATTTCCAAGTCCTATTCTTGAAGATCAAGGGGTATTCAATTAATTGGAATGACTGGAAATCTGACAGACCTTGGTTTTTAATGTAAAGATATAGCCTAATTGTATTATTATGTAGTAGAATGCAATGGGTAAGAAGCTTACATAACCAACCCATAAAGTAAAATGCAACATCCATTTATGGACAGCATGTAAACTAGAACATAGATTTTTCCTCCAATTGATGTCGTTCTATTTGTAATATTATTTTTTGTCTTCTTCTAATGCCTCTTAAGGGAAAAGTAATCTAAAAGTAACTGAAAGTAATCCGATTACATTACTGAGGTTGTGTAATCAAATTACAATTTTGATCAGGTAACTAGTATCTGTAACGGATTACATTTAGATAGTAACCAACCCAACCCTGTGGACCCAACAGCTAGGAGGATATTCATCCGGAGGAAGCGGCAGCGGGAGGAAGCACTGAGAGCTGCTGTCGTGGCGCTGTCTGTCAGTGTAGGTATCTCTTGTTGGTCTTCCCAATGACTACAGATGATCAGTTGTGGTTTGCTGATATTATCATGTAGTCATCATTGGTCGCCATCCTATCCATCAAATTACATTTTTTGAAGTGAGAGGGCAGGAGTCGGGAGACGAGACTCTACCAATTCTTTGTGGCTAGCTAGCTAGCCAGTTAGCCCTATTGACTTACTATGGGTTTGTGATCTACGCACACTACAGTGGGTATTGCAGTCAGGTAAACATGCCAAAATTAAAACAGAATGTATTTATGAACGTATCAAGATAAAATAATGTAGTCAGGTAACATATGAGATGTGAAAGTGCAACATTTCATTCCGAAGTCATAGTATATTGGGTAATATTACACTTTTCCCCCATCCCTAGCAAACACACCTGATTTAAACTAATTGCATCTTTAACTGAAGCTCATGTTAAGTTGATTATTGGAGTCAGGTGTGTTAGCTGGGGCTGGGGCAAAAGTGTGACACCAATCAGGACCCCGAGGACTGGAGTTGCTCAGGCCTGCTCTACACCATACTTGCTTGTTTTGTCACATAAACTGAAATTAGGCAAACTATTAGAATTTTAGCAACCAGGAAATGGCGGAGCAATTTCTGCATAGTGCATCTTTAAGTGGTTGTGTCATATTTCTGTCCATACTTTTCGTTGAAGCTTGCATCGATGCATGCTTCGAAATGTGTATAAGCAGAGTACGCAACCGAGAAGTGTCCTTCGTGTTCTGTTTCGCATACTTTGATCTGGACTCATACTCTGACTGATGCATGCTCCAATTTGTGTGCTCTGAGCACTGTAATATGCCTATTGAGAAATACCTAGGGTCAACTTCTGGACTCACTGCTGATCAGAGCATTAGGCAGCAGTGAAGTGTTATCATCACCCGTCTCTGTGCCTCTGTCTTCCATGTGGAGAGCAGAGAGCGAGAAGAGGAACAAAAAGCACATTGATGGGAGCGCCAGCAGAGCGGAATGGAACGGAGGAAGAGACGGATAACTCCTGCCGTCGCAGCCACTGGGAGGGAAGTGCCAAGAGGAAGTGGAATTTAATCAAGCGATTTCAAGGTCAGTTTGAGTTGAAAGGAGCTTCCACCTGGTCCTTTCTCCTAACAGTGGAGGCATGCTAACCCACAGAGAGCATACTAGGAAGGGCTGGACTCATTCAGGTGCAGACTTGCGAAGGCCTTGTGTTTACTATCCCCAAAACAATCCCAGTCCACCCTCTCATTCATTCAAAGACCAATCCCCTGCTTATAGATGACTTCTATACACTCACACATATCAGATCCATTCATTCATTTAAACCTCCATCCCGATACGTTTTCATCTGTCTTATCTACTGTTTACAGTAGACTGTCTACTCATTCACTCACACCCCTAACCCCCCTACATAGACCCCTCACTCCCCGTGTTATATCCCTCACCATAAGCACCACTTGTTATGCCCACCCCTACCCTTATAAACCCAACCCACACATACACCCCCCCCCCCCCCAAACACTCACACGTATCAACCACATTCACTTACACCCGCTCATCCCCTTACATCCATGGCCCCATACACTCAAACACTTTTCAGCATATTCATTCACACCTTTCAGTCAATATTTCACCCAGGCCACTCTGGGGGATTACAAATAAACATCACTTCACATCCATTACCAGCCCAAACCAACCTAGCAAGCTGTCTCACTAACCCCCAGTCTTCCTCCTCTCCTCTCTCTCTCCTCTACAACCCACAGTCCCTGTCCTGTCTCCCCCTCCTCTCATCACACTTCATTTGTTTCAGATCTGTCACCTAGCCCTTGTCACATGATCCGGGTGGATTGACTGGAGCAATCTGATTTGCCATTTAAAACAGGGAGGCCTCTCCTCTGCCATCACCCCAACCACAAACCCTGGACAGGTTTACTCCCAGACACATGTGTTGCTTACCCCGGATATGTGCCCTGAGTGAGTGGCTCCAAACCAAACACACTGTTGGCTGCCTCAACATACCAGCCCCGCTTCCTCCTCTCGACCAGAACCAGTAGTCATTTCACAGATAATTAATGTACATAATGACGCTTAATTAGAGGAAAAGGGGTGCATTGGGCATGCACATAAACACACATATACGCACATTGGGGACACACGCACAGGCCCGCATACACACAGGCACAGGCCCACATACACACACGCACAGGCCCGCATGCACACAGGCACAGGCCCACATACACACAGGCACAGGCCCACATACACACACGCACAGGCCCACATACACACAGGCACAGGCCCACATACACACAGGCACACATACACACAGGCACAGGCCCACATACACACACGCACAGGCCCACATACACACAGGGATAGGCCCACATACACACAGGCACACATACACACAGGCACAGGCCCACATATACACAGGCACAGGCCCACATACACACAGGCACAGGCCCACATACACACAGGCACAGGCCCACATACACACACGCACAGGCCGATATACACCCACGCACAGGCCCACATACACACACTCATAGGCCCACATACTCACAGGCCCACACACACACAGTCAGGCACGTTACGCACACATGCAGGCATGCACACAGACGCAGACTCTCTGACTCCCCCTGGCTATCTCAGGGTTACCGCGACTGACTGGAACTGCGTCAGAGCACAGAGAGAAGTCTGGAACCACTTATGTCGACACGCATCCGTAAACCAACACAGGAAGACGTGTGGCACCCAGAACTACATGGTTCACAGCTCAGGCAAGACTGCAAACTATTTCCATACAATGTGCTACTCAGAGTGGGCAATTTACAAACCCACAATTAGCTAGATAGAGGGTGAATATTAAAACTATCCCTTTAATTAATTATTGGAGTTTAACATTGGTGTGTGTATTTAACAGTACTGCCTGTGCGTCAGTTTCACTTGTAAACAGGGTGTTGACTAGGAGCCTTCAAAACACAGCGTGTATTTATTCCACAAAATAGGCCGTTTAGACAGAGGGTGGAGATTGTGTGTGTGTGTGTTTGTGTGAGGTGGAGTGGTAGAGAGAGGGGGTCATCCTTTTTGACATGAGTGAAAGGTCCTGCATCCGGCACCCTGCACACTCCCAGAGGGCCTGTTGTCCAGCCAGCAGCTGTGGGCCTGTCCAGCCTGTCGACAGCACGTCACACACACATCACACACACTTTCACCTTCTTACAGTGAGTCAGTCAGGCCACAAGCAGCAGAGGACGGTAACACACTGGTACACACAGAAGGAGGAATGCCCCCCACCCCCCCCGGCCCAGCCCACTCTGACTCCTGACTCCTTGACCTTTAGGGTTTCCCAGGAGAGCTCACCTGGATGCCCTGACCACCTGTACGTCGTTATGGCCTGTCCACAGCACTCTGATAAAACACACACAAACTCACAGACACACAGAGGCACGAAGAGACAAACACAATGCACAAAACAAACACACACAGAGATGAAACAGACGATAATGTACACGCACGCACGCACGCACGCACGCACGCACGCACACACACACACACACACACACACACACACACACACACACTGTCCGGCTCCTTGGTCTCTGTCCTGTCTGACAGGTGAGTGAGCTGTGTCACCTCAGGGCAGGTAGGATTACAGAGGTCAGTCGTTACTTGTCCTCGTCTCCTCGTCTCCCTGGACAACCATACATCTAATTACACCACTTTACCTCCACTGTGGCCTCAACATACATACACCTGTCATTACACACACTTTCACTTGCCTTTTTTTGGTGTCTGTCTCTAATCCTGGGTCTGGCTATGGGTCTAGGTCTTATGTGGTTGTAAGAGTTTGTGTATGTGTGCACTCGCATACGTGTGTGTGTGTTTGTCAAAGCCGGGGTGGGGGGGGGGTTCTAAATGAAGGCATATTGTGTTAGTCAGTCAGGGCCAGCCAGTGGAGCTGCTGCCATAAACCAGCGACAATATAGCGACGCCTAATTGTTGAGTTTAACGCCTAGCGATTACAAGAGCTCATAAAATGTCCCCCCTGAGAGAGACGACCACACAGAGCGCCTGTGCCAATCAGCAGACAGACTGTAGCCCATTTTACACCGTTTTCATTTTACAAGGCAGGGGGTGGAGAAGTCTCCACTCATTTAGCTAAGGAGACCAATAAACACTCAGCGTTTGCGTTAATTAACCATTTACATTAGGGTGACGAATCAGCACTCTGCACCGGGTAAACTTTGACACCTTTCTCTGATGAAGAACATGCACTACTGTGCTAGCACTGGACCAGGAATGTCAGGCTAGAGGTACTCTTTCAGGTTTGTTGTATGTTGGTAGCCATCTTGGTAAAATAAAATACATTGTGGAGAATTAAAGAATACCGGTGTGCTGGAGTTTGTTTTTTAAATATTGAGTTTCCTCCTGGGGTTGGTGAACAACTGTCTTTTCAACAGCTATCTTGAGTGAAATCGAATGGTTAGAATATTGTAGAAATGTAACTCGGGTTGAAAATCCAGTTTTGATAATAATGACATTTACTTTCAACTTATACATTTGCCAAAGTGTCAGAAATAAACAGTACAGTTTTGCTCCCTTAAAATTACATCTTGTTGTGTACTTCATGATAGGATAACATGGAGCTTTAGACTTCACTCTGCTCAAGTCTGTAATCTTGAACTCAAATAAAAAAGAGACACAGTTTAGTTTAGATAGACAGGCTCCCCTGTGTTTCTCCCTGCTCTGTTTGCCCATACCAGCTCAACTAAAATGGCCGTCATGTTTTTTCATCCCTGTCCAGCTGAGTCCACACACTCAACAATAGCCCTGTCATCATGGTCATACCCCGACAGAGAACTGCACTATCCAGCACAGCTCCATCCTATGTTTAGCAAGAATTATAAGAGCCATAGGTATAGGCCTAAATTAAATGGGTAAATAGTAAAACAGATGGGAATAGTGAAACTGTTTTTAGCCAGGAGAGTTTGGTAAACTGAGTGTCAGAGCTGTCATGCGAGTGTATATACTTTACCCAGGAGACTGCGTGGCAATTGTGGGGCTGCTTTGTTGCCGGGGTTCTCAAGCCCGGTTTTGAGTAGGTCTCATTAAGGCGGAAGGCGCTGGGTCCATTGTTGTGCTAATCAGGCACAGATGTGGACACCACAACTCTGGAAAATCATCCCGGAGCAGCTTGATGGTGGACGCCTATTGGAGTAATCCTGAGGGAGTCGTTGTAATTGTTTTTGACGGGATTCCTATCAAAATATGGATGTGTGGAAATTGGATCGAGCTTCTGCCTGTCAACACTGTGGATATTCTTATCCTCTGGAGAAAGATAGTGATTATATTAGCATGAGAATCTATTATATATATTTTTTGTATGCGGAAGACAGGTGTTTTCCCGGCAGGGATTATTAGGTTTGGTTATTTACATTTTAGTCATTTAGCTGATTCTTATGTCCATGTGCGGGGTGGCAGGTCGCCTAGAAGTTAAAGCGTTGGATCAGTAACCAAAAGGTCACTAGTTCAAATCCCAGAGCCGACAAGGTGAAAAATCTGTTGATGTGCCTTAGAGCAAGGCAATTAACCCTAATTGCTCCAGGGTCTCAGGGGGTGTTGGGATATGCAAAACACACATTTCCAATTCACACATGTGTATAATACACGTGTGTGAGATAGGATTGTCACGACTTCCACCGAAGTCGGTTCTTCTCCTTGTTCGGGCAGCGGTCGGCGTCACCGGTCTTCTAGCCATCGTCTTTCCATTTGTTTTGTCTTGTTTTCCTACACACCTGGTTATCATTTCCCTCATTAAGTGTTGTGTATTAAACCCTCTGTTCCCCCCATGTCTTTGTGTGGAATTGTTTGTTGTAAGTGCTTGTGCACATGTTTACCGGTGCGCGTCGGGTTTTGTACCCATGTTGGTTAATTGTTTATGTTGTTGGTTTTGGAATTAAACTGCTCCGGCTATTACCTAGTTCTGCTCTCCTGGGTCTGACTTCACTGCCACCAGTTATGCACCCCATTACAAGGACAAATATATTGTAAGCACTGTATACTGTAATTATCTATTTACAATAAGTACAACCCCATATCATTACAAGTATAACCGTTTTATAACTAGCTGCTAAGGTAGGAACCATAGTGCTAGGTGAAAAGCCCAGTCCCAATGAACAGAGGCCCGAAGACCCTCTATAGAGGCCCAGATCAGCCCAGCCAGGTGTCCTCTGATCTCCGTCTTGCATGGAGTGTGGTCCTGTTGTTTTTCTACCCGTGACCGAGTTCCAGAACCTAAACATCCCCTAGAAACAATGGCCCCAATTTTTATCACCAGCTTTGTTTGTCTTTTTCACCCCCACGTGCATAAGAAGGCGCATTTCCGGGCATGTTACCCTCTCTCTCAGGGAGTGGTAAGATAGAGGTGTGTGTGTGTGTGTGTGTGTGTGTGCCACAATGCTGTGGTTACGACACGGAGGTGGAAGTGAGGCATGGGACTCTGGAGAGGCTCAACACCTCCTGGCAGAAAGGGGGTCCTATCCTCACCCCTCCCCCTCTTGCTCTGGGCCAGGTGGTTAGCCAGCTTCAGGTGCTATTATACCTTGTGCGATTGAATGCCTCTGATCCGTGCCCTCAGACACCAGGCACACCTGCTGACAGGGCCATAACAGCACTAACTAGCTCTTCCACAAACACACATATATGCACCTACGTTTGCACACACACGCGAACGTGTAGACACGCGCACACACACACACACACACACACACACACACACACACACACACACACACACACACACACACACACACACACACACACACACACACATTGCTATCACTGTTCATTTGAGAGACACCAAATCAGTGTGAATACAACATCACTCCCTTTTCAACTGAACCGTATTCGGAATGTTTAGCTGCTTTGCATACCCAAATATAAAACACAACATCTCCAAAGACCTCCAATAATTTCAGCGTGAACAACTTAATTAAGCATTTGTATTGGTCGTGACCTGAAAAGACGCTAGAAAGGGCTGAGAGTGTGGCTGAGATAGAGATCACAGAGGTGAATTAGTTTAATACTAGAAAGACTAGGATTAGGATTATCCCCTGAGGCGATGATGGGACATGAAGGAATGGGAATTACCCCGCTCGGATTAACTGGACCGTTTGCTTTTCCCACATGCTCCGGAATCCTCCGGAATGCTCTGACTGTCAATTCAGTTCAATGTCTTTCTCTTGGAAAAGTATTGTTTCTCTGAGATTGGGTCCTTTTCCAAGCCACTTACATTCCATATTGACTGTTGGTGATTTTGAATTTCTGTTTTAACTGCACTGACACCGCACACACATGATCCCGTTCGTCTGAAACCCCCCATCAGTCTATCAGGTCTGTCTGTCTTTTTTAAAATGCCATATTAACCGTTGAACTTCTGCTTGCCAAGGAGTTCTGATTCAAACTCATTTAGGGTATATTGAGATGTTTCTTAATTCTCTGTTGTGACAGGTTTAAAACCTCTGAAGGAGAATCTTCATAACGGACAGACACTAGTTCAGAAAGAAAAAGGAGAGCTCATGATAAACCCTGACCACATCTTATTGTTTACACCTCAACCACTTTTAAAAGAAGCTCTTTGAGGTCCTGCAACAATGTAGCCGATATGCCCCCCTGAAAAAGAAGAAAAGAAAGAAAGGACAGACCTATAGGCTCAGCTCCCTCTCTCTTTCTCTCCCTAAAGCCATGATACTCCTGTGAGAAGCTCTTAATCAGGGGTCAAACAATGTGGCCCTGGATTCCTGCTCTTTCACAGGGGCTTGATCTAATAAGCAGGGGGACTTGGGCCTGATCTGGGGGATTACTGCCGGAGATCCACCCCGGTGGAGATGCCGGGGGGAGAGAGGGAGGTTAAGAGGGGAGGGTTGGGGGCTAATGGGGGGAGGCAGTGTCCAGTGAGGAGTCCTTAATTTAAAACAGGGGGCATCAGGCTTCTTTTGACACTCCCTCCCCAACTCCAGAAGTGGTTAGTTATAGGTTCCGTTAACAAAGGCTACTGTGACGTTCTTCACCCAGGGCTTTGATGTCTTCATAGGACGGCCTGGAGGGCCTGGTGGGGTAGCATGGTGAGGAGACGGTGGAAACATTGTCAGGTACTGTCATATAATTAGACATTAATGCTGCAAAGATTTGAACTAACGCTTCAAGTATCAATTCATATACAGTGCCTTCAAAAAGTATTCATACCCCTTGACTTATTCCACAATTTGTTGAGTTACAGCCTTAATTCAAATCAATATTTTTTTCACCCATATACACACAATATCCCATAATGGCAAAGCGAAAACATGTTTTTAGAAATGTTTGCAAATGTATTGCAATTGTACAACATTTTCACATTATTCTTTTTTTTAATTCTTCAAGCTCTGTCAAATTGGTTTTGATCATTGGTAGACAGACATTTTCAAGTCTTGCCATATTTTGTCAAGCCGATTTAAGTCAAAACTGTAACTGGGCCAATCAGGAACATTTGGCCTTGTGTTTTAGGTTATTGTCCTGCTGAAAAGTGAATTTATCTCCCAGTGTCTGTTTCTTTTCCTCTAGGATTTTGCCTGTGCTTAGCTCTATTCCATTTATTTATTTTATTTTTTAAACCTGCCTAGTCCTTGCCGATGACAAGCATACCCATAACATGATGCCGTCACCATCATGCTTGAAAATATGAAGAGTGGTACTCAGTGATGTGTTGTGTTGTCATGGTGAAATCCCTGAGCGGTTTCCTACCTAACTAAGTTAGGAAGGACGCCTGTACCTTTGTAGTGACTGGGTGTAATGATATACAAACAGCATGATCACTTTGTTAGTTGTAATTCCTTCTTGCATGTACGCGCTCTCCTCCTCTCTCACCTTTTCTCTTCGCTTGTGGACTTCAATGCACTACATATCTGTCACGCCCTGATCTGTTTCACCTGTCCTTGTGCTTGTCTCCACCCCCTCCAGTTGTCGCCCATCTTCCCCACTTATCCTCGGAGTATTTATACCTGTCTTTTCTGTCTGTCTGTGCCAGTTCGTCTTGTTTGCCAGCGTTTTGTCTCAGCTCCTGTTTTTCCCCAGTCTCTCTTTTTCTCATCCTCCTGGTTTTTGACCCTTGCCTGTCCTGACACTGTACCCGCCCGCCTGACCACTCTGCCTGTCCCTGACCATGAGCCTGCCTGCCGTCCTGTACCTTTGCTCCACCTCTCGATTATCGACCTCTGCCTGACCTGACCCTGAGCCTGCCTGTCATCCTGTACCCTGGCCTCTACTCTGGATTATTGACCCCTGCCTGCCTTGACCTGTCGTTTGCCTGCCCCTGTTGTTACAATAAACATTGTCACTTCACACAGTCTGCACTTGAGTCTTACCTTGATTCCTGATAATATCAGCTGTCTAAGCCAAAACTTCATATCATAACCTCTAACCGCTACACACAGCATACATCGTTGTGTGGGTGTGTGCATGAGTGAGTGCATATGTGCTAAGGTGCGGAGAATCAGAGCAGGTGGTCAGTCCAGTTCAAGTGTTCAGCAGTCTGATAGCTTGTAGATAGAAACTGTCTCTGAGTCTGTTGATATCAGACTACATGCTCCAATACCTTCTGCCCAACAGTAAGGGAGAAAACAGCTCGTGGCTGGGGTGTGTTGTGTCTTTGATGATGCTGCGTGCCTTCCTCAGGCACCGTTCTGAGGAGATGTCCTGGATGGGTGGGAGCACGGTCCTAGTGATGTACTGGGCCGTCTTCATCAACTTCTGGAGGAGCAATTCCGGTTACAGGCCATGATGCAACCGGTCAGGACACACTCGGTGGTGAAGCAGTAATATTTGGAGAGGATGCCAAATTTCTTCTGCCGCCTTAAGAAATAGAGACCATTGATGTGGATCAGGGCATTTTCCCTCCTCTGCTTCCTGAAGTCAAAAATAAACTCCTTTATTTTGCTGACGTTGAGAGAGAAGTTGTTGTCATGACACCACAATGCCAGTTCCCTTACCTCCTCCCTTCAGGCTGACACGTTGTTGTTGGTTATCAGGCCTACAATCGTGGTGTCGACAGCAAACATGATGATGGAGTTGGTGTCGTGCAAAGCCACGCAGTCGTTGGTAAACAGGGAGTACAGCAGCGGACTGAGGACACACCCCTGGGGGGCCCCTGTGTTAAGAGTCAGTGTGGAGGAGGTGGTGTTGCCAATCCTCACAGCCTGTGGTGTGCCCGTCAGGAAGTCCAGGATCCAGTTGCTGAGGGTGGTGTCCAGACTCTGAGCTTGGTGTCAAGCTTGGAGGGAACAATAGCGTTGAATGCTGAACTGTAGTCGGTGAACAGCATTCTCACATAGTTGTTCCTCTTGACCAGATGTGTTATGTCAGTGTGAAAAGCGGTGGAAATGGCATCTTCCGTGGATCTGTTGGAGCGGTAGGCAAATTGGAAGTGGTCTAAATTGGCCTCATTAAGGAAATTGTCTATATCTTTCATTGAACTTTTGTTTTCAGATTGATACAGTTTGTGATAAAATGTATTTAAGACTGAGTTAATTTTAGAAGAATCCATTGTTATGCTACCATCTGGGGTTTTAATACTGTGGATGATACTTTCCTCTGCCTCTTTCTGAATTTTCCATGCAAGCATTTTCCCCGCACTTTCACCTTGCTCAACATATTTTTGTTTGGATTTCAGGGCAGCAATCTCAGCAGATTGAGAGTTTATTGTGTTATATTCAAGCTTCAACTGGTGAAGGGTGTCAACATTTCTATCTAAGCTGTGTTTTCTTTCTAAGTCGTGGATTTTCTGTTCTAGTATTTCAAATACTTTATTGGTGTTATTTGTTTTATGCGATACAACCTCTCATATATCATTTAAGATTTATTTCCTAAAAACAAGTCTATCTATGTGTTGAGATATGAGGTAAACTCCTTATCTCCAAGTAACATCGTGTTGAATTGCCATGTCTTTGTTACTGGCATAGGAGGTTTAAGCTTAAATGTTAAGGACAATGGGTTATGGTCCATAATTACTCTAGGAAGGTATTTACATTTCAGAAACACAGTCAATTAAAGAAAGGTTTACAATAAAAAAGTAAATTCTTGAATATGAGTTGTGAACATGAGAGTAATATGAGTATTCTTATTCAGTTGGATATATCTCCACAGTTCACAGAAACCCGTCTCTTTGATGTTGTGGTTTAATACCTTAGACATGTTAGGAAGAGGATATAGCTTAGTTGATGACTTGTCGAAAGTTGCATCCTGTACACAGTGTTCATCTCCCATACACATTCCCAACCTCTGCAGAGTGAGTGTCAGTACTATGTGTACATGCTATGTGCAGTCAACTAGTATGATTAGTGTTTGTGAAGTAAATATAGTGATAATTATTAAGGAGTTCTGTCTAGGGCTGGTTCTACCTTCTGAGATAGATATGACACTTTTAAAGTAAACATTGATAATTTGTCCTGGCCAGCGTGATAGGCCTACCTCTTGTTTTCTTCAAGCCAAAGGAAAGGAATAGGTCATCATCTCAGGGTCAATAACAAGAGAAATAAAGAAATAAAAGCACTTGCCATCACTGTGTTAATTGAGAATAAAATTAATTTTATTATTTAGGCATTAGGCGTCATGATAATATATTAAAGAGGGAAATGTGTTCAACTCTCCATATAATTCTCCAATGAAATAAATGCAAACAGATGTAGGACTATAACCACTTGATTAGACTACAGTTCGGTTGTACTGCACGCAACCACATGTGGGGCCCACTTGTTTTGACCCACCGGGGGACAGAGCGGCAGCTCTGGGCACCTTGTTTTGACCCACCGGGGGACAGAGCGGCAGCTCTGGGCACCTTGTTTTGACCCACAGGGGGACAGAGCGGCAGCTCTGGGCACCTTGTTTTGACCCACCGGGGGACAGAGCGGCAGCTCTGGGCACCTTGTTTTGACCCACAGGGGGACAGAACGGCAGCTCTGGGCACCTTGTTTTGACCCACAGGGGGACAGAGCGGCAGCTCTGGGCACCTTGTTTTGACCCACAGGGGGACAGAGCGGCAGCTCTGGGCACCTTGTTTTGACCCACAGGGGGACAGAACGGCAGTTCTGGGCACCTTGTTTTGACCCACAGGGGGACAGAGCGGCAGCTCTGGGCACCTTGTTTTGACCCACAGGGGGACAGAGCGGCAGCTCTGGGCACCTTGTTTTGACCCACAGGGGGACAGAGCGGCAGCTCTGGGCACCTTGTTTTGACCCACAGGGGGACAGAGCGGCAGCTCTGGGCACCGGAAGAGCCTAAGCGAGTGCTTCCATGTACTCACTTGATTATTCAGATTTTATCGTTACATGTTCAGTTGGTCTAGCTACATTTCTTGTACATTCTACCTTTGGGATTCAGTTAATGAATTCATGTCGATATAATTGTCCAAAAAAGAGCTAGAAATAATTATTGAAAGGTGCATAATTGTGGGCTTTGCACACATAGCCTGCTTGTTTGTCTCTTTGTTTTATTAACTCGGCAATTGCCCATGTTTCTTAAACATTCCTTCAACCAACTCATTAACAGTATTGTACTTTTTATGGGAGAATAAAAGGGAAAAGATCCTCTACACGTGATGATATCATGTTGCCCACATTGATAACACATATTTTATAATTCATGTATCAATTTCCCCATTATCATGCCTTAATTCGGGTAAAAATAAATAAATTGTTTAAAAAAGAAAGAAGGGAGAGAGAGAGCAACGGAAATAAAAAATACTTTGTGCTTACAATTTCAGCGTCTTAGGCTGCATGACATTTGATCTCTCCCAATATTTTTTTTTAACCACACACATTTTGAGATGTTTTGTTTAAGTTCCCCTTTCTTCCAACAGCCTTACCAAATGCTTGCCGTCAGAGGCGTCATTCCCATAGGGAATGTATACTGAACAAAAATATAAACGCAACATGTAAAGTGTTGGTCCCATGTTTCATGAGCTGAAATAGAAGTTCCTAGAAATGTTCCATACACACAAAAATCTTATTTCTCTCAAATTTTGGGCACAAATTTGTTTACATCCCTGTTAGTGAGCATTTCTCCATTGCCAATATAATCCATCCACCTTACAGGTGTGGTATATCAAGAAGTTTATTAAACAGCATGATCATTACATAGGTGCACTTTGTGCTGGGGACAATAAAAGGTCACCCTAAAATTAGAAGTTTTGTCACACAATGCGATAGGTGTCTCAAGTTTTGAGGGAGCGTGCTATTGGCATGCTGACTGCAGGAATGTCCACCAGAGCTGTTGCTAGAGAATTTAATGTTAATTTCTCTACCATAAGCCATCTCCAATGTTGTTTGGAGAATTTGCCAGTACTTCCAACCGGCCTGACAACCACAGACCATGTGTAACCACGCCAGCCCAGGACTTCCTGGCCTGCATACTCACCAGATATGTTAACCATTGAGCATGTTTGGGATGCTCTGGTCACCAAAGTTCCCAGAGCATGTCTTTAAAAAAATGTCTTTGCACTTTTTCTCCCCAATTTCATGATATCCAATCAATAGTTACAGTCTTGTCCCATTACTACAAATCCATTACGGACTCAGGAGAGGTGAAGGTCGAGAGCCATGTGTCCTCCGAAACACGACCACGCCAAGCCACACTGCTTCTTGACACACTGCTCGCTTAACCCGGAAGCGAGCCGCACCACCGTGTTGGAGGAAACACTGTACAGCTGGCGACCGATGTCAGCCTGCATGCCGCCGGCTGCCACAAGGAGTCGCTAGAGCGTGATGGGACAAGGACATCCCAGCCGGCCAAACCCTCCCCTAACCCGGACAATGCTGGGGCAATTGTGCGCTGCCTCATGGGTCTCCAGCTGAGTCGCCAGCTGCAACACAGCCCACGATCGAACCCGGATCTGTGGTGACGGCTTAGACCACTGTGCCACTCAGGAGGCCCATGTCTTTCATTTTTAAGCCCACATTTTATCATAATTATTTTTAGAAAGATCTGTCAGCTGTATTTTGCAGAGTGGGCACACTGACTGGACCAGACAAAGAGTACCGCCCCTATTCTCCCTAAGTGGTTCCTTCCAAGGTGCACCATGGAGCAAAGATATGCCAAGCAGAATGTTAGATATTGCAGAGAGTATCATCAGTGATGGAGGAGAGATTGTAGCTGCTGGTAATGGGCAGGACTCGATGGAGGTATGTTTGTAAATTAATTTGATCAAGCTATGTAGCCTATTGATTCCTTCTTGATGAATAAATTAAACAAAAAGGTTTTGTTGTTTCTCTGTAATACTAGCCACCTAGCAATTTTTATAAGTTGGCTTTAGCTAGCCAGCTAGATAAGTCCCAATATCCCAACTTCATAACTAGCTACCAAGCCATTTCAGGCTATCAATCAAGTTAGAGTAGCTTGTCTAACTATCTTAGCTGCAGTGGTGTAAAGTACTTAAGTAAAAATACTTTAAAGTACTACTTAAGTAGTTTTTTGTGTATCTGTACTTTACTTTACTATTTATATTTTTGACAACTTTTACTTCACTACATTCCTAAATAAAAGAATGGACTTTTTACTCCATACATTTTCCCTGGCACCCAAAAGTACATGGCAGGAAAATTGTGAAATTCCCACACTTATCAAGAATTCGTCCCTACTGCCTCTGATCTGGCGGACTCACTAAACACAAATGCTTAATTTGTAAATGATGTCTGCGTGTTGTAGTGTGCCCCAGACTATTGTTAAATAAATAAAAAGAAAGAAAGAAAATTGTGCCACCTGGTTAGCTTAATATAAGCAATTTGAAATTATTTATGCTTTTACTTTACTTTTGATACTTAAGTATATTTAAAAACAAATATTTTTAGACTTTTACTCAAATAGTATTTTACTGGGTGGCTTTCACTTTTACTTGAGTCATTTTCTATTAAGGTATGTTTACTTTTACAATTTGATACTTTTTCCACCACTGCTTAGCTGGCATGCCTGCTGGCAAGATTGCTACACTTTAAAAAATACTAGAATTGCTTTAATTCTTGGGTTATGATACTATATACAAGTGTGGTACTAAACTCCTAAGGCATACAAGTTCTTAAATGTAATTTTCCTGTGTTTTATATATTTCCACACTATGAGGTTGGGCTAATACTGTGAAATTGTGAAAGTGATGATAATGCCCATTTAGTGTAAGAGCTGTTTGATAAGACCAATAAGAAAGAGAGTTTCAAACCTCTCTGCCAAGAACAGCTAGTTTTTCGTTTTCCCCTCACCACTCAGACTACTCTCAGACAGTCCTAGCTAAATTCTTGCTTGAGAAATTGCTCTTTGCTAAAAAGCTATTTTTGTTTCAGTTTGACCATTTTAATTGAAAACAATCACAATAAGGTGCTTAATTGTTACCCAGAAATTATTTGATATTAAGATGAATATGCTTGCATTGGAACTTTAAAGAAATAATGTGCATCATTAATTCAAATTACAATTGAATGGCCTCACGAGTGGCGCAGTGATCTAAGGCACTGCATAGCAGTGTTGCAGTGTCACTACAGCCTGGGGTTCAATCACAGGCTGTGTCATTATCGGCCGTGACCGGGAGTCCCATAGGGCAGCGCACAATTGGCCCAGCGTGGTTAGGGAAGGGTTTGGCCGGGGGGGCTTTACTTGGCTCCTTGTGTGACTCCTTGTGGCTGACTGGGTGCCTGCAGGCTGACCTCGGTCGTCAGTTGAACAGTGTTTCCTCCGACACATTGGTGCAGCTGGCTTCCGGGTTAAGCGAGCGGCTGTTAAGAAGAGTGGTTTGGCGGGTCATATTTTGGAGGACGCATGACTCGACCTTTGCCTCTCCCGAGCCTGTTGTGGAGTTGCAGCGATGAGACAAGATCATAATCATGAAATTGGAGAGAAAAAGGGGGTAAAAATTACACAAAAAATATATACAGTTCCAGTCAAAAGTTTGGACACACCTACTCATTCAAGGGGTTTTCTTCATTTTTACTATTTTCTACATTGTAGAATAATAGTGAAGACATCAAAACTGTGAAATTACACATATGGAATCATGTAGTAACCAAGAAAGTGTTAGACAAATCAAAATATATTTTATATTTGAGATTCTTCAAAGTAGACATCCTTTGCCTTGATGACAGCTTTGCACACTCTTGGCATTCTCTCAACCAGCTTCATAAGGTAGTCACCTGGAATGCATTTCAATTAACAGGTGTGCCTTGTTAAAAGTTAATTTATGGAATTTCTTTCCTTCTTAATGCGTTTGAGCCAATCAGTTGTGTTGTGACAAGGTAGGGTTTGTATACAGAAGATAGCCCTATTTGGTAAAAGACCAAGTCCATAATATGACAAGAACAGCTCAAATAAGCAAAGACAAACAACAATTTGTCGGCGGTTGGAATCAAGAAGCTCAAATTTGGGCTCATCAGACCAAAGGTCAGTCTGGAAATCTGTCCTTTGGTCTGATGAGTCCAAATTTGAGCTTTTTGATTCCAACCGCTGTGTCTTTGTGAGACGCAGAGTAGCTGAACGGATGATGTCCGCATGTGTGGTTCCCACCGTGGAGCATGGAGTAGGAGGTGTGATGGTGTGGAGGTGCTTTTCTGGTGACACTGTCAGTGAGTTATTTAGAATTCAAGGCACACTTAACCAGCATGGCTACCACAGCATTCTGCAGCGATACGCCATCCAATCTGGTTTGCGCTTAGTGGGACTATCATTTGTTTTTCAACAGGACAATGACCCAACACACCACCAGGCTGTGTAATGGCTATTTGACCAAGAAGGAGAGTGATGGAGTGCTGCATCAGGTGACGTGGCCTCCATAATCAGCCAACCTCAACCCAATTGAGATGGTTTGGGATGAGTTGGACTGCAGAGTGAAAGAAAAGCAGCCAACAAGTGCTCAGTATATGTGGGAACTCCTTCAAGACATTTGGAAAAGCATTCCAGGTGAAGCTGGTTGAGAGAATGCCAAAAGTGTGCAAAGCTGTCATCAAGGCAAAGGGTGGCATCTTTGAAGAATCTCAAATATAAAGTATATTTTGATTTGTTTGACACTTTCTTGGTTACTACATGATTCCATATGTGTTATTTCATCATTTCGATGTTTTCACTATTATTCTACAATGTAGAAATAGTCAAAATAAAGAAAAACCCTTGAATGTGTAGGTGTGTCCTAACTTCTGACTGGTACTGTATATATATATATATTACAATTGAACAGGTAAAGTGGTATAAATAGACCATTTTTTTTTATATAGAATTAGGTATAATGATTATGGCTCTAGATTGCAGGAAAAAGCAGTTTCAGGTGCAAAATTCTCTGAATTCCCGATGGGGGGACTGCCCCTTCCGGACCATCCCCCCTCCATCCTCATGTACTTCGTACCCCCTTTGAAATAATGGTTGAATGATGCCCCTGCATGCCATGACCATGGGTGATAAATGGCATATAACAAGAGTTCTAACACCAGGACAGTATGTTGTTGGCTTAATGAGATGTTTCATTCACCTAATTCCCTCCCAGGGTGCTGAAACCTCACTGAATCATTAGCTGAGCACTCCCCACTCCCCACCCCCCGACACACACACATACACAAAATAGGGAGGTTCAGAGTTATCAAAACACAAGAGATGAGATACAATCGTAAAACTTTAAACATTGTCACTTAAACTTCTTAAGAATGGCCTTTGTAGTGAGGAAAAAAGAAGAAAGAAGAATGATGAGGGAAAACATCAAATATTATGTTAAGACGGGGAAGTACTATAACTGAACGATTTACTGTAAGTCTGTATCACAACAGTAACTAGAGATAACAAATACCAGCCGAGATATATCAGGCGCTCATGTGTTCCCGACTGCAAAAGGAAGGCCTCAGCCAAACAAATAATTAACAAAGTCAGTGAGATTAATTAAAAGGGTTCAGGGAAGGTTCAGCCTGCTACTAGCTGGGGGACAGGGGACTCCCGTACTGGATGGAAAGAGAGAGTGGAGAGAAAGAAAATCAAAGACGAAAGGGAGAAGAAGCGAGTAAAAACAGTGGCTGTCATGACATCTATCTTTATGAAAACAGCTGCGTGTAGGAGAGGCTAAGGGGACCCCCTCCCACTCTTTCTCTCTCTCCCTTTCTTTCTGACCATGTTGTGGCATCAGTAGCCTCCTTGCATTACAAAGTAGGGGACTCTCAGTCAGTCTATTGTCTTTGGTCCAGACCAGTTAATGATTTACACAGAACAATAGCCCAGCACTAACAAGTATGGAGTTAATGAGCGACCAAGCCCCACCACGCAGTCACACTCTCCCCCTCCCCCACCTCACCTCCCATAACTCCCACTCTCACTAACCCTGGCGATTATCATTCACTCCAACATCCTCATCGGCCCTCCATACCACTATCAGTTCACGGGCATCAGCTGAGCTAGTCTTGTTAGCATAATATGCATACTATCAGAAACTTTAAAAGGCCCCAGGGTTCTGAGGACTGGTGAAGGTGTGGGAGGCATCCAACATATCACTAATATAATCAGAAAAAGAGAGCTAGGGGGACAGGCCACAAGACAGATGAATGAGGCTAAATTTGTGAACCACCTTGCAAAATAATCACAAGCTACCATTTGAAAGAAAGAGAAAGAAATCAGAATAGCTATTAGATTAGATTGATCTGATGCGCTGGAATGCGTCATAATCAATATCTGCTGTTGTCTGTATTGCCTGTGTTGGCTTAGTAAAGTGGAGCAATAGTTCAAAGTTCGATCCTAACAAATGACCAAGACAAAGATAAGGCCTACTGCTGTATCTTAAAAAAACAATAATTTGTTTTCTTTGGCAAGGCAGTCTCTCAAAACAACATATAGAGCTTGTTTGTCCCTAATTAATCTACCTGATAAGGCAAGCCTACTTAATTATTAAATGTTATATAACATTTACTGTACATCTTCAAAGTTCCTCACAATGAGGAAAAGTACTCATTAACTTTCCTCCACGCATAGGCCTACTTAAGCTTTCAATACCTGGAAAGAATAGACTCAATGGGGGAAAACGAATTTAAGCTTAAATTCTTCATTAGCTGGTGTTTTAAGCTGGTGCTACTATGTACACATCCTCTTACACAGGACACAATGGATCCCTAGGCATGGGTCTCACTCCCAGCTATCTGGAGGAGGTGTAATAAGAAACGACTTAAAAGGTTAAGCCTCTCCTAAGGTTTGTAAATTCAATACTGTAACCCGAGGCCTTCCTCTCATCACACAAACACACTCTTGTGCTTAGCCTGCCCTGTTGTCCAAGCACTACAAGAGAAGATCCGTGTGCGTGTGCGCGTGCGTGTGCGTGTGCGTGTTTGTGTGACTCTGACCCCATCTGCGTCTGTAACACAACAACCAGGTACAATAACATTGTATAAACATCAACACTGCCTCCTCACTGATTCCCTGTTGCCAGAGAGGCACTGGTGGCTGGCTACGTTTTCACAAGGGAGGGAAACTCGATCTCCGCTTGTTGAAGTCCTTGTTTATTGACCATAGATTCCTGGTATAGTATAGGGTGATGTCAAATTATTAAATGCGGAGGCTTGGGGTGTCTGTTCCATGGTCTTGACCTGACCCGTGTTAAAACTAGATCTCAGAAAACGGGACAGAAAAGTGAGCTAACAGAGAGAGAGATGAGCGATATGCATGGTGCAAGCCCACACATCTAATCTGAAAATCTAATCTTAAAGAATACGACATTCAACATGCAAATTGATATGACAAAGGTCAAATACAATACGTAAATCTCTCGTCAGTCTAATAACCATGACGTCACCAAAGGGGTTCCATGAGGTTCAGTTTTGGGTACTATGATGTTTAATATTTATGTAAATTATATTGACTGTGTTGTTCAAAAGTGTAATTATGCATATGATGATAATGTTATATTTTCTGGTGTTCCTACAGGGACTCAGTCTGCCTGTGATCTTCAGAGAGCTTTTAATAACATTCACAGACTGCTTTTATGTTGCAGTTGTAATGTATGTTGTAGTTTTCTAGCACAAGTGCAGACAAATATATACCTGATAAGACCTGCTTGCTAGGAGAGAGAGAAGAGGGAGAGAGGGGAAGGAAACGAGAATGAGGGAGCGAAAACGAGATAGAGATAGTCAGAGAGGGATGGAAGAAACAGAGAGGGAAACAGAGGAGCTGCAGATAATAGGCTTTAATGGGGCATTCACATTCAGCTGGCCGGCACAAAAGAGTGGCATTGGGATTTGGGAGCTGGGCTGATTGTTGGGCTGGTGTGCTTAAGGAGAACCAAGCTCTGGCTGATTGTGGGGAAAGACTCATTGTTGAGTGGAATGCCAGCAGTTTTGAATGAGGCCAGAGAGGACAGGAAGAGAGAAGTGTAAAGAGAGAGCAGGAGAGAGAGGAGGGGAGAGCGAGAGGGTGACGGGGAGACAGAAACACTCAGAAGACAGAGAAGAGATGCAGAGAGAGGGGGATGAGAGAGAGAGAAAGGGAGGGACAGAGGTGAAATGGGGATAGGGGTTTGTAGCATGCAGCTTTATTTAAGGACCTCCAGGGGCAAGCTCTCTCTCGCTCTCTGCAATGCTTTCTAGCATGATGTCCGGCAGCAGACAGGCAGGGCAATGGTGAGCAGGGGTTGCTCACTGTGCCACATTGAGAGGCAATGGCATGGGGACTGTATTATCCAGTCCTCAGTCAGTAGCTTGGCAGAAGCCTGCATGGGCCTCACTGCACACACAGAGCACACAGTGGAGTGAAAAACAGCCTTTGATTAAACAGGATAGTTTCCGTCTTTAGCAGTCTCTATTGGCATGGCATGAACATGAGGGATTTGTGTGTGTGTGGGGGGGGGTGTACGTGCATGCGTTGGATGGGGGCCACGTTCTCACACCGTTGTGTCTGACACGAAAGATGTGCTGTGTTCCCTCTCCTCTCAAGCAGGAAATTGTTGGCAGAACGTTAGAGCTATTGCCCGCGAGAGTAGCCGGGCCGAGGCTGGCGCGCGGGTTGTGTGTGCTACGCTGCAGCTTGTGATGAATGAGAGGAACGGCGTTCATTTCAAACAAAATTCACCTCTTAGATCTGTCTCTCCCGCTAGTTTGCACTGGCATTCATTATCTCTCGCTCGCTCTCTAGCTCCTCCTTTCCTCTCCATCTGTCTCTCAAATTCTAGTTTCTTCCTGCACCTGCAAAATGCGAAAAAATGTCATAATAACATTTCATATTTAAAACAAAATACGACGTTCTCAACAATATGTAGGCATAAAGATTATGACTAAACTACATTTTATTAGCTGATAAAATCATACACTACACATGTTTTACATTGTGTGATTTGTTTAATTCATACATTAATTAAGCCGTGTTGTGTTCTGACTAACCGCAACTAAAGAGATTACTTTGCCTCGCTCTCTAATGCAATTATGCAAATAAACGGGGGCAATTCTCACTTATTGAATAGGCAGCCCAAGCAAGTACCTTATAATTGCATGCGTTGCACATAACCTTTTATGCCCTATTTGTTTACGTAGCAATTTAACATGTAATAAATGAAGGAACATCATAAAGCGATGTCGAAAAAACAACTTCATTTGCATAATGAGTTTGACGTTTTATGAAATTATTAATGAGGAGAATAACTTTTCAGTGATTGGCCAAATATGCGTAAATAATTAGTAGGCATATACGTTTAACTTTTATTCTGGTTATGTTATTGACTTATTTATCAAAATATTATTTATTTTTAAACCTAAGTCTAATAGCCTATATGTATTTTTCCTATCAATAGTCAAGTTCTAAATCTGCCTGAAAAGGATAGGTGTCCAAATTTAATAGAGCAAGAAGACCTGTTAATAGAGAAAAAATCCAGATCTTGGATTTATGTGTGAATGGAGTGGAGGCGGCAGAGATCTTGGTTTATGTTTGTCACCGAGGGGGTAACCTGAGGGGGTTTTATTTGGGGGTGGGGGTTACAGACTCTTACCCCCTACTCCCCCTTCTCGCTAGTTTTAGTCCATTGTTGTGACTTGCGCTCAGAGTGCAGCGGATCGGGTTAGCAACGAGACGCAGCAGTAGCCTATACCCACAACATTAACAGAGTGGCTAGCTAGCCTAAATGAGATTTAGCTAGTTATTAAATGTACTGGGTTCTGTTGAGACCAACTCATTCATGAACAGACTCTGCGCGAGTGAAGAGCGAACCACGGTGCGCAAAGATTGACCAACATCTGTTCCATTGTTGCCGGGCCGTAACCGAATAATTATCCACATTGAGAAGAGTGATATAAGCGACTCTACGCCTCCTACGTTGGAGATCTGTCTGTTTCTATTTGCTACAACCAACACAGATCTAGTTCAATCTAATCTCAAGAGGAGAGAGAATTAAGCAGCAAGTTTGGCCGAAGTCTCTCCCTATGGATTTAGCACTCTCTGTCGCGTGAGCCCCTGGAAAGAAGGAGACGGGCGCGCGAGCCTCATTCTGACGTGAGAACACAATCGGGTCAGGGTGAAGTGGACTCTGTGCCCCAGTCGGAAGGATCAGCTCTAGCTCCTTCCCTGCTTGCTCACCACCGACCTGCTGTCCTTCATGTTTTGGTTGTTTTGATGGATTTATAAGTGCATCTCCGAGGGTTCCACCCGGGCGCACACTGAAGAAAATCACCAAAGACAAAAAAAAGGATTGGACAGAAACTCAAATGAGGATTCCAATATTGACCTCGATCAAATGGAACTAGGATATTCTGGTGCCTAATCGAACTTTATCAAGGATTGATCATTACGAGCAAAGAACGAAATCAAAGGTAAGATGATTTCCTTGAATCCGCGAGCTAGTAGGCCTATGTTACTTTATTTAGTGGTTACAGTCAACAAGTCCACTAAACAATTGCTTTATTGCTAAATGTATTTCAACTCCACACATTGAAGCCTATGAAGGACCCTTCTTGCAAAGAGTTCCACGGCTGGTTATGGTATTTCGACAAACATTAATTCAGACAATGTGATTCTGTTAGCCTAATGCATGAGTTTCAATGAAATTCATGATTATATAGCCTACTTCGGTTGCAATAATGTATCCCCACCAATTTCAGTTTGTGAACATTGAGCGATTGCTGAATGTGGCAGTGTCTGCGCAGAGTTTTAACATAGTCTCCACTGTCATATCGATTTGATCGACTTAGCGCACACATGACGTGATGTTGTTGAGTTTTTCGTCCAATAGCTTATGTGAGAAGCTTTTCAAACCGTACAATATATATATATATATATATATATATCTCAGTTAGGCTACAAAGATAGGCTGGCAATACTTGTAACGCGCCATGGGAAAATGGTTGAAGTTATAGGGAATTTCTCACGATGATCATCTAGTTAAAATTTAACAGAACTAGCTGGTTGTTGGAAGGTAACGGAGACATCGTTTGATTTATGACAACATCATCGTAACGGTCTAAAGATAATAAATTAACACAACCATTTTTTTTTACGGATAGTGTAAATCCTTCACGTGCATGTTTAACTTTCACTTGGTGCTTTTGACATAAACACAGACTAAACACTGGAAAACTTTCACAAGTTTATTTCACGCCAAGATTAGCCTACATGGGGCCACATCGAGATACGCCTACCATTTACCTCGCTGAAGATAAACACGCCGTAAATAACTCAACATATAAAAAATTATATTAGTGTTTTTTCCAGTTAGGCTAAATGGAGAAATAGTAGAGTTCGTTCATGGGATAGCTATTAAAGGTGTGTACCACGGCCAGTGGCGGACTTAGTGATTTGAAGGCAGAGACCAGTCTGAGGCCCCCCCACCCCACCTGTGTGTGTTTTATAGTAAAGACATGTACATTTAACTGTAAAAATCTATTACCTTTTAATGTGCCATGAACACAACCAGTAGTGATGTTTTCATTTGATTGTTTAAAATAAATCTATTAAAAAAGTAGGTTACCTTCGCTGCACCTTCAGCCAAACTAATTCCAGCATCCAAACAGTGCACTGTGCACCCGCCAACTTTCCTTCAATTCACAAGTGGCTGAAACTCTCACTGGAGAAAGCATCCGAGCAGCGAAACAGCGCCCCTCTGTCTTACTATATGTATCCCATGTATCTGTTTCTGTCTGGCCAAAAAGAGTATGACATGCCAGACTCTTTTTGGCCAGTCAACATCAGATACACTCCTGGCGTCCTCTCTCCTAATCTCCTTCACAAAACCCATTGGAGAAGGTCAGAGGAGAGGGACCTCTGGCTTTGTCATCCAATGGGTTTTGAGGAGGAGAGAGAACGCGAGGAGTATGGAACTGAGATGGTCAGAGTGTTGGGCCAGAAACCAAAAGGTTTCTGGATCAAATCCCTGAGCTGACATGGTAAAAACCTGTAATTCTGCCTCTGAGCAAGGCAGTTAACCCACTGTTCCCCGGGGGCTATGGATGTCGATTAAGGCAACCCCCGGCCCGTCTCTGATTCAGAGAGGTCGGGTTAAATGCAGAAGACACATTTCAGTTGAAGGCATTCAGTTGTACAACTGACTAGATATCACCTTTTCCCCTTTTTAAAATAATGCCCAACTCACGAGGCCCCTTTATGATGTTCTCCTGCCTAATGGTAAGTCCGCCACTGACAATGGCTGCACGCACATGGTCTGCATGGAACACTCCAGGACTGGCGCCTGTGCACAGTTGGCCCGACTCGGTTCAGTTGTCGTCATCTGGACAAATCACGAAGCTCAGTCTTGTTCCTGTTGCCAACTGTGGTCCCTTGTCACGCGATAATAAAAATAAACAACCCCTTTCCATCAAATAACAAATTATTTGTTGTTCTCATAAGAGCAGTCTGCTCTAAAATGATTTGAATACGTCCTCACTAGATTATTTAGTGGGCTCAGGGAAAAATGACACATGTAAGCCTAGTCTTATTGTTTTTAACCTGTTTTGGCCTGTCTGTTGTGTTGAGTGCGCCTGTGAATTTGCTATTGTTGCTCCCCGATAGCTTCCTGGCAAGTCTCAAGTGTTTTCATAGTAACAGCCCATTATCCAGACAGGCTGTGCACCTTCCATTCGCAAACAACAGGCTAGAAAAGCCACATATTCACAGCTTCTAGTTATTCATGACGCAGTGGACAATGTGCTGTAGGCTAATGACTGGACGGTCAGGACACCTGTTTAATAAGAATACAACGGCAGTCTAAAAGAGTCTCTTTCTATCTCTACCTATTCACAAGGCTATATACCACAAACAATTTCAGTGCTACTTACTGGAATCACATGCTACAATTTTATGTAATGACTGACTGATTCTGTACTGTATTGTCTTTCCAGGTCCAGTTTTTGGGGTGTGTGTTGAGTTTGCCAATGCCCGGAATCGGTGTGTGAGACCAGGGTTGCCCCCTTCATTCTTCACACACACACACATACACACACATCTGCAAGATGGTGAATGTCTACACGGCTTGCATCGTCATACACTCTCTGACTGTTGGACTCCTGGCCAAAGCCATCGGGTCAGAAGACGGAAAAACAGAAGGTAGGTTGCTCAATATTGCCTAGGATTTGTTGTTCTTATATGTTCTTGTGTGTAATTTCCCCTATACTGATGACTAGTCCAAACCCTCTTGAAAATGATTTGCTGATGGATAACTGGTTGAATTCTCCCTGAGGGAGGTTTCTCAACTTTATCCGTTGCAGTTTCTTAAAATACATCTCTCAAGTGTATCTTTATAGTACACAGCTTCAAATTTCAAGTGAGGTTGCTCAGTTCTGCTCAGACAAGTAATAAAATAAACCACCAACAAAAGCTTTAAAAATAAAAAATGAACCATTCCCTCAAGGTTCCATTTAATTCACTGAAGGATCTCATTGAGGAAGGAGAAAAATGCCCGTAGCTGTAGAGTACAGTAACCCTTTGATTCATCAGGCTGGTCTCTCTATAGGCAGAACAGTGAGCCATAGGGAAGGTAAGATCCAGTCAAATTCAAGGTGACAGGAAGGAGGGAGGAGGAAGGTTGTAATCATTTTTCAGGGGTGAGGAGAAAAAAACATCTCCCAGTGCTTATGGTGCTGTAAACCGTGCTACTCGATCCCTCCAAGACCCTGAGGCTCGGAAGTGTAAATCTGTCTGGCCCGTCGCCAGCCGAGAAAGCCGAGGGTGGAGGGGAGGAAGGAGAGGAGGAGGAAGGGAGGGAGGAGAGGATAAGAGTGGGGGCTTCCATTGATGTTTTACAAATACACGCCTGTCTTTGTTTATTACCTGCCACAACCATCCATTCATCTCTAAGTATTGTTATGATGTGTGCAGATTGGCTACAGGCTTGGCAAATTGCAGCCCTCCAGGTTTACAGGAGCTGGTGTTTCATTTAAGACCCTATACTGATCACTATCAGGGAAGGAGGAAGCCCTGCTCTAGTCTAGGGCTAATTTCAAACACTTTAGTCCGTGTTTTTATAACACATTATTCAAATCAAGTTGTATTTGTCACATGCGCAGAATACAACAGGTGTCTGTGAAATGCTTACTGACAAGCCCTTAATCAACAATGCAGTTTAAAGAAAATAAAAGTTAAGAAAATATTTATTAAAAAAACGTAAGTAAAAAAAGTAACAGAATACAATAACAATAACGAGGCTATATACAGGGGGTACTGGTACCGTGTCAATGTGCCGGGGTAAATGTTAGTCGAGGTAATTGAGGTAATAAGTACATGTAGGTAGAGGTAAAGTGACCATGCATATATAATAAACTGTGAGTAGCAGTGTAAAAAAAAATGAGTGGGGGGGATCATAGCAAATAGTCCGGGTAGCCATTTGATTAATTGTTCAGCAGTCTTATGGCTTGGGGGTAGAAGCTGTTGAGGAGCCTTTTAGATCTAGACTTGGTGCTCCGGTACCGCTTGCCGTGCGGTAGCAGAGAAAACCAGTCTATGACTTGGGTGACCGGAGTCTTTGACAATTTTTTGGGCCTTCCTCTGTCACCGCTTAGTATAGAGGTCCTAGATGGCAGGAAGCTTGGCCCCAGTAATGTACTGGGCCGTACGCACTACCCTCTGTAGCTCCTTATGGTCAGATGCCGAGCAGTTACCATACCAGCAGGTGATGCAACCGGTCAGGATGCTCTAGACAGTGCAGATGTAGAACTTTTTGAGGATCTGGGGACCCATGCCAAGTCTTTTCAGTCTCCTGAGGGGTAATAGGCGTTGTCATGCACTCTTCGTGACTGTCTTGGTGTGTTTGGACCATGATAGTTTGTTGGTGATGTGGACACCAAGGAACTTGAAGCTCTCGACCCGCTCCACTACAGCCCTGTCGATGTGAATGGGGGCGTGTTCAGCCCTCCTTTTCATGTAGTCCACGACCAGGTCCTTTGTCTTGCTCATGTTGAGGGAGAGGCTGTTGTCCTGGCACCACACTGCCAGGTCTCTGACCTCCTTCCTATAGGCTGTCTCATCATTGTCGGAGATCAGGCCTACCAACGTTGTGTCGTCAGCAAACTAATTGATGGTGTTGGAGTCGTGCTTGGCCACGCAGTCGTGGGTGAACAGGGAGTACAGGAGGGGACAAAGCACCCACCCCTGAGGGGCCCCCGTGTTGAGGATCAGCGTGGCAGATGTGTTGTTGCCTAGCCTTATCACCTGGGGGCGGCCCGTCAGGAAATCCAGGATCCAGTTGCAGAGGGAGGTGTTTAGTCCCAGGGTCCTTAGCTTAGTGATGAGCTTTGTGGGCACTATGGTGTTGAACACTGAGCAACATCTGTGGATCTGGTGGGGCGGTATTCGAATTGGAGTGGGTCTAGGGTTTCCGGAATGATGGTGTTGATGTGAGCCATGACCAGCCTTTCAAAGCACTTCATGGCTACAGACATGAGTGCTATGGGCGGTAGTCATTTAGGTTGGTTACTCTAGCGTTCTTGGGCACAGGGATTAGGGTGATCAGCTTGAAACATGTAGGTATTAAAGACTTGGTCAGGGAGAGATTGAAAATGTCAGTGAAGACACTTGCCAGTTGGTCCGCGCATGCTCTGAGTACACATCCTGGCTGTTTAGAAGCGCAATCTCCACCATAAATTCCAAGGATTTATACAGGATTTACCCCAGTTGCTCAAAGGACCTGCTCTCACTTGGGGCCAAAGCCAGACCACTTTTCAGCCTTAATTTACATAACAATGGCTAACTGTGAACTTGAACACTTTCTCACAAAGCAACTGTTTTGATTATGCAAAGGTTGTTGATTCTGCTCTTCACAAGTCCTCACTATCATCCCTAGCTATGGAGACACAGTTTACCTAGGGGTGTACTCACTAGTGTAACACTGGTGTTACAGTTGAAAATCAGCATCATTAGCAAGGTGAACCCAGGTAGTTTTTCAATGTGCCTGTTTCTTAAGAGGGTCTACCCATGACTCCGTGGACAAGCTGACTCCCGCAGTGGAGAAGTGGTGAAGGTCCCAGGTCCCCGCCTCGGGGCCCACAATGCAGCACTAAGTCCCTGCCAGAAGACATTTGACTCATTGGTAATAATTCAGCATGGCAACACCACCCAGGAACATTCCAGTTACCAACCAGGAAAATAAAAAAGTGAGAGAGTGAGAGAACAGAGGTAGCCATTATGAACTGTGGCTTCAGGATGAAGTTGGTGATATTTTTTTTCTCAGAGGAGGAGTGAAATGTATGCCACACACATACTGTAGGTCTGGAGTACAGGCGTCAGTGTGCTAACGCAGAACAGCGCTGCTCACACTCTGACGCTGACAGTGATTTAGTGAGGAATTCATCCCCTCCAGATATGACATACAGTAGATCAAATGAATTGGCATCGAGGATGCTTTGCATTTTAAGTAGTCAATGTTTTATATATATTTCCACTATGTGGTAGGAATAATACTGTAAAATTGTGAAAATTATAATAATGGCCTTTTAGTGTAAGAGCTGTTTGAAAAGATTGCTGCAATTTCAGCCTGTTTTGGTGGGATGGAGTTTTGGCCTGTCTGGTGACATCACCATGCGGTAAATTAGCTAATAGACCAATAAGAAAGAGAGTTCCAATCCTCTCTGCCAATAACAGCTAGTTTTAAGGTTTCCCTTCCCCACTCAGACCACTCCCAGACACTCCAAGAAAAATTCTTGCTTGAGAAATTTCCCTTTGCTAAGAAGCAATTTTTGTTTCTTTTTGACCATTTTAATTGAAAACAAGAAGGTACTTAATTGTTACCCAGATATTGAGATTTTTTTTAAATGGCTGCATTGACTCTTTAACCACTGGGCTATCCTAATGTGTTGTAAGCTATGTGACTACAATAGTATCGCTCACTCTTCTACACAGTCAGTATATTATTGACAATATTGCGTTATGGCAGTTTGTTCTCAGCATATCCTTTGTGGTGAATGGATACTAATGTAGAAGACTTACGTTGCAAAATGTGTCACCCAGAACAGAAACAAACCGTAGCGTACCATGGATTCACCCCTAAAGGAACTCTAGTCATGAAAGAGAAGAGTGCATCTGATGGTCAAACGCTCCCCTGCCGGTCGAGTCACACCAGTGAAATGTTTTGTGTTTTGTTTTTTGTTGTGTTTGCCCCTTCGACACGGGGTGAATATTCACACTCAGCTGTGAGTTCAAATGAAGGCCACGGGTAACTCAGAGTCCTCACAAGTTCATTAGCATGGTTCTGTTTGCTTGGTGGGGAATGTTGCCTTTCCAAGCTGAACAGAAAGCAGCAGTTTTAAAGTTGCCACAGCTTTTTGCACTGCACTGCAAAGTAAAGTCACAATGTGGGATGGGATGGTAAGCTATTGGCTAGGTGGGTCAATCACATAGTCAAATGAATGGGAGCTTTTCATTGGACAGGGAGCATATATGGTACTTATTACAGTGTAATACAGCTGTAATAAAATGTTTAGCTAATTTGAGTTTGATTTCACCCTAGCTCTCACCGGTGTATTCCTACTCCGCCTTCCTCGCATGAAGCAGTTAGAGCGAGCAGCTCATCAAGCAGGGGGAACAGATTGCCTTTTACTTACTGAGGTGGCTACAGGAAGCAATCAGACAGAAAATTGGCCTGGAATTTCACTTTTAAGCGGTGTGACTGAGCGGGCACCCTGCATATGGCTGAGGCCAGTGGAGCCCTTATTGTGACACGTTAGCCCCCAGTTTATCAGTGCACTCTATCACCCACTAACCAACCAGTCTACATTCAAACACAGGCACGCTGAGAAATGCGAGAAACACATACTTTTACCGACGTGTTTAGATGTAAACTGAGACTGGAGTTGAATTTTTATTTTATATTATTTACAATCCCTCTCTCCTCTCTTCTCTCGGTACAGATTTGACGGTGTCTCGGCCGCTCATCTTGCCTGGTTACCCTGAGAACGCTACGGCGGTTGTGGGGGGACAGGTGAAGCTGCTGTGTAAGGTCCACCGGCCGGCCATCACCAAGGTCCAGTGGCTAAAAAGAGACGAAGAGCGCCTGGAAGCCGAGGGCCAACCACATCTCAGAGCTCTGGAGGCCCTACAGAGCAACATCTCCAATGTGAACACTCTGTCTCTGAGCAACGTGTCTCTGGAGGATGCTGGAGAGTACATCTGTATGGCTGAGGCCACCACACACGCTGGACTACAGCTACAGTCCATGCAGTCTGCCTGGCTACAGGTTCTACCAGGTAAACACTTCTTGCTAGACTTTGTTCATCAGGCTATTGGATGCTTCCCACATAGAATTAGGAATTAGAATAGAACATTTAATAGGATCTCTATAGCTTCCCATGCGCTACAGCCTTTTTTTGGTCAATTATGTCTTGATAGTAATTGATTACTAACAACAGTAGCTATCTGGAAGTCAATGTATATTAATCTCATACCTTGTCCCTGTAGGGACCCTGATCTCTCGTTACCTGGACCAGAGTACGGCCATTGAAGTCCCAGCAGGTACTTGCCATTGAACTGCCTCTATCCCAGTGGAGTAAAGAGAACAGAGAGGAGTATGAGTGAGGATGACAGGGGCCATCTGTGTTACTGAGAGGCTGTTTGGTGGGCTGGAATGGGGCTCTCTCTCCGAGCCTGCCTCTCAGACCGCCACTGAACCATTGCCACCCCATCGATTTGTTTCTGAAGGCCAATCCGCTGTCACGCTACAACATGTTCATTAGCTACATTCTTTTTCTCTTTTCTCTTTTCTTTGTTCTTGTAGCTAGCTTGCTCTCACTCCCACAGTGATCCATGCTAAACAAAACAAGGAGCAGAGAGAGGTGGAGAGAGGCCTCCCAGTTGCCATGACAACCTCTTTTTGTGTGTGTGTGTCTGGCGGGTCAGGGGATAATGGGGGCGAGAGTTGAAAGGTCATAGTTGAAGGGATGGCCACTCTCTTGAGAACAAGATGTGGCCACCGATTGGCCTGTGTGTGTGTGTGTACGTGTGTGTGTCCCGAGTACTCACACGTTTGTTTTTGTCTCTTTGTTATCCCTGCAGATGTCCTGGAGGACCTTAGTGAGGACACCACTGAGCACCTGCTCCTGGAACCGGGTGATGTCCTCAAGCTGCGCTGTGACACCAATCGGCCGGGGGGCGTGTACTGGTACAAGGAGGGGACCCGGGTGATGCACACCGCCCGCATCCAGATCCGCGGGGGCGTTATGGAGATCACGGACGTGACGTATGAGGATTCTGGTGTGTACGTATGTGTCCTCCGCGGGACCAAGGAGCCCCTGAGGAACTTCACCATCACTGTAGCAGGTGAGATCTAGATTTAGAAGACAGAAGAAGTCTCAGCCTTAGAGGTAGGATGATCTGTCCAATGAAGTTCTAGGTTATATGTATGCATTTCTATGGTCTTAGTCTCTATGGCCTCCTGAATGATCAGTTATAAAAACAAGTTATTAACTCTTTCCATATCTTGATGCTTCTCAGACTTACTGGGCTCAGGTGACGATGATGAGGACAACGGTCTAGAAGACACGTCGGCTGAGATTGAGAATGATCAGGTCTACTTCACAAGAGGTCCCTACTGGACCCACACCCAGCGCATGGAGAAGAAGCTGTACGCAGTGCCGGCAGGGAACACGGTCAAGTTCCGCTGCCCGGCCATGGGCAGCCCTCTGCCCTCCATCCGCTGGCTGAGGAACGGACGTGAGTTCAGGGGAGAGCACCGCATCGGAGGAATCAAGGTGAGACAGTGACCAACCTGGGAGCAAAGACAGTAGGAGAGTGGTTAGGGTGGGGATGAGATGGAGGGTGAAAAAGGGTGGGGAAGAGGAGGGAGGGGGAGAAAGGGAGAGGAAGAGGAGGGGGGGGGAAGAAAAACAGTGGTTGCTGTTTTGTTTACTAGCATATATCTGCCACATACTTTGTTCTCAACCCTGGTCTCAATAGGGAAGTGACACACTGTGAATCTGTTTACACTAGATCCATCAAAGACAAGTTACCATAGAGACAGACAAGCACTTCCAAAGCACAAGCCAGTATAACTTGTATCCATAGGAATGATCCAACACACAACGTACAGACAACCCATTTCTAACGTGTCTGTTTTATCCGTTTATAGTTGAGACACCAGCACTGGAGCCTGGTGATGGAGAGTGTGGTGCCTTCAGACCGTGGGAACTACACCTGTCTGGTGGAGAACAAATACGGCTCTATTGTACACAGCTACCTTCTGGACGTACTGGGTAAGAACACTCACTCATTCACCTCACAACAAAAACATCACTTTACCTACCCAACACAGTCTGCTGTTTGCTCATCTGACATTCAACTCCCAAAGCTGGGAGGGATAGTATGGGTAATGAGCTAAAGTAATTCCCTCCACCGTTCTCTAATTCAACCACATTCCGTCATACTTGTCACACCAGCCCTTTCCGCCTCTCTCTTCATAATGACTGAAAGTAAAGTTGGCATGAACTCATTATAAAGTCTGTACATCTATTCAAAGCTCCAGGGTGTGTGCTGTACTGTAAGGTATTGTTTTCCCCCTCCTACACTCACCACCACCCCACTCTAGACATCTAGACACAGGCCGTCTCCCCGCGGAGCCACTGCCGGCCCGTCCCAATGCTCTCCCCACTCTACCTCAGTGCCGTCTCGCTAGACACAGAGAAACACAGAGGCTCCACAGCTCACCTCAGACCGAGGGAGGACCGCCGGTGGAGAGAGGAGAGAGAGAGCGGACGGCCAGGCTCCCTAACCAATTTTCCCCCTGACCTGTGATTGGTCAGTTTCTGCAGCTCGGCAGTCCAGTGTGGGGTCAACTGCTGTCTCCAGAAGCATGCCAGGGGGAAAAGAGCTTGCACACACAGAACGGAGAGAGGGAAGCAACGCAGCGACTTCCAAGCTGGCCTGGCTAGAAAAGAAAGTTGCTAATGAAACCAATTAGTGAGACTGACTGAGTCTGGCTGGTGTTGGTTGTGAGAAACAATGCCTGCTTATCTGTCCCTTCCTCTTTGGCGCTGCTGTGCTGCGGTCAGTCAAATTAACACTGGTCGTTAGCACTGGCCTTTCTCTCCATGCCTGCGAAACACAGCATTTAGGAAACAAATAAGACCGATCTGGAGATAACCTTGTTTCATCTGAATCTAAAATATACTGTTATTTTAGATGAGTATTTTCTTCAATGGCTAGGTTATTCCAGAGTACTTCTTGTAGCTTAGAGACAGCGATGTGCTCCGTTGAACAGAGGAATCTCCCTCTCGCTGTCCCCCACGGCTGAACTTCGAACTCTTCCTTTGGGCAAGGGGAATCCTCATGGCCCTCTCTCTATTTCTCCCTCCCTCTCTGTCTGTTTTCAGAGCGCTCTCCACACAGGCCTATCCTGCAGGCTGGTCTGCCAGCAAACACTACAGCGGTGGTGGGCACGGATGTCCAGTTATTCTGTAAGGTCTACAGCGATGCCCAGCCCCACATCCAGTGGCTGAAACACATTGAGAGGAACGGCAGCCGCTACGGCCCCGATGGGACTCCCTACGTTCAGATACTGAAGACAGGCAGCCTCAACATGTCGGAGGTGGAAGTTCTCTACCTGACTAAGGTGACCATGGAGGATGCTGGAGAGTACACCTGTCTGGCTGGAAACTCCATTGGCTTCTCCCACCAGTCTGCCTGGCTCACCGTCCTCTCGGGTATGTTTATCCTTCAAACTACAGTATGGCAACATATGGCCAAAGTAAGGAGTTTAGAAGAATTCAGAATAAATTGTCACTTGTGCTTTGGGCCCAGTATAGTCAACTTGCCAAAGGTATTTTTTAGGGTTGTCAGAGTTAATCAGTTAACTCAAGTTAACTTTTTGTAATTTTAGTGCACAATTTATTTTATTGTGATTAACTGCATTGTCGGAAAGCGTTCAAAATACACTAAAAACATACAAAAAACATAATATATACAGCTAAAAACAACAATTTGATGTCAAAACAAGTTGACGTTGAGGTTAAAAAGGTGCTTTATTGACCAGATTTTGCTACCTGTTACTTTGGACAAAATCAAGACGTCAATATTCTTATAATGCTTTTTGAATAAAAATCTTAAATTACAGCTCAATTAGAGAAAATTCTGAATTTACGATTAATCGTGATTAATCACAGCCAATACTGCAATTAACTCAAAAAAAGAATACATTGTTTGATAGCCCTAGTCTTTTTGTATCGAGTTCACAAGAAATGGTCACTAGAGTCAGTCTCAAACCCATCCTTTTATTTCCTTCTCATTGTCTTCTTCTTATAGAGGAGGACGTGGCTGACGAGGTGGACCTAATGGAGACCAAGTACACTGACATCATCATCTACGCGTCTGGCTTCCTGGCTCTGGTCATGGCCATCGTTATCGTGGTGCTGTGTCGCATGCAGGTAAACCCCAGCAGAGAACCCTTCGATGTCCTCCCTGTCCAGAAACTCTCCAAGTTCCCCCTCCGCAGACAGTACTCTGTGGAGTCTAACTCATCAGGGAAGTCCAGTGCGTCTCTGATGAGAGTGGCCCGCCTGTCTTCCAGCTGCTCCCCCATGCTGGCCGGAGTCATGGAGTTTGAACTGCCCTACGACCCCGACTGGGAGTTTCCCAGGGAGAAGTAAGTCCTGTTTGACTTTCTGGTTTGTTAGGGGTTTTGGTTTAGGTACTTACTGGTTATTGAGTAAGTCATTGAGTTCCTCCATCTTGAATATGTGTTTTGGTTTCTGTTGAGTTCCATGTATCTTCACTGTACTGACCATCATTGTCCTTCCTGCCTCCAGTCTGACGTTAGGGAAGCCACTGGGTGAGGGTTGTTTCGGCCAAGTGGTCAGAGCTGAGGCCTATGGGCTCAACAAGGACCATCAGGAGAACATCTCCACTGTGGCTGTCAAAATGCTGAAAGGTACGAACTAGGAACCATCTTCTTAGGAAAGACTGGACAATGACTAGTATTTATTGTTGACTCTATTTCCAGATCCACTACATGACCAAAAGTATACCCGTCGAACATCTCATTCCAAAATGATGGGCATTAATATGGAGTTGGTCCCCCTTTGCTGCTATAACAGCCTCCACTCTTCTGGGAAGGCTTTCCACTAGAAGTTGGAAAATTGCTGTGGGGACTAGCTTCCATTCAGCCACGAGCATTAGAGAGGTCGGCCACTGATGTTGGGAAATTAGGCCTAGCTCTCAGTTAGCGTTCCAATTCATCCCAAAGGTGTTTAATGGGGTTGAGGTCAGGGCTCTGTGCAGGCCAATCAAGTTATTCCACACCAATCTCGACAAACCATTTCTGTATGGACCTCGCTTTGTGCACAGGGGCATTGTCATGCTGAAACAGGAAAGGGCCTTCCCCAAACTGTTGCCTCAAAGTTGGAAGTACATAATCGTCTAGAATGTCATTGTATGCTGTAGCGTTAAGATTTCCCTTCACTGGAACTAAGGGGCCTAGCCCGAACCATGAAAAACAGTCCCAGACCATTATTCCTCCTCCACCAAACTTTACAGTTAGCACTATGCATTGGGGCAGGTAGCATTCTCCTGGCAGGTAGCGTTCTCCGTCCATCGGACTGCCAGACTGTGAAGCGTGATTCATCACTCCAGAGAACACGTTTCCACTGCTCCAGAGTCCAATGGCGACAACCTTTACACCACTCCGGCCAATGCTTGGCATTGCGCATGGTGATCTTAGGCTTGTGTGCGGCTGCTCGGCCATGGAAATCCATTTCATGAATCTCCTGGCGAACAGTTCTTGTGCTGACATTGTTTCCAGAGGCAGTTTGGAACTCGGTAATGAGCACTTTGGCGGTCTCGTTCTGTGAGCTTGTGTGGCTTACCACTTCGCAGCTGAGCCGTTTTTTCTCCTAGACGTTTCCACTTCACAATAACAGCACTTAAAGTTTACCGGGGCAGCTCTAGCAGGGGAGGCATTTGACAAACTAACTAGTTGGAAAGGTGGCATCCTATGACGGTGCCATGTTGAAAGTCACTGAGCTCTTCAGTAAGGTCATTCTACTGACAATGTTTGTCTATGGAGATTGCATGGCTCTGTGCTCGATTTTATACACCTGTCAGCAACAGGTGTGGCTGAAATAGCCAAATCCACTAATTTGAAGGGGTGTCCACATAATTTTGTATATATAGTATATGTTCCTAAGACTTCAAATGTGTGTTCGTCTCATTCCCCAGATGATGCCACAGACAAAGACCTGTCAGATCTCATATCTGAGATGGAGCTGATGAAGGTGATGGACAAGCACAAGAACATCATTAACCTCCTGGGGGTGTGCACAGAAGATGGTGAGTTCAAGACACAAGTTCACAACCAAAAGTCAAAACGAATATCTCACTGTTGCTCCTCACTCATTCGACTCTAGCCCTGCTCAGTGACCTTGTCATTAATGGTGGTCCCATGCCTCCAGGTGTCCATAGGGAGGATGGAGTCGATCACTAACTTTCTCCCCTCCCCTATCAGGTCCTCTGTACGTGCTGGTGGAGTATGCGTCTAAAGGCAGCCTCAGGGAGTACCTGCGGGCCCGCCGGCCCCCTGGCATGGACTACACCTTTGATGTGACCAAAGTGCCCGAGGAGCAGCTCACCTTCAAAGACCTGCTGTCCTGTGCCTACCAGGTGGCACGTGGCATGGAGTACCTGGCCTCCAAAAGGGTGAGTACTATGTCTTAAAGGGGTTTGGTTAGCTTATACTGTATGTCCATCTCAATATGGATTATTAGGTTTACAATCTGTACGTGGCCTTCTATAGAATGACTTTGGCCTGAAGGGGTTTAGACAACAAGCAAGAGCAAGTGACAACCGCCCTCCCTCCTTCCTTCCTTCCCACCTACCCCCCAACACACCATTCACTAGCCTGGTCTCTCTTATCAACACATCCCTTTGTATGACACACCATCCTGGCATTCCACAGTGGAGTGGTGGTTGAGCCCTGTTTACCCCTCCAGCCCCCCATCCCTCTGTCCTGCCTGCCTGCCGCAGTGGGCTTTGTCTTTTTTAGCACAGCCATAAATCTGTTAGCAAACAGGCGCAGAGCTGCGTCTGTGCCCCGGCATCGGGTTTCTGTCTCTGTGGCCTGCTAAGAATGCAGTAGTCTAAAACCACCCCACCATTATGGAGCCCCCGGAAAACCAGGGCTTTCTCATTTCCACGAATCCCCAAATACCACGTCTATTTGAAATTAAAACCAAAATAAACTTAATGACATCCATTCAAGTCCAGCAAACAGTGGTTGTTTTTCAACAAAACCTCGAGATCTATATAAAGTTGATTTAATTTGGTGCGTTTGGTTAAAATTGGACGCTGCGTGTTGACTTAAGACCAGGTCTTTTCATTTTAGAAACTCACAGCGAATCATTTCTATGTCAATACTATCTGGTTTTACATGACTGCAAAAACAGAAAACCACAATGTAGACATGGTCATGTAATTACAATATTCTAAATTGTAGAGTAACATTTCATAAACATTTAACATAAAGCTCAAAACTGCGTATATCTTTATGTTCCCTGACTTAACCCTGGTTTCTCCTCTCTCTGTCTCTACAGTGCATCCACAGAGACCTTGCTGCCAGAAACGTCCTCGTCACGGAAGACAACGTCATGAAAATCGCAGACTTTGGCCTTGCTAGAGGAGTGCACCAGATTGACTACTACAAGAAAACCACCAACGTGAGTTATCCTATCCTGCTATACCCCTGACTGGCTCTGTGGCACCTTGTTCCTCTCCTAAATCGAGACAAGTGCCCGTTCCAGGGCTGTGCTGTTGTGTATCATCTTGTTGGCCAGCTTTCAGAACAGTCCCTGTTGGTACATGGAGACACAGCAGACTGTCTGCTCTCTGTCTAGTGTCCCCCAGTCGGCTTGTGCCTGTTTCAGCTTTAATGCTCTTAACCTTTTACTGCAACGGGCTAAATCAGCGTCACACAGAGTGATTCTTGACAGTCTTAAACAAATCTGCTTTGAAGCAAAAGTATACACCTCACATACATGGTTATGGGTTTAAAAAAAGAAGACACCTGTACCATGTCAGATATAGAGTTGAAATGTATTACATTTTGAGTTTGCATCCCAATATATTACACTTTACATACATCACAGAAGACTGAAATATAACAAAACAGTTGACATAGAAACACCGGATTTCCTTCTGGGTTTTGAAAAATATTAATAACATTCCACCCATGAGGCCAAAGAGGGTGTTTTTGGTCATTGACAGCAGAAAAGGGCTACAGACAGATGTTTGATGTGTGCCCACTGATTGGCAGCCAGCTTAACCGGAGATCATTTGAAAAAGCGGACGAGGAAGGGGAGTGGGCGAAAGAGAGGAGGAACAGGGGAGTCGGGGAATGATGTATAGACGACTGGATGAAGGGCTCTGGCATCGTGGCAACCGACTGACTCACTGACTGTCCACCGCTCACTAACGTTGTTGTTCTGTTTTGCAGGGACGTCTGCCAGTGAAGTGGATGGCACCAGAGGCCTTGTTTGACCGAGTCTACACACACCAGAGTGACGTGTGGTCGTTTGGCGTGCTGATGTGGGAGATCTTTACCTTGGGGGGCTCGCCCTATCCCGGTATCCCTGTGGAGGAGCTCTTCAAGCTGCTGAAAGAAGGCCACCGCATGGACAAACCCTCCAACTGCACACACGAGCTGTGAGTAGACACACGCAAGTGCACACCTAAACTTATCAAACACCACAACCAATGTCACAGCCTTCTCACCTAACCTCGCAACTTTTAAGTTGGACATTGACATTTATTACAGTGTGTTTCAGAAGCTTTTTTTTGTCCCTCTCCTGTGCTACATTTGCATGTTTGTAAATGTGAAAATGCTGTGGATGTGTGTAAATACCCTGGTACTAACTAGCCCTCTCTGTCTATGTGTACAGCTACATGAAGATGAGGGAGTGCTGGCATGCGGTGCCCACACAACGACCCACCTTCAAACAGCTGGTGGAGGAGCTGGACAGAGTGCTGCTGTCTATCTCTGACGAGGTGGGTGTCTGGGACCCCTGCTCACACACACACACACACACACACACACACACACACACACACACACACACACACACACACACACACACACACACACACACACACACACACACACACACACACACACACACACACACACACACACACACACAATCTGCTCGCCAGATGTCCTGTTCGTTCCAACATACTGTTCCAGCTATAGTTTAGCTTATTACTTTAAGACACCCTGTAGTTTGTACACAGCACACAGTCTCAGATAAAATGTCAACCTTACTATGCATCACACAACACAAACGTCAAGCTTAAAAATACAATGTAATAAATGACACAAATGCAAAGCATTACCAAACTGAACAGTTTCTCTCCTGCTTCTTTTTCTTAGTACCTGGACCTGTCAACACCTTTCGAACAGTACTCCCCATCGTGCGAGGACACTTCCAGCTCTTGCTCCTCGGACAATGACTCTGTCTTTACCCACGATGCCCTGTCCACCGACCCCTGTCTGTTGGGTTACCACGACGTGAATTCTCGGATTGACCTGAAAACGGCACTGCGGTAGACAGCGGCTCCAATGCGAGTCCTCTGTCTCAAAGGGCATTACATGGAGAAGTTGACTTTGGGAAACGACCATGTTGCATGAAAAGTGGTACTTGGACTGTCTGCTCTGGCACTGTGCCCAACAACAGTATCTCAAACCTTGGCACTACAGAACCCTGGTCATCTAAAATGGCTGCCTCTTATCAGGTTTGGGGTTTTACAGTAAAAGGACTCTCTTTTGTTTGGGTCTCTACAGAGAGGATGGACAATGGTCATCTTGTACTCAAACTCATCTGAGCTAGCATCCGAACAGTATCCAAACTGGGCTTTTAAAACAGAAAAAGAAGTTTTAACATAAAATATTTATTTTGATATGGAAAAAAAACAGAGAAGCTGATTGTTAAATATAAATCTCTCTATATATAAGATTATTTTACATTTTGCTATTTAAAATTGTCTTAAATCTCAGGATCTCTTGTGTTAAAAAGTTGCTGTAGAGGCAGCAAAGTGCCTGATTTTTTTTCTTCCTGTGAATATATTAAAATATAAAAATGTTTTATGTACATATCATAAAAAATACAATGACCTTTTATAAATTATTATAAATGATACAAAAATGAAGGTGTTCAACTGAGGTGAAGAAAGAAATAATCTATTCAAGCGTTTTAACGGCCAAAATGTCCTCGCAATTCTCCTTCCATTTCATCAAAACCCCTTCAGTCTTCTGTTTGTACGCTGCTCTGGCCTTTGTATTGCATCCAGGCCAATCGCCAAAGCCCTCAGAACCCCCAATCCCTTACGCTTTCAATTGTTGCAAACATAAACTAACTATAAGAACAGTATGGTCTGGGGGTCTGGGCCCTGAAAGAGAGAATACAATTAAACACAGAACACTGTGGGGGGACAGGGGGAGCAGCCCAGCTTGTACTGTCAATGCTGTATGAAAAGAAAAGGACTGGACCTGAAGGTCTGAATGTGAAAAGCCCAGTGTGATTGATTTTGAATCCTCCTCTTTTGTTTCCCCTGTAACCCTTTAACCAGGCCCAGTGTGTTTGTAGAGGTACAGGCTGAGGCTGGGCCTGGACAATAGGGTCTTTGGCAGTCCTGATGGGTGTGACTGTGGGGACAGGGATGGTGGGGGGATCCGGGGGGTAGCCTCAGCCCGTCAGCACCTCAGCCTGGGCCTGTGTGCAAATGAAGACTCCCTTATTATGATAATGCTTGGCTCCCAGTGATACCAATCTTTATTCTGCTACCATCTTTTAATATACATATGCTAATTCTTATGCTTTGTTACAATTGGGGAGAATACTCAAAATGTCCTCCAGGGAATGCAAATGGTTCACCTCGAATCATATAGATAAGCCTCCAATGTTGTTGTTTCAACAACACTTCAGAATCGAACTGCCCCGACTGTTTTCCGTTCAGATGACTCACAGGCATTTTTATAAAAATGGTGGTGTTGTGGGTTGACAGCAAAGCATAATGCACATACAGTAACAAGCAATTCAGGTACCAGGGCAGTGGGACTGGCTACCTTTGTGTACAAGGATATCCTTACCGTTGAGGTGTGAGATTTATTTGGTGTGTCACCATTTTTTGGAAAACTAAACATTTAGCAATTTAGCTCAAAAAGCGTTTTTCTACTCGAAAGCAGCATGACCTCCAACTGAAAACCAAACCATGAGCTACAGAACAGCCTCTATGAATTTAACTAAGCCCTTCAACATCGAGAGTTGTATCACAAAGATCTTCAGTGTTGTTTTGATTCCCGTACTACACAACGTCAGGATCAACTGCATGACATTCCATTTATGTACGCCCAACACAATTGTAACAATCACAATGTTCTTTAATAAAAATTCATCAAGATCATTATTTTAGAAATATGTAATTTATTTGTTTATTATTTTGTTTTTGTATGAAATAAAGTATAATTTAAAAGATCCAATTTGTACTTTGCCATATGTCATTCTTTTAGAAAGAAAGAGAAATGAAGAGACAGGATGCACAGAAAGAGAAACAAAGAAAGACAGCAGCTGAAGACAGAAAGGGAAAGAGAGAAAATGAGAGAGGGAGACAAGAGAAAAAGATGAGGGTTAGGGGTTAAGGGGTAGGGGGGTAGAGTGCACTAGTGATCACAGAGACCCAGTTCCTTTTAAGTAGCATTCTCAGCCCCAGCACACGGCTGGCTTATCTCTCATGTGAGTCATTCCACCTCAAAAAGCACAAGAAAAAGGATTTCAACACCCACAATCTCAGATTGTTCTGAAATTGTTTGTGTAGTGAGACCAGATAACATTAGCATAACTGAAACATTATTTTGTTGAAATATGATTTGATCTGAAATTAAGCTAATTGATTGCACCCAAATTGGCCATTTTAATTGATAGGATTCATATAATCTTCAATTAATATAGTAGCTAACATCCAATTTGAACAATAATTATTCCAAACAATGAGTAAGACACGAGGAACCAATAAAATGATCAAAAGCCACTCACGGACATTATACAGTATCAGTTCTCTATGTCTGACAAGTAGTATGGAGATGCTGCTTTGAGTATTGCTTCTTCATCTTTTGCAATGTTCTCCCTGTGAATCTGGTGATGTTTTTTCCCCCCTGTACAGAGACATTAGCTATTGAAGTCGCTTGAATTATTTTCCATAAATTAGTGTGAAAGTACCAGCTGTCATTAAGGTAAAGAAAGGGTGGCTACTTTGAAGAATCTCAAATACAAAATATATTTTGATTAGTTTAACACTTTTTGGTTACTACATGATTACATATGTGTTATTTTATAGTTTTGATGTCTTCACTATTATTCTACAATGTAGAAAATAGTAAAAAAAATTAAGAAGAACCCTGCAATGAGTAGGTGTGTCCAAACGTTTGACTGGTACTGTATGTAAATCCTATACATTAAAAGGGCCAATCTGGGTGCAATCAATTAGCTTAATTTCGCAGAGATCAAATTACATTTCAACAAATTTATGTTTCAGGAATGCTAATCTCATCTGTTTCAAACTACAGAAATTATTTCTGTACAATCTGAGATGGTGGGTGTCATGGCTTGCTGAAATGACATGGAAGGATCCATGTGTAACAAATCATAGCCAGCCAGTCAGTCAGTCAGAAGAGGACCAGGCAGGGAGCCACCCAGCCCTGTCCTAACCAGGCCTGGGCACTCTCTCTGCCGGTCCTGATAACGGCCTGTGTCTGGGGTGGGGGTGGGGTTATGGTGGTTAGAGGCCATCTGCTCCAGCTGGGGACTAGGAGATAAGGCCAGCAAGCCACAGATCAGTCTGGAGTTGATCTATCACACCTCCTCACATCTCTACATGCTCAGGATGCCTGGGGTGAGGGGCAGTGTGTGTCAAATCAAATCAAATGTTATTTGTCACATGCTTCATAAACAACAGGTGTAGACTAACAGTGAAATGCTTACTTACTCATGGATCATTTTCCAAAATTGCAGAGTTATTGAAAATGGGATTTAAGTCAAAACTGTAACTCAGCCACTCAGGAACATTCACTGTCTTCTTGGTAAGGCTACTCCAGTGTAGATTTGGCCTTGTATTTTATGTTATCGTCCTGCTAAAAGGTGAATGCATCTCCCAGTGTCTGGTGGAAAGCAGACTGAACCAGTTTTTCCTCTAGGATTTTGCCTGTGCTTAGCTCCATTCCATTTATTTTTTATCCTGAAAAATTCCCCAGTCCTTAACGATTACAAGCATACCCATAACCTGACGCAGTCACCACTATGCTTGAAAATATGGAGAGTGGTACTCAGTAATGTGTTGTATTGGATTTGCCCCAAACATAACACTTTGTATTCAAGACAAAAAATGTATTGCTTTGCCACTTGTTTTTGCAGTATTACTTTAGTGCCTTGTTGCAAAAAGGATGCATGTTTTGTAATATTGTATTCTGTACAGGCTTCCTTCTTTTCACTCTGTAAATTAGGTTAGTATTGTGGAGTAACTGCAATGTTGTTGATTCCATCCTTAGTTTTCTCCTATCAGAGCCATTAAACTCCGTAAGTGTGTTAAAGTCACCATTGGCCTCATAGTGAAATCCCTGAGCTGTTTCTTTCCTCTCCGGCAACTGAGTTAGGAAGGACGCCTGTATCTTTGTAGTTACTCAGTGTATTAATACATCACCCAAAGTGTAACTACAAACTTCAACATGTTCAAAGGGATATTCAATGTCTTCTTTTTTAAGATGCACCCATCTATCCATCATGTGACTTGTTAAGCACATTTTTACTCCTGGACTTATTTAGGCTTGCCATAACAAAGGGGTTGAATACTTATTGACTCAAGACATTTCAAAAAACATAATTCCACTTTGACATTATGGGGTATTGTGTGTAGGCCAGTGACAAAAATCTCAATTTAATCCATTTCAAATGGATGTTGGCAGCGGCCACTAAATGTTAGTGAGGGCTGTTTAACAGTCTGATGGCCTTGAGATAGAAGCTGTTTTTCAGTCTCTCGGTCCCTGCTTTGATGCACCTGTACTGACCTCGCCTTCTGGATGATAGCGGGGTGAACAGGCAGTGGCTCGGGTGGTTGTTGTCCTTGATGATCTTTATGGCCTTCCTGTGACATCGGGTGGTGTAGGTGTCCTGGAGGGCAGGTAGTTTGCTCCTGGTGATGCGTTGTGCAGACCTCACTGCCCTCTGGAGAGCCTTACGGTTGTGGGCGGAGCAGTTGCCGTACCAGGCGGTGATACAGCCCGACAGGATGCTCTCGATTGTGCATCTGTAGAAGTTTGTGAGTGCTTTTGGTGACAAGCCGAATTTCTTCAGCCTCCTGAGGTTGAAGAGGCGCTGCTGCGCCTTCTTCACAATGCTGTCTGTGTGGGTGGACCAATTCAGTTTGTCCGTGATGTGTACACCGAGGAACTTAAAACTTTCCACCTTCTCCACTACTGTCCCGTCGATGTGGATAGGGGGGTGCTCCCTCTGCTGTTTCCTGAAGTCCACAATCATCTTTGTTTTGTTGATGAGTTTGGAGGGTACTATGGTGTTAAATGCTGAGCTGTAGTCGATGAACAGCATTCTCACATAGGTATTCCTCTTGTCCAGATGGGTTAGGGCAGTGTGCAGTGTGGTTGCGATTGCGTCGTCTGTGGACCTATTGGGTCGGTAAGCAAATTGGAGTGGGTCTAGAGTGTCAGGTAGGGTGGAGGTGATATGGTCCTTGACTAGTCTCTCAAAGCACTTCATGATGACGGAAGTGAGTGCTACGGGGCGGTAGTCGTTTAGCTCAGTTACCTTAGCTTTCTTGGGAACAGGAACAATGGTGGCCCTCTTGAAGCATGTGGGAACAGCAGACTGGGATAAGGATTGATTGAATATGTCCTTAAACACACCAGCCAGCTGGTCTGCGCATGCTCTGAGAACGCGGCTGGGAATGCCGTCTGGGCCTGCAGCCTTGCGAGGGTTAACACGTTTAAATGTTTTACTCACCTCGGCTGCAGTGAAGGAGAGCCCGCAGGTTTTGGTAGCGGGCCGTGTCAGTGGCACTGTATTGTCCTCAAAGCGAGCAAAAAAGTTATTTAGTCTGTCTGGGAGCAAGACATCCTGGTCCGCGACGGGGCTGGTTTTCTTTTTGTAATCCGTGATTGACTGTAGACCCTGCCACAGGCAGGACACCGAGGAATTTGAAGCTCTCGACCCTCTCCATTACCACAGTGCCAGGTCTCTGACCTCCTCTCTATAGGCTGGCTAATCGTCATCGGTGATCAGTCCTACCATCGTCGTGTCATCAGCAAACTTGATGATGGGGTTGGAGTCATGTGCAGACACGCAGTCATAGGTGAACATGGAGTACAGGAGGGGTCTAAGCACACACCCCTGAGGGCCCCCCGTGTTGATGGTCAGCGTGGCGGATGTGTTGTTGCCTACCCCCACTGCCTGGGGGCGGCCTATCAGGAAGTCAAGGATCCAGTTGCAGACGGAGGTGTTCAGTCCCAGGGTCTTGAGCTTTGTGATGTGCTTGGAGGGGACTATGGTGTTGAATGCTGAGCTGTAGTCAATGAAAAGCATTCTTACCTAGGTATTCCTTTTGCCTAGGTGGGTGATGGCAGTGTGAAGTGTAATAGAGATAGTATCATCTGTGGATCCGTTGGGGCGGTATGCGAATTGGAGTGGGTCCAGGGTGTCTGGGATGATGGCGTTAATTTGAGCCATGACCAGCCTTTCAATGCATTTCATGGCTATATACAGTATGTGAGTACTCGGGGCGATAGTCATTTAGGCAGTTTACCTTGGCGTTCTTGGCAATGGGGACTATGGTGGTCTGCTTGAAATAAGTTGGTATTACAGACCGGGTCAGGGATAGGTTGAAAAGGTCATTGAAGACACTAGTCAGCTGGTCAGCGCATGCTCTGAGTACGCGTCCTGGTATTCCATCTGGCCCTGTGACCTTGCGAATGTTAACCAGTTTAAAGGTCTTACTCACATTGGCTACGGAGAGTGAGATCACACAGTCGTCCTGAACAGAGAATTCTAAAGGAGAATGTCAGGCCATCCGTCTGTGAGCTGAAGCTGAAGATCAGCTGGGATATGCAGCAAGACAATGATCCAAAACACACAATCAAGTCTATATGAAAATGGCTAAAAAGCAACAAATTTGAAGGTTTGGAATGGCCTAGTCAAAGTCCAGACCTAATCCCAATTGAGATGTTGTGGGAGGACTTGAAACGAGCAGTTCATGCTTGAAAACCCACAAATATCGCTGAGTTACAGCAATTCTGCATGGAAGAGTGGGCCAAAATTTCTCCACAGCGACGTGAGAGACTGATCAACAATTACAGGAAGCGTTTTGGTAGAGTCATTGCATCTAAAGTTGAAACAACCAATTATTGAGTGTAAGGGGGCAATTAATTTTCACTCAGGGGCATTGAGTGTTGCATAACTTTGTTTATGAAATAAATTAAATTAGTATGTCATTATTGTGTTATTGTCACTCAGGTTCCCTTTATCTAATATTAGGTTTTGGTTGAAGATCCGATAACATTCAGCATCAAAAATATGCAAAAGTGGAGAAAATTAGAATGGGGGCAAATAATCTTTCACAGCACTGTAGCAGAATTGATCAGGAGCCTGTAAGACGGCTGCTATCCACTGCAATGCCATCTACTATGTGCGTGTGTATTTCTAGGAGGTTTAGGGTTAAGGTTAGAATTAGTGTAAGGGTTAGGAGATAGGGTTCGTTTTAGCGTTAGGGTTAGGAGCTAGGGTTAGGTGTAGGTTAGGTTTTGGGGTTAAAGTTAGGGTTAGTGTAATGGTTAGGTTTAGGGTTAGGGGTTAGGGAAAATGGGATTTTGAATTGAATTGAACTAACCCATAAGGTTAACCCATAAGGTTATATATACAAGACAGTGTGTGTGTGTGTGTGTGTGTGTGTGTGTGTGTGTGTGTGTGTGTGTGTGTGTGTGTGTGTGTGTGTGTGTGTGTGTGTGCGTGCGTGCGTGCGTGCGTGCGTGCGTGCGTGCGTGCGTGCGTGCGTGCGTGCGTGCGTGCGTGCGTGCGTGCGTGCGTGCGTGCGAGAGAGAGAGAGAGAGAGAAGGAGAGTGAGAGAGAGAGAGAGAGAGAGAAGGAGAGTGAGAGAGAGTGAGAGTGAGAGAGAGAGAGAGAGAGAGAGAGAGAGAGAGAGAGAGAGAGAGAGAGAGAGAGAGAGAGAGAGAGAGAGAGAGAGAGAGAGAGAGAGAGAGAGAGAGAAGGAAACCTAAACAGAGAAAACACCATACGCTTAACTCAAGACGTGATATCTGACATTATTAAGACACAGTACCTATCCCTTTGAAATATTTAAGTATATTATGGCTTTGTGGGTTTAAGAAGATCAGTTTGAGTGTCTCGCAGAGAGTATTCTTGAACTGCACTTATGAAGCAGGACTGAGTCAAAAACCTGGCTAACATGCCCCAGTGAATTCCCATGAATTCACATACACATCTTATCTGGAGATGTTGAGCAACCACAGCACACTGAATGGACTGTACTGTTCAGATAAGAGGGTCTGTGTGAGTGTGTGTGTGTGTGTTTGTGCACCTGTGTGTGTGTGTGGGCTTGTGTATATGAGTTTGAGTCAGTCTGGTGAGCATTTCAGGACGCTAAATTGTCACACGTATGTGTGTGTTTTCCCCTGTCCGATAGTGGTTTTGAGGTCATTCATATTTTCCTATTGCATGTGATCAGAGACTATACTGGACAGAGCAAGGGGTAGGGGGGGGGGGGAGGCCAGACAAGGACAAGCTGAGGGGAGTGTGAGGAGTGTGAGGGACCGGATGGACAGTGCAGGGGCTGCAGGGTGTGTGTCAGGGCAGGCGTCAGGGCAGGCAAGGGGTGTTGACTCAGTGGTTGATATCTGCTGACTGTGTTCCTGGTTCCCGGGTGGCTGCTGAGGCCATGATTACTCAGGCTGCTGCGTGCAGCCATCACTGTGGGGTTAGATCTCACACATAATCTCCCTACCTGAATCATCACACAGAGGCAGACGAGAGGGCAATGTTTTTGTTCCCATTGTATCTGTATAGCTAATAGCTATACTGAATAGCTTACACAGAGCCATGGTATGGACATGGAAGAAGACAGGGCGCAGAGAGCGTTTCAGGTGAGTGGGCAGCTTTGTTGTTCACATTGTTGTTTACTGTTAAGCAACGTGACCTCTGATGAGCAAATGTTATATTTATTTAACTAGGCAAGTCAGTTAATAAGAACAAATTCTTATTTACAATGACGGCCTACCGGGGAACAACTGCCTTGTTCAGGGGCAGAACGACAGATTTTTACCTTGTCAGCTCAGGGATTCGATCCAGCAACCTTTCGGTTACTGGCCCAACGCTCTAACCACTAGGATACCTGTCGCCCCAAAACCATGCTAAAACCATGAAACGTGATTATTCTCAACATAGCACTTCAGAAAGATTGTATATTATATTCTATTGTTATAATATTATTACATATTGTAGCAACCTTGTGTTTGTAAGCGAGGATATCGACTCCGGTAATTGAACATGCTTTCTTGGCGCACTCAATCTCCAATCTAACAATATCATAAAACGTAGATAATTCAAATATTCATATCAAAGACAGTACAACATGTCCAATGTTATTGGTGATGCTAGACCTTTTACTCCCTAAAAATATAAAATAAACCATCACATTCTCCCCCTAGATTAGAATTTAGCAATGCTAACAACGATAATGGGACCTCCTGCCTAAATTGTCGTAGCTTCGTCCACCAGAAATGGTAATGTACTGTATCATCCAATATCTCAAAATAGATTCCACGTCAATTCAGCTCTAAAACTCTTCTGGGTAGCTAGGCTACCTGTCATCTGACTCTAAGCAGGAACAGGGGTGTGTGTGATTTGTGTATGTATGTGTGTGTGTGTGTCAGTGTGGGTCTTAGCCCTATTGTTTATGGTCTTAGTGGCCTGAGACGCAGCTTGAGGTGGACAGGATGGGCTGGATCAGCACTCTTTTAGTGTTTGTGTCTTAAATTTAGCAAAGACTCCAGCCACCCTAGTCATAGACTGTTCTCTCTGCTACCGCACGGCAAGCGGTACGGGGGCACCAAGTCCACATCCAAAAGAGTTCTTAACAGCTTCTACCCCCAAGCCATAAGACTCCTGAACAGCTAATCAAATGGCTACCCAGACTATTTGGTTAGCCCCTCTCCCCCCTCTTTTACGCTGCTGTTACACTCTGTTACTCTCTGCTACTCTATGCATAGTCACTTTAACTCTACTTACATGTCCATAGTACTTAAATTACCTCGACTAATCGGTGCCCCCTGTATATAGCCTCGCTTTTGTTATTTTACTGCTGCTCTTTAATTATTTGTTACTTTTATTTTTTATTTATCTATTTTTTACTTAACACTTATTTTTCTGAAAAATGCATTGTTGGTTAAGGGCTTGTAAGCATTTCACTATAAGGTCTACTACACCTGTTGTATTCAGCGCATGTGACAAATACAATTTGATTTGATTTGAGATAACCCCACGTTAATGAGGGGTGTCAATCATGAGGAGGGTGGGGAAACGTGTTGGTCGGATGGGAAGGCAAGATTAGGCTATACTCCTCTGCTGGCTTGCTGGTCTACTGGTTGGCTGGCTGGCTGTTCGGCCACTCAACACTGTGGCTGGCTGGTCGGCTGCTCTGTGGCTGGCTGGTTGCTCCGTGGATGGCTGGCTGCTGCTCCATGGCTGGGTGGGTGGCTGATGCTCTGTGGCTGGCTGGCTGGTTGGCTACTCTGTGGCTGGCTGTTAGGCTGCTCTGTGGCTGGCTAGCTGCTCCTTGGCTGGCTGGCTGTCAGGCTGCTCTGTGGCAGGCTAGATGCTCTGTGGCTGGCTGGCTGGCTCCCTGGCTGGATGGCTGGTGCCTTGGGGAAGCAGTGTTGACAGCCCCAGTGTCACGTTACTCCAAACTATAAATCTCCAGAGGAATTCCGTAGGAGGCGGAAAACAAACATCCCGTAGTGAAACACATGGGGAGGATGAGGATCGGCTTCAAGTGCAACAAATCTGGGCCCCTAAAGATGTCTTTAAAATGTATGTCTAACTAAAGTCATAGTAAAAGCTATTGGCAATATAAGGCACTTTGAATATTTGATGACATCAGTAACACACAGACCTACAAGTAACTGCCAAAATAATGGAAACATTTGAGAAAATTAGGGATACAAAGTATACTGAAAGCAGGTGCTTCCACACAGATGTGGTTCCTGAGTTAATTAAGCAATTAACATCCCACCGTGCTTAGGGTCATGTAGAAAAATGCTGAACAGGCCATTATTTTGGCTACAATGGCTAAGCCCCCATAGGATGACAATGCCCCCATCCACAGGGCACGAGTGGTCAAATCCAATTTGCCACATACGCCGAATTCAACATATGTAGACCTTATCCGGGAAATGCTTACATACAAGCCCTTAACCAACAATGCAGTTTTAAGAAAATAGAGTAAAGAAAATATTTATTAAATAAATAGTAAAAAAACAAAAACAAAAAGTAAAACAATAAAATAACAATAACTAATCTATATACAGGGGGTAGCTGTTAAGGAGCCTTTTGGTCCTAGACTTGACGCTCCGGTACCGCTTGCCGTGCGGTAGCAGAGAGAACAGTCTATGACTTGGGTGACTGTCTTTGACAATTTTTTGGGCCTTCCTCTGAAACCGCCTAGTATATAGTTCCTGGATGGCAGGAAGATTGGTCCCAGTGATGTACTGGGCTGTACGCACTACCCTCTAGGGTATAGTGGGATTTCTTATAAGCGTCTGGATAAGTGTCCCGCTCCTTGAAACGGCAGCTCTAGTCTTTAGCTCGGTACGGATGTTGCCAGTTATCTATGGCTTCTGGTTGGGATATGTACGTGCGGTCACTGTGGGGACGACGTCGTCAATGCACTTATTAATGAAGCAAGCCGGTGACTGAGGTGGTGTACTCCACAATGCTATTGGATGAATCCCGGAACATATTCCAGTCTGTGCTATCAAAACAGTCCTGTAGCGTAGCATCCGCGTCATCTGACCACTTCCGTATTGAACGAGTCACTGATGCTTCCTGCTTTAGTTTTAGCTTGTTTGCAGGAATCAGGAGGATAGAATTACATTTGTAATGTCTTTAGTCTTTTGAAACTTCTATATGTGTAATGTTTACTTTTCATTTTTATTGTTTATTTAACTTTTTTATATTATCTACCTCACTTGCTTTGGCAATGTTAACATATGTTTCCCATGCCAATAAAGCCCCTTGAATTTAATTGATTTATGGTGAGATTTTCAAAATGGAGGGCGAGGGAGAGCTTTTTACGCGTCTCTGTGTGTGGAGTAAAGTTGGTCTAGAGTTTTTTTCCCTCTGGTTGCACATGTGACATGCTGGTAGAAATTAGGTTAAACGGATTTAAGTTTGCCTGCATTAAAGGCCCTGGCCACTAGGAGCGCCACTTCTGGATGAGCATTTTCTTGCTTACTTATGGCCCAATACAGCTTGTTGAGTGCGGTCTTAGTGCCAGCATTGGTTTGAGGTGGTAAATAGAAGGCTACGAAAAGTATAGATGAAAACTCTCTTGGTATATAGTGTGGTCTAAAGCTTATCATGAGGTACTCTACCTCAGGCGAGCAATACATAGAGACAACCTTAATATTAGACATTGCGCACCAGCTGTTATTGATAAATAGACACACATCCCCACCCCTCGTCTTACCGGACGTAGCTGTTCTATCCTGCCGATGCACGGAAAACTCAGCCGTATATTATCCATGTCGTTGTTCAGCCACAACTCTGTGAAACATAAGATATTACAGTTTTAATGTCCCGTTGGTAGGATAGTCTCAAACGGAGCTCATCCAGTTTATTCTCCAGTGATTGCACGTTGGCCAATAGAACGGATGGTAGAGGCGGGTTACCTACTCGCCGCCAAATTTTCACAAGGCACCCTGATCTCCGCCCCTTGTACTTTCTTTATTGGACCTTGTCCGGAAGCAGCATTATATCCTTCGCATCAGACTCATTAAAGAACAAATCTTCGTCTAGTTCGAGGTGAGAAATCACTGTTCTGATAACCAGAAGCTCTTTTTGGTCATAAGAGACGGTAGCATCAACATTATGTACAAAATAAGTTACAAACAATTTCGAAAAAACACACAAAATAGCACAATATTGGTTGGGAGCTCGTAAAACGGCAGCCATCCCCTCTGGTGCCAAATGCTGAAAAACAATGGTTTGATGACCATGAAAATAACCAAATTCCATATCCGTCTCAGTCACCAGATTTCAACCCAATTGAACACTTATGGGAGATTCTGGAGCGACGCCTGAGACAACATTTTCCACCACCATCAACAAAACACCAAATTATGGAATTTCTCATGGAAGAATGGTGCCGCATCCCTCCAATAGAGTTCCAGACACTTGTAGAATCTATGCCAAGGTGCATTGAAGCTGTTCTGGCTCGTGGTGGCCCAACGCCCTATTAAGACACTGTATGTGCTGTCATAGACCTACCTGTACTATTGGGTTTTGTGCAAAGGTGATGCTCCACAGTTTCAGTGAAAAGAATAACTGTGTTGTTAATCAATCATATGCACCTCGGCATCCTGCCAGACACTGGCTGCCGCCAATCTAAGACCATTAAGCTGCAGAACAGGAACTAGTCCAGAAGGTGATAGTGGATATCAACATCCATATTATCTAACCCACTCTTTGGAAGGTTTTATGGAGTATGGAGCCTCATCCAGTTTAGTCCTACCTTGGCCAACCACTCCACTCCTCTCTTTATCACTGTTTAAAGTTTAACCATCAGCATTCGGACCCTGAACCAGCCATAAACACACACAATGGCTTATCTCTGTGTCTTGAGATCATAGTAAAAGAACATACAAAGTAGTAGAACTGGTCAGGAGCCTGTAAGACGGCTGCTATCCACTGCAGCGCCATCTACTACTGTGTGTTTGTGTGTGTGTGTGTGTGTGTGTGTGTGTGTGTGTGTGTGTGTGTGTGTGTGTGTGTGTGTGTGTGTGTGTGTGTGTGTGTGTGTGTGTGTGTGTGTGTGTGTGTGTGTGTGTGTGTGTGTGTGTGTGTGTGTGTGTGTGTGTGTGTGTGTGTGTGTGTGTGTGTGTGTGTGTGTGTGTGTGTGTGTGTGTGTGTGTGTGTCAGTGTGTGTCTGTGTCCCACTATCTCCTGATCCCCAGATGTATTTGTATACTTGTCTACACACAGAGGCCAGACTGATAAGGCCTGAGTGTGTGTGGACACAGGAAGTTGGGTCAACACTCAAATAAATCAGCACTCGTTATCAATCACAAAGCGGGCAGGTGTTACGTAGTGTACAACCACGCTTATTCAAATCAACCTTACATACCTTCACCCCACTCTCCGGAGGTCACACACACACACACGCGCGCGCGCGCGAACGCACGCGCTCACACACACACACACACACACACACTTATTGGAAGCATCAGATAATTGAAGATGACATCATATTGCTCTCCAAGTAGACAGCTTGGTTCATAAGACATTATGGCCTGGGAGAATGGAGAAAATATGACAGTGTTTGTAAGTGTGGTAAATTCCATGGGTTAGCAATGGCACAGTTGGATAAGTGGTTATACAGAAGTGAGGGAAAAAGTTGACCAAAAGTCATAATCATTTATGCTGAGTTTCAACACATTTGAGAATGCCAAAACCACCAATTAAGACAAATGCAAACCCAAATTCCATTCTTCAAGTCTGGGAGCTACATAATTGATATGAATTATGAAAGCCATTTGAGGGGAAGAGAAGGACAGAGAGACAGACGCATGCACGACACACGCACAAGCTAATAAGTCTTCCAATGGCCAGGGAAGATACTATTCATTCTACCACCACTGTTCTTCCAGACAGTAGGGTAGAACAGCCCAGACAACAAAAGCACGGAGTGGGTGACGTGAGTGATATCAGTGTGGGTAGATGGATAAACACCTGGCTCCCTGGGTGTACCATGGGAAAGGAGGGGAGCCTGGAGCCTGCTACACACTGGATCACATAACCTGGAGCAGGGCCCAAGGTCATGGACAACACAGACCACAGAAACAAGAGCCCCCACGACAGGGGGATCAGGGGACCTACAGCTACGGTTACCATGAGAGAGAGAGAGGGAGGCAGGGAGGAAGGGAGGGAGTAAATTAGAGATGAAAGGAGGAGAGAGAGATTGGAGAGGTGACCATATAGACAGAAGGCCCCATAACGCCTTCCCAGTTTCTCCAGCACCAGGCTTATTTATTGCTCTGTAATTTCGGTAGGTGCCAGGGGAGAGAGCATGGTCCTGGGGGGAGATATGGAGAGGGAAGTGAAATGTGTGTGTGTGTGCACGGGTACATATGTTGTATGACTATGTGTGTGTACTGTATGTGTGCATGCATATGTGTTTGTGAACCAGAGGAGGCTAGTGAGAGGAGCTATAGGAGGACGGGCTCATTGTATTGTCTGGAATGGAATAAATGGAACGGAGTTAAACATGTGGTTTCCATATGATCGTTGTGTTTGATACCATTTCATTTAGTCCATTCCAGTCTTTACAATGAGTCCGTCCTCCTATA